>NC_064546.1:14950209-15550209 GCF_023856365.1 Brienomyrus brachyistius
GATGGCTCCGGCCCAAGCGGGGCTCTGCTCCCCCAGCTGTGCCACCTGGACCACATGGCACCGAAACACAGAAATCACTTTACAGATCGTGATGATCCCTGTGGCGGCTTCTCTGCAGTCCTCGTGCTTCTCTGCGACATTCAGGCGTCCACTGAGGATCAGAAGCTTCCTGGGCGAATTTGATCCGTCCCCATTCCGTGCTCCTGGATCTCCCAGGGGGGGCTCCCACCTCCTTACTCCTAATATGAGGAAGTGAGGCCTCCGTGTTCAATATATTGTCAGAGCCGTCCCGTTGGGGAGGTTACTTTAAAAGGTAAGTGTGACACGCAGACTCTGTCGGACCCTGGAGTTTGTGGCTGCTCACGCCCGACCCGCCATGGGACAGCCTTGGGGGCGTGCCAGCCGCTCTGCGCATCGCCGGGGACTTGGCGAGGCGGCCTGTCGTGTCACGCTGGGCTGCGTGTAACTTGCGGTCGTCTCCGGCCCCGGCCTGCTCGGAACACGTTGGCCACGCTGCACGCATGATTAAACGCAGTCTGTTTTTTGGAGCGGAGAGGGAGAGAGGCTCACTCGGGAAGGTAACGCTATCTGCAGCCCCCAAGTGACACTTGTGACAGCTGTGACCTGGGAGGCTTTTGTTTGTTGCCCCCTCTTTACCCTGGATACGTAACCTATACCCCCCCCCCCCCCCCGGCTGCGCCCCACGTGCGTCTGGTCGTAAGTTCAGCTCCTTCGCTGAATGTGCGCATAAAACAGACCCAGTCACTCTGACAGGGCACATTTTATGTTGGAAAGGGCAGTTTACCTTGTGTACTTGTGATACCTCATATACCCATCAATCCATTTTCCATACCTGCTCATCTGGAGTGGTGGAGGGGTCTCCCAGCAGGGGCAGGCGTGGGGGGGGGGGTCGATAAATTGTCCCAAATCTTGCGTAAACGTCTATTATGAGAAGAGGCACTGAGTAAAATTTATCTGTTTTTATTTGCCAGTCTTATTATGGCCGGGAGAAATAGATGGTCTTGTGCAGATGATCTGGGAGTGCATTTCTGTCCATCAGCAGATATAGGTAGGTTACTTTTTCCTTCAGTGGGCTGTGTTCAGAGGAGCAGAGTGATCTGCAGTTGCCACTCCCTGTCAGGTGACCTGTGCAATAAGAGCCGTATGCGTGTGAGTAACTTGTAAGTTGAGCGAGAATGCGGACAGACCTCACTGCATTCTGCATGTTGCTGCTTTTGGTTCTTCTACGCTCTGTCATTGAAACCCAACAGAAAGTTTGGAAGTTCACTAGTTTGTGACGTGCACCTCAGCACCCCGGTGTCAGATCCGAGGTCCAGATGCACGACAGGACCAGCCTCTGGTGTCATTTCTATCTGCCAGCTCCGCTTGGCGTTATCGAAAATGAATAAGCGCATCGATGTCAATGGACACTTCCAAAAGATGGCAGCTTAATTGTTATAATTAGCATGGAGGTGGGAGGATAGCAAGGCACGGGGGCTGAGGATGTGTACCAGCGCCTGGGAGATGTGCCGCAGTGCATGCGAGCTCCCGCTGTGTGCCGCCATGCAGCATGCGAGCGTCTTCATGCACACACCAGAGAGTCACAGCACGACAGCCTTGGCTGTGGTCTGCCGGCGGTTGCATCCAGCCGCGCCAGTAATGACCACATCAGTTATGAGGCTTCCCTCCATATTTGTAACGTGTCACAGTTCTGCTCAGGAGACTGAACAACGACGTTGATCCAGCTTCTTGTGTCAGAAAAAAAGGTGGGATGAGCTTGCCGTAAGCTTTAGAGAGAAAAATACAAACGGTGGAGAATCGACACCTTCAAGGTCACACTGTCCTTGGGAATAAAGCATATTAACTAAGTGGAGATTGACCTGGTGTCGGACTTTGGTGAGAAATCCTGAAAACGCAAATAATAATAATAATAATAATAATAATAAAGATAATTTCACATGCACTGCTGTTTAAGTAGGTGGTGAATAAGTTCAGTGTAGTTAATATTTGCCTGGTTAAAATGTCTACGTTGGTGTACATTAGTTATGGGCAGGGACTGTGTAACCTGGTGGGTTTTACACGGTCGAGGTCATTTGAGGAGCAGAGTGTGATGCCGCTCTCAGTTAACTAGCAAAAAAACGATTATTCATATATTTCAAATAAATTAACTAATTAACAGGATTTATTAATGGTGTGATGTCTGTGTGTTTGACCTCACTGGCATCGCCGGCATGCGCTCGGCATGTATACCGGTATCTGATGACTGCGTCCTGGCTTCTCGTATATTTCTGAATGAAATCTCCTGTGTCCTTTCCCTCTTCTTTCTCTAAACGTAGATCTTGGATTATGGGTCACGTGGGAGTCGCCGTCTGTCGGTTTCTCTGGTTCCAGCGTCTGCACTCTCGTATTGTTGAAAGCGCTAATTCATTTTGCCCCCCCATTGTGGCCCTGTCCTTCCCTGGGAGCCCCATTCATTGGTGGGATGTAAAGGAGCACGAAAATGAGGTGTGATCACACAGTCTGCCTCCAGTGAATTACACTAAAACTGTCATCAAACATATTCATTTTTTGGGGGGGGGGGGGGTTGCTGGCAGAACGCCCACGTTGTGCCATGAGAGCAGTCTTGCGTAGTGCTGTCCTCCAGGTGACGTGTGACACTGTCACTGTGTGTAAGGTGGCAGAAGTGAAAGCGCAACCCCATGGCAGTTCACAGCATTATTTTAGTTTTTATTTGTTTGTTTGTTTGTTTTACCACTTTGCATTGTAACAAACTTTTGAATCAGCTTTAGACTGAATATTTAAGTTGTTCTCTAGTAAAGCTGTCCTTGGTGAATATAGTCCCAGCCAATCCCAAGCTCTTGATGAGAACAGTCCCAACCAATCCCAAGCTCTTGATGAAAACAGTCCCAGCCAATCCCAAGCTCTTGATGAGTACAGTCCCAGCCAATCCCAAACTCTTAATGAGTACAGTCTCAGCCAATCTCAGGCTCTTGGTGAATACAGTTCCAGCCAATCCCACGCTCTTAATGAGTACATTCCCAGCCAATTTCAGGCTCTTAATGAGTACAGTCTTGGTGAGTATAGTCCCTGCCAATCCCACACACTTGATGAGTACAGCCCCATCCTAACCCAAGATCTTGGTGAGTATAGTCCCAGCCAATACCCAGATCTTAGTGAGTACAGCCCCATCCTATCCCCAGGTTTTGATGACCAGGTCTTGGTGAATACAGCCCCATCCTATCCGCAGATCTTGGTGAGTACAGCCCCATCCTATCCCCAGATCTTGGTGACTATAGTCCCAGCCAATCCCACACTCTTGATGAGTACAGCCCCATCCTATCCGCAGATCTTGGTGAATACAGCCCCATCCTATCCGCAGATCTTGGTGAGTACAGCCCCATCCTATCCGCAGATCTTGGTTAGTACAGCCCCATCCTATCCCCAGATCTTGGTGAGTATAGCCCCAGCCAATCCCACACTCTTGATGAGTACAGCCCCATCCTAACCCCAGATCTTGGTGAGTATAGTCCCAGCCAATCCCACACTCTTGATGAGTACAGCCCCAGCCAATCCCACACTCTTGATGAGTACAGCCTCATCCCAATCCCAGATCTTGGTGAGTATAGTCCCAGCCAATCCCACACTCTTGATGAGTACAGCCCCATCCTATCCCCAGGTCATGGTGAGTACAGCCCCATCCTATCCCCAGGTCTTGGTGAGTACAGCCCCATCCTAACCCCAGATCTTGGTGAGTACAGCCCCATCCTATCCCCAGGTCTTGGTGAGTATAGTTCCAGCTAATCCTCCACTTATGAAAGACGCAGCCCCAGAACATCTCCTCAAATAATGTGGTGTCCTTAAGTTCATCATAAAATTGCGGTCAACACCTTGTCCGCAAAGCCACCATAATACCCCTGAGTCAGCTGGCCCCAGCCCTGCAAAACAGATTCAAACTCAGCCATAATAAGAAAATGAAGCGTGGGTGAAACTGCAAGTGCTCAACATCTCAGAACAAACAGGCAGCAGATTGTATTTTGTGTTAAATGAGGACTGACAGCTAGAGCATTGCAACGGTTTGCAGGATGACATCAGACCTGGATCAACCAGTAAGAATTCAGTTTCATCTCCAGCTTTGCTGTGCTTGGAGATCTGGGAGCACATCTGAGTGGGTTCCCGGGGGGATTCTCAGAGGGCGCGTGGGTCTGGCTGTACCTGAATGGACAGGAGCCCCGGGGAGTACCACAATGCCAGTTTTAAGAGAATGAGAATTGATAGCGATCAGCTAGTCTGTTAATCCCATTTGCATACATCTGTGAATGTCCCAATGGTTTTCCTACCATACCGTAAAAAGTTATCCTTCGGTGAAGATGACAGCCAAGAAAGGTGACGTATTAATCACATTCCCTGAATGAATATGAGGAGGATAAGGGCAGTTTCTGTTGTTCCTTGGGGTTTCGGTGTGACGTTTCCCTACAAGGTGACGAGGTGTGAGGAGCCCCTCCTAGATGGCACAGAAAGCCTGATTCTGGTCGTCTTTTACTTTCCCTACAATAGTATATATATATTTTTTTTTAACTGTTATTGAAACAGCAGCAAACAGGCTTAACATAATCCAGTTGTTACATCGATGTTGTCGGAAGAGCTATTAAATTAATTTCTTGTAGACTGATTCCTATCCATGTATCATTTGTAAATTCCCAAATACTGGAATAATATTGAAATTTGTACAGTTGGTACTGTTTTGATCACCTGTCAGTACGTTGTATGTCATCTTTCTGGACGCCTGCTGCACGCAGAAGACTTTTCTTTTACCTTCTTTAAGCCCCTGACAGTTCCCATCCCCTTGTAAACTCGGCCCTCCCTGTAGGAGCGCAAATGGACGAGGAGGGCAGAAGAGGAGGGTCTTTTGGGGCTCGTCGAGGACACCGGGTCCACTGCAGCTTCCACCAGGTCTCCGATGTACTTGTGCAGACAAGCCTGGAAAATGATCTTGTTGCCAAGCAGCAGGTTAATAGTGGCCGTCGCACCCGGCAGCGATTGTGGATGCTTCTCAGTCTCTATGTGTCTGTCGACGAGAGCTACAGGTAGAACTGTGCGTGTGTGAGATGTACACTCTTAGCACGCACTCTCTCATCCCACTGTTAATTAGGCAGCGCCTGAGCACAGGGAATAGAAAAACAGGTTAACACATATTGTCTTCTTGTAAAGGAACTGAATCACCGGTGATCATATGAGGTGTTCAGGATCTGGTCGTTGTTCGAATACAAATTAGAAGCTGTAGCTAGTGCCGTTCCTGCCAAAATGTTATTAGTGTTTTTTTTCTGTGCAGTTTAATTATCAAGGTGCATAAACTACATGCTGTAGTCATAAAGAAGGATATGAAGGAGCCATGTAACAAGCCAGTCATCTCAGTGCTGGGAGTGGCCTGAACTCCCCCCCCCCCCCCCCCCCAAACTATATCAGCGAAAGTACAGTATGCATCTGAGATTACTGTGTGTGTGATGCAATGTGGCACCAGCTCTGTTACTAAATGCCTAAGTGACTGCACACCCTGTGGGACCATATCAACCAGAGCTTTGTGTCTAAGTTGGTTAAAAGGTTCCCTATAAGGCAAGCATGCTGCCATTTCTTTCATTATGGCTTCCAGGAAAACCGCCTGTGTCTTGCAGCTGAGTTTGCTGTGTTGGGCAGGGAAGTGCGTTATTGTCTGCTGCCTACCTGGGTGTGTCTTTGTGTATAACTGTATGTGAAAATCTGTGGGATAAGCCTGAGCGTTTGTGTGTCTGTGTACGTCTAAGTCTGTGTATATATGTGTGTGTTGCCAGGAACTCTGGCGTGTGGGATGAGTGGCACAGACCCAGCCTACGCAATGACTCAGGGGCCCCGGGAAGACTGGTGAGGACAGTCTGTCATGACAGGAAACAGGCCACACACGGTGGAATGGACATTGGGTGCAGGCGTCATGTTCAGGGGGGCCTGAAGGTGGCGTCTCCTACTGTGCTTGGCGGCGACGCTGTGGTCTCCTCAGTGGATGCTCTGACGCTTCAGCTGAATTCCCAGAGATTTTCACAACATTAGTTGGGTAGTTAATATGCAGGGAGAGTGAAGCTGGTTGGTGGCCCTTTGAGTGGCTGGCTTGCTGATTGGTTACTCTGGCTTCAATATGGAGTTAGCGATGATTTAGTAAGTTGACTAAAGTCAACGGAATAAGAAGCCTTTTCTGGCAGGAGAGGGGACCGTCGAATCTCACTTGTCCATGAGAGATAGACCAGGCTGAGGCTGCACTGACTCCAAACTGAGTAAGCGTGGGGGGGTGGGGAGGACTCCCCCAGTGACGAGTGAATGCCGCACGCCGACAGGTCTGGCCAGGCAGTGTGTGAGCACATCGCAGAGCCCGTTATATCACTCTTCTCCCCAGAGAGCACTCTGTACTCTCATTAGCGGAGCTGCTGATCTTTTTATTAGCTCCCCAGTTTAATTAGTCCTTTAACCCGACTCGCATGTCATCTTTATAATCTGCTCTGATCCTTATACTACCAAAGCCCATATGTCAGACAAGGCAGCGTTTAGTGGCTGTTTGCAAACCGTCTGCGGGGATCTAGGCTTACACCACTGAGCGACCATAAATGTTTATCATCCAGCAGAGATGATTGCGCTGAAACATAAATTTGACATTTTTACTGTAATTTCATAGTTTAGATATTTCTGTTGTTCTGTAAAAAGATTTGTTTGCCCATTTTATTTTCATAAATTGCATATAACTTGTAAAATTATTTCTTTTTTACATGGTGAGAATATAGGCTCGGTGTCTGGAAGATGTGGAAACCGCTGTTAGGTAATATCGATTATAGCGCCTTCATTGCATTGTATACATTTGGCAAGACTTCCCCCCGTTGTCATTCTTTGGGTGTAGCTCACCATGTCCTTCTCTATTGCACGGACCTGTTAATGTACATGCACCCGTAAATCACACTTGCGTAAATGCGAAGTTACGCAAAAATACAGAGTTCCATGGTTTACGGAAGCGCTAACAAAAAAGGGCGATAATACAATGAAAATACATTTAAAATTAATCTCTTGCCATGTATTTAATATATGTGTTTGGCATGTATTACTGGTATATTTTGATTTATGTGTTTTGAATGGCATAGGAAGGTATGTCCGATTTACGTAAAGCTTGACTTAGGTAAACGTTTGTTGAACGTATTACTTCAGTCGAGAACTTTATGACTAACCTTAATATTATAATCGCACGAATTTCTACAATATCTAGACGTTTCATGTGTGGATTTCTGTTGAAAAGCCGTTTACAGATGGATTCCGGACCAGCAGTTACGTCTGTCTAGGTAACTAGGCTGAAATCCTATTTTCACCGTTTAAAAAACGGTCTGTTTTTTCCCAGCCCTATGGCTTTAGCAGGCCTCAGCACCACGGACAGCGTCTGTCACACAGCCTCGCAATTTCACATGCATTCCTGCTTTTTAATGCATTTTTAGCAGGCGGTTAATGTGTTAAATGTTAAAGATAATTGCCTTTACTTATTCGGATGAGCGAATTTTTTTCTCCATCGTTGTTGCAGATTCACGAGATCAAAAGAAGCTTCATATACAAACTGAGAAAGACTTTTTCCCTGCCATTGGTCCTAATTAATTACCGCACACCGAAGCAGACGGCCATCTCGTAATTGGTGGCGTTAGATCGACCCTTGGCATGTTTGATGCAGTTATTGGTGCAGTGATGCAAAGGACACCGTTTCCCTGCCTCTGCCCAGCTCCGCCGTACGTATAAATGCTGTTGAGGTGCGTCCTTGTGTTTGACATGAAAGTATGTCAGTCCGGGTTAACGCTGGATCTCCAGGCCTGCGCGGCTTTCACAGGATACGCCTTTAAATGGCGTGCATGGTACTAAAGGGAGGGCGGACCGCGCTGGCCGTGTGTGAAAATCCCGTGATTGCCCGTCAGGCGCGCCGAGCCAAGCCGAGCCCAGCCGAGCCCAGCCCAGCGCTCTCTGTGATGTGCGGCTGTACGCGGAGAGGGACGGCGCTCCGCTCCGAGACCCGCAGCGCTGCTCCGGACCTTCGCACTCATCGCTGGTTTTAAACGCGGACCCAAAGCGACAAAACATGCCATAGGAAAGTGAATGTGGATTATCGTGCTTTTGGATACCTTTGCTGTAACTGAGGTCAGTCTCGTTTTAAGCCGCACCGTCTAGCAGCGAGTATTCCGCTATTATTCCAACTTAAATAAAAGTTGAAATATAACACAAACGCCGAGAGATTGGAGTTTTGAGGAGCTCTTTTTGATTTTGGTTCTTGAGTATTTTTGTACAACCGAAAAATTTAAAGCATTTTCGCAAAGTTCAAGGGAAAAATGTCGTTGCAATTACAGACGGATTTCATTAACCTAATATTACAGTTTTAAATATTAGAAATTAAGAAATGTATTGTCTCGACGAATTGGTAGATTTTTTTCCTGTACTCGACAATTCTCTTTTGAGATTTTTTTCCCTGTAGTATTTTGGTAGTTTAAATGGATACAATTCCTGAGCCAAACTGGATAACTTTCGTGTGCTTAAATATACATATAAAACCGTAACCGTTTGGTGTGCGCTGTAATAATTCAGAGACTTCCATTTTAGTAAATCCAAAATGGGATGTATTACGGAATTATCTCTCTAAACGAGGGTCTTGATAACAGACCATTGCTGGTCCGTAGGAATCGTCTAACGTCCAAAACGGAGCCCGATAAATAATACATGTGAGCTGGTCGGTGCTCCCAGCCCGCCGCCGCGCAGGAGACGCCGAAACGCAGAACACAGTAACAGGGGAGAGGAACCAGCTTTCGCGTGTCGCTCCCGCTTATCTTACCTCTTTTCAGGAGAAACACGATCTACATTTTAAAAGACATTTAAATTTGCCGTATATATTTTTCCATCACCACTGTCTGCTTTCTACTGATAAGATCCCAGTGAATTTTAATCAAGAGCTTGACCCTAATGTTACAAACTGAATACGGCGCGTGAAGCCCAGTGTTAAGGCAGCGTAGATTTGAGGAGCTCGTCCTCAACACTTATTTAGGTTTCCTTTTATTTTAAAGGCTGGTTTAATTTGCCGTCTCAAGCTTAAAAACAATGTTTTAAAACACTTGGCCCGAATTGTAAAACCATTTAGTCGTTATTAATAATATGGTTGCGAAAGTGAAATGACAAGCCGTTTTAAATATTTCGTTACCAGCGTATTTAGAACGCTGGGTGGATATCCAAAGTGTTTACATGCATTACTTCGAATGCGCAAATTTTTTAGTCGAGATGAAAATGTAACATAGATTTATAAGAAAATGTGGCCTGGATGGATTACACCTGATTTCACGTAATAGAAAATTAAACGACGTTTTTACGAGACAGAATGTCCCAGTGGGACGTGACGATCGCAGGAGTGACCGAGCGAGGTGACAGATGCACATTTTCTGGATTATGAAATGGAATATGATGCGTGCTTTTAAAATGCATCATCCGAATAACACACATACACAAACACGCATTCAATGTTGTCAGTAATATGCTACTTCACACAATTCACGTTTTTCAGAAATTTTTCATAGAAATTGTAATTCCAATGCTGTTCATTTATTGTATTTTCTAGAAGCTGAATTAATACTTACTGTTATAACCTATACGAATGATTTTCTAAAATATAATTTTATTAATGGGAATATGTCCTTCTCCAAATTAACAATACATTTTTTTCCCCGCAGTCTCATATAGGTTTGAATCAGACAATTTAGTCTCTATTAAATAAAAGGTTTGTTCCTGTCCATTTTCATCTATGCTCTTAGCTCTAAAATTACGGCAAAAATACAAGGTTCGTTTGGATTTAATTGTAATTTAACGCGCTGAAGGTTTTACTGCTTTTCAGAGCCATCGCCTTTCCACCTCGCTGACTGCTGTTGTGTAATTCTGTACTCTACAAATAAACAGTCTACAAACATTTATGGCCGTATAATCGAAATTTTAAATGTTGTGAAATATGTATTACCTTAGAATTAATTTAAACTGTGTTAGGCCTAAGCTTTTGAATGTGGTAAATCTTCCTTACATAGGTAAAACTAAATATCAGTTTACAGAATTAACGTTGCACTAAATGCTCTCAAAATGTGCGTTTAAAATAAGAGAGAATAAATTACGAAATGTATTAGTATAAAGGCTGTATTTTACGAATGAAAGCAGACGAATACTGTGGTTTAAAATGTTTAAATCTTAGGTTTATTAGCTATACTTACAGTCAGGTTTATAATACATGTAGCTAACAGCTCAGAGGTCTTATTTTTTTTTCTTGCATACCTACAGTGATTAAATATTTTTGTTGTGATGCAGCACAAATAACCAAAAAATAATTGACTCCTTATTTAAATTCGAAAACGAACGCGTTATATCCTTCCAAAAAACAGGCACGCCTATTAGTGAAATGCATTTCGTTTTCGTTCGTACAAAAAAATGTATTTTTGTAATTCTTCGTAATATATTTTGGCTAGTATACTGTAAGTATAGCATCAAGCAAGAACAAATAATGTACACCGTTTAGGGGTCAAACGAAAAACATATATATATATATATATATATATATATATATATATATATATATATATATATATATATATATATATATATATATATATATATATTAATGGTATATATTGCATGGTGCGTTTTAGTAGAGATGTTGATAAAAAGGCAAAACGAAATCTTCGCTACGAACACATATAAGTATACATAAATATGATCATTTAAATTTAAATTAACTGCCATGGTGCATGGAAAGCAGACGAAAAAACCCGTACTCTTAGGAATTTAAAATATTTAATTATCTGGTCTCCCAACAGATTTTCATGTGTAGAATAATACATTTCCTTATCAGAGCTCAGTTCCAAGCGCAGTTATTTGAATATTTTGGCAAATTGTGTTTTTTCCATCCGCTTTATTTTGCAGCTGTTGACTGCGGACTCCGGTCGTGTGCATTTTTAGTGTGTTTGTAATAATGTTTTTATTGCTATGATGGTGTATGTGGTGTAAGAGGTTTAGCGTTAAAAATGCGTGTTTTGAGGTGGGTGCTGTCTGCTCGGCTGGTCTCCCCTGCAGTGCCCACTGGAATCCGTCGCTCTTCTAGGGGGTGGGGCAGGCAAGGCTGGATTTTTTTCGCTGTTCTTCTGAGCACGGCTCGCCTCTGCAGGTTGGGCCGACACCGCAAAGTAATGACGTCACGCGTTGAGGCCGCTGGACGCCTATGTTTTGGGGACATTTTAGCGGCGTACTTCTCCTGCGGTTTGCGGCTGGAGTGCGAGCCGCTCTTGGGGACATTTTGTGGCGTGACTTCCTTTGCAGTCCAGACGGCATGTAATTTAGGCACCTCAGCGAACCCGCAGCTCTGTACGCCCGGTAATTCGTCGGGCCAGCTGCAGACTCTCCTCCTTAATATGTGTGTCACATTTCACAGCGGGCTCTTCCCGCTTTTGTTACGGTCGGGATCCAGATTTGCGGTTTCCTCTGCTGCGCAGTGTGGCGCTGGGCACGGGCCCTGGTCCAGCTTAGCCTCTTCACCTTTCTGTCGGTTTCCTCTTTCGCCAGGGCCGATTCCAGGCATAGGCAAAGTAGGCAGCTGCTTAGGGCCCAATCAGAATAGGGGACCCAGAAAAAAACCTTGGAAAAAATATATATACATATGGCTCGCTCTAGCTGTACGCAGAATCGGCCTAGGGTCCTCAAATTATCTGCGTTGCGGAGGAATTGAGATGATCAGTTTTGTTGTTAGGGGGGCTTTGCAAGTAAAGCTTTGCCTGGAGCCCCTGATAAGTTCAGATCCAGCCCTGCCTGTAACTCTGGTTAAAACATTAGATGGAGGTGAGGTGCCGGGTGCCTGTTACCGAAACTCAGCAGGCCTCCGCTCATGCTCAGTGAGCTCTGCAGCTCTGCAGGCCCTCCTGACTGCGGATGCTCAGGTGTATCCATGGGCCCATTGTCTCTGGACCTGCCTGTTAGGTTTCTCTGTATCATATTACTGTTGGGCTATGAAATAGGAGACCCTCCATTGTGGGGCTTCTTCCAGAGGGAAAGCGAGTGGCGGGAGGCCGGCCGACCGGCCTCCTCCCCAAAAGCCAATATTCAATTTGAAGTGTCAACAGTGGTTTTAGGTCCCAGCGCAAACATGAATTCATGAATATAATCTGCTCATTTAGGGCCGTGTTGATTTGGAAACCTTTCTGAAGGCAGATATGTAAATGGTGCTGATTTCCTGTGTTCCCGTCCTTAAATATTTGCATTGCGCCTTGTGGTTCGCAGAGGTGGAATGGATCACATTTGTCACAAGTCAGTTTAATATGGTTAAGGTCATGTTATAAATTGGACTGTCAGTCCGCAACATGGCAAACTCTGTGCCGTATTGATGGGCAAATAGATCAGATGAAGGATTTTGTTCGCTGTTACACATTGTAACTGAATGTCTGAGGAATCACCAGATAAATATTTTAATAACAGCTGTGCCAATATTGTGCCAGTGCTAATACCACACTTTTGATAATAATGACTTTTTGTCAATGTGTATGGTCCATCCATATAACGGAAATAAAGTCAATAGCAGTCGGCAAATTAGGTACTGTGGAGTTTCATTACCATTTTAAACGAACAAATACTCAGTACTATGGAAAAATATGATGTTAATATCAGCATTTTTCTATTGTTTATAAATGTGCATAAGGTTAGAGAAAGCTGGCTGCAGGTGGGGGTGTGATAATGATTTTATTGTTGCTGTCATGTTTAAGCTGTTGCTTTTGCTGGAATGTTCTCCCTTGAGGACGTCACTGTCTGTACAGTGGGACTGGGGCAGTCATGCTGCAAACGCTTAATGGGGGAGACTTTCCCCTGGACAGGCGGCCATGCATCTGGTCACTGTGTTTTATTTTGCAGTGCATATCCAGCAGAAAAGCTTTAATTTCCCCATCATCAGATAAAGACAGGCACAGCACTATTGATTGATAGCTGGGACAGCCATGAGAATAGTGTGGGTTATTCACACAGGAGATGACCGATAACACACAAGAACCTTCTGAGAAAATATCTGGAAACTTTTAATTAGATTTTGATACCAACAGCTTTAACCGTTTATTACAGGAAAAAATTTGGATGTGCATTTTGTTGTCTGCCTGATCTTCCACTTCATTGTGCCTGGAGATTTCGTGAACTCTCATCTACGAAAAAAATATCCACCACAGCTGGACGATCGCTCTCCTGGTGTAAGGAGAGTGGCTTGGCTTGACATTAGCCTGCAGCAGTTTCAGAACTTGACCAATCAGAAGTAGTAATGTTGGGTCTGTAACTGTTTTCTCCTCTGTTTCCCATAGTAACGGGATTTAAAGGACATCGTGTCAGTCCGTTGGACTGAGGCACCCTGAGGTCAATATGAGGAACGTCGTGATGCCGACGACAGCCCGAAGACCCGCCTCTACGGGATGTGGCCTGGCACATTTGTGTAGCCTTGGCCGTGCAGCCTGAAGAGCAGGGGAGCCCAGGGCGGGCGGGCTGGAGCGTTGCGTCCTCTCCATGGCCTTAGCTCTGCCACGTGTCTCCCTTCCACCATTCTGCTCCAGCTGAAGACTTCTCTCATCAGATCGTATTAGTGACATATTTCTGTGTGCGTGCCGTGGGATGTACATGGGATCTATCACTCTGTGAGCCAAAGCAAATTCAATGGTATCTTACTGTTAAGGATCATAGCTCCCCACACCCACCGGTGCAACCTACAATGAGTTCCCTCTGCTGTTGGGTCACAGTGCAGCTGCTGCTCAGTACTTTGCTAGGCCTGTGTTCCAGCCTGGAGTTTACAGGGGTCCCGGACCAGTGGGCCCGCTACTTGCGCTGGGACGCCAGCACCAGAAGTGACCTGAGCTTTCAGTTCAAGACGGACCTGTCCACTGCCCTGCTGCTGTACTTTGACGACGGTGGCTACTGTGACTTCCTGCAGCTTATGGTGGTCGACGGCAAGCTGCAGTTGCGCTTTAGCATCGACTGCGCTGAGGCAACCATAGTCTCCAGCAAACGCGTCAACGACAGCAACTGGCACTTTGCCACACTCAGCAGGTACAATCTGCGGACCGTCCTGGGGCTGGACAGCGAGACCAAAGTGGCTGAGGTGCGGCCGCAGAGGCAGTACATGAAAATCGTCAGCGACCTCTTCCTGGGGGGTGTCCCGCAGGACATCCGCCCCTCCGCCCTGACGTTGCCCCTCGTGAAGGACCAGCCACCATTCAGGGGACTTATCACAGACCTGAAGTATGGCACCCAGGGCCCGAGACTCCTCAGTAGTCAGAAAGTAGGCCTGGACATGGAAGGCCTCTGCTCGGTGAACCCCTGTGAGAACGGAGGCAGCTGCTCGTTGGTAGATGGGGAGCCGCTGTGCGATTGCTCAAAAACCGAGTATATTGGGCGCTTCTGCGACCAAGGTGAAGTGTTGAACCCACAAGTGTATGTAGCCGTGTGCCAGCCCGGCCTGGAGGCTTCTCATGAGTGTGATGCCCATGTGCTCTGTGGTCCCCATGTCCTGTCTATCCTTCTGTCGCCCCTGTCCCCATCTCTCTCTCCCTCTCTCTCTCTCTCTCTCTGCTTTCTATTTTTTTGTCACTGTTTCCATCTCCTTATCGTCCCCTTTTCCTGACTCGATCTCTGCATTCCATGTCTTTCTTGCCCCCATTTCTCTGCAGCCCTTGTCTCTCCTGTCTCAATTTCTCTGCTTTTCCTGTCATTCTCCTCTGTATTGGTCTCTTTCCGTATCATTCTGTTTTCCCTCTCTCTGTCTCTCTCTTTCTCCTCCATCCCTGTCTCTCTCTGTCTCTCTCTGTCTCTCTCTTTCTCCTCCATCCCTGTCTCTCTCTGTCTCCCATACCTGTCTCTCTCTGTCTCCCATACCTGTCTCTCTCTTTCTCCTCCATCCCTGTCTCTCTCTGTCTCTCTCTGTCTCTCTCTTTCTCCTCCATCCCTGTCTCTCTCTGTCTCCCATACCTGTCTCTCTCTTTCTCCTCCATCCCTGTCTCTCTCTGTCTCCTCCATCCCTGTCTCTCTCTGTCTCCCATACCTGTCTCTCTCTTTCTCCTCCATCCCTGTCTCTCTGTCTCCCATACCTGTCTCTCTCTTTCTCCTCCATCCCTGTCTCTCTCTGTCTCCCATACCTGTCTCTCTCTTTCTCCTCCATCCCTGTCTCTCTCTGTCTCCCATCCCTGTCTCTCTCTGTCTCCCATCCCTGTCTCTCTCTTTCTCCTCCATCCCTGTCTCTCTCTGTCTCCCATACCTGTCTCTCTCTGTCTCCCATCCCTGTCTCTCTCTTTCTCCTCCATCCCTGTCTCTCTCTGTCTCCCATCCCTGTCTCTCTCTGTCTCCCATGCCTGTCTCTCTCTGTCTCCCATCCCTGTCTCTCTCTGTCTCCCATACCTGTCTCTCTCTTTCTCCTCCATCCCTGTCTCTCTCTGTCTCCCATCCCTGTCTCTCTCTGTCTCCCATGCCTGTCTCTCTCTGTCTCCCATCCCTGTCTCTCTCTTTCTCCTCCATCCCTGTCTCTCTCTGTCTCCCATACCTGTCTCTCTCTTTCTCCTCCATCCCTGTCTCTCTCTGTCTCCCATCCCTGTCTCTCTCTGTCTCCCATCCCTGTCTCTCTCTTTCTCCTCCATCCCTGTCTCTCTCTGTCTCCCATACCTGTCTCTCTCTGTCTCCCATACCTGTCTCTCTCTTTCTCCTCCATCCCTGTCTCTCTCTGTCTCCCATCCCTGTCTCTCTCTGTCTCCCATCCCTGTCTCTCTCTTTCTCCTCCATCCCTGTCTCTCTCTGTCTCCCATGCCTGTCTCTCTCTGTCTCCCATCCCTGTCTCTCTCTTTCTCCTCCATCCCTGTCTCTCTCTGTCTCCCATACCTGTCTCTCTCTGTCTCCCATCCCTGTCTCTCTCTGTCTCCCATACCTGTCTCTCTCTGTCTCCCATCCCTGTCTCTCTCTTTCTCCTCTATCCCTGTCTCTCTCTGTCTCCTATCGTTGACTCTCTCTGCCAACCACCCACCTCTCTCTCTTCGCTGTCCCCATCCCCTTCTCTCCCTCTCTCTCCCCACCCTATCTCTCTATCTCGTTCCTCTTCTTTCTTCACTGTTCCCTGTCTTTTTCTCCACCATTACTGTCTTTCCTCATTTCCATCTCCCCCACCCTCTCTCTCTTCTCGTCCTCGTCCTCTAGTTAGCCTCCCTTTTCTCTTTACTCTCCCCATTTTTCCATTTCTAGCTGCCTCGCTTCCTCACCATTACTCATCAGTCTTTGCCTCTTTTCCCTCAAGTTCTCTTTGTCCTCCTTCTGGAGCCTCACTGGCTACACCTCGTTCCTGTGTGTGGACCAGGCACTATTGCTTGCAGTAAAGTTCCTCATTTTTATCAAAGATCAACAGTCTTTGACGTTGATGTGATAACTTGGTACATTTACTTTTCATTGCATTAAATGTTGCATTTCCAGCACCTGCATTTCATGCCTGAAGTTCTGCTATGGTTATCTGGCGATGACTTGTTGCGTGTTCATTGCCTATTGGGTTTGCGCTGACACAAAATGGCGTGTTGTGGAAATATAGTCCTTTTAGTGCCCCTCTTAACAATATTGCATCCACAGTAAACTGCTGTCCATAGGAATGCGGCGTCGTGATGAGTGCTGAATAACCCCTCATCATTCCTGCATGCGTGTCGCTGTAATAACCTGCAGGGCTGCAGTAGAGATACAGCGACTGTCAGCCGTAGGAGGCTGCTGCTGGCCCCCAGTCCCTCTGGAGTTTGCTGCTCTGTCTCTTTAAGAAACCCCTTTCTGGCTCACTAAAACATAGCATGCGAGTTAAAGCTGCGACTTCCCATTCTTATTCAGGACGATTCATTAGAAGCACAGGATCGCTACTTTTATTAAGCTATTTCAATGATATTTAACAGATATTTTGGTCGAAGAGGTGAAATCACAGCTTTCATCGCTGTTTTTACATTCAGAGAGTTTCGCAGTATTAAGTTCTGCTTTAAACCATCGTTTTGCTTATTGCTCTTGCTGCTGTTGGTTCTGCTTTTACCGTTTTTACCTGAATAACAGTATCTTTCATCATTTAATTAGAAGAATTAAAGGAAATATTGCATATTTTCTTCTCCTAATTGACTGTCCTGTTCATCAGTAGCCCACAACTATTTTCTAAAATTGTGCAGCGTGCAAGAATACTAGTGCAGGCTATCCCAGTTTTTTCACTATGTTTACAGAGGGACATAAATGGGGTTCTGAAGCTTTTTTACAAATCCACTGGCATTCATATTCTCTTCATATATTTTTTTATTTCTACAGTACAGAAATTTGAGACCCACATCTAATCATCTTCACTGCAGACTGGAGTTTTCCTGGGGTTATCTGGCCGGATAGAGAAAATAAAAATGGGTGAATGGGCTATAAATGGACAAGGAGAAGGAGAGAGTTTGTTATTTCTGAGAATAATCGAGCAATTAGACTGTATTATTGGTGGCTCATTGAGGTGGTTGTATCTGTGGGATGTACTGAGCTGTTAGGCTCTTCCATTGGTGGCTCATTGAGGTGGTTGCATCTGTGGGATGTACTGAGCTGTCAGGCTCTTCCGTTGGTGGCTCATTGAGGTGGTTGTATCTGTGGGATGTACTGAGCTGTTAGGCTCTTCCGTTGGTGGCTCATTGAGGTGGTTGCATCTGTGGGATGTACTGAGCTATTAGGCTCTTCCGTTGGTGGCTCATTGAGGTGGTTGCATCTGTGGGATGTACTGAGCTATTAGGCTCTTCCGTTGGTGGCTCATTGAGGTGGTTGCATCTGTGGGATGTACTGAGCTGTTAGGCTCTTCCGTTGGTGGCTCATTGAGGTGGTTGTATCTGTGGGATGTACTGAGCTGTCAGGCTCTTCCGTTGGTGGTTCATTCAGGTGGTTGTATCAGTAAGAAGCTGCATGTATTGCTTATGCTGTCCATCTTTGTGACTGGACATGAGCACACATTTGGGTGGACAGTCATTCCCACCTGATTTATTGCGGTTCTGCTTTTTGTCTAGTTTGCTTGACTCAATGCTGCAGTTTTCTGATAGGGGACTTAAACAAAGTGTAAAAGCATCATTGATGGGCTTGGCCTCTGAACATGGGTTCTGACAATCCAGGAAAATAACCTTGTTTACAGGGCTCTGGGCAGGCTGTGTGGGTGACTGAGAAACCTGCCCTGCAGCATGCAGAGACCTTTCCTTGGATACCTGCAGCTGGGAATATAGGCTCAGTGACTGAGAATGCGCAGTAGGCTTCTCGGTGCTCCTCCAGTCTCCACATTGATTAATGATGTTAATTGTTGATAATGCCACTGAAAAGAATGATGATAATGAATACAATTATGAGAGCTGAAAAGCTGCCAAGTCGAGGCACTGCAGTGCCTCCTTCAGACTAAATGCATCCCTGCAGAATGTGTATCTATATCTGTAGGGTTTTGATTACGCTGCCTGGCATCCTGCGTATCTCATTCTCTAGGGAGAAAAATGTATTGTGGCTCCAGATTTTGCTGTTTCAGTTTTGCAGTTGATAATAACCAGTGTAGATCAATGAACGAGCTCGGTTCTAACTGTACTGAGAACACACTGTAGAAGCTGCAGCAGCCCCATTCCCATTGGCTACAAAACTACATCTGACCAGCGCAGATTAGAATAGCAAATATTTGGCGCCCAAGCGCTGTATATTTTGTCAGCCCTTTTGGATTTTGTCAGATTTGTGATGAAAGATGCGTGGACTTTTTTTTTGGCTAGGAATTGTTTGCTGTGTACTTTTAAGCTAAAATAGAACTTTACGGATTTCCAGCAGGGGATTTTTGTTGTCCAGATGCATTACAAAGATAAATCCCAATATAAGAGTCAGTGGAAGTAAATGAATAAATTGAAACAAATGACATTGAAATAAAGTTACGTTATGGGCATGTCACATACAGACTGTACAGTCATTTGGATGATAAATGTGCATAGATCTGTGCACAATTCATATGGTCACAGATGAATTAGTGCCAAATTCAGAGTAAGTATGCAGTATTGCTGTTGTTCCACTTGGGAAGTAACTGAGAGTAACTGAGAGTAAGTGAAATTTCCTGGAAGACTAAATTACTTTGCTTTATTGATCTGTTTGCTCATCTGGGAATCTGCCTACCGATGCCTTTTTATTTCTCTGTGGAAGCCGTTACATAAATGCATAAAGGCAGATGAAAAAGGCAATTAATAGGTGGAAAGGATATAGAAGTGTTTCATGAAATGGTGCCTGAGAGCCTGGCCGGCAGAATTAGGGAAACACAGGAGAAGATGTCGTATATAGTGAAATAATCTTCCCGTAAAACTGGGTCAGAGGAATAGGAGAAAAAATACTTCTGTGCAGATTAAGGAAAGCGTGCATTGTAGCCTGTGCTGAAGATACGAACGGAGAAGCTCAGTGCCCCAACTGGGGCTTTGTAGGTACTGCGTGTTCCCCATGTTCGGAAACGTGGTTGACACTGGTTTGGGTGATAGGTGTATGGGCGTTACCGGATTTTGTTGTGTATTCTTAAAATACCATGAACCACCAAAGAGCTCTCCAGAGAAACAGATTAAACATACTCCATGACATGTAATGAGAATGAACAACCGTGAGAACATCATGTTCGCCCATCGAATGCCTCAGCCTGAAAGCTTCAAGACTAAATTAATATCTAATATATCTCCAATTATGGAGTACTAAAAGCATTTAATGGAGTTCGACTTAATTGGGTTCTTGTTAATTTCCTCTGTTAATAGCTGTTTGTGCCAAGACTGATTAAGGAGCCTAGCTTGCAACTGCAGTGCAGTTAAGCTGCTTTTTAACTCTGGAGTTCAGAGTATTTGGGTTCTGCGAGGCAATGTGAACAGCTGCCCTTTGGGGTCTGGGCTTCCTAGCTGCCAGTGAACTGGCAGTGCAGATAAGCAGTGTGCCGAAATACTGAGGCCAGTCTGCAGTGAAGATGACTGATGTGATGTGGTCTGGTGTTACCCTCCTATACAATCCCTTTGCCCTGGTACGGCCGGCTATCTGCATCGATGCTCAAGCACGGCGTGTGTCTGCCCACGTCGACTCTTCCCACTACTCTTTCCCTGTACTGTTCTGTGTCGTCAGTGTTGGGAGAGTTCCCGTCTGGTTCCCTGACAGTGGAGAGTGGGACAGATGACATGCAGAAAGTTCCCTGCAGGTTGCCTGCGGGCATGCACAGGGCTGGAGCCTCAGCATGCATGATGACAGGTGTGTTAAGTCTTTGCATGATGAGATCCATGCAAAACAGAGCTGGGTGTTTCTAACGTTGGAAATCTTTCCTTCTATTTCTCTCTCTGCTATCATGACAACAGACGTCAACAGTTTTCCAGGTGAGTGTGACAGTCAGTATTTCTACTCTTTTTTTTATTCACTGGAAAATGAAATCTAGCATTCAGAATGGAAACTTTGCTTTATCCAGTAATAATAGAGCTTAAATGTCTTCAGAATAACGCTGCGGAGCTTAAATGCCACATGAAATGGCAGCAGTTTTGGTTTGTTCTTTTTCTGTTACAGAGCAGTAGCATTTTACATTGACATGGGTCACCTGACCAGAAACCTAGCAAAAGATGGATGCTGCATGATTTCTCTTCTATTTTTTGGATCACGAACCAGCACTATGTCACAAATTAAATTTAAAATAAATTTGAAGATTAACTGTAAACTCTAAATACATTCTGGGAGGCTAGGTGATAAACCTCTAGTCAGCGAGCAGGATGGACCTGCTGGATTACGTGACTAACCCTTACCCCCCCCCACGTATGTCGGGTGCCATGCTTTGCCTCTCAGTAAAACATGTGATGTCACAGTACCACAGAGTATTGTGCGGTGTGTCCTGAATCCCTCTGTCTCTCTCTCCTTCCTCCAAGGTTTCTCACACATGATGATGGCCGAGCAAGGTATGCTATCCTTTTGGCTCCTTGTGCTGTCGCTTGTGCTGCCTGTGCTGTGAGTCTTGCTGGCTGCTTCCTCTCTCCAAATGCTGCATGAGCTTTCTCAGACTGGGAAGCTTGGCTAACCGTCATCCCCCAAACAGTGATGCTGAAATGGCTTGCGGGCCGCGCATCACGCAGTCAGGCTTGCGGCTGTCCATTGCGCATTCAAACTTGCTGCCCACGCATCACACAGTCAGGCCTACTGCCTGCACATCACACAATTAGGCTTGGTGCCCACACATTGCGCATTTAGGCTTTCTAACTGCGCATCGTACAGTCAGGCTTATGGGTGTGAATAGCGCAGTCAGGCTTGCTGCCTGCACATCGCACAATTAGGCTTGGTGCCCACGCATCGCGCATTTAGGCTTTCTAACTGCACATTGTACAGTCAGGCTTATGGCTGTGCTTATCACAGTCAGGCTTGCTGCCTGCACATCACACAGTCAGGCTTGCTGCCTGCACATCACACAGTCAGGCTTGCTGCCTGCACATCACACAGTCAGGCTTGTGACCATGCAGAGTCAGTCTTATTTGCTGCGCATAGCGCTGTCAGGCTTGCTAGCCTTGCATTGCACAGTCAGGATTACGGCCGCGCATCACTTCTTTTACGCTGCTTCACTCACCAGCTGCATAAGGCAACAGCTTGGCTTGATAATGCTTGTGTTATGATCGTTTAGTTTGCCCTCTTTAGCGATAAATAAATAAAATATTTGGATCTTCATATTGATTTAAATACGCAGGCTGCGGGCTGGGATTGACCGGGACCAGAAATGGTTCCGTGTTAATGGATTAAGTGAGTGTGGGTTTGCGCTTCAGACGAGGAACGCCTTTTAAGGACGTGTTCACAAACACCTGCACTTTGCTGTCAGTGATTTTCGTGCTTCTGTTCCTTCTCAGAACTCACGATTATCTGTGTTTTCCTCTCTTCTCTGTCACTTCTCATATACGGATGTCATGCATTCCTCTTTCTGCTGGGATTTCTCCATTTCTATAGCTAAAAAAGGTACAGCTCTTTTTCTTACTATTCCTCAAAACGCTTTGCCCACATAGCCCAAACACAGGCTGCTAGTTAATGCTTTTATAGTGTTTGTAATGCTTGTCTCTCTGTATTTAGCACTCTTTCTGGGGGTGGTGCACCGAGGGCGCGGTGATTAAGTGCTAATTAAATGAGGCATAATTGAACGGCACAGACAAAGTGCACGCTGAGTGCTGCCATGTTAAATGGCTGCGCCGAACTCCCCTTTCTGCGCACCTACAGCCCGGCTAACAGCTGCTTCCCTGATGCTGGGACTTTGACTCCGCAGCCCCCGTTTCCTGTTGCGTTGGCGTTAATGGTGCTGGGGGGTCCGCTTTCTTTGTGCTGTTTGTCTTCTCCTCGCCACAAGAGTCTGCAGCTCACTTTCCGGCTGTGTTTTTTTTTGTTTGTTTTTTTGCTTTTTTGCATACGTTTCTACATTCAGATTGATTTCTGTTGCGTGCCGGTGACTCAGCTCCGAGCTCGTTCACGCCAGTGCTTGACCCGGTCTTACCTGCACGGCCCTGATTGCTTGAGAGCACGTCCGTGTCCACCCAGGGTGCCCCCTCTGGAAGGTCAGCAGGCATCTTGCTGAGGGAGCGGGAGAAATAATCATCATGATGAGCCCCATGGGGGGGAAGCCCCTATTTTAGTGCCATTAAGTGCCACCCTGGTAGTAATTTCTTGGCTTCCCCTGTGGAGTAAACCCTAGATTTAGCTATGGCCTGGAGGTAGTCAGGCTCCCTAGAGAATGCACAGACCTCTGTCTGCTTGGGGGGGGGGGGGGGGGAAGGTCTGCACCCTGTCACTGTATACCTGCAATGCATGGTGTGTCCCGCAGGTATGCCCTGGGCTCTCCTGCAATGAAGAGCATGTGTTTTCCTGCACAAGGATTGTAAATGTTCAGCACATGACTGTTGCTACACAGTCGAATGGATTGAATGAGCTGCCCAGTTGTATAAATCCTGGACTGGCTGCATATGCTCGCATGCCCAGGAGCCCTGGGTGCAGGCTGACATCACAGGCCCCATGCGGCCCCCTCTGGGTTTGCCGCCCCTTTAAGGCCCATCAGTGGCAGTGCTGCGAATCCCTGGACATCATGCAGGCTTCTGGTGGTGGATCTTCATTCCTGTGTCTGCCTTGGAGTGAAACAGGCAGCGCGGGAGGGCCACAGGATGCCACGTGGTTGAGTTCATTCCTGCCGTTGGCGTGCTGACTCACCGCTGTTTACCCCTTTAACACGAAGCGGCCAGCGGCCCCGCTTGAGTCTTTCCCTTCGTTTGTGCGTCTTTCACACCCCGACGTGCAGGATCGGCCGTGTCCGAGCCAAACCGCCGCTGTTTTCACAGGAGCCTCTCATTGTCGTTCAAGTGAGCTGGATTCTGAGATGCGAGCAGGTTATAAGAAAGACGCAGGAAAGAACAGCGGCTTTCCTGTTACCGGCCTTTTCACTGATTGCTAAAGCCGCATTTTCTAGAGCCTATTCTTACTTCTTCCTGAGTCAGTATCATACCTACAGCAGTCTGAAAGGCATCGGAATCATACAGGGAAATCAGAGTGTAGAGTGCAGACCTCCAGGAAGGAGAAAGGGGTCGAGGCATGTGGCATGCAGATGAGCTCACACGAGCGCTAATGAATTGTGCAGCTATTATGCAAATTAAATGCTAATAAGCTAATCAGCCTCAGTTCTATTAAGGATGTGCTCTGCTGCTCACCTTGAGAAGACATTGATAATCAAACCCCGATCAACTGTGACCCGGATATGGCCAGCCAGCATTTAGCTTCGTGCATCCTTCTCGGTAGCACGTTTTTTCACCTTTAATGTCACTTTTCAAAATAAAATTCACCTTATTTGTTGGCAACCTTGCTTGAGGTACATAAACTGTGCTGTAAAAAGTTTAATAACAGCGCAGTGGAAAAGGTCAAAGCTGTTCTTTTTCCCAGACAACTTCCATCCCAGTGGAGGTATTTTATGACAGTTTTTTTTCAGTCCGTGAATTTAAGTTTTGTCGCTGTCGAGCGGGTCATGTGAGAGAGACCCTCATCTGTTAAGGTGTAGAGGAGATGCTTTGGGATTTAGAACTAAGTTAATGTTCAGCTGCTGTTCAGAATGTACTTAACACACACAGATTATCCTAAAAGGAGCTGGACATGGGGGGTTTTTAGTGAACCTCTTGATCGGATTCTAAACATTTGTTAAATACACACCTGGCTGGCTCTTTGCGGAAGCCACCTCCTCCTGTGAGTTTCCGTGCTTCTCGGTACAGTTTTGAAATCCCTTTGATGTCTGCCTCGAGCTTTATCACCCTCTCTCTGATCCTCGTGTTCTTGGCCATGCCCAGCTGGGCCGTAGTGCTGATTAACGGAGGACCCTCGGCAGGTATGGTGACCCGCGAGCTGCGTGTGTCACCCAGGATCAGATCAGAAGGATGTCGCCCAGCGTTGGAGGCTTTTAATGTGCTGTGTAATCCCTATGTCACCTGTAGTGAACCCAGAGGCCGGGGCTGTCTTTAAGTCCTGGAATATCGAGTGTTAAGGCCTTGGGCTTTTTTTTACTCTTGTCTAAACAAACCTTGCAAATACTTGCTGTAGTTTTTCTGATAAAGGTACATTTGTATTTAATGCCAGTAGTCAAACAGTACTGTTATAATGGCCAAAGTGACCAGTGATCTGGCAGTCGAGAGCAGCTACTAGTCGCCTGTGAGCTTGTGGTGCAGGGAGCATGGGCCTCCTCCCGGGATGTCAGAGCGGGCCGTACCACCAACCTCCTGCTGCTTCCTCCAATGTTCCTCCAGTTGTAAATGAAATGATACAGGCTGCTTCTCCAGCACTGGAAAGATAACCCTCCTTACTGCACTTGGCCTTTGCTGAAGCTGTATCGCAGTGACCGCCTTGATTTTTGCTGGACCTCTGCTGGCTGCTTCCACAGTCAGAAAAAAGGGTACAGCCCTGGTACAGTATTGTTTCCCAAGGTACAAACAACACGAATGTACCACCAGTAGTTAAAAAATTTTCCTCCATTTTTGTACCTTAAAAGGTACATTTACCTACAGCTAGCGCACAATTGGCTGACCCTTGAAGGTACAGCCCCAATGACAAGTAATTGTTCCCCCAAAGGTACAATTTTGTTTTTGACGGTGTCCAAACTGAGGGAAATAAGGGCTGATCCATTACGGAAGCTTTCATTTTTGGTCTATTGGCTCCAGAAACACCAAAACTTAAGCCTGTATGAGTTTGGCAGATAATAATAATTAAGCGGATGTCTAAATCGAGTTATTTAAGAAGAGCTGTTCAACCGGGCGAGTTAAGACTAAGCTCATTCACAGAACTGCATCACACAGAAATGTACCATGACTCCTAGATAAGGGATGCAGAGGTTTAGATCAGCTGAAATGGGCAGTGTTAGAGTTTGCATTGTAACAGCTGAGGTCATTAAGCCAACGTGATAGACGCAGACTCAGCCCTGGCTTTCCCCGGGGTCTTCGCATTTAAAATGCCTGTTCGTTTGTCCCCCAGCTTATGAATTCCCCTCTATATTAAGTGTCTCATTCTCCCGAGGGAGAGCAGAATTGAAAGAGTCATTTTGATGTTCTCAGAACGAAGATGGGGTCTGCAGGGCCCCGGGCTGATGTTTATTCAGCAGGAGTCTCGTCGCAGTGGCTTGGAGGCCGTCTGCTGGGCTCCGTGAGCCGTGCCCTGCAGCTCTGCATAAACTGCATTGAGCTGGTCTGTCACTGAGGTCAGCTGCAGTGCAGTTGTATGCGAGGAACTGTAGATCCATTCCTGCAGTGCCTGCCTCTGACATGCAGCCTCATAAATGGTTCCTTCAAGGTTTTTACAGTCACTGTTTCTAAATCCATGCTTTAAACCGAATCTTGCCACATCCTGGCAATTCAGGCTATTTAGTTTAATCTTTTGGCTCATCCAAACACCTAAGTTAGGGGTAAAAAATGTATTATTTGCACTTGTTTGACTTGATAATAGGCAAGGTTTGAGTGGGAGGGTGGTTCTGTTAAGAAGGGGTGGTTCTGTCTGGGTGGGATGGTTCTATTTATGAGATGTGGTTCTGTCTGGAAGAATGTTCTTCGGTCTTGGAATGTTTGTTTTCTGACTACGTTGGTCTATTTTATGTGAAAAGCTGCAATAAAACAGGCTGCTTTGTAGTCAGACTCATCTGGCTCAGTGACATATGTTCAATTAACATTTATTAGCATGCCTAAATTACTGGGTTATTTTCTATTTCTACTAGAATTTTAATATTATTTCTTAATTTGTCCAATAATCAAACATGTGAATCCTTATTCATAAATGGCTAGATGAATTTTGCCCCCCCGCCCCCCCCAAAAGCAAAATGTTTTTATTCCATGAAGACCTTTATAGCATTACAATAAATGATTCCATTTATAATATTCTCTTGCCATTTTTCGTTTTACTAAATCACTCACTAAAGAGTTATTCGGTGTGGGCAATTGTTTGACAACAGAGGAAAGATTCAGAGGTGATATGTCACGGTGAGCTATGAAAAGATAAATCTGCTCCAGTCAGATAGGGGCCTTGCTCAGTGATGTCGCAGTGGCGTAACATGCCTAGATAACGTCATCATTGCAGTTCCTTCCTCTTTGAATACCCACACAGCAGTACTAATGGACACTCAGTACTGCCATGTTTCATTCCGGTCGGCTGTGTAAGTGTCATATGGGATGATGACTCTAATTTGGTTTGATTAGGGCCTGTGGGGGGCGGTATGGTGGTGCAGTGGTTAGCACTGTTGCCTTACACCTCTGGGACCCGGGTTCGAGTCTCCGCCTGAGTCACATGTGTGTGGAGTTTGCATGTTCTCCCAATGTCATCGTGGGGTTTCCTCCAGGTACTCTGGTTTCCCCCCACAGTCCAAAAAACATGCTGAGACTAATTGGAGTTGCTAAATTGCCCGTAGGTGTGCATGTGTGTGTGACTGGTGTGTGAGTGTGCCCTGCGATGGGCTGGCCCCCCCCATCCTGGGTTGTTCCCTGCCTCGTGCCCATTGCTTCTGGGATAGGCTCCGGACCCCCCGCGACCCAGTAGGATAAGCGGTTTGGAAAATGAATGGATGGATGGATGGATGGATGGATGGATGGATAAATAACATTATATAAAGTCATTGTTTGCTCATTGGAGTTTTACTTACACAAAAATGTTCTGAGGGCAGAACGAAAATGTATTGTCCCATTGTTATGTGTTGGTGGCTGGCTGGGAATGAACTCTCAGGACAAGCCCCACATGAGGATACGTACATCTCTACTGTGCCTTTGATAAGCAGCAGTTTTGGATGTTAAGTCCTCATTGACTAAGACCAGTATGTTTAAAACTTTTACAAAATGACAGGGGTCATCGGTAAATATGCACCTGCCCTTGGTGTTTTCAAATCATATTTTGAATAATTTATCCCTGTCACTGACCAATGTGAGTGAACCGCCCATTTGCTGAGAGCTGAGGAGTTCTTCTTCCCAGAGCCCTGGGCTGGGGTTGTGTTTATCTGAATGTGTGTAACATATACCCATCTCAGTTGGCTTTTTTTTTAATCAAGATTCAGAGCGGAAATATGTGTAGCACTTGAAGATAAATGTATCCAGGTAGCAATTGTTTTGTTCGAATGGGAAACTGACTGATGAGCTTGATGAGTTCAGCTGAACTCTGCTTCACAGTTGAGTAAAGGCTTGATAGGAGTCCTAGGGCTATGGCGTCTCTCCTTAGTTTGCATATATGAACCTGTCACGTCCGTCTTGTAGACAGGATAGTAAGCTCATTGACAGCAGAGTCTGCCCCTTTTCGGTAAGCTGCGTGAACCTCCAAAGCTGATGATTCACTTCTGAAGCAGCTTCTTGCGTAAATACACACAGATGTGGTCACTTGACGTGCCCAGCTCTTAGACCCTGGGTGACAGAAGCCTTAGGTTGCACCCCACCCCCCCGGCTGACTCCATGTTGCCTTTCCCTGTGGTGTTCATTTCTCCGTAACGTTCAGGATTTCTGAAGGTGTGTGACAGAGGCGACCCATTCCTGTGGGTAATCGATACCCCTGTGGAGCAGAACGCTGCTGCCATGACGACGCCCCCACGCATCCCCCCCACCCCACCCATCGGCATGTGGGCTGCTGAGCAGATTGAGGTGGAGAGGAGAGGAGAGGAGAGGAGAGGAGAGGAGGGAGTTCGGTGACCTTCATGACCTTCAGCCATGCTGGAGCTCATATTGTATTGGCACAAACACTCTTTGTTCCTCTACAATGGCGTCCACCTTGCATATCAGCAGACCTGGAGCTTGTCTCATGCTGGTCACATTTAACCTTTCTCTGTTGTGGAAAATACTCTATTACTGCTGTATGAAAATGTTTCCACTTGTTTCAGAGCTCAGACCACGGTTACCCACACTCAGTGTAATGAATGTCTTCTGTGTGCAATAGAAGTTTCTATCTGAGCTCATGTTTTCAGCAGAACTTCACAGACTGGCAGGAGAGCATTTACATTATCGCTGAATATTAACTAAATCACCCTAAATCACAAACCCACTGGAGCAGGACAAGCTTGATTACTATAATTAGTGGATGGTAATTTCAAAATTAGGAATCGTGTAGTGTATCCTCAGACCTAACCAGATCATTTGGACACTAAATGCATTTTATTCCCAATTGTTTCAATGTCTTGTAAGAGGCGCCCATGTTAGCGAGAAGGCGCCGTGGTGCTCTGCACTGGCCTCTGACTGTCGCATCCACATGCCGCTCAGGTCCATGAGTCCTAATCGGGACAGGATGCGGCTGCCCTGTGTAACGTACCCCGTGGTTCTGAGCGAGACTCGTGTGGTCATGTGACTGGAGTCGCTATGGCTCCGCATCATGTCCTGTAGCGTGAAGCCTACTGCAAACGCAGGGACGAGAATCTCAAGGTGGGTGGTTGGGGTGTAGTATCTTTCAGCAAGAGATTTGAAGAAGGAGGTCCATTTAAATTTATTTACGATCCGAAGAACAGCGAATTCTGTGCAACACGGTACATTTTACAAGACATGGAAATTACGCTGCATGTTACTGTCATTGCTCTTGTGTTTTCTAATTCCATTAGAGAGTCCATTCAGAGAGGCGCCCTTTGATTAGGGGGCAGTCAGTAAATAGAGTGAGTGTCAGCCAAGTACGTACTGCTGGCCTAAAGACCCGCCGCACGTGTGTCAGATTTGCAGTTCGCCAGCTTTGAGATGCGGCCGTGAGTCTCTGGATGAAATGCTGGCTCAGCTCCAGGAGGCAACGCTAAATGCTAGAAGCAGCTAATGCTCGACTCGTAACACCGAGTGCGGCTGAGACTGGCGAGTCACGCTTCTCCGGGCGGCCGCCCTCTCCCAGCAGTCAGGATCGCTCCTTTCTTTCCTGAATATGTGTTTTGCACAGGCCTCAGCCTTATGAGCTCGTCCTCCGGCACAAGACAAATGCAAGCTGACTGAGCACTGCGGGGCGACCAGCCTGGAGGACGTGTGACTGTCTGGGAGCGTTAGGCTCCGTGTGCGGCTGTCTGGGCCGAGTGCACACGTTGTGATCTCGCGTCGTCCCTACAGCGTGGCGCGGGCCATCATTTAAAGGCAAACCGCTGAATTCTCCTATTCTCACGTGTTTGAATGTGTGTGTCTGTCTGCTTCGGGAGTTTGATGTGAATGAAATGTCCTCAGTAATAATGTGTGCTTGTGTTTGAGTTTCACTTTCGGTTTTCCCGTTGTGTTTCTGCTGCGGCGATGCATTGCCGCTTGTGCTGTTTTTCTGTATGTGTCTGCATGTGATCAGTTGCACCGTAGAGTGAATTTAGCCTGAAAATCTCAGTCGCAACAATCAACCTGTAGCAAACTTCAAATTTAAGAGTGTTGATTTTATTTTTGTTAAAAATGAAAAGAGTGGACCGCAGATATGTACATATGACCTGAGTTTTACATTCAAAAGTACAGCTACATTGCAGTGGACTATATAAATTTTGCACATAAAAGTGTAAATTTCATAGTAGGATCTTTATCTCCTCCCCCTTGAGATTTTGGCTTGGTGGAATCTTCCAAACGAACAAAGAGCACCGCTTGTTTCACATGGAGAAGAATCTCCTTTCGTTTAGATTCTGTCGTGATATTTGCAATGACAAGATAATGAGCTTCCTCACAATCCCTTCGATACGAGTGCACCGTGACACACCACTGTGGGGAGGGGCCCTGCCATCTTATCTCTGACATTAATAGACTGAATCTGTCTGGACAGCCGAAAGTCTCTCTGAGCCAAGCGATGATAAACTCTGACGGCGTGGACTGCGTAATTTGGGCCAAAGTATGGGAAACCTATTGCAATTAGCCAGCTTTACCAAAATGCAGAATGTTTCGTATTTTACTAATGAAGAGTGGGACAATGGAAAATAATGACGAACATCCTAAGCTTGCTTTGAATTAAATGTCCAGTATGGGCCATTGTTTCCTGTATGCGGCAGCGTGCTGGCGGGTGGAGAAGATCACTAGCGTGTAACAGTGAGAGTCCCTCTTATCCTTGAGCGATGGGCTTAACCCAAATTACTGCAGTAAAACATCCTCCTGGATCCACGGACAAAAATAGGACATCGCCGTGGATAAAAGCATCAGCGTTAATGTCGTTCTGTGAATTTAAGAAAAGTTGAGCACACCTGTGTAGGGTCGCGGGTGGTAGGTCAGCCAGAGTGTGTCAGGGCCTGGCGACACGGTTGGTCTCTGAGGTACTTTGGTGACGCACGTCTCAGACCTGGGGAGGTGCGGGTTGTTGGTGGCTGTTTCTGCTTCCACAGGGGCAGTGCTGCGTTATTAATAATTAGCAGCTGTCGTGCTGAGCTTTGGTTTGTCTCATTGACTGCTTATCCCATTGAGCTGCTCCTTTTGTTGGGCGTTTGTCTCAGGACACATTCAAGGTTCGATTGAAGGCACGTTTTGGTCTTGTGGAGGAGCTTCAGACCATCTGAACCTGTACAGGACCAACTACCCACGGTGGCTTTTTTATGGGAACGTTAACAGTTTTGTCAAGCAAACAGTGCCTACGGCAACAATGCTTAAGATTATCTTTTGCAATTTAAGTGAGCTGGTTCCTGGCGCTGGGCTTTCCCATTACCGAGAGTGACATTTCATTTAGCCTCTGTCATTCATCTTCCCCAGGTTGCGCCTCCCTTCCGCCCTCCTCTTGTCTGCGCGATAAACTAGTGTGAGCGATGGACTGTGCCTCATGTTTATGGTGCAACCTGAGATACATTTTTTGCTGCGATTCCTTTGGAATGTTTCTGATGACTTTTTAAAATGGCCCATTAAACGAACGTGTGGCTACCGCACCTTAGCCTGACCAGTGACCAGAAACCACAAGAGAAACGCTCTGCAGCCTGCGTGCAAAAACACCCGGAAAATATCATAGTGTTGAACATTCTCCTTTTGATTAGTCTCTAACAAAATTTTGTGACATCAAGTGGTTTGTAGTAAGTGAAGGTTCTTTGATGTTCGTTTCCTCTTGTATATCAGAGAGTAAGAGAATTATTGCTTTCTAAATAGATATTTAATTGCTCCATGAAACCTCAACTTGACAGTGGTGATGCCAGTTAAGCTGGACTCATTTGACAATATGTTGGGTTTATGAGCAATTAGAGAGATGATAAAGAATAAAGATCATCCCAAGAGGCACTACTGGGTCAGAAAGCCTGCAGGCCTGCGATGGTCTGATTGATAGTCTCTTTGTGTCATGGGCACAAAGGAAGAGGCGTGCCCACATGTCACAGGAGGTAAAAGCAGAGTGTCTCTGTCGCAGACGGAGAGGAGTGTTTGTAGCTTTCACAGAGAGCAGTGTCTGCAAGTTACTGGGAGAGAGAATGGTGTCTATGTTACAGAGCGAGTGAGCCGAATCTGTATGTTATAGAGAGAGCAAACAGCATATGTATGTTAGAGAGAGATACAAACAGAGAAAGAGAGAGAATGGTGTCTATGTTACAGAGAGAGAAAGAGAGTCTCTGTTACAGAGAGTGCAGAATCTGTATGTTACAGAGAGAGAGAGCAGCATCTGTATGTTACAGAGAGAGAGAACAGCATCTGTACGTTACAGAGAGAGGCAGAGAGAGAGAATGATGTCTGTGTTACAGAGAGAGAGAACAACGTCTGTACGTTACACAGAGAGTCAGAGAGAGAGAATGATGTCTGAGTTACAGAGAGAGAGTATGTTACAGAGAGAGAACAGCATCTGTATGTTACAGAGAGAGAGAACAGCATCTGTACGTTACAGAGAGAGAGAACAGCATCTGTACGTTACAGAGAGAGGCAGAGAGAGAGAATGATGTCTGTGTTACAGAGAGAGAGAGAAAGGTCTGTCACAGAGAGAGCAGCCTGTATATTTTATATATATAGAGAAAGAATGTCATCTATGTTACAAAGAGAGAGCATAATCTGCCTGTTACAGAGAGAGAGCAGAATCTGTATGTTACAGAGAGAGAGAGAGGGGTCTGTTACAGAGAGGGAAAATGGGAGGTGTAAATTACAGAAAGAGTGAAAATGATGTCTATATTACAGAGAGAGAGGGCAGACTCGGTATTTTACAGAGAGGGAGAACAGCATTTGTGTTACGGAGTGAGAGAATCATGCCTGTTACAGGGAGAGAGCAGCGTCTATGTGTTACAGATAGAGAATGGTGTCAGTCACAGAGTGAGAGCGAAAGTCTGTATGTTACAGAGAGAATGCATCTGTACATTAGAGAGCAGTGTCTGTCAGAGAGAGAGAGAGCTGTCTTTCTCATATGCACTCACATTTTTTATGCATTAGACTTTGACCCTTTTATAGTACCACCAAGGTGCAATATATGTAAAACATCATTACTTTTCAATTGGTCTGCAGGTAGTTTTTGAGACATTAGTGTCCTGTAATTTTGTGTAAAGTTCGATGCTTACTTCCATGCAAAGTTCTTTTATTTGTGGAATGTGTTTTTGTTCAACAGCATCCCCTAGTGGTTGATTAATGAAAGCATTGACTTCCGGACATTCCAGTTTGGTAGCCTCTGTCTGCTTGGGATAATGCCATGGAGCCTGTCTGTTCAGCAAGGTATAACTCAATTTACTTACAGTGCGTAAAGCCCGAATAAATACAGAGGTTGCATATATATCCTGAGTTTGGCAGTTTGTGGTTTGTATGCAGGTGTTCCTGGCTCATAAGAAAGGGCATTTTTCTGGAAGAAATATTAGGCTTTCTTTGTCTTGCCCTCTCAGACAGCTTCAGATAAGATAATGCTGAAAGACGCCATCGTGCTGCTGAGAGGCAGCCTTGCAGGCTGGGATGTGGCTTATTTTCATATGAACGTGTACAGACTGATGTATGTTCTATGTTGTTAAAAAATGACAGGGCAGCCAAGTATTTGAACAGCGTTAAAGTGACCTCTTGGCTGCCATTATTGAGTTTAGCAAACTGAAAAAAATGTGAGATCGGAGGGTTATGTTCGGTGTAGTCCACTGCAATTCTGTTTCGTTTTCCAACATGCAGTGACTGAGTAATGGCGTCACTGGCCAGTGGTGGGAGTCGTCTGGCTGTGTTTATGTCGCACAGAATAAAGTGTTGGGCTCCCAGCCACATACTCTCCAGTCATTGTAAATGTGTCCAGGTTTCTGCTGGCTTTTCTGCTAAGATAATCGCGTTCTGAAAGTCACGAGTGCAGTCGGCCGTGTCCTTCGCCGCGTCACATACTGCTCCTGCATGGCGGCACTGGGAGGAGTCCGCAGAGCTGCGGCTGGACGGGAGTCAGGTGACTGTTTGGCCAGGTCCGCCCCACCGGCACGCGGCCTGCTGAAGTGCGGGGTCCTCCCTCTCCGCTGGTCCTGTCTGGCCTCGCACGTGACCACCGGCAGTGGCCGTGTTTCACCGCAGCCCTTCCAGGCTCCACATGGCGCCCCGGGGGCGCTGGCACGCAGCTCACTGCCCGCCGCAGGGCTTTTCTTGGCGTTCCCCCTCTCTCTCACTCAGGCATCCTCTCTGCTGACTCCCCTTCCCAGCTACATAAGCGTGTCACAGGCGGATTGACTCTGCTGCGCTTTAGAGAAGCATTGTCTGCCCTCGGGTTCACCTAAAGTCTCTCACGGCCTTGGCTTTGGATCTCTGAAGGACACTGGGGTGTGATTAGAGCGTAGGCGTCCTGCAGACCCCATGTCCTGCAGTATAGCTGTGCAGTGTCGGGGACTTGGCAAGTGGAGTTTTGCTGAGAACAAACTTGGGGCACAGTCAATCATGGAATTGGTCTCGTTCAGCAAGGAGGCAACAGATGCATCCTTGATATTTGGGGCGTGGCAAGAACAACATCCGGGGATGTTTACTGTCCTCTGTACTTCTGTTTTTAGTTTTGGAATTGGTGTTCGGCAATGGAAGGTGATATAGAACGGGTAAACGAGGATACAAGAGTGATCAAGTGCGCATATTGATAATCACCACTAGTAACCCGAAGCTACTTACCCGTAAATATGCATTCCTGCTCTTGCTCCCTGTTCTCAGGACCAATGTGAGTAGCATATGACACGGTGTTATTACAGTACGGTTGCTTCAGATGAAGGCACCCATTCCTTGGCACTCTCTCTCTCTCTCTCTCTCTCTCTCTCCCTCATTCTGTCTCTTTTTTTAATTCACCTCCCGGAGTTTCGCATATGAGACAGATGGGCCTTAGTCTGTTCGGTCCGCACTACAGATGGATTTAAGAGATGTCCGTCCTTTTTTTCTTTTTTTGCAATGCTGCACGGGCGCACAGATACCCACAGCACACTAATTACCAAAGTGCCGAAACGGCTTGGTGGCTGGCAGCCGTCCGCGAGGCGCTTGTTTATACTGTGCGTCGTGAAGCTGTGAGCTGCCTTTTCCCCCCGTGCTGGCAGGCAGGCGGACCACACACCCGGGATGCTTCCAAAGATTCCCTTCCTCCTCTAATGCCCGTGTGATTTTGTACATGCCCACCCCATCCCCCCCCGGGCATCATTTATGTGTCGCATCTAGTTATTTTTAAAGGCCTCTCTGTCTCGTGTCGGGGCGCTCGTGCTCGACACGCCCTCGTCAGATTTGACTAAAGAGCACAGTTGAGCTGAATGGGTTTAAAGAGGCCTGAGAGGTGGGGAGTCAGAGACAAAGGCACTCCTGGGTTGTGGAGCGTCTGCCCTGCGCACACCGCCTGGGGGAGGGAGTGTGGGTGGGGGAAGGGGCTGGGGTGGGGGGGACAGAAGTAGGTTACCCCCAGCCAACAATAACCCCCCCCCCAAGCTCTTTATCTGTACTGTGTGCAGAGCCCTGCTGGATCTGAACTGCAGGAGCACTTTACACCTCCTCTGTTTGTCCATCTGCTAATTTGACTGCCCATAATCCTATTGTCTCGTTCTGCAGACACCTTGATCTACGCGTGGTCACTTACGACAGCCGTCTCGTGGCCCGGTGGCCCTTGAGTGCTTAAGCCCCTTAACACTTATCGTATTGCTGCCCACTGTCAGCATGCAAAAAGGAACTGCTCTGATTGTTGAGAATTTACGGTATTAAGCAGTTTCATTTGTTTTATATTCAGTCCCAAAATGGATTCCCTTCGTCTTCTAACTGTACCAAAAACCACGTCTGAAATTCTTCCCATCTGCCTTTGCGTGATCCCGCTGTAGGGCAGTTTGTAACGCGCAAAGTGCCGCCTCTTTCACTTCCCTGCTCTCCCAGTTAGATATACAGGCTCTGTTCCATACAAGAGGCCCGCAATTACCCATCATTGTGTGCGACTTCAAACGCGCAGCAGCAGAACGTCCCGCCATTGTTCGGGAATAATGCCGCTGACATCACGGCACCCCCGATGTCACATCGCTGCATTACCCATGCGCTTAGCAGACTTCGCAATCAGAAGGCATCGCCTGTGCTCGTCTTTCTGTACTGCGGCGTTTTTAGCTGAGCTGTGCTTCTCGAACCTCACCACGATCCCTGCTATCCCTTTCACATTACAATTAAAACGTGAATCGAATTTGCCATCTGGAGGATTCAATTCATAGTAATAAACACAAATTACCGAACGAGTTGTATGAACTGTGAAATTTTGCCTGAGAACGCTGATCCAGAACCAGATTTCCAGTGAGTATTATCTGGTCCTGAACATGTACGGATCTCTGTACAAAGCAGAGGTCATCAGTGACTGTGTGGCGACACGGTTGCTAGGCATCATGATAGCAGTGATGGTGTGCAGTGGGCCATGTGAACACCCTAATGGGGAATACATTATCATCATCCGATGGGGGGAGCAGTCACTTGGGCTCGGCCCGGGGGGGCTTCATCACAGCGGAGCCGTCCGACACCTGCGAGGCGGTCTGCTTACTCTGAATTAGCCGGCAAAATGCTGCAAGCTAGCGAGTAAAGCGAAGATGCTTCACGAACTGCTACATGTGATAATTAGAAATGTTTTTGTTTAAAATTTTGCAATTTTGCAAAATAATTTTTTTTATTTTGCAGCAGTTATTTTCCAGTGTCAAATACCCACAGTCAGGGAAGATCAGGAAAAACCTGAAAAAAATCACATCGAAACACTTAAGACAGATAATCTGTTTCTTCTAATAGTGTAACAGTCACAACCACAATTTATATTTGGTATATTTACATACAGTAACACTTTACATTAATGGCACCTTCATAATGCATTCATCATGCATCCAAAGAACCTTCACTGCACCTTCATAATACATTCATCATGCATTCATAGGACATTCAACGTTGCCTTACATACAGCACAGTGCCCAGACTGAATACTGACCTGCATTTTCCTTTGTCTCAGTAATCTGGCACATTAAATCTCCGATCTCTGGAATGACTCAGTGAGGTGTGAAACACCGTGTGTGTCCATTCCAGGGTTGCCAACCCTGGTCAGCTGGCTGGTCTGAGATTTTCAATTAGAGACAAGTCTGCACACGGATTTACATGTATGTAGCAGTTTTATTATCTTGTGAATAGTCTGTAGGGTTTGCACACTGCCACGACACTTTTCATGTAGCTAAGATCAGGCTTATAATGGAATAATACAGATTTGCCGTAAGACTCCTTGCGTGAGCGTGAGAGTCTGAAAGCGCGTGTCATGTCAGATGCGTGAGACTTGGCAGCGCTGCCATTCTTACTGCAGTTGCTCCGCTGGGCTGCAGCTGACCTATGCAGTGGAGGCATGTGTCCAGGGGCCTTGTGGGGCTGTTCTCTGCCTGTCTGCTGACATACTGCCTGGTGTGTTTGTTCAGAGGCGTAGCTGCTGTAGCTTTGGGAGCCCACCTTTTACTCAATCCCACTCATTTTGCGTAATCCCTACTATATCCCCAGTGTTCAATCCCCAAAATGCTTTAGGTTGAACTTACCATTTCTCTGTCCATAAATGACACATTTAAATAAATTTGTTCACAAAAGTAAAGTATATTTCTTGCTCTTTTTGAGGTGGCTGTTCTAGACCATTAGAATGTTCTTGCTTAGACTGTCTAGCTTCCACAAGCTTGATTTAAAAAAATATATATTATTAACTCTGCCCTTCACCATCTGAAGCAACTCGACCACCCGGCACACTAACGTTCCATCAAGAAAATGTGCTTACGTTTGTGTTTCGCCTGTTTCCAGCGCACAAAATTTTAGCCCACATATATAAATGTAAATAATAATAATAGTAATAATGCATTTATTTCAGACCCAAGTAGCATACATGGGGGGGGGCATTGCCTTGTTGTTATTTCTAAAATTATACATTGAAATGCAATGATTTTGCAGCATTCTTCATCTAAAATACAGCATTCGCCCTCAATTTTCTCGCTGAAACCTACAAAAGAACCCCAACAACTAGGTACCAAAATAAAGTTTTTAAGAGTAAGTTTTCTCAGGAGATTCCTGTCAAAATACCGCAATCAATGGCAGAAGCCTGTGGCGATAAAAGCGAGGATCCCCCTTTCGGCAGGTCTGGGGTTCCCCCAATATCCATAACTGAAAGTGTTAATGGCTCCAGTTTTTTTGTCTCTCCTTGGTATCAAGACATTCTGACTTATTCAGCATAACCTGGGCCAGTTTAAAATTTTTATCTACCGGTACCAATTGTTAGTGTGTGTTGCGAGGGCACAGACTTCCTGGTAATTATTATGAAATTTTTAATCCATCTTAAAAAAAAATGTTTAATAGCCCTCTGTGACACAATTTAGGGATATGAACAATAGAGACGCAGTTTAATTAGAGATACAAACATTTACGAGTCGGATGAAGACTAAAGTGCTCTTTCTTATGGCCGATATCATGGAAATGCATCTGGCAGCTACAGCTCGAGTCGCCGCTGTGAGGATTTGCTGTCTGTGCTCGCACACTTTCGCCGTTCCTCTATTACAGCGATGCTGCTCTGAATTCCCCACTCTCTAGGACCTGGTGAGAGCCTCTTGAAATGGTTGCATAACTAGCACAATCTGGCCTCGCCCACACAATCCATGATGCGGTCATGATTTGGGATGCTGGTGCAGCTAGCAGGTCTGCTTACCAGCGCTGGGGAGCTGCCTCTGATCTGGGGACTGTCTCAGAGGATTGTTTAGCTGATCTATGACGGGCGGTTTGCAGATATCACGCGTGAGCACACAGGGAGGCCTGTGTTTGGCTCCCGATCCCTGCAGGGTAAATCAGGGCAGACTGGCCTATGAGGACCTGGATTGAAGCTAGGATTGTGGGTTTGCAAGTTTCAGTCCTGAGCCTTTAAGTCTCCCCATTTACATTTATAGGAATGCAGTTTTTGCCATATATGTAAACATATTAAAATGAAACTGAGCATGATAAAAAAAAAATTAAAGCAAGCAAACCAAAACTAAACACCCTCAAAGTCAGAATTAATCTCTCTCGGATGATTGACCTGTAGACTTCCATCTTTGAAAACCAGATCCAGCACCCTCTGCAAGTGTATAGGATAGTGTTTCCCAATCCTGTAGAGAGCTGGGAGGGAGCAGAAATGTGAACTCTCTGGGTGGGAGCAAAAACATAGGTCGCCTGTGAGTCCCCAAAGACTAGGTTGGAAAACACTGGTATATGAGAATGTATTAGGATCACTCTATCCTTCTGTGCTACCTTTTAGTGTTTCATTTTTTCTTCTGTCTGACTATAGCAAACTGAAACGTCCTGGTCCGTAGCGGTCATTCCGCCAAACGCGATTTGATGGATTAACCTCTGAGGTGGCAGATTGCGCGCTGTGCTTCCTAAACAAAAAAACTGGAACGTACTCCCTCGATATGAGAGGTGGAGGTCTGCTTGCAGGGCCGGTGCCGCTCCAGAAACCATCAGAGACCACCAGGGACCGTCCTTTTCATCCATCATACTAGATACAAGGCAAACGCAGTAGAAGAATAAGTGTCCTATTATCATAACCAATGAGTGTATGTACAACCTGTCCTGGATTTTAGCACTGAGTATGTAATACATGTGTCTATTCTTTTTCTGTTCTGTTGCTCTGCTGATATGTTGTTTTATGTGGAGGGTTGTAAGTGGAGAAACAATAAAAAAAAAAAAATTGATAAAAAAAAGAAACCATTAGAGACCAATAACAACGTCTCTTGTTTTTGAGAGAACTTTGCGCACAGGCCACGGACATGAACAAGACTCCCCTCCCCTTTACCAGGAATCACATGGCCTGTGCCCCAAAGGCTGTTTTAGCCTTTAGAACAATGTTTCCCAGTCCGGTTCACCTAGACCCTCAGACACTTCATGTTTTGGGAGCTGGTAGGGAGCAAAAATGTGCTCGTTGCAGCTTTACTTACACAAAAATGTTCTGAGGGCGGAAGGAAAAATGGTTGGTTCAGAAAGATAACCAATCAGATTGTAGAGGAAGTGGGTCCAAGCAACTACAGGAGGTGGGACCAACTAATCTGATATCTTGGTCCCACCTCCTCTAGATGCTTGGATCCACTTTGTCTATAATCTGATTGGTTATCTCTCTGAACCAATCATTTTTTCTTCTGCCCTCAAAACACTTTTCTGTATGTAAATCTCCCACAAGCCAAAAACGTGGCTTGTCTGAGGTTCCCCAAGGACCGGGTTGGGGAAACACTGATTTAGAAGATGACTTACATGGAGAACAAAGAACTGGAGTGAGAGTCATGTGCCAACCTAGGGCTGGGACGTCAGCCAGCTGGCCTCGTGCACGTGTCTCTGTGTGTTAGCTTTAAGGAGGCCCACCAGTTAGCAAATTCCTTTTCCCTTTCAGGAATAATTTCCTGTGGCTTTAACAGAATCCATCCAATTTGCGTCACTGGCACTGTAGAGAAATGGTGTGCATGTCGGCGTAGCTTTTTTACCTGTTTATTCTTTGAATGTTTCTACGGAAGCAATTGAGGTTAAGGCTCTGCTCGAGGTGGCGCTGCTGTCGGTGGGAGTGACGCAGGTGTCACGCTCGTGATCCAGGCTCCCGTCTCGAGTCAAAATTGGTCACTCCAGCCAGCTTGAGACTCGTGCAGCTTTTGCCCACGGCTATAGCTGGTTTCAGCTGGCCACGACTGGCTGCCCGCTCCCCTCACGGATGGGAGGCGGAGCCCACGCTCTCCATCTGCCACTCCCGTAAAAGAGAGAGAGTGTGAGAATGATCGCGTGCAATGGCTGAGGGTTCAGGTGTTGGCCCTGCTTTAGGTGCTGGGCAGAGGTGGAAAGTTCAAGTCCAGAAAGTACAAATCCAGACCGAGATTTTGTTTTAACCAGCCACTTATATAAAGAGTCACATTCACAGAGTACTCACCTGGTTGGTTGAAACAAAATCGTATCCTGAATTTATGCTTTCTGCCTTGTGGGGGAGTGAGGGGGTGGGGGGTCACAATCTGCCCCATCTTTACAGACATCCTACCTCTCCCCAAAGTTCTCCCACAAATTGATAACAGCTGCCTGACACATGTCACAGAAATCTGTGGTTCTGCTATTCAGCAGCTGTAAAACTGGTCAACAAGAAGTTGTACCGGAACAGTATTGCAACATATACTGCAGCATATGATATTTTGATAGTATTTCAAAAAGCAACGCTATTCCAGTATTTCCTGATAAAATTTGCCGGGGAGGGGGCGTATTTTCAGATGGTAATATTGTAATGCCTCCTAAGCATAGGCAGCAACCCCCCCACACACACACACACCCTTCCAGTTTTCACTCATCTGCTTCCCTAAAATGAAAGAGTCTAAAGAGGGATGTCTTTATAATGTATATGTGCTGTGAATTCTGCGTTGCCGATGCATTCCTGTTGATTAAAGGGTGTGAAATGCTAGCTGACTTTGCCCTAAATCAATGGCAATGAAAACTATATTGTATGTTTGGCCTGAGCTGACTCTCAGCCCTCAGTCTGTTGTGAAGATCCTGATGGATTGTGGAGGGACTGAACAGTCAGTGGTCATTCTGTGTGTGTTAATTATTGCATTGTGGGGAACTGATTTCCCCTAGTGTGATTAAAAACCTGTTATTTTTACCTTGTGGGGAAATTTTTTTCAGACCTGAGAAGGGGTCACAGATTCTTTTATAAAAATCAGTGAATTTTCTTATAAAAATCTGTGAATACAATAAAAAAAAACTGAAAATGTCAGAAGTGTGTTTGGTTACTTATGGTTAAGGGTAGGGTTGGGTAGGGTTAAGGTTATTATAGTTGGGATTAGGGTTGTGTCCAAAAACATTTATGGAAAGTCCCCACAAAGATATGAATACAAATGTGTGTGTGTGTGTGTGTGTGTGGGGGGGGGGGTTAGATGAAGTAACATTGGGAGATACCTCCAAAATCGATTGCTTCTGCAGTAATAATTAAATCTCAAAATGGATTATGACACGGTGGTTTCCGACGTGTTGTTCAAGTGAAAATTGCGGGATGACAGTAGCTGCCCTTTTTTTAAATGTTATTGTTCCCTGATTCCTGTGCTGTCATATTCACTCAGGAAATTCACCTTGACACTGATTGCGAGTAAATTGATCGGGCAAATCTCCAGAATATATTCTCTTCAAATCCAGTTTCATCATTCGGTCAATTTAGGCTCGTTGTACTTTCCGCTGTGACGCGACAACACTTCCGCTTTGCGAGCTCCTCCCTGCAGGGCCGTTTACTGTAGGATCTGGGTCACGTACATGAACCATAATCCCAACAAAGGCTCGAAGATCCTGTCTGCTTCTGCTGACTTTTTATAGGGCCTTATTGCTTTTCACAGCTCTTTAGACACGAGGAACAAGGGCGTGTTAGATGTACCTCCCTCAATCAATGGCCCTTGAGTAGGTGCTGATGAGCAGATGAGCTGCGGGTGCAGTGGTGCAGTGCTGTGGTGTGTGACTCAGCAGGTTAGGAATCTGTGCTAGCAAACAGAAGGTCACTAGTTCAAATCCTAGTGTCAGTTGAATGATTTTGCCAGTGGGCCCCTGAGCAAGGCCCATAACCCCCAATGGCCATCTGACGTGTATGTTGCACTGGATAAAGCGGTCTGCTAAATAAGATACAATGTAAATGTTCAGCTGCAGTGGAGATGCTCACATTGTCTTTGGTTAGTTACTAATGAGTCAATAAATAAAGCAGCATGACCCCGATGAGTGGAGCAAAGAGATAGATGATATTGACCCATTATAAGGCAAAATGAAATTATTTTCTTATTTTACAATTAAATTGGGGTGATTGTCCTTGCCAAACTGAGACCCTGTGTTACTTGGAACAGCTTTCTGTGTCCTGGTAGGCTAATTTCTGCGTGCTTTGTGTCCAAACCTGCTTGTATCTGTGTTTGTGTGGTGAATGTGCGCCGGTCTGATTATACTTAATTTGTCTTTGTGCCATTTTTTTTTGTTTGTTTTTTTTGCCAACTGGATCCTGTTTACAGTGAAAATGTTGGAATTAGGAGTGTGTGCATTTTCATGGCCGTAGTGATAGTCACTATTTGTAAAAGTGAAAAGAGCATAAACGGGAATGGTAAGGGTGTAAGACATGTCTGGATGGTCTTTGTACGTGTTCTGCTCTCGGTCACTGTGCAGACAGCCGGATTTCCCCCCATTGCAGCTGAAACGCTATCTCTATATGCCACTATCTCCGCGTATGCTTAAAGTGCGTTATGCAAATGAAGGCAAGGAAATAAATGAGGGGTGTGCCTGTCTTATCGGCTCCTAGCGGAGAAGGATGCGTTCGGCTCCGCTGTCCCAACACTCGCGTCTCCACGGCAACCAGAGGCAGCTGAAAAATGGCATCCAGACATAGATGCCCCTTCATTAAATATCAACATAGCCACTGTCAGCAGAGATAATGGCCAATAATGTGGTATTATGTTCTGAGTAAATGAAATGCCCGTGGGACTGGCTGTCATGCTTCAGGGAGCTGCGTTTGCTTGGCAGAGGGACAGTTATTTACCACACTCCCCCTGTAAACCGAAACACTGAGGCAGTGTTTTGCAAAAGGCTGCATGGTTTTATCTACCGATCGCATCGGCCTTCCAGCAGAGTTCAGCTCTACTCCGGAGCGCGTTACAGCTGACACTCTGAATAGTCACCTGTTTAAATCAGTAAACTAAACTAAACTAAAAAGTAAACTGTGCCTCCATTTTAGCGTATAAGATGGAAATGCTATTGAAATGTATCAAATGTCAAGACTGGGCTGGCGATATGTTTTATATTTTTAAAATGATCCCCAGATAATAGCATATTTGTGTCTTGTGTCGACATCACAGAGAAAGAAGGAGCAGCTTATCTTGGTCCTGTGTGTGTTTGTGTCTCTGCCCAGTGGTGGCTGTAGCTTCCGGGAGTAATGTAAAGTCGCGTTGAGATTCAGAAGTGGATAGTTCAGAATCCAGAATCCAGACCAAAATTTTGTTCCAACCAACCAGTTCAGTTCTCTGTGACTGTGACTCTTTATGCCCAACTGGTCGGTGGAAACAAAATCTTGCTCTGGATTTTTACTTTCTGGACCTGAAGTATCCACCTCTGCTGAGGTACATTGCACACACCTTTACAGTGTGTCAGGTCTTATGTGAGCATTGGCGGATGAAGGCCGCCCAGATCCTGATTGCAGGCAGCATCAGCTACTCTTTCAATTAGACATTGGCTGGCAGGGTTTTGTGGTGCCTTCATAGAATGAGAGACTGTTGGTCACGAATGGGTCACAGCTGTTAATCGCTTTATTGTGAGCCAGTTCTGCAATGTGATACAGTGATGAAAAAGGTACAATGAAACCTGCGCTTGGTTTGGGTTTCTTGCAGTTTGTGGCTTAAATCTGTGGGTGTATTTGTGATGGGATTTTCCATAAACTGTTAACAGATTTATAACACCTTAATTTCTTATAAAATGAATGGTTGCTCTTCTGCTGTACAGATTTTTACCATCCTCCTTCGGGTAAAGCTCTGTTGTCATCTCAGCCAAGTACAGTGCACAGTGAAATTAAATTATATGAAATGAAGTGTCTTTCTGGAGCTACGGTGCAGCCTTGATCACAGTATGGGTTTACCGTGTTAGTTTTTGAAATAATTTACCTAGTGCAAAAAATCCTATACATTTGTCAGTGATTTAAAAGGAGGGAAGTGACCTCCCCGGTACAGATTTCCCCCATCCACCTTGCAGTGCTCTTACTTGTAAAGATTTTCCCCATCCACTCAGCAGTGTCTTTGCTTATAGAGATTTTCCACATTCACTCTGCAGTGTCCTCACTTGTAGAGATTTTCCCCATCCACCCTGCAGTGTCCTTGCGTATAGAGATTTCCCCCATTCACCCTGCAGTGCCCTCGCCTGTAGAGATTTCCCCCATTCACCCTGCAGTGCCCTCGCCTGTAGAGATTTCCCCCATTCACCCTGCAGTGTCCTTACCTGTAGAGATTTCCCCCATTCACCCTGCAGTGTCCTTGCCTGTAGAGATTTTCCCCATCCACCCTGCAGTGTCCTTGCTTATAGAGATTTTCCCCATCCACCCTGCAGTGCCCTTGCGTATAAAGATTTTTCCCATCCACCCTGCAGTGTCCCCGCCTGTAGAGATTTCCCCCATTCACCCTGCAGTGCCCTCGCCTGTAGAGATTTCCCCCATCCACCCTGCAGTGTCCCCGCCTGTAGAGATTTCCCCCATCCACCCTGCAGTGCCCTTGCCTGTAGTGATTTCCCCCATCCACCCTGCAGTGCCCTCACCTGTAGAGATTTCCCCCATCCATCCTGCAGTGTAGATATTTCCTGTCACATTTTGGGGATCGCAGCACCTATGTTTGCATTATCTGGGCCTTTGCTCAAAGCCCTCACTTAGTAAACTGCGTTATAACAGAAGCGAAACAAAGCTGAGAAGTTTCACGGAGACCTGGCAATTTGACACACTCCCTGAGGCAGGAAGGGTTCTACTTATAGCGTGGCCTAAACACAGGTGTTACACCACATTTAGCTCTGGTGTTAGTATAGCTTATAACACATCTTTTACACTGCAGTGTATCATAGTAACAGCAATACTAATGTTTTCCTTAGGAAAACGGGAAGAGTACCTAGCTGGTTGAAATTATTGCAGTTTAAACAAACAGAACTTAACCTTAGGAGAAAACTGTTCATGGCCCTGAAACTTAAAAGCAGGAAAATGAACACAATGGCAATTGAGTAAATCTGTAAATCTGTACATTCGGATATGAGCGTGAAGGCTGTGCAGTGCAGGATCGGGTTGGAAAACGGAAAGGAAAGACGTCCGATCTCAGCATGGTCAGGTGAATTTATTAGCTAAACATAAACTGTTGCTAAATGGGGGGGGGGGGGGAGTAGGGTGCTTTCATGAGGTCAGTTTGCGTCTGTGTCATCAGGACCAGTACCAGCATTTCGACACTTCCTGTTAAGTTAACTTTCAGAGTGCTTTCCTGGAATGAATTCACCGACTGGGTATTTAATCATTTTTACCCACTTCCCAGTGGCAATGTCCCCTGCTCCCATCATTGGTCGTACCTGTAATGGAAAATATAAACGAATTAATGGAATGGCACTAATGCCAGAGATCAAAAGAGCCTACAAATTCAAATTAGCTAGCTATGAAATTGCTTCCACTGAATTGTAAAAGCGGAGTGTGTGGTGACCTGCAGCTTTAAGAAAACGGGAATAATTTCTTTGAAGTGGATGGCAGTCAAAAAAAAATCTTTTTTTTTTTTTTTTAAATTCCAAGAAAGATCTTCAACTGTCAAGAATATTACTAGTGAAAGGACGCCCACCTGTCTGTGAAGGGAACTCTCCAATCAGCACCAGCCATGTCCGTTACACGCACGACCTTGTGTCTGTGATTTTATTTTATTGGCAGGCCACGTCCCTTTCAAAAAGCTCTTTGTTGATTGGAGGAAAGTTTGGAACGGTTGCCAGTATTGATTTATTTGGATTCACCTCTACTTGCTCTGGACATGTTTTGGTAAATACTGACACAAATGCCGATCCTCCTACTTTAAAACATGTAATAAAACGTAACTTTTCAGCAGTAGTTAAACTAGTGTGTCAGTATAACCATTAAAACATTTCGGTGTTTGTAGCTGGACATTAAAACTGTTATTCTGCATTTACAAGGAAAGACCCTGTCTGAGATATTCATTCTGCACTGTACATTTTTTTTAGTCCTAAAAAAAAAAAAATCTGCATATTTGCTGAGGGAGATGAGCAGATGGTGACATGTGGAAATCCTGGAAGATCCTACACTGCATGCTTCAGCTCCCCCTGCTGGCGGAAGAGCCCACGCTTTGCGTCCTAGCGGCAGGGTAGACTGAGCGGCATCTCCGCTTCCCTTCGCCCGCCACTCGCGCTCCCCTCACGCCCCTCAAATGACCTTTTTCTGGAATCTTCCCCCCTTAAACCGCCTAAGATCTCAACAAGTAAAAATGTCAATCTTTGTAAACTAACCATCCAGCCAAATTTCAAGGCAATTTATTTCGTAAGTATTTGTTTTCCAAGTAAATGAGCCGTGCACCTTAAAAATTAACTGTATGAGTTGCAAATTAAATACGATGCCCTGAATTAAATATTTTGGAAATTTCTTTGTATCAGTGGCTGCTTCATTCAGGTGGAGGATGGAGAGGGAGTTTAGCTGGTAATTGGAATTTTATCCTATAATGGCTGACAACTTTTAATTTTAATGATAATTTGAGGTGCGTCAACGTGGTCCGACTAGAGTCTAGACTTACATTAGATGCCGCAAAAAAATCCTCTCTCTCAATCAGGGGCTCCTGACTCGCAGGCCGACGCCATGCCTGGTTTGGCCCGTTTGCTTGTGTTTTAGTTCTTTTTTAAAAAAAATCTTTGTGTTTGGATTGAGAGAAAATGCAGAGTAACAGAAAAGACCAACCGCATTGCTGCGAGGCACGTCTTCCTTTCTTCATGGAGGTCAAGGACATGGAGCCCGTCTTTTGGTTTTTGTGTTGTGTATTATTAGAGGGGGGAGGGGGACCGGGGGGGGGAAACAAGGCACCCCAGCCTGTAAAAATGATCACCTGCTTTTCTGGCGTTCCCACTGGGAGACACAGGTTAATTTTCTACAATCGGTCTGCGGGGCATTGCCGAGCGGAGCTGGGCGGGGGGGGGGGGGTAATGGCGGCGGCTGAGAGCTGCAGAAGGGAGGAGCAAAGCGGAGCGCTGGAGCAGAACGAGGACTGCGGCAGCTTTCTCTTCGCTTCCGCTGCAAGTGACTGCCGCCTCTGTTCCCAGCATGCACTGCTCCTTCAGCGTCTCCCGCACTTTTGCTGTGCTTGGGGTGACTTTCTGCGTGTAAAATGTAGTGTGGCGACAGTCTGGGTGGCTGATTGGACGGGGAGGTCGGAGTTGGGGGCCGCCTTTACCTGCTCCAGACTCACAGATAATTTTTCAGTGTCTTTATATAAAATAGCAATTCTGGGAAAAAAAGAGTGGGATTGTGAATCAGTCACATTCCTCCAAAGAGCCAATTTTGAAATCATTTTACCTTTTGCTGGAGTGCAAGGTTGTTTTTTTTTAATTTTGACATTTGAAAATTGCAATTAAGATATTGCACTATAGATTGAGATTTTAGAATAAAGTTTGCAGGCATGGCGGTGTGATGTAATCAGGTTGATTATGCCGAGTGGTGACCTCACAGACTGGCTCCCACGCTCACTGTTTGAATAATGGCCCCGTATGCGGTGTGTGTGAGAAAGTGCAGACAGACCTCGGGGCCATTTTCACTGTGGATCACCTCTGGCCCTTCGAAAATGAATGGAATATATCGCTCCATAGCTTGTACTTCAGAGTCCTGCTGCCAGTGACACATTTACAGATGATGGCTGCCACGGCTTATCTGCAGTCATCTATCACGGGGTAAATTGTAAGGAAAAGGCATTAGAAGGCCATTAAAATTATGGCTTGATAACAATCGTTCTGCCTGTGCTCGTTTGAGTAATAAAGATTTTTTAATTAAGATTTCATATTTCAGCACAATTGCTATCTTTCTCTTACTCCAGCTTTCTTTCCCTCGTTCTGTCTGTTTTTTCAATCACCGAAGCGATCGGGTCCTTTCAGCTTTCCCCGGGCTTTTCATTAAGAACGAGCACAGATAAGACTCGTTTAGCGCTGTGCTCCAGGGTGACCCCATGTGGACACGTGTGGGATTCCATGATGAGCTCTCGCAACGCTCATGTGACCTGGAGCACAGTCTGAGTCAGTTTGTGATTAGCCCTATTACCTGCATCGTCCTTTTCACAGAGACCGTGCCAGTCTGTTTTACCGTGTAGAATAATTCTCATTAAGTATTAAAGAGCATAGAGTTAATGGATATGGTAACATCTGGTGGTGAGACATGGGAATCTCCGCAGTAAAAACAACACTGGGTTTAATGAATAATTGATAAGAACCTTAATAGAAGCCAGGGGAAGCCTGGGAAGACCAGGGCCGGAGATTCGCTGTGTAGCAGTGGTGTACAGACACTCCTCTACTTACGCACTTTCAACTTACGAACTTTCGGGCATACGAACGAAGAGGACAATCCAAATTGTGTTCCTTGGGCCCCCAGTTTCCTGTCCTCATCATCAATTTTTTTTTTCTGCGTGCCAATTCCGCCTAGTACGACATCTGGCCGCAAAGTTCAATATACTATATCGAACTCAGAAGGCAGGGAACGTTTATTTTATCAAAATTAAGAAAAGCTGCATAGCGTGACCAGAACACAATGATCTGAGGATGGCAGTGAGGTCCCTGTGCTTTACAGGAAGCCTCTGCCTCTCGTCCTGAGCAGTCCGACCACTGAGGCCGTTCCGCGGCTGAGTGCTGAGGTCGCCTCGGCGGTGAATGATGAACCTGTCCTTGCCGAGGTCCCTCCAGAGCTCAGCTCACAGCACAAGCCTCACATCTAGGTTGATGGCACTTTACCCTCATCACGCTAATGTAAACGTCCGTGGCCAAATGTTGGGCTCTGCTCCTGCTGTGGCGCTTGGCACGCTGCCGTCTGTCTTTGTTTCCGCGGCTCCCCCTGTGAATGAAGCATTAGTACCCCCAGTGCAGTCTGGTGTAGCAGCTGTATGTCAATGTTACACAAAGCCTCTGGGTCTGCTTTAGGTTTTAGCCAGGAATGGAGTCCCACGTAGGATGGATGGGAATGAGGTGTTGATGCTCACTGCTGTTTGGGTGGAAACATACCCACAATGCACCAGCGTACATGAAGCATATATTAATAGTGTGATTTTTCTGCTCCTATCAACACCAAAATGTTCACAATTAGTTTACACTTGGTTATTGGGCTGACAATCAGCTGTGCGTTCCTTGAACCAGCTGTAAACAGTCATGTATTGCAGTATTAAGTCCTATAACTTAGGGGTTCACAACCCCCGGTTTTTTGAGCGGTACTGGTCCGTGGGCTGTGCTCCACTGGGCCGCGGCACGTTGTTGGGGGTTTTACAGAGGGGGTTTTTAAGAAAAAAAAAATTACGGATTTTCACTTTTTTTACAATCCTTCACATGTGAGCATTCTGATTGCATCTGAAAAAAATGGAAATGGCTAAATAGGCCAATAGCCAGGATTTTTTAAATACCGAGGTCAGAATTGTTAGCCCATCCTAGGTGTGACCCATAATGGGTTGTAGCTATTGGAGTTGCAGTAAAAATACTGAGAACTTGACCTCTGTGTCCTGAATGGTATGTAATCCAGGTATGGATTAAACTTGTGAAATTGCCGACTGATACGCCTTCTCGCATCGTGACCCAATTTTTACCACGCCATCTCAGTCATGACCCTATATCAAGTATAGGATTAAACAATATGATCAAGCACGCAGTGCACTCTGCAATTTACGCTAATCAATGCCTGTCACACAAATATGATTGGATGTTCCAGAGAATTTCAAATTAAGCATCTGTGGTTTGACGTCTTGGTTTCATTGAACGTTCACTGGTTTTGCGTTAAACAGTTGCAGACCAACGCCCTGGGCTGACAATCGTTGTCCTTTTGTATGTCGTCTTTGCAGATTCCACTCCTAATAAGCTTGATTGTTCTCAAACGATTAAGGCCCTGCCCTTGACTGAGGAATGTGTTGATGTTGATCTTGCTTGATGGTGGCTTTAACATGTCTGTTCTGTCTCCATCCACATGCAGCTAGAGATGAGAATGTGGCCACCTTTCGCGGCTCCGAGTACTTCTGCTACGATCTGTCCCAGAACCCCATCCAAAGCAGCAGCGACGAGATCACGCTCTCCTTCAAGACGTGGCAGCGCAACGGGCTCATACTGCACACGGGCAAGTCGGCCGACTACGTCAACCTGGCACTGAAGGACGGCGCTGTGTCCCTCGTCATCAACCTGGGCTCCGGGGCCTTCGAGGCTCTGGTGGAGCCAGTGGACATCAAGTTCAACGACAACATGTGGCATGACGTCAAAGTCACACGCAACCTGCGGCAGGTAATCCTTAAGGAGAGGCTGTAGGTCTTATCGAAGAAGCATCATCGTCGATTAGTGGCCTCAAAGAATAATTAGAGAATGTTGTCTGTGAAACAGAGCCTTCACCCATTTTCAGACAGGGGTGTAAACACTTCAACACTGCCGTCACTTTCTCACAAGCCTAGTCTGGCCTTGCTTCCTCCTCTGTAAGATGGGCTCCTGCTGACACAGCGGAGGTCCTCTCACAGGGTGGTTTTTCATCGTGGACGCACCAGTTGGCGTGATCCTTTCATTAGACCGTTGTCCCCCTCTCTCGAACCTCAGAGCTTTTCGTAAAAAGGTGGAAAGCCGTCGTAGAAAATGTTTGCATCGCTGTTTTTTGACATACAGATTTCTGTGATATTAGGAAGATACAATATGTGTGAACATTAAACATCCGTGTCCTGGTAAAAGGTCCAGAGCTGGTCTATGTTATGGGATTACAGACTGGGACTTGAGAAACGTTTTAAAATCCCGGTGAATTAATTTAACCCTGTTAGTTTCTCTAGCAAGTGATTGGCAATCAAAATGTCCTTGGTGCTACTGGCTGTGGATGAGTGTGTACTGGCTGTGGATGAGTGTGTACTGGCTGTAGATGAGTGTGTACTGGCTGTGGATGAGTGTGTACTGGCTGTGGATGAGTGTGTACTGGCTGTGGATAAGTGTACTGGCTGTAGATGAGTGTGTACTGGCTGTGGATAAGTGTGTACTGGCTGTAGATGAGTGTGTACTGGCTGAGGATAAGTGTGTACTGGCTGTAGATGAGTGTGTACTGGCTGTGGATAAGTGTACTGGCTGTAGATGAGTGTGTACTGGCTGTGGATGAGTGTGTACTGGCTGTGGATGAGTGTGTACTGGCTGTAGATGAGTGTGTACTGACTGTGGATGAGTGTGTACTGGCTGTGGATGAGTGTGTACTGGCTGTGGATAAGTGTGTACTGGCTTCAGGTTTTCTGTTTGCAGCAGAAGTGCTACTGCTTTGGAATTTTGGCTGTGAGCCTTTTTTATCTGTTCACAGTCCAAGTCTCTTTGGTTCTCCACTGCAAGGCACAGTTTTTGAGTTGAACAATTCGTTATGATTTTTTTTTTGGTAACACTTGACAGGGCACAAATAATATAATATTATGGTGTTACCTAAGTATTAATTAAACACGAAATACGTCTTAGTTATATACTGATGTCATGTTAATTCATCATTAATGTATCGCAAGGCATCTTTTATCTCAAGCAGTCACTATATTTGTTACTGTATCTGTTAATTCTGTAAACCATTGTGAACTACTGAAGGAACAACTAATGAATAACCAGTAAAATACTGATCTTATGTTTGTTCATCGTTAATGAATTGTGACATCTCAAGTAGCAGCTGTATTTGTTCATGCTGTGTGCTTCAGTAGTAACTGAGTTATTACTTAGTATTTGTGCTCCATCAGGTAGTTACCATTTTTTTTTTATTTACCATGTACTACCAAGCTAATACCTTAGCGTTGATTTGATTCATGATTTTGACTCTTTAATTTGCTTTCTCTCCCTCTTTTTTTGCGAAGGATTCGGGCGTCAGACACACTGTGGTAAAAAATCTGCACTGTGTGGTAATATCACCTTTTTCGTCTTTCATTTGCTGTGTCCCACGTCCTTCTTCGGCTTTCACTGTAGTTTGTTGACATGACAGGCTTGTTATCTCCTCGCTCTTCTTGGTATCCCCATGTTCTTTAATTCCAGCTGAGGCCCCTTTTTCCAGTCCTTCAACTTCATAACTTCCACCATATTTCTGTACCTCTTTCAAAATGGTCCTCAGAGACTCCTGACAGTTCCCATTTTTGCTCCCTCCCAGCTCCCAGCACACATGAACCAAACAATCAAGAACCCTGAATACCTGTGTTGGGAGCTGGGAGGGAGCAAAAATATGGACTGTCTAGGGGGCCCCAAGGACTGGGTTAAGAAACTCTGCTTTCGAGGATGTCTTTGCCAACAACAGTGTGTGAGGTGGCGGGAATTTTTCACAGACAGGAGTTGTGGCGGGTGTTAGAGTGCACCTGGAGCATGGCATGTCTGAACTTCTCCCTCCCCACCAAGCCTTATTACTGCATGTCAGTTTGGCCCTATTCAGTGCCCCCCCCCCCCCCACCCAAAGCCTAGCAAGCACCTTACCTTACCTTGCACGACCACTCAGGGATGTATCCCTCTCTTCTCTGCCGTTATGGGTGAATTATTTTGTTCTCTACTTTTGGAGAACAGTTACAGAAAAAAGCTGATGTATTCCTGTTTTAATCGGCTCACAGACGAAGCTACCGTAGCAATTTTGTATGCTGTATTCTCATGAACCTTATTATATTCATTTTGAAAAACCGAAAAGAACCGATATTCTTTTCTCCGTCCGGGTTAAATAAAATAGGCAACTGCAGTATTTTGTTCGCATGGCCCTTGACAAATATCTGACCCAGACCGCAACAGCAAGACGACCACATGGGCTGGGGAAACCAGAACCCAGGCTGACTTGTTATCTCCTTCCAGGTGACCATCTCAGTGGACGGCATACTCACCACCACTGGCTACACCCAGGAAGATTACACCATGCTAGGCTCCGACGACTTCTTCTACGTGGGCGGGAGTCCCAGTACAGCAGACCTGCCTGGATCTCCTGTCAGCAACAATTTCATGGGCTGCTTGAAAGAGGTTTGTGAAAGATGGAGCGAACAAGGCATTTATGAGCAAAGAGAAACCCGAAGTCCTGTCTGAATTGAATGTGATGACAGAGACATAAATGTCTCTTACCAAGACTGAGGTTTTTCAGCAATGAATCATTTACTCTTACGACAAACTATTTGCTTTATTAATTCCTTCTGAAATTCCCTCAAACTACAGGCACGTTGTATTTATTTATCAGGTGCCTGGCTGAAATGGCCTGGAGTCTGAATCCCTCTGAGCCCCTCCCCTGTTTAGTAAGAGCAGAAGTGGGCTGAGACCGCTGGAGGTTTTTGGTAGCATCAGTAGGGCCTGTCTGTGCCTTTTTGGGATCAACTACACAAACGAGGGACTCATCAGTTTCACTGCCATTTAGTGACGCGACTGTCCTCCCCTAACCTATCTGCTCCTCAAGGACCGAGAGGCTACATAATCCCACGGTGCCCCCTTCCTCATCCAGAGAGTCAGCTGGAGTCGGCTAATCTGCCGACTGACAGAGCTGCATGGCCTCTTCTGCGAATGAGCACCTTGTGTGGAATAGCTGACACTGGACTATGGTGTTACTGTGGCGCTTTGGTGATTCGTGTCGATGAACGGGCTCAGCCAGCCTTCAGCTCTTTTTCATGCTGTGCCTGGTGGGCAGAGGCGAAACTGGGCAGAGCGTAGGCCGGTGGATGATGGATCTGTGTGTCACTGAGCTGTCTGCGAGGCTGAGTGAGGTTGGCCACAGGCTGGGCACATGGGGAGGCTCCGTCCTCCATGCAGGAGACGACCCGCCTGGGGATCGATCACCCTGTGTTCTTCTGCTGCTGGTAAGAGGGATCGCTCGACTGTGAAAAGAGCGTGCGGTAGCCCGTGGGTGCATCAGCCCTCTGTGGGAGGAGGCGGGGCCCTGTGCGGTGACTTGATTTTGGGCTGCAGTCTGTCTCTCCTCCTGGACAGCCTCATCTGTGCCGTAAGCACTGTCTCTTAGGGCCCTTTGTGTCTGAAAGCGAGTCTGCTAGCAGAGATAACACTCCCTCTCATTCCATGCGGACACACCCAGCCGGGCGGGCCGTTAATGTCACGGCGGGCAGGGTGCTGCTGTGAGCGTGCTCCTCTTTGTGTGACGTGGGTATGAGGCGCTCTCCTCTGTTGTCTCTGTTCTGCTTCTCGTCTGTTTTCATGGAAAGCAACTGCCGGAGCTGGAATGAGAAACGAAGCCAGATCTTTCATATGAGAAGCCTTTGTTTCACCAAATAGTCCAGAATTTATCCATCGATCTGTTTTAGGAGTTTATGCTGTATTGCCTTTTACTGCGGCTTTTCGTTGGCCTTTTGCTATTGCTGCAGCCTCTTCCCTCCACAGCGAATGAGAAAGAGGATTACAAAGAGGGCTGATTTCCCACCCCCCCCCCCCCCCACCTGGGACGAGTGTTCAGAGGAGTGTGTTTGGAACTGCACTGTGATTGTGCATGAAAAAAAAATCATGTGTTTGATACTTTTGAAATAAAACTATCCAAAACCAGAAATATTCCTGGTTTTCTTGTTTTGTGACATCGGCTGAGCGTAAGATTAAGGCATCCAGATAAGGAAGGATGTGGAGCGCCTCAGATGCAAATGATGGCTTTGAGTCCGGGGAAATGGCTGGCTTTTCTGACGCTTGAGCACCTCCATTTGCATAGAGAATGATGCTTCTAGGATACGAACAAAATTGTAACATACGGTAATGATCCGATTAATAGGTCTAGGGGGTTGGCAGCGAAGTCCTGTTCCCAAGGTCATTTAAACCCCTTGAGCACCTCCGGCTAGCCAGCCATGACTATTCCGGCTGGTAGACACCTTTATTTACTATCTGTGTGACAGTCAGCTACACTAAACAAGTGATGGATGCTCATAAGCTCATAAGAGAAAATTATATGAATCTGAAATGTAACACTTTACTTGTGGGGGCACAAGTAACTTAGTAACTTAGTTACCAATCAAATACAAACCATGAAACAATGTAATAACTGCATGAAATACATGAACCGTTATGATTGATTAGTGATGAACGAACATGGGAGTATGTAACTAACTATTATTACATTAAGTAAGAGTGTACTACTGCATTATTTGTGCCCCCTCAAATACAGTATTACCATCTAAAAATAAAGCCAGAATTTTCTGCTCAGGGTCAATGTTCTGTCCATTTAGGGGCGTAGACCATATAGCACTATAGTCATTAATGTTCAAGTTGATTACAAGCTCAAATCATGGTTTAGACCAGGCATCTCAAACTCCAGTCCTGGGGGGCTGGGGCCCTGTTCCACCACAAATGATTCGGCTCAGGAGCTGTGTGGTAATTAGCACAAGGAGTCGAATCAGGTGTGTTAAATGAGGGTAAATCCAAAACCTATGCAGGGCTCCGGCCCCCCAGGACTGGAGTTTGAGACCCCTGGTTTAGACCACTCGTAAATTGTTTGCTATTACGCCTTCTATAGACCTCTTTACAGACTTGTTTGTGGGCTTTCAGAATTGATCAGCAACTTCCGTCAGTCACTTTGTCATTCGTATTATACATTATCAGATTTTAATTACAAAGCCATTTACCAAAGAAAGCTTTTTTGTTGCCTCCTCTTACTTGTCAGTCAACACCATTCCCAGTCCTGGCATAGGCCCTCTGTCACCTTCCTCAATTTCTTTGTAGGCTGCATATGTTTAGCATCTCAGTAGGAAGACGACGGGCTTCCCTCAGACGCTGCCGAATGGCTGGCTTTCGTCAACACCGCCGTCTTCTCTCCTGCCTTTGTTTAAACGCTCAGTTTGTCTGGCACTGGAGTAGCTGAACGGTGACTCTTCCCGAGCTGTCACTGGCGCGAGGCACCATCATTAAGAGGTCGACTCGTGGGAGGGAATGCAGGTGCGAGGAGGTGTTTAATGTGACTCTTTCACATGGTAACATTCTGCCAATTTGCACAGTGCTTCTCCGGTAAAACCCCAAGTAGCCATAGTGGCTGGTGGCTGTTATTTGCTGTCAGTTTCTCTTTTGGGGCCCCTGCACTCATTTCTTTTCTTATCTTCTTTCTTACTTATATGTATATATATATTTAACTTACATATTGGGCGGTGAGTGTGTTAGCCTTAATCTCCATGCGTTATCTGTGCACTCAGTGCAGGACCAATGCTGTGATCGGGTAGATAATTCCACAGTTGGAACCTGGGAGTGCTGATTTTTCCCATCTGCCTCTGCGGGGAAAAAAAAGGCAATCTTGCCGTCCAGCAGTCCTGCTGGCACCTTGGAGGATGTGTTGATTTACTGTCAAATCTTCCGGGATTATCTGTAATCCCAAAGCTACCAAATCGGTCTGGTGACGGCTATGTTCCCAAACAGGACTGCAACTTCCACAGGGCAGCGTGCTCCACATACAAGGCAGAGGGGCTTCTGGGGAGAAAAGCCTTCAATTTTCCACTTGAGTGAATTTCTATGAGCATATTTGGCCAAGACACAACTTTGACGGCTTACTGTTTATGCCACTTAATAGCGCTTCAAGAGAGCTTTTCTAAGATGCGTGTGTTTTTTTTTGTTCAGTTCATTGCAGGTTTCTTGACAAGGGTGTCCGGCTTGACCATCATGAAGTGTGTAGGGTGCTCTATGGTCCTCTTTCTACAACACGACACTGCCAATCATTGGCCAATTCTCAGCAGTGCAAAAGAGTCATACTCCTTAGCTGTGATCTGGTTATTATGCAACAGTGCAGTTGCTGTTTGCATTATATTGTTAGTTTCATCCACTCCAAATATAACCAGTTCTCAAATACGTTTTTATTTGTTGGTAGGTTGTGTACAAAAACAATGACATCAGGTTGGAGTTATCACGGCTGGCCAGGATTATGGACCCCAAGATGAAGATCCAGGGTGATGTGGTCTTCAGATGTGAGAACGTTGCTACCTTGGATCCAATCTCCTTTGAGACTCCCGAGGCTTACATCAGTCTACCTAAGTGGAACACCAAGCGGATGGGCTCCATCTCCTTCGACTTCCTCACCTCAGAACCCAATGGACTGATCCTGTTCACCCATGGCAAGCCTCAGGACAGAAAGGACACACGAAGTCAAAAGAACACCAAGGTGGACTTCTTTGCCGTGGAGCTTCTGGATGGTAGTCTTTACCTGCTACTGGACATGGGCTCTGGAACCATCAAAGTCAAGGCAACAGACAAAAAGGTCAACGATGGCAACTGGTACCACGTAGACATACAACGAGATGGAAGATCAGGTGAGCTTCTTTGATTAGTTAGAACTCCTCGATGCTGCCCTTCATCAATTCGTCAGGGTTGCCAACTCTGACTCATGTGGCGTGACGCTCACACTTTTTGACTCTCACGCTCACACAAGAAGTCTTAAGGCAAATCGATATTATTCCATAATAAACCTAAAATTAGCTAGATAAAAAGTGTCGCAGTAGTTCGCAAACCATGCAAAGTAGTAAAACTGTCACATACATGTAAATGTGCAGACTTGTCTCAAACTGAAAATCTCACACTGGCCAACTGACCAACACTGACAACACTGATTTCATACTTACTGGTAAAATCGATGTGAGGCTGAGTTTTGGCAACCCCGGTCTGAAAGATCTCCCCATGACTTAGTTTTCCTTAAGGCCCAATTTTCAAAACAGTTTCATGCCCAAGGCTCTTAGTTGTTGATAAATATTTTGTTTTATATGATTTACAGACTTTCATGCTTTTTGTCTCCCTTTGAAATTGCCTGTTTTCCTGTTCTTCAGATGTCCTGTCTGTGCCCATTCTGTTTGCCCCCTTCCGTCTGTTCCTCTCCTCGTTCTCTCTCATCTCAGTCTGTGTCTGTAATTCCATTGTTTGTCTGTAAGATTGATCTGTAATGTTGCCTTATAGCGCAAGACGTTTTAAGTCTCTGGGGATATTCATAATGCAGCCCCTCAGACCCCACAATGCAAATAACACTTAGGCACAGATTATTACTATCGATTTGTAGTCCTTGTGTGTAACTCCCCACCTTGCCCTGAGCCTGACTCAGAGATGCTCAGTCCCTTTAGACTATCATCAGAAGCATGAAAGGGGATAATTCTCACTACACTCAGGTACATTTCCCAAAAGCAAAGTTGATAACAAGGTAAGCAACGTACATAGTTGGAACCATGCAACTGAATGGTTCCAACTATGTAAGTTGCTAACAGGAGCTTTTGGGAAACATACTTCTCTTTGATTGTCTCCAAGGCCTATGATAAAGTGATCCTGGTCTCTCTGATTGTCTCCATGGTGACACGGGGCCGGTGTTAAAGTGATCCTGGTCTCTCTGATTGTCTCCATGGAGACACAGGGGCTGTGTTAAAGTGATCCTGGTCTCTCCGATAGTCTCCATGGTGACACAGGGCCTGTGTTAGTGCCTTTCTGCTCTCTCTGATCATCCCCTTGGTGACATAAGGCCTGTGTTAGCGCCATTCTGCTCTCTCTGATTGTCTCTGTAGTGACACAAGGCCTGTGTTAGAGTGAACCTGCTCTCTCTCTGATAGCCTCTGTGGTGACACAGGGCCTGTGTTAGAGCATTCCTGCTCTCTGTCGTTTGTCTGCATGTTCTTTTAGCTCCCACACCTAGGACTGTTTGCTGTGGGAGCTTAAGAGCGTTCTTTCATCTTATACTGTGCTGTCTTTATAGAGATAACAAATTACTGCCTATATGTAAACTGTTTCTCTCTGCAGACCCAGTAGCCTCCCAGAGTGGGCGTAACATGCTTCTGTGAAACACCACGATTCATTATTTATTTTTTAAAAACAGGACCCATTGTAATTATCCCGACGTCAAAGCCGTCTAGCCTCACCCGAGCAAACAGGCGGAGCACCGATCCTTGGATGGCCTCGTCTCTGTGACCTCCTCACTTCTCCTCCCCGCAGGCACCATCTCGGTGAACAGCCGCCGCACGCCTTTCACTGCCAGCGGGGAGAGCGAGATCCTGGACCTGGAGGGGGAAATGTATCTGGGCGGGCTCCCTGAAAACCGGGCAGGCCTCATCCTGCCCACCGAGCTCTGGACGGCCATGCTCAACTACGGCTACGTGGGCTGCATCCGGGACCTGTTCATCGACGGGCGCAGCAAGGACATCCGGCAGATAGCCGAAGCTCAGAACGGCGCCGGCATCAAGCCGTCCTGCAGCAAGGTGGCGGGGAAGCAGTGCGAGAGTCACCCCTGCAAGAATAACGGCGTGTGCCGGGAGGGATGGAACCGCTTCATCTGTGACTGCAAGGGGACCGGCTTCTGGTCCCGGACCTGCGAGAGAGGTGAGTCTGCACCGGCCCACCGCACACAGGTAAGGAGGCGCCCTCTGATTGCTCAGCACTGCACTCCTAGGGATCTTACAGCTTGCTCTATTTGAGTTAGCAGTTTCTACCTGGTCAGCGAGTTGGTTATTTTTCCAGGCACAACAAGTGTTTAGTTCTCTGCTGCTGATGATTTAATAGACATTCTGTACACATGCTGTGATTGGGGGTGAAATTGCAAATTCTGGGTGGGGGGGGGGGTCCCTCAGTTGAGTCGACCAACCAGGCCCATATACTCTGTTGAATCTCCCAGGGTATTGATGCCCGTCCAGCGCCCCCTAGCTGGCTGTTTCAGTCCCACGCCATGATCCCAACGTCCAGTAGTGCGGATTCTATTGCGTCGGTATCCGTTCGTCTTGCGCAGGGCTTGACATTATTTGGGTTCCCTGTCATTCCAGTAATGCTTTGCAGTGCTGCATGCTGTTATGACAGCTGCATTGGATATTGCACCAGAGGCTGTTGCAGAGAACCTTCTCAGCAGATTTGCTTTCTTGTGCCTGATTTCTGTGGTCATTGGGGCTTCATATGGGTGCATCATTATCAAGGTATTGACTTCCCTGTAATGTCGATATCAATAATTACACAGGGAAGAACACAGTGTTTTATTGGCAAGCATTCCTATAAAATGAATTTCTTTTCCGCTGATATACAGGCTTACAGTATAATACATGTGGAATGGTATATGTGGTCATCTCCTTTGCGTTGATACTGTGTTGTGTTGACTTTGAATTTGTGTACCATAATGTTCTGGGGCGCATGATTACGTACTGTGGAGCCACTATTGAGCTTTCCCTTTGCATGCCCTGGGGGCGATCTGCCTGTGATCACTATTGGTCCCTTGAGCCAGGCCATTAACGCCCAGTTCCAACAGGGACCAGCTGACCCTGCTTTCTCAATAAACCAGGCGTGTCCAACTACAATCCTGGAGAGCTACTGCCCAGTAGGTTTTTTTTATCCTACCTGGTTTCCGATAAGCCACACCTCTTCTCGGGTAAATAGCGTGAAACAGATGTGGCTCACCAGTAGCCAGCTAGGATAGAAAACCTCCTGGGATGAGTTTCTCACAACCCTCTTAACGCTACGTCGTTCGTAAGTTCTACGTTAAAACTTACGAACGACACAGCGTTAGAAAGGTGTCGAGAAACTGGGCCCTGGTTAGTAGCTTTTCATGACCGGAGTTGGAGACCTCTGCAACAAACAAACAAAGAAACAAATAAATATGTATATGTTGTTTTGGGTAAAAGTGTCTGCCAAATGATAATTAAAATCTTGCAGTCTTTTAAACGTAGAACCTCATGCAGTAATATGTAACCCGAAGGTAGCCATCTTTCACGCACTAAGAACGCAAGGCCAGGGGACTCTGGGCCTGCGCCCATGCTCGCTCCGTCAAGCCAGCTGTACTGGTTGTCATAATGAAGGGCTTGAGTGTGATGTTTCCAAAATCCAGATGTTATATGACTGCTTTAAAAATATAATTACTGTAAGTATCACATTGTCCTGGTTATCAACATGTCCCAGTAGTTCAAAGTTGGCAGCCCTTTTACTTCCTAAGAGACACGTTAGCCCATGCCTGTTTGGACAAAGTCCAAATCTGCTATTTATACCTTGCAAACGTACTAACCCTCTTACCATCCACGCCTCTTAATAGTTTCTGGATAATTGCAGTGGTCCCCAGCTAGATTAGCGAAGCCTTGGGACCTCTGGTAGGACGCAGCTCCTTCGCCATGTGCGCTTCTCCGCGGTCAGCAGGTTCAGCACGGGGAAAGTGTCAGTTCACGTTGCTCTGTGCTCCGCAGCGTAAGCGAGGGACTGATGAGATATCCGAACGCAGCAGGGAGGCGCATCCTGAGCATATTTTTAGACGTGACACTTGGAAGTATTTTTCTCGGGGTGGCAGTACATGGCAGAACTGATTAGCTTTGAGAGATGTGCATCGCAAGTCGCATTGCTGCTGTTATCCTCGTCAGGCCAGGTGAGCTCGCGCTACCATCACGTGGCCCTGACATCTGGCCGAACCGGCTTCCCCTCTCCTCACACGCTCCTCCTGCCCAGATGCTCGGCCGGTGACGTGCTCCCCGACACGTGCTCCGATGCGTTTCGCTGCTCATGCAAGCTGATCAGCTCCACACGAGCTTCTTCAGTGCTGTGGGTCATCGCGGCATCCAGTGTCGTGTTATCTGAGTCCATTACTGGATGTGAGAGTCCGATGCCGCAATCACAGCACGCCTGTGAATCCTCGATCGTCACATTCCCCAGGGATATTATTATAAGAGCAGAACCATATGCTGTGTTCTCAATATGATCTACTGCACTAGTCGTTGTAAGGACATGTCCTGTATACGGTCAGATGCCATGAGGCGCTGGTTGTTTGGCTGTCGAACACGTTAAACACAGGTGAAAATGATACCTGCGTGTGATATGGAAAGTTCTGGCAAAGCCTGTTATCAGCCCCATGCATCTCTGTAGACACAGCCAAACTGGTGGTTTCAGAGTGGCCGAATGAGTCCTGATATTCACCTCAGGGTTTTTTATAAGTTTGAGTTTTTAAAGCAGGGGATTCTGGGTAGGATGATTCCTGTGTGGGGCCGTCATGTGTGGTTGACCTGTCTGCCCCTCTGTGAAACCCTCACGCAAGCAATTGGGGCATCCTCCCCTGTGTGGGGCCGTCATGTGTGCGGTTGGGCCGGCTGTGCCTGTGTGGTACCCATCCATATGGGTGTACGATAAAGTCACCTCAGCTAGCCCTGGGCACAGGGGGGGCACTGTGATATAGCGTCACTCATTCTTGACTGCTGTTTGACATGGTTTCCTTACAGAAAAGACTAAACAAATGGTAGTCTAAAGGCCCTAGCTTCACTCTTTCTAAGACTCCGTTATGGCAGCTTCTCCGAGTGACGTGGTGCCAGAGACGAGGTGAGAACGTCCAGGGTTCCTCGTGTCTGCCCATCACTTCAGGCTGTGCCTCTTCTGTTTAATTAGCTCAATCTCCACCTCCTTTTACAGCAGATATGGTGAAGTGGCCTGATAATGGTGAAAAGTGCTAATTGGGAAAGCGGGTGTCCACCGGTAGGTCTGCTGAGGTGCAGGCAAGGACAGGCTGGCGTGGGAAAGATGAAGAGGCATCAGCAGATGCCTCGGTGATCGCTCGATGGCTCTCTCATGTCAGTATGTAAATCTGCCAACCACCCACGTCCTCGCCCCAGTGTGGCGACTGCTGTTCTGTGGGTAGGGACACTGGTATCTGTCACTGGAGTGTCCTGCCCAAGGATGCTCCCTTTTTGCTCCCTCCAAGCACCCTGCCAGACAGTCAATGTTTTTGCTCCCTCTCAGCTCCTAGTTGGCTCCCAGTAGGGAGCCGGGAGGGAGCAAAAACATAGACTGTCTGTGGGGAGTCAGGACCGTATTGGGAAACACTGATCTAAGCTGATGGTCAGAGTGCTAAATTTGGACAGTAGCAGATGCCAACATTGCGATGAAAACAGTTCACTTGCTTTGCAATCACATGCTGTGTGGTGTTACTGGGTTACGGACTCGCTTGGTCTCTTTCCCATTTTACATCCCCTGCCAGTACAGTATGCTTGTGGTGATGGTGGCACTGGTTTTGATGCGGGAAATGATTGCACATTATGCCTGAATATTGCATATCTGAGCAGCATCATTCATAGAGCTCATCCCGCTGCCATTCACCCTCGCCTCTCGTTCGTGAAGTTAAATGGGTTACTCAGGCATGCAAATTATTGATATTCAAGCTTGTGTAAAATTATGTAAGACCGATTGATCTCAAGAAAATGTAAAAGCTAATTAATGCATATTGCAAATGATCCCAGCAGTATTTAACATATCAAACAAAGTAAGATGTAATCTGTCAAATGTAATCTGTTGTCTGGAGCGTCACTGATATAGTTTATATAATCTGGCTTTTTCTTAACCATACGTCAGAGAGCAGGAACTTGGCAGTCAGGCTTTTTTGAGATGTTTTGCTGAATGACGTTTTGAAGAGCTGCTGAACACAGGGATTTGGATAAAGACTAAGCTATCCAGCATTCATCTGGGCTGAGCTCTGATTCATCTGTCACTTAACTAGCAAGCAAAGAACATCAGACACATTTTGAGAGACAAAATTTATTCATTAAAAAATGAATGGTCATTGTGGATTGGAAATTTTTAGAGTATTGTATGTGGGTGATACTGTAGTTGTCCTTGCTGCAAGAGACCGTTCTGGAACAGTAACTGACAAGCAGAGAGCCAAAACTGTTATTTCGCCGGGTCTTACGTCTACACTATTAATTATACACCAAAAATGAAGAGCATCTTCAAAATGCAACGCATGTTCTTCTCAGGAGATATTTGGCTTTCCTGTGCCTGCTTTGTGCGGCTGCTCCTTTGAGTGTGTATGTGTAAATTGTGATGGGCAGGCATGGGGAGCCCAAGCCCCCTCACTACTGAGGAGGAATGAAGGCCCAGAGTGAGACTGTGATTCGCACAGTCGTCCCATCCACCTGGAGACCAGAGCTCGAGTCTCTGCACCAGTGGTCTTACAGAGTCTGTCTGATTCTGGTGAATATTCACACTAAGCATGGCCCAGTAACCTTCTACCCCACCACACCATGTGTTTGTGGCATTAGGCGCCGTTTCACGTTTCCACCTTAGAGGACGGAGACAAAAAGGCATCCCGCTTACCCTACACACGCATCTCTTGCACGTGTAACCTATTATTTTTTTTTCTACCTATAGCAGAACTGCTCAAGGCAGCACTTTTCCAGGTCACTCATGAGATGACGGGTAATGCTTCATTTCATTGGTGACCAACTGGTCGATTACCTTCGGCAAAGTAGCAAAATATACCTGCGGTTGGCGGTAAAAAAACACTGACATGATTCGGTAGCTCTCACAGGTGCAAAGTGGCAGCATAGAACAGTTATAACCTCACAGCACCTATTTACTGAGCCTTAACGGTAAACAACCACAGTCAAACAACTAAACAAAACAAGCAACTGCTAAATCTTTGCATAATAGCAGTTAGCTAGCAAGGTAAAGCACTTAAAACACAATTTACCTAATGCAGAAGAAATTGTCTCTTTTCCCAACTGGCATAGACTAGGGGGGTACTGCCTGCCCGCCCCCCCAAACTCCTTCCATGGTTCCTGGTAGCCTGTGAAGTGGCAGCAGCCTCCAGCTCGTCCCATGGGTGTCCGTGCCACATTTCAAGGTGCTGGCCGAAGTCACTGTCTTCTCCACCCTTCCAGTGTAACATGAAAGAGAAGGCCGGTGTCTTCTGAGGGCCTGCTGTGGTTTGTTTCCAGGACCGGGCCCTTTGTTACTGATGAAAGTCTTGGTTGCCCATTTATGTTCTGTAGTGGGGACATTATTACGGTGCTGCTAATCCTGCCTTTGTTGTTATTATGTGTAGGTTACACAGTGTCTCGCCAGCTTGTTTCACTCTGCTAAGAAGGCCATCAGTACCTTAGTGACTGTGGGGTTATTGCCCCCGCAGTGGGTACTGACCTTCCTTAGTCTCATACCTGCGGGGTTTAGCTCCCCTGGAATGACTGAAAGCCTTCCTTAGCTTAAAGGCTGTAGTGGGTAGTAATGATCCTTGGCATGATTTCTTTAGATTTAATTCCTATAGCCGGGTCAGTGCCCTTCATTAGCACAATGGCCTGCAGGTCTCTCCCTCTAGCCTGGTCAGTGCCTTTCATTAGCCCAATGGCCTGGGGGTCTCTCTCTCTAGCCAGGTCAGTGCCCTTCATTAGCCCAATGGCCTGGGGGTCTCTCTCTCTCGCCTGGTCAGTGCCCTTCATTAGCCCAATGGCCTGGGGGTCTCTCTCTCCAGCCAGGTCAGTGCCCTTCATTAGCCCAATGGCCTGCAGGTCTCTCCCTCTAGCCTGGTCAATGCCCTTCATTAGCCCAATGGCCTGGAGGTCTCTCCCTCTAGCCTGGTCAGTGCCCTTCATTACCCCAATGGCCTGGGGGTCTCTCTCTCTCGCCTGGTCAGTGCCCTTCATTAGCCCAATGGCCTGGGGGTCTCTCTCTCTAGCCGGGTCAGTGCCCTTCATTAGCCCAATGGCCTGGTGGTCCATCCCTCTAAGGTGGTCTGTATCCTTCATTAGCCCAATGGCCTGGTGGTCCATCTCTCTAGGATGGTCTGTATCCTTCATTAGCCCAATGGCCTGGGGGTCTCTCCATATAGGCTCGTCTGCATCCTTCATTAGCCCAATGGCCTGGTGGTCCATCCCTCTAAGGTGGTCTGTATCCTTCATTAGCCCAATGGCCTGGTGGTCCATCTCTCTAGGATGGTCTGTATCCTTCATTAGCCCAATGGCCTGGAGGTCCATCCCTCTAGGCTGGTCTGTATCCTTCATTAACCCAGTGGCTTTGGGGTCCAGCCCTCTAGCCTAATCAGTGCCCTTCATTAGCCCAATGGCCTGGAGGTCTCTCCCTCTAGCCTGGTCAGTGCCCTTCATTACCCCAATGGCCTGGGGGTCTCTCTCTCTAGCCAGGTCAGTGCCCTTCATTACCCCAATGGCCTGGAGGTCTCTCCCTCTAGCCTGGTCAGTGCCCTTCATTAGCCCAATGGCCTGGAGGTCTCTCCCTCTAGGCCGGTCAGTGTCCATCATTAGTATAGTAGCCTGAGGTCCATCCTTCTGGGTTAGTCAGTAAATCTGTTTAGCTTAATGGCCGTGGAATCACTAGATTCCTTTAACAGCTGGATAAACTTCCATGTTTCCAAAGCACATTTTCGATGAGTCAAAGGTGCATTTGCTCTCTTAACGCCTTTTATTTCATCCATTTAATGATATAAACGTCATGGTCTGTTTGACGTAAAGGTTTCCATCTATGGCCTCTGCTTCCACCTTGTGGCAGCATGTAGAAATTTTTTGTAAGAACAACACCAGAAAGTATGCGGAGAAAGGACATTTGTAGGTCAAAGGGCTTTTCACACTACTGCACATTTTTTTCAGCACGGTGTTGTATCATAAGTGCAATTTCCCTTATAATAAACGGAATCACAATTTAAATAATTCTGTTTTGCAACTCTGTTTGGACGCTAACTGCACAAAGTAATAGTAACATGTAAACAGGCCGCTGTTTTGCCAGTAAAATCATTTTCAGCTTCAAACTTCTTATTTAATGTCATACTGAACTATAGGGGTTTAGCCTGGAGCTGAGCCTGTTACTGCTGGGGATGCTGTCTGCCTGGCGACAGATGTCTGGTGTGTTATGAGGAGGGGAAGCACGGGCATGGAGGAAATAGGGAACAGGAGAGCGGTGCCCAGCACGGAGCAGTATTATTAGTCACAGTGACCCAGAAGAGCATATCAGTCCGAAAGCTTGTTTCACATAGTGTTCATTCATTTCTCTTAAAGCCTCTATTTCAGCTGATCGTGATCCCTTTGTGGAGTGCCAGTCAGACATGAGCCTTGGCGTATTTCAGATCAGAACGTCCCACACAGACAAATTCCCTGGGATCCTCTGAAATGTGGTATCTAGGTTCTATATGCTTGGGACTGCGGACTTGTTTGCGGTTGATGCGGATATCGAGTGCCATGCAGTGACTGGAGGTGTTGCAGTATGTCGATGTGGGGTGGTTGCATGGAGGGGGTTGGGGGGGGGGGGGTGGTGGATCCTGCCCCCCCATGATCCCGGATGCGACAGCAGCAGCTGGTCGCCGCGCTGGCAGGGGCCCGCCTGGGCTGAAGACGAGCTAATGGTGCATAACGACATATTGATCTGTGTGTAATCGTACAGTTTCTTTCAGCTCTAGCATGGGCTGCAGGTCTTAGCAGCAGTTTGCACAGCTGGGTTAACTAAATGAACATTTCTGTTGCCTGGATGACACTCCACGTGAGGAGCAACATCGATTTGCTGCATTCATTCACTTTCCGGTTCACAGCTGCTCTTATCTGCCGCCTATGTATAAAATAAACACATTCTTTTTTGCCCTGTTTGTAATGTCTGCTGAGCTCAATGGGATAATTAAACAGTTTCACATTTGTGTGAAAAGGACTGATTGGATGCATTCATTGGTGGGGTAGGGAAGGAGTGATACAGTCTGTGTGACCCACCCTGAATGGCTGATGGGAGGGACCAATCCCAAATGGCCAGTGGGAGGGGCATGGGATAAATGGCCAATGGGAGAGCTCGCTCCTCTGTAGAGAGGCCATTTTATATGGGGATCTCACAATAAGGCCTTGTTGGAAGGACTGTTCCTGGGGAAGGTCGTGTTTGGATGGGTTTTCACCTGAGCATTTTCCTGATATGCAGGGTGATCAGAAAGCCTGAACTGGACATTGTGTATCTTGATACAGCAAAAGATAAATCCTTGCTAGATGACCAGCAGACATCCAGCAGCCTCTCTTGAGGTCTCATCTGGTTTGCTCTGCCACATCAGATATTCATTCAAGTATATAAGCCTTTATACTAGTGTTTCCCAATCCGGTCCTTCGGGGACCCACAGACACTGTTTTTGCTCCCTCTGAGCTCCCGGCCAGACACTCCACATTTTTGCTCCTTGGGAGGGAGCAAAAACAGTGTCTGTGGGTCCCCGAGGACCGGATTGGGAAACACTGCTTTATATAATTTAGAGGTCAGAATGGACACGGTTCCGTTTTTCTTACGTTTTAATGATTGTGAAAGAAGACCAACTAAAAGAGAGTCATCAAGGATGTGAGTTATCTTTGTTGATGAATATGCCTATCAGTGAAGAGCACATGCCTGAGCAAGAGATTTGCTCAGAATGAGTCATGGCTGTTTTCTGTGATGCTGGAGAGTATTTATAGAGAATTGATGGCTTCCTCTGACAGATGGGGCGACGGCACGAGAACAGCTCTGCGTGGCTCTGTGGATCCCAGTTTGTTTAGAAATTATTAACAGTTTTACACTAAATAAATGAAAAATATGTTTCTCCAACGTGACAGCAGGTTTTGTGGTAGTGGCAGCAATCAGGGATCCTGAGGATAATTGCTGTCAAATGATTATTACCTTGAAAAACAGTGGTTCCACTGCATTAATAAATAGGCAGATTTGAAGCTGCATTGGTGATTATTATGGGCTGGCCTTTTCAATCAAGGCCCAGATCTGGGAGTATAACAGAACTTACGCTGCCCCTGAAATGTCCTTGAGTATGTGACACCCTGGGTCTCCTGTCCCCCACCCCACTTTCCACCTTCCAGAAGCTTCTATCCTGAGCTATGACGGCAGCATGTACATGAAGGTGGTCATGCCCATGGTGATGCACACGGAGGCGGAGGACGTGTCTCTCCGCTTTATGTCCCAGCGCGCCTACGGTCTGCTCATGGCCACCACATCGCGTGACTCTGCCGACACTCTCCGTCTGGAGCTGGACGGTGGCCGTGTCAAGCTGACGGTCAACCTAGGTATCGTATGCCAGCCGAAACCCCTGCCGCCTCCCCCCAGGGGAAGCCCGCGGCACCCCCCCCCCCCAGCCCCCCCCCCATTACCATCTCTTGCTCCGCCTTTTCCTTTCATTTCAGCAGAGACACTGTGCCTTCTTGCAGTCACGCGTTATTCATTCTAACTGCATGGGCCTTTGTGAGCAAAATATGGCTATTATTTCTTTAACTGAATAACCAATACGCAGTAACTGTATATTTTGTCTTTTTAATATTGTTTATTGCTACCTGTACTGGCCTTGAAAAATGTACTGTTTGGGCCATCTTTTGGATAGATATATCCATCTTCATATTTTGTAAATGATATGAGACAGTCACAGTACCAGTAACAGGATAAAGTATGTTTCAGTTTAACAGCCGTAGTCCGGAACAGGGCATGATCTTCATAAAGAGCTAGCCTTGTACAGTACCTTATCATAGGACTGTTTTACTGCTGCACAGTGCTGTGACTTTCTGAATGTTTACCTCTCTTTTTCCTTTTCCCATTGTCTAGCTCAGTCCGTACAAGCTGATTTCTTTTGTTGTTTTCTGGTTGTTTTGATCGCTGCTGTACTGTTCTGGATACACATCCCCCTGTCCCATCCCTAGCTCTAGATGACATTTCCATGCTGTCAAAAGATGGTATTCACCCCTTCAAAGGCCCCAAGCCTGCGGCCCGGATGGCAAACAGCCCGAGAACACAGCTCTCAGCTTCACCTGCAGCTGGCGGCACACAAGGGTCTCTCCATGAAAACACACATATGCGGGTCTCTCCATAACAACACACACATGCGGGTCTCTACATAACAACATGCACACACAGGTCTCTCCATAACAACACACACGCGGGTCTCTCCATAACAATGCACAAACATCTCCTTCTATGACAACATGCACACACAGGTCTCTCCATGACAACACACACATGCAGGTCTCTACATAACAACATGCACACACAGGTCTCTCCATAACAACACACACGCGGGTCTCTCCATAACAATGCACAAACATCTCCTTCTATGACAACATGCACACACAGGTCTCTCCATGACAACACACACACACAGGTCTCTCCATGACAACACACAAACATCTCCCTCCATGACAACATGCACACACAGGTGTCTCCATAACAACACATAAACATCTCCCTCCATGACAACATGCACACACAGGTGTCTCCATAACAACACACAAACATCTCCCTCCATGACAACATGCACACACAGGTGTCTCCATAACAACACACAAACATCTCCCTCCATGACAACATGCACACACAGGTCTCTCCAGGGTAACACATACATCTCTCCATGACAATACACACGCATCTGTTCATGACAACACACACATAATTACACACACACACACACACACACACACAAGTGTCTAGAGAGTTTATATAAATAATATATACTCTTATAGAAGGCAAAGAGCTCTTTTCAGAAATTTGTCATATATTTAAAAATGAACCATTTATTTTCGAATTACCGTGTGACACTTACCTGAACACCTCTCTGACACACGTTAAAAAGACGTTTTCCGCACTGCTTTGCTGTGGGTGTCAGTATGTTAAACATCTCGGTACACTATAGGAAGTGACCGGCAGCCATGTTGCACCTTTCGGTTCCGTCTGAAACGGCTCCTTAAACTGCCTTTTTGCGATATTCACAAGCACACACACACGGCGCCTTAACGCTTCTCCTGGAGGGTCCAGTGGCCACTGCACGGTGCTGGTGCTGACTGGATCGAGGCTGTTTGCTCCCACTTTTCTGTTGCGGTTGACGACACATGAGGAACCGAGCCGCATGGATCCGACCCAGACTGACCCCACAGAGCGATGCTCCCGTGGTCTCATGTCAGTCCCCCTCTTGCTGGGTTTTGCCCACCCAGTAGGTAGTGGCTATTTAAATACACCACTAAACTAGAGAACAGTAGTCTGTCTTGCATTCTTATAAGACTCATGGCTTCAGCAGAAATGGTTGGCAGCAGCTTCTTGCTAAATGTCAGACACAAACCTTTGGTGTCCTGCTTAGTCAACAAGCTGCTGTCTGTCCTTCGGGGCCTGAGTCTGGGTTGTCGCCAAACCCTAATTGACCTTTCTGCCACCATTCTCTGGGTTGGAGTTTCCATGCACTTGGTTAACTATGAGCGGCCATTTTATACTTATACAGAACACATTCTCTCTCTCTTTTCCCAAAAAAAAGCTCATGTAGCTGTGGAGTATTGTGTTTACGCTACCCCAGGTCATTGACTATAGGACACGGCATGTCTGTGTCTCACATTGGACATCGATCTGAACACCACTGGATGGCTATGAACATAAGATGGTCGCTCTAATGCATGTGGCCGTCCCCGGAAGGGTGGAGTTCTTGTTATTGGATGTCTGCAGCTGTAACCTTGAAGGATGCGATTTCATCTTTCATTTATTCTTCCCCATCTAGACTGTATCAGGATAAACTGTAACTCCAGTAAGTTAATACTCAAGTTTCATTTTGTTCTTAAATAATGAATCTAACAGAATGTTTGGCGTGCTGCCCTAATTCTGTGTTGAGAGCGTGTGCGTGTGTGCGTGTGTGCGTGTGCACGAGTGTTACGGGCTCAGACTTATCGTGTATGAGAGTTAAGAAGTCCTAAGTAAAAAATGAGGAATGATGGTGACTCGATAATCAAATGTAAATCCGTAACGTAGTCTGCGATTGAGAGCCCGGCCAATTAAGTCAAGAGCGGAGACCTGGTTTTGGGAACATGGCCATGAAGGCAGGGTTCCTGTCTGAGGCTTCAGCTTGAGGTGTCAGGGGTCGAGCCCAGTACTGTTGTGCCCTTTGAGGGTTGGCGCCTGCTGCATTATTGAGTCACCACTCATGAGATGTTGAAGCCAAATAAAGTTCGCTCTATATGCACACAGAGCATGCTTTAACAAACCACAATGAGTTGAAAGTGAACAGGATTCTGACACCTACCAATGAGAACAGGCTGCTTAGCGCCATCAGTAAAAATATGAAGAGATCAATGTTTCTGTGCTGGGCTCTGTTTGCATTGGAGTATGTCTTTGCAAGCCCTGGTACATATCTTTACCTTCCAGCTAAATGATACCACCACATGGTTTCTCCCTGTCTATTTAAGCATTCTGATGTATTTTCAACAAGCATTAACTGCTTTTACTCATAAATAGGTCTTTGAAAGCCTCAGCCGCATGATTGACTCCATGAAACGGCGTTACATCAACGGAGTTAAAATATCTTGCGAAAAGCATACATTTGTTGTAGGAATGTTATGTCATCTTTTTTCAGTCTTGAGGAGGTAAGCACATTTTCTATACTTACCCTGTAATTTTTTATTAATTAGCTTTATTATTAGGGCCTTCAGTTTCAGTATTTGACAGAAGTATGGCTGATAAAACGTGATATCTTCAGAAGATGTCGTTGATGTGTCAGTCGTGCACAAGACTTCAGCAAATGTGAGTGATCTTTGGCAATTATAGATGGATCGACACACACAAGTTATGCCACAGTAGGCTGTACAGGTTTTAAACTCATACTGAAAGGGCAAGAATGAAAATAATCACTATGGAAAAATGTAAGCATCTTTTCAATGATGCAATGTTGTTATTGCAGTTGTGTGTCACTTTAGCATGGAGTGATTCATTGTCAATGGCTCAGTTACTCAAACTGAGTCTGGCCTCATTTATAGTGTGTAGCGTGAGCATGACCTGTAAGCGTGATGTTTATGTCACTCACCTGCATTTCACTCTAGACTCTTTAGCTTGCTTAAATATTCTCAGGCAGTTAGGTTTTGGGTTAGTTATCATACTTTCCTTTCAAGTATATGTCTTCCCACATTGAAGACTCCTGCTTTCAGATTTTGCTTTTACTCTGCACTGCGCCTCAGAGTTATGCGGGAAAAACTGCATCATACCGATATTGACGGACCACTCAGCGTGGTGTTCTGTGGTCAAAGTGATGGATGACTTCTGTATTTTCCCAATAAAAGCTTTCTAAAATGCCAGGTAATTGGTAAAGAGAAACTCACTAGAAAGCACTGGATTTACTTATCAGGATGGAATTTGGAGAGCTGCAGCGAAAACGGCAGTGCCTTTAACAGCACAATGATGCAGTGTTATTGATGCAGTGTAATCCTAGTGTGCACCAAGCATGTACCCACGTATGAGAGCTGATGAAAGCAGGGAGGAAACAGATAATTTGGAAACAGGAAATAAATGCTGTTGTTTCATATTAAATTTCATATTAACCAAAATTGACTCTATGTCCTCTTACCTTCCAGTAATTACATCAGATTTGTGTAAAAGTAATAAGATTTACTTCAGTCGTCATATTTTCCTGATGGTATGTCGCTCATGAAGGACTTGTAGCTCTTCAGGACGTACACCTAGCAGGCCAGATTCTTATCGTCTCCGGCTGCCCACTTTTGTTTTTCTGGTACCCATGAAAGACAGCAGTTATCAGTCAAAGGGCAGAATGCAGACAGAGAGGATGAATGAGTGAATACCTCCCAGTTGGCGCTTTTGGAAACATGAGCTGCCTTAATGATGTAGGACTGCGGGCCGTTTGTGTGGATTGAGTTAATGTACGGGTTGTGAAAGCATGTGTCTGGTCCGCAGCCCGAGGCACTCGCTCCCGCCAGCCCCACGCAGCTTAGCTGGCTCCACCGTTTCAGCCGGTTTAATTATAATCAGCTTCCTGAATGCCCAGCTGAGATGTTTGATTAGCTTGCGCACGACGCGGAGAGGTAACTTGCAGCAGTCTCGTTCTGCATTCTGTCGCGCGTCGCGCGATTGCTTTTCCAAGCACGCTCTGCTGTTCCGCGGCAGACGCATGCTTCCGTTAATGGCACTCTCCTGCATCCATAAGCGGAATTTGCCCCGCTTTCGGCGCCACACTGGCAGCCATTTTAAATGCACTCTTTCTCCACGTTTCCTTTTTATTGTGAGATTTTCCAGTTTGAGGCGGCGGACTGAAGCGCGGCTTTGAGTTAATGGAGTGTTAATGGGGTGTCACAGTGCGAAATCAATCTTTTTTTCTTTTTTTTTTACATTATAACGCCGAGGACTGCCAGTGTGCAGAGCCTGAGAGTACAATAATGCACACATCAGCTCAGCCTCAGCTACTAGTCTTACAGTGTTGGGTCTGACACGCCCTTACAGCTGTGCACGTATTCAATTCCATATTTGACCGATTGCATTGACGTTCGATCCATTTTCATTCCTTGCTGCGACACATGGCATAATGAACTCAGATTAAGCCAGTTGAAATAAAGTTAATAAACTGCGCACGTAACTTAATATCTCACGTCTACAGTAAGAGTGACTGTAATGACCGGTCAGTCTGTGGATTCTCACACGTACGTTGTGGTTCGTAGAGTCCTTCACTTTCTGAGTCTGGCGAGAGCTTCCCGAACTGTGGACACCACCACCATTAAGTATTCCGGAAACATCTGAAGGCAGGCTGCTCTTGGATGGCATTTCAAAACCTTGCTATGAGTAAAAGCTGATTGTTTGCTTGATTGATAGCAGTATTCTATACTGCAAATTTTACAAGAAATATAACAGCCTGGGGAAAAAATGTATCAAATAGGCAGTATTTTGTTACATATGCATTTTTATATTTTGAAATAGATGAATGTAGCCCCTTTTGTTTGCAAACTGATTGTGTACTTCATATATTTAGTTTTTTCTTATGTAACCAAACCTTTGTTTCAAAAGAATGGATGAGATAAATTGGATGTGTAGTGAAGTTTAAAATAAAGCATTCAGACATCACTGGGGAAGCCTAATACATTTTTAGACATGATAAATTACTTGAATGGAATTTGAAGCTTCCTACATAGAAAAGAGAAGCAAAGGTTTGGTTTAACCAGTGGGAGGAAATTAACTTTGTTACCAACCATCATCCTCAGGCAAAGGCCCGGAGACCTTGTATGCTGGACAAAAACTCAATGATAATGAGTGGCACACAGTCCGGGTGGTCCGGAGGGGTAAAAGCTACAGACTGACAGTTGATGATGACATGGCAGAAGGTACTTCCCCTGTTTTTAAACACGCAGACCACACCGTTGGGTTAAATAGGCGGAAGGGTAGCATTGCTGTGTTTAAGCTGAACTGTGGAAGTCATTTTTATTGTAATAAGATGTAAATGTTGGTGTATTACGGTAAGAAAATGTCTTCGGTAATTATGGCTGCAGAGCAGGCTTAGGGTCGTTTTCTGCTGAGCTTCCCTCTCCTCAGGTGCAGAGCGGGCGACCTTTGCTCTCTGCGAATGTCACAGCCCAGTTTCCTGTTCCTCTCGGGCTCAGGTCAGATGGCGGGTGACCACACGCGCCTGGAGTTCCACAACATCGAGACGGGCGTGATGACGGAGCGACGTTTTGTCTCCGTCATCCCGTCCAGCTTCATCGGCCACCTGCAGAGCCTCAGGTTCAACGGCATGCTCTACATCGACCTCTGCAAAAACGGCGACATCGACTTCTGCGAGCTCAACGCCCGCTTCGGCATGCGCTCTATCATCGCTGACCCCGTCACCTTCAAGACCAAGAGCAGCTACCTAAGTCTGGCCACTCTACAGGCCTACACCTCCATGCACCTCTTCTTCCAGTTCAAAACTACCTCCCCAGATGGCTTCATCCTCTTTAACAGCGGGGATGGCAACGACTTCATCGCCGTAGAGCTGGTTAAGGGGTAAGCGAACCCTGGAGTCGTACATGCACTCATGTGCTGGGTCTGTTTTACCACTAACAGAGAGCTGAACTGTTATTATACCTGATTTGGCAGTTTACCAGTGTTTTGTCCTGTTTCGTGGAAATGAAGGCTTCTAACTGGAAAGACCTGTTGTTTCGGTGAAAGAGAACAATTTGCTTTGATTTGTGCTGCATTAGAGCTTCTTGTTCACAGAATGAGCCCTGAGAGGCTGAGAGGAGCTGACTGCCTGTGCACGATTGTTGCTGCGGATTTGTCTTTTTTTTGTCACAGCTAGGTAACACACACACTGCCCACCAATGCCTAAGTGTCGGCTGCGGGCACGGACGAAGGAGAGCTCTCAGTTGAAGCCATTAACGCAGCGAGCGGGAGTCACAGTCGTTCTGTCGCCCCACAGGTACATCCACTACGTGTTCGACCTAGGCAACGGGCCCAACGTCATCAAGGGCAGCAGTGACAGGGCTCTCCATGACAACCAGTGGCACAACGTCGTCATCACCAGGGACAACAACAACATACACACGCTAAAGGTGGACGCCAAAGCAGTGAGTCAGGTGGTCAACGGTGCCAAAAACCTCGATCTGAAAGGTAAGTCCAGGTGCCGAGTGTCTACCTTCTGTCTCGCTTGGCAGAATCCCGGTTTATGTAACGAAGAGCGACAGCCATGTTGTAATAAGGGACTGGCTCTTCGGGCTCACTCAAACTTTCCAGATACATGTAATTTTCACTCTTCCTTATGAGAATTCCTGATGGCTTCTGTTGTTTACAAAACTGTCGATTATCTATGATATTTCTTGGAGGTTTCACGGGTGCATGCTCATCCCTCTCGGCCTTCCAGGAGACTTGTACATTGCTGGCCTTGGACCCGGAATGTACAGCAACCTGCCCAAGTTGGTGGCTTCCCGGGAAGGCTTCCAGGGCTGTCTGGCCTCCGTGGACCTGAACGGCCGGCTGCCAGACCTGATCAATGATGCGCTGTTCCGCAGCGGGCAGATCGAGAGAGGATGCGAAGGTACACCCTCGTCCAACTCCAGCTCTGGGGGGCCCTTCTACCTCATCAACAGTAGCCGTACCTCCCATTCATTCATGCTCCAGTCCATCATACTAACTTTGTTTGTCACGTACCTCACCCAGTCAGCTCACTGTTAAACAGCTTCGTATAGCGTGTTTTCCTACTGGCCACATTGGTCACATGACGATGATGTCACCGGGTGTGTTCCCGGTTTGCTCAGCTGCTCTTCATGAGAAAACTGCACTATGAAGACCCCTCTATAATATTTTTTTCTGTATGGTATGAATATTTAATTATGCTGTATTTAATTATAGTGCTTTATTTATCATTTTTATCCTAGCAGTTTGTTTCTGTGTCTATGTACTAAATGTGTATGGTGCTAATTTTTGGGGGTTAGTCTTAAACATCATTACTCATGAAGGGATGTTGTGTTTACCTGTTTAGGTTTTGAGCAGTATAAAGGTATGATGTTTTCCTGTCTGATTGGTCATTTATTTCTCATTGTCTTGGTTTCATTAACATGTATTGTTTCTCAAGAATCCCACCCCCACTCCTCGCCTGTAGATACGCCCCTTTCAAAGTAACAAAGGAGCCGATATCTGGGGGGAAGCAGGCAGGGGGGGCCATGTGACCTGCTGCTGTACAGCTGCATTGCCGACTGCCGTCCTGACATCTCATGCCACGCTTCAGCTGCCTGACTGATTTTAGATACGATAAGATGTACAGCTGAGAATCCGACATTTATTTGCTCGTTTCTTAGTCTTCTAAGCACGACTGAGAAGGTTATTGACCTTTGCGGATTTTTTTTTATTTCCACATTAACATGCCATCACTCACGTGCTCTGCGATATTCGTTTTTGATCCTGTGCACGTTAGTTAACTTCTCAGTGGCCGCTGACCTTGTAGAGCTGGGTATGTCGATAACCCTAACCTGGCTTTGTCACGGAAGCTCATCTCCTAACAAAGTTCCTGCGGCCTGCTTGGATGTGCAACTTATCATTTTACCTTCAACCATACATTTTAATTTTGTTCACGTTGCTTATACTTTTACACAATTTTTTTTTTGTATCATGTTTTAAAAATGTCCTGTTCTTGATTTTTCAGTTGCTTTTGACTGTTGCTTGGTTTTTTGGCATTCTGTATGTGAAAATTGTGACATCACTTTTTAAATACTGTAAATGATCTTTACATTTTCCACAAAAAAAAATAAATATTCCAATTACGTCTTCCTTACACTTACCACGTTCCAGTGTTTCCCCAGATAATATAACATTAAGTGGTGTTCCCCTTTAGTAATCACCAATATATTACCAGCGTGCAGATAGAACCAGTAAGAGTTTGTGTTAAACAAGGCTAAACTAAAAGGTTTCTGTCTGCGACAGCTGGTAAGGAGTCTCTGGCCGCACGGTCATCCAGGGAGTGAGCGTGGCTGCTGAGCCAGCAGCTTCAATGGCAGATGGGCGAGCTCCGTGTCAGATACGGTTACATGGTGCATGGAAGCCTTAGCGCCACGAGAGGGCGGTGTTGTGCCAGGCAATACGCTGCTGGTGCGGTCTGCCTGCAGACGCGTGTCGCCATCCTCAGTAAGCACTATGGACTTTGCTGTGTAAAAAGTAAGGCACCCGTTATCTCTATCTATTATGGTCTTGAAACCGTACTTAGTCTGCCTTCTTCACTATTACTTTGTCTAACGTAGAGAACTGACGATTAACCTTTCAAAAACAGAACGTCGCTTCAGTTAATCAGAGAATATATGTGGATTTTCACATTTTGAAATAATAAAAAACTGTTAGATATTGCTAACATTTATGCCTTGTATAGATGTTTTTGATGGTCACCCGAGGGTAAAGTTGTTTCCAAGTCTTCATCTGGCGTGTTTCCCTGTCCATCTCCACCGCGTCTCTGGCGCATGACCGTTAGTAAAGTTAGCGCTTTACTAAACACTTTCATTATCCACCCACTAACCTCTCTATTCCATATCCTTTTCTATTTATTTATTTATTTTTGCCAACAAATTTGGTTTCACCAAATTTCACCAAACAGACCCATAACGTAGAAGAAGGTTCAATTCCGTTGTGAAGTGAGCAGACTCCGAGGACGGAATGATTCACTTCTTAAAATCACTGGGATTATCCCACTATGCCATTGAAGGGAAGAGGGTGTCACCTCTCAGGCGAGAACTCTTACAGCAAATTTATATTATTCCATTATAAACCTGAAATTGCCTACATAAAAAGAGTTGGGGTAGTTTGCAAACCGTACGGACTATTTACAAGGTAATAAAACTATGCAAACTCATCTAGAACTGATCATCTCAGGCCAGCCAGCTGACCAAAGTTGACAACCCTGCAATAGGAATCATTTAAAGTATAACACGTTATGCTGTATTTAGCCACCGTTTTCCTATTCAGGCTAATGTCTACAGGAGCTACAACTTGATAAGAATCTTACCGCATTGCGCTTGATGGGAAGCTGTGCTCAGCACACTTACCTAGCGGCCTTGGCAGGATCCACCCCGGGGAAAAATGTTTCTTACTGAACTATGTTTCCCTGTCTTTAAAAATTATAGACAGTTTACTATTGATGAGATGATTATCTGCACTGACGGAATACAACTGCTGACGGATAAGGCTCACATAGTAAACAACACAACAGTTGCAGTTTTAAAACGAAATGAGTTTCAGTAAAGGAGTTTTACCATTTTGTGGCAACTTAACCATGGTGAAATAAGTTTTATTATTCGAAATGGATTAATTTTGTCAGTACGCATCATATCAGCACAGTACTGTTGGGAACAAGTGTTCCCTTGTTAGACTGTGTGTTCCATCTGGGTCAGCGATGCACCAGTTATATCGGCCAAGTTATCGGTATCGGCCTATACAGCAACAATCTGCCATCGGCCTATGGTTGAAAATGAGCCAATATTTACCGCTTATAATTCCCTTTAAAATTGTGTCTATATTGCTTTGCACATCCGCGTACTAAATAGTCAGAATAATGTCTTGCTGTGTAGAATTATTTTAATGTTAGAAACGCAAACATTGTTCTGCTAAAATTTCGAAAGGCGGATCACAGTTTGCTCACCTTAAGGCGAGACAGCGACGAGTATGATGAATTTCTGGAAAACAAATCCGTCCCAATAAAGAAGGCTGCAGCACTACCGATTAACGGTAGTTTGTCAGCAAGGAAAGTGTATGACAGCAAAAGTCAGTGCGAAATCCAAACACATTATTCTGAAACTGAAGTGTATCACACGTGATGATCAGCCCTTTTCTGTTACAAATATATAGGTTCAGTTATAAAATATAGTGCTCTGGGACTGTTGTCGTATGCCAGAGTTGGTATTTTCTTAAAAATAAATACTTATTCATATTTTTGAATATGTAATTCATTTACCTTTTAATTTATTTGTCTGGGCTGTCCCTCTAAACTTATTTAAGCAGAACCTCCCAAACGATTGGTATCGGTGTCATCGGTGAAATAATCGTCTATTTGGTATCGGTCAGAATTTCCTTAGCGCATCACTAATCTGGATATCACACTACTGTTATGTGCTTTTTTTTACTTAGAAGTAGAATAGTTTGCTTAGAAACCTGATTTCAGCTTATCGATACTGATAATACCGATGACTTTGTACTGTAAGTAAGCATACCTTATCATGGCGTACCAGGAATATCATTAAGCTAGAAGGTAAAAGCAGATTATTTAATGTACTCATTCCAAACTAAAGAAAAAGAAAACAAGATTTAAAAATCAGACTTTACCTTTCAGGCTTAATACAGAAGTTGATGAGTTGATGTATTAGTTAGCTGTGACAGCAGTCTGCGTGCCCAGCCTAGCTGTGGTCACTTCCTCTGCGATAGTCTACTTGTTGCTTTGCGTAGAATTTTACTTCCCTAGTCATTTAGTAGTGACCAGTTACCAGAAGAGTTACCAGTGTTTGTCACCTAGCTAGCTGCTAAAGTCGTTCAGGAATGTCAGTGGCAGAAAAAAAAGTAAAAATATCACCCTCACAACCAGCAAAATCCCTTCAAAATCATGTGGACTGCATTCAGATTCAGTGTTGACAGAATGGTTTTCTGATGGCATGGAGATGTAAACATGAATCTGAAGTGAACAGCAATCCCTTGTTCCCTTTATTTGTATATTATCACGAACAGAAGTCTGCAGAAAAGAAAGGGAAATTTGTCAAGAAGTGAATCATTTTAACTTAAAAATATCATCTGTTAGACAAAAGCTATTTCGGCCCCCTGACATTTTGCTTTAAACGGCCCGTTCTACCCTTGTTGGTAGCTGCAGTGATATTCGCAACACCCACAGGAGGCATCTTCCACTCTTGCTGTGGCAGCTTAGCTCACCCGCTGTGCTACATCTTAGATGGGTAGGCGGGATGTCAGGTGTGGCTCTGCAGTGGGAAGGAGCTTTCTATCTCCTCTTTGGAAGCTTCCCTTTCTCTTGATTTACTTGCCAAACAGCTCTGAATACCGCCCCTGTTACCCCTGTTCCTGTATCTAGTGCATCCATCTTGAAAGCGCAGTGCTTTCTGTAGTGTAAGCAGGACTGAACTTCCCCTCAGTTGGAATGCCTTTGAGTGACACGTCTCTTACCCTGCACATGCATGTACTGCTGCTGAGTCGAGCCGCATGCTGCCCAGTTCCCCATGCAGCTGTCTCGCCTGCTCCCACAGCTCTCTGATTTTCCATCTTAGGCCCGAGCACCACCTGCCAGGAGGACTCGTGTGCCAACATGGGTGTGTGCATCCAGCAGTGGGAGAACTACACCTGCGATTGCTCCATGACCACCTACTCCGGCACACACTGCAATGACCGTGAGTACGCCCCCTTCTGGTCAGAGCAGACCCACAAGTGTGTTTAATCATGCTTTTCCACAGTGATGTTATAAAGCAGGGGTAGGCAACCCTGATCCTGCAGTGCCGGTATCCAACAGGTTTTCAATCCTACCTGATGAGTTACTATCTGCCTGAGATCAGGTGTGGTTCATCAGAGACCAGGGAGGATGGAAAATATGCTGGATAATGGCACTCCAGGATCAGGGCTGCCTAACCCCTGTTCTAAAGCAGTAATGGCTATGAGCAGACCTTGGCTGCAAGTGTGGTAGGTACGTTCCTGTTAAGCTCTGAAGATCTGAGCAACTATTCTATGTGGTTGAAGTCTGACATCAAGACCTCAAAAGGTAAATAATGCTTAATCCCTCAATACAGTTTTGTTTTACTTTGTTTTACAGGGGCACAGTCATGTGAGCTGATTGCCTATTGTTGTATTTATAGATGTGTTATATCCGTGGACTTGCAAGTACTTCATTAGAAGTTCTGTTAGCCTGATGTTACTGAGATTTCATCCAGATTCCCTGCTGTGTGCATCTAGCCTTGTGAATCCAATCGTATGCTTTTATTTGCCAAGTATTTGTGTATCAGAATGCTTTAAATAGCCACTGTTTTCTGTCCATTTCAATTTTACAAAGTAGATGAGGTGTATTTTGTCAGCTCTCACCCACCACATTTCGTGACTATGTTTGTCCTTTTGAAATTTTGCTTTTGTGTTGTTGGATAATTGAGGTACCAAGGCTTGGATTGTCTCCATAAATGAACCGCAGTGATGTCACCTCTGGTTATGCCTTCTTACTGGACAGTGATTTATTAAATTGGCTGGGAGCTTCTGTGAGGGAAAGCCATCGGCTTTCTGTTGCAAGCACACTGTGTCATGCGTGAGCTCTGGGGCAGCCCGTCCCAAGTGGCCTCTGCGTTGGACAACAGCCATCTACTCTGTGATGCAAAACCTGACCTTCTGGCGGTTTAAGGCTCCCGGGTACAGTTTTAAATTTGTTCTTCCCGATAAGCCTACGATTTCTCTGGGTCATTCTGCGATTTTGACACTAGGTGGCAGTGTTGCGTCGCATTCTGCGTGAAGAGCACATTGCTGGATTGCTGCAGAAATCATCATTCCTCCAATTTAAAAGCTTTAAAGCAATTTCTTCAAAATGTAGCGTTTTAGTAGTATTATTACAGTTATTAACATAGCTTTCAGCTGAAATGACTGCTCAGAAAATGGCTGGACAGCTTATTATTTTTGCTATATTTTATATTTAGCTTTTTAATTAACGCTTTTACCCAAAGCCACTTAGACTGTGGTACAGTTTGCCCATTTAGAAAACTAGCTACTATATCAAGGTTATAAGGTCTTTCTGATAGTGTAAAGAGAAGGTCTTTGCTCTTTGTTGTAGCAATGTGTATTGTGAGAGCTGGTATATTTTGATTATATAAAACTGCTCTTCGGTTTAAATCTTCCATAAAATGTCTTAAATGATAAACACATCTGCAAACCATCTGAACTTAGGGCAGAAAATTATATTTCACATTTTTAAATATTTTGTGTTTTCCCTTAGATAGTATGAGAGGTTGTCATTAACATCCTTTATATCATGGCGCTCAGGGCATGAGTTAAATTGCTAACGTGCGTCTAACCTTTCACATCGCTTCAGCATGTCTGAGCGGCGCTGTCCATGAGAAGATGCACCAGCTGATCTCGCCACAGCCCCTGTAATGGAGTAAATCCCTCATTGTCCTGCCAGTAATCCGCAAGGTTCAGGCCTGTGTCTGGCATCCCGGACGATGCTTGTGATAACCTGTCTCTAGCATATGCTAAACAGAGCCAAAAGGAAGACGGTTGCAAGTCGTTTTCATTAACTTGTATTTCCTGCAGTTTTCACCACATCATGTTTGTGCTTTTTAGTCAGCTTGACCTTCTCAGGGGCCCCAGGCAAACTTTTATTTGGGAGCTTCCCCCCCCACCAACCAAGAAAACTGATCATCATTTCACTTCCTCCGCAACGCAGGTATTTCACAGATCTTTGGTGTCTGCCTGTTCTGCCTACAGCTAGAGCCGGTCCTCCCACCCCATAAAATCACCAGCTGCGGCAGATTTTCGCCTAGATCTTAAATTAATTATAGCTTTGTTTGTCAGATCATCTCAGGTTCTGTGAAAATACTCCTGAATTTGGAGCATGGCCCTGAAACGCAGCCAGTGATACCACAAACCACTCAGGCTTCCGCCGCTGCACTGGCTGCTTGCTCTCTGGGTCCTAAACCAATGTTCCCCAATCCGGTCCTCGGTGACCCACACACAGTCCACATTTCTGCATAAATGTGGAGTGTCTGTCAGGGAGCTCAGAGGGAGCAAAAACATGGTTTGACTCTGGGTTCCCGAGGACCGGATTGGGAAACACTGTCCTAAACCGAAACGCATAGCGACAGGAATCAGGTTCTCCTGAGGTTTATTAGTCTCTTGGTTTCTCAGAACTCAGTCTTGGTGAGAGAGTTTCCCATAGACGGAGGATTACAGGTAACCTCCCCAGTAGATCCAACTAAGGCACAGCTTCTGATTTGGGTCATACCTGGTCCTGGAAATGATCGTTTTCTCCGTGGAGGCCTTTGATTGCCAGGAAAGTGTGCAATCTCTCTCCTCCGTGTTGATTGCATCATGATGACCTTCATCGTATCAGCAGCTTGATGTTGAGGGTGCAATTTTACAGACTTCACATTCCTGCCCTAAATCATAGGCTGCGAGAGGCACAGCTGAAGTTCTGGGTCTCAAAGTGAGCTGAACACTTAAGTACTCAGGTGTGGCGCCTTTGGGTAAATGTGTGTGGTTTTTTTTTCAGTCCACACACACTTCCGGTCAGTACTTTCTTAATACAGACAGTTATTTTTTTCTGGTATCATTGTTGTGGCTCTAAAATAAAACCAGATCGGATTACCTGAAGCCCATTTTGTTCCCTGCAGCCTGTTGTAGAGCAGAGGAAATGGTCTCGCATTACCTAGTACCTTCCTTCGGGCCCCTGTAATCTTCAGGTTATAAAAGGGGACTCAAGAAGGGGCAGCAGCATCATCATTTAAGTATCTTCATACATAAGTGGAACCGAATGTTTAATGTGCTAGTAAGTTGAACAGCTGATTTATACCTAAAAGTTTATAGGATTTTCTCTAATGGCTGATTGTACTTCTGCCTGGGAGGCATGTGGGGATCTCCATCATTGTGGCAGGAGAGTTTAAGTAAGCATCGCTGTTTTACCGGAGACTATGAGGATGCATCCCTCACGATGATGCGAAGTTCGAGCTGCATATCTATCTTTGATGCAGCAGGTGTCATATTCCCTGACTTTCATGGCATGTAACATGTAGTGTTATATCTGAGTAAAGTTCTTATTTACTGTTACTTCAGAGTGTGGTATTGGATGGCGGATATGTAGTATATTAGACAGGGTCTGTCAGCTGAATTTAGGATCTGCGTGGGTTGCAGTTTCCCTTCTATATGCTGTATCTGCGGGGGGGTTGCTGTGGGACTCAGCGACTTAGCAGGCTGTGCCTGGCATCGGAAGGTCACCGGTTCAAGTCCCAAAGCTGACAGAGTGATTTCACCACCGTGCCCCTGAGCCGGGCCCCTGAGCCGGGCCCCAATCACTCCAGTGACTGGCTGGCCCTGCTTTCACAAATCTTTGATGCTGTACAAGCCACACCCAGTACTTTTTTTTCCCATATTCTTGGGTTGTTTTCTGCAGGAGTGTGGTGATGGTGGCTATGTGAATGGGGGCTAGTAATTAACTAGGGCCAGACTGTAATGTGAACTAGGAAAGATCTCAATTAGTCATGCGTATACCCAAGTCTGCAGCACTTAAAGAACGTTCCCTGGATCTTCAGGATAAGACGCAGAGGCGTATGCCTCCGAGCTACGGATTGATATGGTTATAAAGACAGCTGTTTCTGCGTGGCACCTCCTGGAATATAGTCTGAGAAGATGGATCACTGATTGGTGGCTGTTCATCAGCGCTGTGCCACACTTGTGATGGCCCCGGCGGGGATGATGAATAAGCCAGAGAGGCAGCAGTCCAGCAGACTTATGGAGGCGCGTGTGAAGGATGGATGGATATATGGCATGGATATATATTACCGCGCCTCGGTTTGTGGTCCGTAGGACGGACTGTCACAGTAGGCGTGTGGTGGTGCATTTTATTGCTTTATTCTCTCTTTATGGAATGAAAAAGCAAAGCACTGCATTCACTTGGGAGCAAAGTCCTTTAGGAAAACTGAACGATGGATCCGCCTGATTTAAAATCTCTCAGCCAGACAAGCGGCTTCATTATTTGTCAGGAAGCTTATATATGAGTCAATGTGCTGAGTGTGTGTGTGTGTGGGTGTGTGTGTGTACAGTGGAGCCCCAATGTACAGTGACCAGATAAGTGTATTCCCAGATATCAATGAGGTGTAGAATCAATGCAAATAGCTACTGTACTGAGAGCTCTGTAGTTCTAAGTGAAGCCTCTCTTACCAGTGCAGTGACACCTGACAATAACCATCTCATGTAAAAGACAGTTTGGAGTGAAGAGTACCAGTCTGCAAAATTAAGAACAGTGCCTGTCAGTCTGGTTACTCTACCATCGACCTGAATGAAAGCCTTTATATGCAGATTCGAAGTAATTCTTCAGCATGGACTTTTCAGTCCTTCGAGCAAAGTGCTGTTTCATTCCACAAAATTGAGATCCTTGAAATCACCAAGGAAATGGTGCGTTCAGCTTTTCCCAAATATCTTTATAGAGGCATTTAAGATAATGAGATAAGACATTTCAGGAAAAAAAAAAATCTGGGAAATTCCAAGATGATGTGATACACATGGCTTGAGACCTTTGCTCTTAAGCTTCGTGTCTTTCAAAGATGACACTGCGAGCAGTAAAACTGCCCCAAGCCTCCGAAGCTTGATGGCCTGTGAATTCTCCTTTCTGGTCCCTCTCGGAGTCCAGCGTTGGAACCGGATGAGGTGCTGTGCACTCTGAGGGCATTTTCGAGCTGGATTGACACTGTCATTCAAGGATGAGACTGAGAAGTGCTCCCAGTCTCTAAACTGGTGCCTTCCAACCCACCGCTCCCAGCGGGGACGCGGCAGACTTCTGCACTTGGATTATCGTCCCCTTTTTTGTTGTGCCCGTCACTCGACGCCGTGTTTGTCTGTCCTGGGCTCGGCGGGGCACTTTGCCTCTGCATTATGGCAGTATTAAAATGGCTCCTGGAAAGACTGGCAGGATGCTGAGGAGACATTAATTATAGGGGACAGAGACCATCAATCAGAGGTGTGACAGAGGTACGGAGAGGCTGTTTTGCGCAGTGTCTCTGACAAGGCTGCACCCCTAGCACCAGCCGGCGCTGCTGGAGACCCGCTGAGAGTGAGGAGCCGCGCAGCTAAATTAGGATGCCGATATAATTAAGATAGATTAGGCTAGGGTGTTATTATTGCATTGCCTATGACAGGGAGAGACCAAATGTTCACAGAGCTAAGAGCTCATGTTGTGTCCTGATGTTATACAGTATAAGCCTGTCTGGAATTGGAGAGGAAGATCAGGGGCCGTTTCTGCTAATTCCTTCCTTCTACGCTTTTGTTTTCCCTTTGATTTACACTGCCAGCTATCCTTTGTCATTTTCGCTTAAATTTAATGGCCGCTCTTGGATGTTTTGGAACCTCTCGGCTTTATGTATAGCCGGTGCCTTTAAGCGTGTGTAAGGGAAACCACCCGTGCTCAGTTTCTTGATCAGCTCTTCCTCGCGTGATACCTGTCCTGTTTCCTTGTCTAAGGCAGCAGTCGAGCTGCTTTCTACCGCTCAGCATGTGGCAGCGGTCTTCCCAAAAGTGGGCGTGAATCAACACCTGCACTTGAATCAGTCCCGCTAATTGCTGTCTATGAAGAAATGATGGCCATTCATCCCTGCATGCAATTAAGATGAATGTTCCCTCAACGAAGGAGTCCCGCATTCTGCTGCCTCCCAACTGCATGCTAAACGCCCCCCACCCCGCCAGTTGTGTCCCCGATTGCTTGAGGGACAGGGTTTTAGATACCATGGATCAAGGTGCCCAGGTGTGCCCCCACCCCCCCTCCAATCTCCTGTGGCTGGTGATGCATGCTGCGAAGCTTTTACATAACGGACGTGATGTTTTTCCATGGCAAACGGAAAGTCTCCGAGATCAAGATCAGCTCGTCTTGTGAGCTGATTAGTGCCTGGTGTGAAGCGCATGTGGCAGCCAATCAGCTTTCCGTCACAACCCCTCCTGTTTTTAATGGGTTCCAGTCTGTTGACCCCATGGATCTAAGGCTCCCGGGACTCCGTGTCTGAAAATACGTGATATAATCAAGCCCAAATCATTAAAGTAATTATAGGTAGCAGCTTATGTGGAATGGACATTCAGGGGAGACGTAAAATGGACAAATTCAGCCCGGCTGAGTGCTTATTTCAGGTATGTTGTGTGTATTATTTCATCTTGCCCTTCTCCTCTGGTGTCCTTTACAGTATGTATTAGTTCTTCTTATTTCTTGAATCCCTTGCTGTCAGAGGTCATACCAGCTAACGGTCATGTGAGATTCCTGCAGCGCAATAACCTTACCTTTGTGCTTAAGAGTAGCTGACTTGGCTCTGAATGTGATACGAAAGGTTCTTTTCACATGTTTTTCACCTTTTGGCCTGCTGTCAAAAAACATCAACAGACCCTTTACTTCATAGACCTCAAAAGAGAAAGAGTCCTGGCCAGGTAAAATCACAGCTTTCACATTCAGTAAATCAGGCAGTTCTGACTTGATTTCATCCAAAAAGACTTTCAGATTTCATTTCAGAATTTCTGACTGCGGTGCGTTCTCGCCGCATCTGGACGCCGTCTGTCAGACATGTGTTTAAGCTGGTTGTTTCGCATGCATTCGACTGACATGGCGTGTGCATTTGCCCGCTCTGGCCCCTGTGTCCAAACGGACTGCCTATCTGTGTCTGTAGCGCTCCTCTGCTGCTCCGGGGTGTGCTTTTGGTCGGAGCCCGTTCCCTGAGGACCGGACCCTTTTGTAGGTTAAACCTGTCGCCCGAATGACACCAAAGCTCCAGGGTGTAACTCTCTGTAATTGCAAATTTTAATTTGCGTACGTGTTAACCTCGAGAGTCCCCTGGCTCATTTTCAGACCTCAGGTTGGCACGGTGCGGGACTGAGGGATCTCACTTTCATAGGCCTTCCTTGTCAATCGCAATGAAGGCCCAGACCCGACATGAATAAATTAGTGACTATTAATGTTGAATACAAATCGCCTTAGATGGACGCTACCCCTAATGTCACTGTGCTGGCTGCCTTCCTGTCCGGCGTGTGCGTCAATCGTGCGTGTGGTACCAGTTTGGATGAGCTGGCTGCTGACCGAGGACTTATCCAAAGAACCTCACTAAACTCAGGTTGTTTTCCATAGCAGGTGAATCCTAGGTGATTTGAATTTTGATTGCGCATAATGAAAGTCTCTCTTTACAAACTGATTTAGAATCTCGTACTGAACATGTTTCTTTGTTGCAGCTCTTTGTTTTATCTCTTGGCTGAGGGTTGAACAAAGCAGGTTCTTTGTCTTGTTTGGTCCAGTTTAAGGTGGCTAAGCTTGCAGCAGGTTGTGGGAATAGTGCATGAACGTGCTGCAGCACCTGTCTCTGGGAGCGCAGAGTGGATGCGTCTGTCAGTGTCAAACACCGGGTTGGTGTCAGACTGCTTTCAGGTAGCGCTGCAAGAGACAGAAGAGTGGCGAAGAGCACAGACCCTTTAATGTGCTGTCAGACTGGACGGTTCTACAGCTGTTGTGCACGTGTACTTTGGTCATGTCACTCATCTCCTACCCTTGATGCAGGATGCCTGGCACCTGACTCTCAGGCGAGGAAGGAAGGTTTCTGTCACTATACTTCCCAGCTCGCACAGATCCTTATCTTTATTTTTTATGTAGATGATTTCATAACTGATCTCATGACTTTAGGCAGACCATATAAACCTTCTGTTTTCTCAGTAGAATCTCCATCCAATGCTCCAGCATGGACTGGACATTCTGTTAGCAACCAGAAGTAGTTACACACTAACACAGATGCAGCATTCAGGCATTGTCCTCCTTTGTTTCTCCTCTGGCTTTGAGTGATGCTTTATTATTCTGTAACTATGCTTGTCTAAATTAAAGTCAGGAATAAACCATTGTGGCTGTTTTGGGGGGGGGCAATATAGGAAAATGGGTTAGAGTTAGCCTATGGCTAAAAGTGTTTAGAATGAAGACAGCAGTCTTAAGCCTGCGTTGAAAAAAATTGTCGAAGGTACCTTCAACGGGCAGGTTTAACATAAACTCTCTTTCCCTTTCTTTGGTCTGACAGGAGCCCACTGACCTTGGACAAGCTTGAGAACGCTTGTGAGGTAGTTCTGACGTAGTGACGGCTGGAGTAAAGCCCAGAGCTGCTGTGAGCAATAACTTATCACGATGAAGTTACCTTTGTGATATACCACAATGGAAAAGTGTGCCTTCAAATATCTGAAACTCAGCACTGAGTATCGCCCAGCCGTGTGCTTTAAGCCCTTGTGTGTTGCTGCACTCTGGGAGAAGCCTACTTTCCAAGCCCAATCCCCCCCAGGCGTTCACTCCCTGGGCCGTTGGCGTTAGCAGATTTACCTACAAATTAAGAAGTGGCTCCCCAAACGATCAATGGTATTTATTTCAATTATGTTTACAAAGAAAGCATCATGATAATTTGGCGTGCCATTCGGGTCGCAGACTCCACCCTTAGTTGTGACAGAAGCTTTGATGAGATAGCTACAAGCCAGCTAATGATGTTGGGTCTGCTGCAGACGTGGATCAATAGACTGCGCTGAGCTAAGAACTGGGGCAAAAGGCTGCGTTAAAGCTTACAGCGGGCCAGTTAGAGCTGCTGCCCTGACTGTTTGCATCAACGCTTCGTTTCCTGCTGGGGCTTTTTCGTGCTCAGATTTCCACAGTATTGAGCCGGCCGATTGAGGGTCTCCAGTCCATTATGCTGGCATTAGGTCACTCCGATGGGGTGGAAAGGACCTCTGCATGCAATTTGCTTTTTAATCAGCTCGTTTATTTCTGTCGGGATTGCCGAGCGAGTCGGGATCTGTGGACATTATCGGCTGCAGACGGCTGTTTGGCTTTTTAGAATAAATGCCAGCTGAAAAGTGTTAAATGTCACCAGCCATAAAGATATTTAATTTGCTTCATGCTCACCGGAGGTAAATTCCCGGTGGGCTGCGAGTGCCTTTGTCCTTTCTCCAACCTTCCCGTTCTGTTATTTAAGTAGCTTGTCATTTTAACAGCTGCAGATGTTTTGCGGCGTTCTGAAAATGCACGCCTTATTCTGGAGCTGTATTTGGGGGAGTGATTTACACACACCTGTTTGGCTCAGAGTAACGCAGGCTGAAATGTGTTTGTCACAGAATGCCACTGAAGACAGGGATGAGGACACATGGTCGGACGCATCTCTGTGTGTATAGAAGCACGGGTCTTCTTTGCCTTGGTACTACTTCCCAGATCATAGTGTGTCTCACACACATCAGAGGCGTCAGAGGGGCATGAAGATCCTGACAGATTCATTGGGTCCAGCACTTTATAGGGGCCCCAAAAAGTCCCATCAGGGTCCTCAGGCCCCATAAAATTTACTGGGGGGACCATAACGGGGTAACATTTTCTCAGGGGCCCCAGAATTTCTAGCTATGTTCCCGGTCACACACACAGGGTGAAGGACAACCCCCCCCCCCCTTAAAAAACATGGTTGACACAGCAATTCCACCTACTCATCTCTGAGGAAGCGGATGACTTTGTCGCACACAGATGCATCAAACATGCAGCCAGAGGCTTGACAAGCAAATACACAGTGTGACAGAAACGAGTTAAGATCCGTCCCCAGCCGTCCCTGTCGTACAGCATCGGTGTCCATTTAGTCCCCGGGAACTGAAAAGCCTGTGAGTGCTTATGGTTTTTAAAAAATAACCAACAGAATAGTAGAAATCCCTGATGGAGCCACGTCTCTCTCTGCCTGGGGAGAGACTGCGGCGTCAGGTGGAGTCGAGCTCTTCAGGTAGCTGCGTGGATCGCTGAGGAGACAGCAGCTCTATTTTCTACATCAGTGGGCTTTATTTGAGCCCTGCTGCGTCCCATATCATCCTGATTGATTCCACTCGACCATCATTATGCACAGCAGACCCCAGTGACGGGCAAGCATTCCCCAACTGCCCAGTGAGATCACTGGGGCGTGCCTTTGTCGAAAGATGAGCCTCATCTCAGTTTTTGGTTTTGTGGGTTGAGGAGGGAAGCAAAAGGGTGAGGGGGGGCTGCGGAAGGAGGACGCACACTGGAAGTTTGCCTCGGATGGAAAAATAAGCAGGTGAGGAGTGCCTACTGCAGTGCTGATACAGTGCGATAATGGCCCAGCTGACCTTCACCTTGAGCAATTCCGCCGAATGCGCCGTAACGTGCCGGAATGCCGCGTGAGCATCGAGCAGGCGGCCACCTCTCAGTTCTAGCGAACGTCAGTCTGGAGGCAGGGCCGAGAAACAGCCATGCATCACAGCGGACAGGTCATTGGAGCAGCACTAGGCCGTGTCTGACTGCTCGGAGATTACAGAGGCTAATCATTTGTTAGAGCCATGCTTTATGTTAATGTGGCAGCTCGTGCCGTACGTTTCTGCTGAGAGAGGGCCTTTGTGGTGCTTTATTCCACTTTAATGGAACTGTTGTGTTAGTATCTGCAGCAGGAGCCCTGATTCAAGCCTTCCTGGGATGAGCTGTTTGTTATAGAGGACGTCCTGGCATTATTTACGGAGTGTGTTTGCTGGAAAGGACGTGGGAGGCCGAAGAGAATGGATGCGTCTTCTGCGCATTCAAAGATAAAAAGGTGACGTGGGGGGGGGGGCTTCTCCTGGAAACTGTAACTGAACACTGTAACTGTGAATGCTGATGCAGGACTTATCACGTAAGAATGGCAGCATCTGGGAAGAATTATGAAATGAACCCCTTATCGAGACGGAAAAATTCCGGAAATGCTATTAACAGTGGTATCTGTCGTGAGCCATGTTGCGCTTCACTGCCCCGCCCGCCCGTTACAGCACTGCTTATACTGGAGTGCAAGCTGGCATCAGCGTACTGCTACAGTGAACGTTGCTTTCCCCCCAGTCCGCAGTGTCGCCTCTCTGTCTCTCACATTGTCAGCTTATGCCGTCCTATCTCTGGGTGCCCCTCAAGGACAGAATACTTTGCCAAGTAATGGGAGATAAGATTTTGTGATGTTTCAGGTTCCTTGCTGAGTCACAGATAATTGGAGCAGGAGAGTTATGGGCAGTAAACCAGAATGCCTGGATATCTTAATGCAACTGGCTCTGCTAATAAACGGAATATATTACTGGCTGTTTGTTTAAGGACAGGGATGGTGCGTCAGGGAGCTAGTTATAGTGTGACCAGAACCCCGAGCTCCTCTCTCATTCCTCTTCTGTAGTTTAGCTTCGCCCGCAGCTTGTTGAAGTGACATTGCTCAGCATTGATAATGCATTACGGGACAAATAAGTCATGAAAAGAACCCAAGGATTGCTTCCCGGATTGGTACATTGTTGGGGAAATGCGGCATTCGGAGCCGCGTCGCTGCGCTTCACTGAGCTTTTTTGTTTGACGCAGGCAGCTTCGCAGAAGCTTTGTCATTATTTGTTAGCAAATGATGTAAGAAGGGCGGCAGGCCGCCGCGACTCTCCGCCAGCCGAAAGGCTCCTCCAGCTCTGTAGGCGACGGAACGCGGCTCCTCCTGCGCAAGCGGCAGATAAAGGTCATTCGCTCTGGGAATGTTTCATTAGCCAGTCACCCCTTTAGCTGCTCACTTGAAGTGGGAGACCTCATTACGGCGCCCCTTCGCCTTCTGTAAAGCGGCTCCCCATGATCCGTATGCATATGAGGCTCGAGAAGCATTTAACGGCAGGAAATGCCAAAAAAAATGAGCAGCACGACTTTTTTTCGTGCAATTGGGTTTGTGCACCATGCGTCAACCGTGGGCTTGAATTGTGCCTGTAAAGTATGAAATTGGGGAGTTTCTGAAATAGGGTCACAGGAGTCGGGTGAGTATGAAAATGGTCAGGCCTGACAGCTCACTGCTGAAGTGGCCCTATGTTTCTTTTGGGCGGAGGGCCTGCCTGTCACGGCTTCAAACTGCTCGTTCCACCATCGCTCATTGGATTCCTTTCACAGAGACCAGGCGTAAGATCGACCCCAGTGTATCAACCAATCAATCTTTATTTATATAGTGCTGTTTTAACCATGGGGTTTTCAAAGTGCTATACAGACATTTTCGAAAAAGAAAAATAAGGAAATCAAAATAAGTGCACAAGAAGTTAAATATAACCATTTGAGAGCACTCTTCTCAGTGGATGACTCACCGTGAACGGTCTGGTCTTTTTGAAGCAGTGTTGTTTGACCTAGAATTGACCAGCCCAATGAGCAGGTAGCAAGCAGGCAGGTTGGTATGTACTTCAGCTTGTTGCAGGTCCAGAGTGACATGAGCTTTGTGTTCTTTTAGAAAAGATCAAATGAAGAGCATGAGCTATGATCTCACCTCACAGGGAGGCCAAGAACAGCTCAAGGCAGAACAAAAGTGAAATGTTTGAAAACCAACCGTCAGCTAAGGACTCGCACTCCATGTAACTCTGGAGACTTGTGGGAAGTTTCACCTCCAGATCTCCGAGTGTGTGTTCAAAGACCAAATCGGGGCCTGTGGTTCAGTACCTGCTCTTTATCCAGCAGTGATTTAACATCTGGACTCGCCCTCTGCTGTGAAAAAATCATGGATATTCATTGAGCAAATGGTGGGTTCCATTGATAGATAGTTAGATAAATTATCCCATATTAAATCTGACTGCCCAAACTTTGCATTGTACAGTCCGCACAAGCCAATTAGCTGTGGACAGCTTAGACTTAGAGGATGAATTTCCTAGCTGATTTTAACAGCCAGTTGGTCAATGGATGGGCCCATTCCCTGTCAGTCTAAACAGATTGAGATGAAAGTAACAATCTTCTCCTCAATCAGATGCACTCCGTAACCCTGTCTTCCTATATCTGGGTCATATTTTGTGGTCAGAAAATGTCAGATTGCATCGTGGAAAGAGCACTTCGGCTTCTGTTTTGCTACAGTTGGGGTGTTGGAGTACAAATCAATAAATGATCTACTGGATGTATTCCCTGTACCTCCCCTAAATGACTCTATTAAAATCAGTCCAGAAGACTTTTTTTCTCTTGCGATCCACACGCTGACTTGTGCGCCTCAGAGGCCTTTGTCCTGGTCCCGCGTGCATACCTGTTCAAGGATGGCAAAAGGCAAATCAAGAAAGTGCACCCCAGGTGGAAAGGCAAAATATGTTATCTGTGGGCTTTGGGTAGGACCTGAATACTATGGAGGACTAAACTTAAGTGTAAATAAATATGTAATTTACAGAAATTAATTGTACTAGATTCCACCTCTTTAACCAGTCCTGCACTGACCGAGTTTAGGACCACCTACCTTATTAACATAAGGAGAAAGAAATATAGAAATTAACAAGTGAAGGTATGTGGAAATACAGAAATAAATAAATGAGTGTATAATACAGAAATGCAGAACTAGATAAATGAATAAATGTAGAGCTAGTTATGCTATTTTTTCATGACCAAGATGTATGAATGTTTTTTATTTGTTTTTAATTATTTATTTATTTATATGTATGTCTTGTTTAGTCCTCTCTAGAATACAAGTCACTTGGGTGCAGGTGAATAAATAATGAAATAATGAAAAGAGTTTGCAGTGTTTTTGACACTATGTGTAGCCTCTGTCAAAGGGAGGCAGTAAACATTCCAACCCTGAGAATTGAGTTTGATTTATTCTCAGTGTAAAATGGTTCATACTCTGTTCTGCTTCAGATAGCTTTACGAGATCATTGCAGGTTGCTAACTAGAAAAGACACGGTCTTTGTTGGCTTTCTGGCTGGAGAAGGGTTCTGTGCCGGGATTAGCGGCTCGGGAAAGTGTACCACGTCACACTGGGTTTTAGAGAAGTCCCTCTTTTCAGGGATTAAGTGAAAACAAAGAGGGGGACGGTTTACGGGACAGGATTAAGGAAGGAAAACACCTACAATGTTCATGGATGAGACTTAGGGTGGGAGTGGAGCACTTAGGCTAGTTTGTCAACTGGTTTACTTTGCTGTGTTGTTCTGTCAGCCTCTAGTTGACTCTGTATGTAGGCAAGCTTGAATCAGGGCTTTATGTAAATGTATGTACAGTATCTGCTGTGGGATGATTCATCAAAAGCAGCCATCGGTATGTCACCTGACTCCCATGAAGAACAGTGCCTGAGCTTCCCCCAGTCTGACGCCCTAAGATATGCCTGGCTTGTAACATCCATCCATCCATTTTCCAAACTGCTTATCCTACTGGGTCGCGGGGGGTCCGGAGCCTATCCCGGAAGCAATGGGCACGAGGCAGGGAACAACCCAGGATGGGGGGGGCAGCCCATCACAGGGCACACTCACACACCATTCACACCTATGGGTGTAACTCTAATTAGCCTCTAAGTTACTCTTAGTAACTCTAATTAGCCTCAGCATGTTTTTGGACTCTGAGGGGAAACCGGAGCACCCAGAGGAAACCCCACGACGACATGGGGAGAACATGCAAACTCCACACACATGTGACCCAGGCGGAGACTCGAACCCGGGTCCCAGAGGTTTGAGGCAACAGTACTAACCTCTGCACCACCTGGGTTGTAACAGAGTCACGCAATACTGTTCAGAAAATGTGTTGTGGATTCTTCCCTAGAATAGTTAATAACTCCGTAAAGGTTTTCTTTTTCCCCTTCCGTCTAAATGTAGTGTCACCATCCATAATCTCAATGGGTCTAAATGGCCAGCAGTCTAGGTGAGCCTTGTCAGGGAAGGAACTGCTGTTCATTTACGAGGAGAGAGCAGCTGGCCCTACGCCTAATTAACTGATTGAAACTCGATCCAATCCGGTTTGACTTCAAGGTGCCATGATGTAGCAGTTGGGTCAGTGGTTTTCAGCCAGCAGCTGTGATATACAGTTAAAGTGGAGACAGTGTTTAAAGCTGATGGTGTAACTAAGATTTCAGGTGACATCTCAGAAGGGTCATTGTATTCTTAAGTGTCTACCTTTTACATCATGTCTAAATGATAAATCTGCTAATGCGACACATGTGACCTCCACTTGGTGGTCGGGGACAGACTTGTATGCTGAAGGATGCCAGTCTGATCGCTAGTAGACCTGACAGACTTTAAACACAGTGCAGGCTGAACAAGCGCGAGTAATGCATCTAATGGTGATAATGGTCTTCACACTTAGCTCAAGTGTCTTCAGAGATAGCAGACTGTTCTTAGATCAATAACAAGGAAATTTAATTTATATAACGCCTTTCACCAACTCGCGGACGCTTTGTAGAGGGATGATAAAAACAAACAAAAGGGTAATTCTTACAAATATAATAATGGAAAAAGCATAATCACAAATAACATGGGCAAGAACAGCAGATGAACTCAAACCATGGTAAAAAAAAAATTATGCACAACAGTCAGTGATCAGGAAAGGTGGGCTAGTAGAGTGAGAAAAAGGGACTTGAGTAGGGGTCAGCTTGGGGACTGCAACCCCTAAATGCCTGAGAACCCATGGTGGTAAGTTTAAACCTTGGGACCAACAACAAAACAGAAGATGAAGATCTAAGCCTGCAAATGGGAGAGTAGGGCTGAAGTAATTCCATAAGATGGTGAGGAGCATAGCCACGTGGAGGCTATGAGTATGTGGGCATGTCATTCAAGTTTACTGGGTACCTGGATAATGATCCTTCGCATAATTACAGAAGGGAACCTTGAATGGAAGCGAGGCGTCTTCATCCCTGGCCAATCAGAGCTCCTTCACACGCCTGCAGGCTGACCTTTTCACTGCAAGGAGAAGCCTGTTCCTCTTGTTCTGCTGTTTTTCTTCAAAAGTCCCGGCAGTTTAAAACATGGCTGCAGCTCAGCATGATGCACTTGTGCCGCGCGCCATCTTTGCACGTGCATCATTGTTTTGGGATTCAAAGTCGCGGCATGTTTAAGCTTTAAGGACAGTCAGTCCTTTAAGGACACACAGCGCCATGTGCAAACAGTATATATTATTACTGAAGTTGTTCGATTATGATTTATCTTTCACAAATTAGGATGGAGAGATGACGGGACATAGCCTGCTTATCAGAGTATTGGGGATTGGCTGTGGAATGAGAGGCGAGGAGCCCTATTGTCCTGATGAAAATGAAGGGTTTAGTGGCTGCCAGGGAATCTCCATCCCGTAACCATCTCTCTCTGATACCGCTGAGCTTCTCGGCTCTTATGAAACAGGAATATCTGTTTCCTGCTCATGTACCCAACATTCATATCTGTTAGAGGATCTTAAACACTAAGACCGTGGATTTTGACAGCATTAATGTACACAATATGGCTACGGTGAGTAATCCTGCCGCATGATTAAGATTTTTAAGCTGAATTTGCTAGGAAATAGAGCTACTCTTTTCAGGACAACAACTGGGTTGCCTGATTTACTGAGAGGATTTTTTTTTCTCCTGACTTTACCAACTTTCTCCTTTGTTTAAAAACCTTTAGTCAATAACTGCTAAACAGACACCCTAATCCTGATGTCACTAATGGAACTAACTGGGTGAACTACTAACCAGAGGTTATGTGGTTAACCAGGAGGGAATTTGGGATGAAAAACACCCTACTGGGTACATTCTGTAATGGTGATAAATGTTTCAGTGAGGAACTATGATGGGATTTCCTGGAAGTGTTTTAATTATTTTTTTTTTTACATTATTACTTAATTTGTTATTAAACAAATTGTTTCTAACCTGGGGACACTGAAAGGAAGACCCCTTTGTGTCTGTTGGCCTGCTAGAAATGGCCAGCTCACTCTACAAACAGGGCCCTTAGATCATTTAGTTTGAAGGCACCTGCAGACAGTGGCTTCATAGTACCAAGAAACACTCCAAGGAGATCATGCATAAGTCCCTCCTAGGCATAGTTCATTTGAAGCCTGCAGTCTAGGTTATTTCTCCTCTTCCTCAGGCCTAATTCACAGTAGAAAGTCTATGGCCAGGCTGTGATATTGTTCACTTGTGGTAGGCTCCAGTCTTTTTAAACCCCTGACTTTTCCATTGGGCCTATGATGTCACATCGGGGAACAGGAGAGTGAGCTTCAGTCTGCCACTCTGAAGAGTATTCCGTTGTCAAGAAGACGGCCTCTTTGGTGTGCCAATGATTGGTGTTGCCTTCCAAGATGAAGGAGGGATGCAGAAAATGTAGGAAAACAATGGCTGCGTGGGAGTCATTAGAGGACTCCCCAGTTCCAAACACACCTTCATCCATCCCTCTGACTCACTGTTTGCCTCACGAGCAGGGCAGGCTCTCTGAAGTCTGTGAAGTAGCTTTCTTAAGTGGAGCTCTGTGTTGTGAGCATCTAGTTACAGAAATGAAAAGCAAAGGATTCGACCTGCGAGGGAAGGAAGCGGCGTTGTTCTGAAACCTGCTCTCCTTGTTGTCTTGCCTCTGCGACTCCTAAACTCCACAGTTGTCTCTTCTCCCAGTAACGCAGCAGTTGCAGTAAAATATGGGTAGATGAAAACACAATTACACTCCTACATATTCATGAATGTACCTGTGGAAGAGCATTCGAAATGGAAATTAGTCCCCAATTTTCCATGGTATGACATTACAAGACACATTACTAGGAAACCAAGACAAGTAAGTACAAATTCTGGTGATTGATTGAACTTGTTAAATGTCTAAGGTAAAGCTGGCTGGGCAAAATCTCACCTTCTAATTGCAGGTATGGTTCAATTGAGTATTTTTACATTTCGTGCTAGAGGGCTTTGGTGAAGAGTAGCTGGCAATGGGCTGGCGTCCATCCTGGGTTGTTCCATGCCTTGCACCCGTAACCTCTGGGATAGACTCCGGACAACCCGGTACCCTGAATAGGGCAAGCAGTTTCAGAAAACAGAAGGATGGATGGAATTGCCGACTGATGGATTAGTTTTTTTTGTGTGCGTGTTGGGCTGACTATACTTATCTGGTAAGTGAATCTTGTGTCTTTTGTGAGTGAACAGTAGCAGCTTGTGGTATAATTTCCTTCAGTGCACAAAACCCCGATTTCCAGCATTGCGACAAACACAATCTGTACCTTTCAGCTCCACCCCAGAGTTCAATCTCAGGATCCCAGGGCTTAAAGTCTTTATTAGCTAGGTGAAAGGTTTGATAAACACACCATGGTATCAAGGACTGTTTCTGAGAGACTGCGAATGGATCATCAGTCATTTGAGGGAGAGTTTCTAGGTGGAAGGAAGCCAGTTGGCTAACTATTTGGAGGTAGTCCAGTGCAGGTTTAAGGTATAAATACTTTTGTGCCAGTATTGAGAACAAGCCTTTATTAACCCTGTTTTGCTCTCTACACCCCCTACCTGAGAAATTGACTTGAGTGGTTTCAGTGCTCCTCGCGCACAGACCATTTTGTGTGGTGGTACCGTAACTGTTTATAACAGTACACCGTTTCCATGGTGATCAGAGGACTAACTGCAGTGGACTGTGCTTTGCGATAATGGCTTCTGGATTGACATAAACGCATCATCTCAGTCCCTGGATAAAGCCAGTAAATGGTGTATGCGGCCTTTCGATCTCAACTGGCTTCACTCCGTTTCCTCCAGGGCTTCTCCTGCCATCTCACCTCAGACACTGTATCAGTGCAGGGGCTTAAAAATCCTCATGTCATGCAGTAGCAGCGTCAGGAACTTGACGTGTGTGTTGGACCTCACTGGCTCGTCTGGTCCCTGACATGCAGGGCTGACCTGTGTCCCTCATGCTGCTGGTCTGGACTCTTCTCTCTTTCCTTTTCTTTGCAGTGCACGATATACTGTAATCCTGCAGTCTTCATACCGTAACAAATATATCCATGGAGTTTGACTCATTCTCTTTCAGTAAATGCTGGTGGTTATATTGCATTTTTTTCTGGGTTTATGTTCCCTCAACGGATCATTCATCAGAGTCAGGAGCAGCTGCAGTGCTGAAAACTATATTTGAATGCAGTGCTGTGTTTCGACGCAGAATGATACTTTGAAATGACACTGAAGTCCTGGAATCAGTCTGCCACATTCACTTTTTTTCCCGCTATTTTAGCACTTTCTCTCGTACTTTCACTGTTCCCCGCTCCAGCTGTTTCATTTATTAATTCAACAAGCTGCGATTTGCAGAGTAAACGCCCTCACTCTTCTGGGCTGGCGGCTACGGGCTCCCAGCGTGAGGATAATGGTTCTCAGGTGAAATGGTTTATAGCTGGTCTGCGGTCAGCACGGTCATTACTGCCCTCTACCCTTAAAAATGAGAAGCTACTCATTTCCTCTTTCCTTTGTAGCCGAGAAACAGTCCACAGCTGTCCTGGTGACTAGATCCCCCAAAGCGAGTCAGGGAGGGAGCTCTTTACTGCTCTCACAGTTTTCTCCAGGTGTCTAATGAGACTGAGTCTATGCCATTGTCCCTGATTAATCTGGCCACTCTGAGGGTGTGGCTGACTTGTGCATCTGATTTGGGCGGGCTGGTGTCCCCAAGCTGCCCTTTGAGTGTATCTGTGCTTGCCCTGTGATAGACTGGCATCCTCTGCTCCCAGACTCACTGTAACCCTGCTCTAGAAAAATCTGCATGGATAAAGCTGCCAGTTTGCCTTTTAACACAGCAGGATGCGAATACTTCACTGCCTTCCCAGTTCATTTATCAAATGCTTAACATCCTGTCATTGTTGATTGACAGTTTTAAAAATTTTATTTTTGGCAATGGCTCTAGCACACACACGTGAATGTCCCTGAGGGGTTAGGGTTAAGATTCCACACTCAGCGGTAACTCAGGTAGCAGCCTCACTCATGCTGTAAGCTCCCTATGGCCTCTTGAATAAACGGCGCGCTTTCTGCCTGTCATTGAGGCATTTACGTGCAATTAGCGTGTCAAACTTCAATTAGATTCACACTGATGAGGATCCTGGAGTACATTAATTATCAATGAAGCAGAAGTCAGACATCTTTCGTAAATGCTTACTGGAGTCCTGCAGTGCAGGGACTCTAGGTAGGTAGGCTAAAGCCCACCTCCAGATTGTCTAAGACCTGATTAAATTTGGGGAGATTTCAGAATAAATAGGGTGTGTGTGGGCAGATGGCTGTCAGGACGTGCAGCACCTGGCCATAGTGCCACTTGTCCCATGAGAGCTTAGGCTTGAAAATGATGAAAGTGGCAAGAACACCCAGAGTGAGGCAGTGTGGCACCAGCTGGCTATTGGTTCGTACCCTAATTAGTCTGTGACCATAGTTATGGTGTATTTTAACTATGCACTTTTTGCAATTATGGGTTAAAGATGAGTTAAAGATATTTGGTCTGGGTTTATTTCAGATGGCAGTTTATTGCACTGTTAGTGTCTTGGCTCCAGGTTGTTCTCCTTCGAGAACTTCGCTATAAAAATGTGACTAACTAGCTACTGTCCATCAGAGTTTGAGCTTGGCAGAAAATCTGCATCATGATCGTGCTTTTTTCTGGAAAGAGGAGCCTCAGCTCTCCATCTGGAGCATTAAGGTCCACATCTTGGTCAGCCTGGCGCAGGCTGCATCAGCTTGGTGCTTCTCTTTTGGGGCCACATTTGCTTCCCGCTCTCTCCTTGATGGACCTTTTGCTTATTTACTTGTCTATTCCAATACAAACGTGCTAATTACTTGATAAGTCAATGCTGACTCTTGACTGTTATTTGTTGGATGTGGCTTATTTAGTGTTGGTGTAGTCAGTGTTAGTGTTGGTGTAGTCAGTGTTAGTGTTGGAGTAGTCAGTGTTAGTGTTGGTGTAGTCAGTGTTAGTGTTGGAGTAGTCAGTGTTAGTGTTGGTGTAGTCAGTGTTACTGTTCTGTGTTCTGCCTGGGCTGGCTGACATGTTGAACCTGTCTGCAATCTGTTCAGCTTGTACCAGCTCAGCAGGGATTCATGCACTACTAATGGTAGATTCAAGCAGCTGGAAATTACTGGGGTAGATCTCCCACGTGGCCCTTTGCACTCATGTCCTTTTTACAGTGAAGGGCGTTGTTGAGGGGTGTCTGCATCTCGTGGAACCAAGACATTCATGTGACACATCAGAATGATTAATTCTCAGGGTAAAATGATTAATGCATACGGTTGAGTTATTTACAACAAATGTGCAACCAAACACATACATTACCTGTGAGATGCACAGTAGGACGTAATGATTATCCTGCACATATCACCTCTTAAGCACCGTTTTCGTGCAAAGGCGAAGTATATTTAATGCACAGGCTCCTTCACACCGATTCAGTATCGACATCATTACAAACTGGCACCAGTTATTTATACTGAAACAGCTTTACTTAGTGTCAGCGTCACTGTCAAATGTGACACAAATATATTCCTACACTCATTATTTAAGCACAGCCCATTTACCATAGGTGCCGCATGTCGACTTTTCTTTCATCGTGGTGGAACTGGGTGAGAGAGAGAGAGACTAACTTGGGACATGAAGAGATGGTAGGCGAAGGAGGTGAGGAGAAGACTGACAGGAAATGAGGGGAGGGAGCCAACGTGCGCAAAGCAGAGATGCGAGGACAGGGGACTCAGCAGACAAGGTAAGACGGATGGCGGTGGAATTAAAAGTGGTGGGAAACAGTGTGTGGAGAAACAGGAAAGCAGTACAGTGTGAGATGGACCAACAGTGCAGGGTCAGAAAGCGACACAAGAAGCTGGACAGGAGGGGCATGTACAGTAAGAGATCGAAACTGTAGCGAAGTTATCCCCCTCGGTGCGTGCTACCCTTCAGGAGTCGTGTGACTACACACTGCGGCAAACTGGCCCCTGCTGCTTATCCCAAGCCTTGTCACTTCCCTCGTATCATTTATCTTTGTAGTACACCTGCCTTTTTTGTTCCATAAATAAGTCTGAAATAAGATCCTTCAAAACACCCATGAAAATCCATGGACCAAATGAACGTGGATCTGCTCAGGATACAAGATCAGACAGACTGTGGCGTTTGAACTGAGTCCCACTTGAATACAAAACCTATTTTTCTGCTATTTGCTGCACAGTGTCTCAACCAAGCGACAGAGCTGTAGAATACAGCTGAGAAGCCATACCCTGTACGTTTTGTAACTATGCTATAACATCTTAAAGTGTGCAGCCATATTGAATTAAACCTTATTAGCAGGGATAGTATGAACTAAAATGTAGTATCAACTTCTATGAGAGGCTGTGCAAATCCAGGCCTTTCTGAGACTATAACCTCGACCAGAGTTTGTCCCATCTTTCGCCAGCAGGGGTCAGTCTCACTTGCACAGATTGCTCTGCTGTAAGGTTCAACGGAGCGCATACAGTAAATACTTTAAGGCTTTTAGTTTACTCATTACATTCAAATTAGATGTTTTTTAGACAAAATTAATCAATAAAAAAAAATTTAATTAGTATCATTAGTACATATCTGGACTTTTCCCCACCTGTGTAGGTCAGCTACTCATCCTCAACCAACTCCGTCACAGATGCTGTTTGATTTGAGCTCCCAGGCATCACTGCTAAGTGATCTTTGATGTTTGAGTGGTACTGAAAGGAAGCAGTTCTGCAACGCCCTCCACATCCTACAGCACTTATAGTCTTATGCTCAGCAGACAAATGAATTTCCAAGCATCTCTCATCCATTGTAAGCACCAATCAGGTTGTGGTCCGTGGAATTCCCCACTTTGTGAGGACATAGGCCTGTTATCAACGCTTTCTAGTTCGGCGTTCTGCTGCTTGTCTACCTTGCCACCACAAGGGGGTGCCGAAGCTGGCACTGCAGTCTCACACCATGTGCAAGGAAGGGCTGTTGCACAATACCCTCACCCATTTTTACTGGGATAAAATTGCACACTGTCCTGACATTTATCAAAAGGGGCGCAGCTGATGTTAAGCCATAAGCCATATTTATTTAAGCCAAAGTTATTAGACTACTCAGTCTACAACAGAAATTTGTGCAGTCATGAATTTTAATTAGTGCATGGTTTTAAATGCTAGTTATAATAAGTAACAAGCACAATTTATTCTAAAAACATCCTTTTCATTTTTTTTTAGTGCAGAAATTTGAACTTTAGGGTAGCAATTTTTTCTGTATGGAGGAAGTGACAGATTCATCATCTGTTTATGCAGCTATTCCTACAGATGAGATGCAAGAGCAAGAAAGTGAGTTTGAATGAAAGCACAAGCTCTGAGTCATGGACTCTTTGATTAGTCAGCACAGGTAGAGCGAGGGAGCTGACCAGCCTCTCTCACGTAAGATGGGTCTGCTGGCGCTCTCTCTCTCCGGGGGAGAGCTTCCTCATTATGTGTCTGAAGACCGACCTGGAAAATGAAGGCACATTGCTTATTTATTGCTATATTGTATGAGCTTCTATCTTTTTCTTAGTCACATTACTTATTCCCAACTTTTGTCTGGTTTAGTCACATGGAACAGAATCCACAGGATCGACGCATACTGTCGGTTTATTTCGTTATCTGTGAAATCGGCATACCTTTTTATCTGGCCTCTTCACATAGTATGTTTGCTCTAATAGGACCTAGGAGAAGCTCAGAGCCAGACAGTGGGAGAGATCGTGCTGTCTTCCATTAAAACATTCCCCTCAGTCCTGCTTTGCTGTCGCTGGAATAGTGGCAGTATATAAATCTGATTCCTGTGAATGCCTGAATGAGCTCCACGAATGAGACTTAGCTTTTTAGTTGTGGCTCTCTCTCTCTCTCTCTCTCTCTCTCTCACTCACTCACTCCCCCCGCCCCCTACAGCCAGTTTAACAGAAGGCTGCTACACTGCAGTCTTTCTGCCTCCCTGATTTGCTCTTCCCTCCGAGCATTTGCATAGGCCAGCCTATTTCATATCTTTTTTCGTCTTTCCCCCCTCCACACTATCCCGTTCTCTGCTCACTTTGACCTGAGTCGGGTGTTTCTGTCATCCGTTTACCTCCCTCGCTCACCTTCACTGCCAGCGCTTCTTTCTAGGCTTGGGGAGTGCAGTGATCACGGAGTTAACCAGACCTCTGTCTGTAGGACAGGGAAGGAGGGAAAGGAGGCACGGCGTGAGCCGATGCTGGCTACTACCCGCACGAGTGCATCAGACAACCCAGCGAGGAGGGCCGTCTGCTTTAGGGGGTCTCCTCGGGATCTAGCAGGCTTCCTCTAAGGATCTGACTTGCTGAGACTCATGGGGGCCGATTAGAGTCCTCTGCTGAGTAGGAAGCCAACTCATCGTACCAGTAGAGGGACAGCGTGGGAAGTCCAGCATCTCTGCTTTTCACCAGACGGACCATCAGTTTGACGTTTTGGGCCCCGTGTGATCGCTGGTGGGGATCACGAGTCCCGCCGTCATGAGCATGCTCTCCTCCATGCACCCTGTGCCGTGAGCCCAACTGTCATCTGGGCGTTGACCATGCGCCCCCCGTGCCGTTTCCACTGGACCCCCTGGCTATGGTCCCTGACCTTGGGCTGGATGGTGGGCTCCACTTGGATATCTTCCGCCAGTGGCCGCAGGGAGCTGCCCCATCTGGAAAAGCAGCTCCGGGGCCAACACACCTCATCCGCATCAGTGTCTATCTACCGCTTTCCTGCATTGCTGCGGGGCAACCACGGTGAGCCCCTCTCCGGCAGCCCAGCGCGCAGAGTTGCTCACAGCACCAGCAGCTCAGCTCCGGTCTTTAAAGGGTCTTGTTGCAGTGTTCCAGTGCGCAGGGGATCAAGAGGGAATTAGTTTACCAAGGAGAGCTAGTCTGGGTGCTCTACAGCTCTGCTGAGGGAGATATAAAAATAAAGCTTTTTTTGTGTGAGGGGACCTTCTCTGTGCTGAACCCCGTGAAGCATTCTTCTTGGGCGTGAAAGCAGTTGCTTCCCAGTTCCACAGTTCTGCTGCTTTTCTAGTTTATTTAAACTCCTATCAGTGGACTGGCTTTTAAAAGATGCAAGGCACTGCATCTGGTGTCACAGTGACACATTCCAGGTATGTGTTGTTTTGTAGAACATGGCTCCACTGCTTGTAATGGGAGCAGGGTGGCTGCAACATGTCAGCTGTGGAGTGTGGTCTTTCCAGGAAGACTTCCTGAGTCTTTTCTGAGCTGCTCTTAGACAGGTGGGACGGGTGGAGCAGCATTTGGAATTGTCTGTATGTAAAACACACTAACGATGTCAGGAAAAGTCGCAGCTCCAGCTCATTTGTTAAAGATTTGACTGTCTGTAGGCACCATGCAGGTAATGTTATTAGAGGGCAGTGGTTTGGCTCACAGCCATAGGTGATCATATGCTTGGAGAGGACTCTCTGATTCGCAGCCAAGTATGAATGTGTTCTTGGACGAGAGTCTTTGACTCACAGCCTTGAGTGACCATTTTCTTGGGGAGGACTCTCTGACTCACAGCCAAGTGTGATAGGGTGGTTGAGGAGGACTCTCTGACTCATAGTCAGGGGTGACTGACAGATGTGAGTGATCATGTTCTTCATGAGGACTTGATAGACTCTAGTCATTAAAGTCATGCATTTTTACTGTATATGTAAGGGCTCCATGCTTTACTTTGTATTATTAATCTGGCCATAAATTTGCTGGACTTGTGTCCTCCGTGTCTATAGTGAACAGAGTGAATTTTCACCAGTATCTGGTGTGTAGGGTGTTTTTTACTGGAGTGTACGAGGTTCTTTGTGCAGGACAATCTGTTTTGCTCAGGGTACGGTTTGTAGCGTCCCATGTATGATTACAATTTCCATTGTTTTCTGCTAGAGGGTACAGTGTCTGGTATGGACTGCCCAGCAGCCCAGAGGCAGCCGGGTAATGCTCTTCATCAGTCAGGTTATCCTTTCGTATCCAGCAGGTCCAGCAGAGGCTTTGGTCTCGTTCTGCCGGAATATTCTTGAACCTCACCTTTGGTGAAGATTTCCTCTCCTGCACGGAGTGGATCTGGCTGCCGAATAAGTGACCCGTGTGTGCTTTTTGATCTCTGCTCTGCCTGAGTACCTTCACGGTATCTGCCGCAGTGCTTGGGGTTGGCACTAATAAGTCACTTTAAGGTCTGCCAGCATGGCGCTGAAATGACTGGGTAGTGTTCTGAACAAAGGTGTGAGGGTAATAGGGAGGAGTGGGTAGGCGGAACAAAGGCTGTTTGATGCTGGGTGATGTCCTGGTTGGGACGCCAGCTGAAATGCTCACTGGAAACTGTGTAAAGCTACGTTCCATCGTCGTTAAATGTTCGATAGTACAGACTCTTCACCTGCAGTGGCTGGTATGGTGCTATCTGATCAGCAAACTGCAAACTGTATGCAGTCACAGTCATGGTGACTCATTCAAGCCAGGCCTCAGTCAGAGTAGCCTTCCCGCAGGAGAGGCACCCGGGTGAGGGGCTTGTTGTAGGGTAGGATACAGGGCACTCTAATAGGAAGAGAGATGAGCTGACCTGTATCAGCAAACAGAAGGCAAGCTGAGCACATTGCTCCGTGTTCGCTTTCATGCAACCCCCAATTCTGCCTGAGGGGGGGTGCAGCTCCCATCTCGTTGCCTTTTCATTCAGAGGCTTGTCTGATGCCCGAGATTGCAGAGCAATCTGTAGTGTACAAGGGTAAACTGACAAGCTGCCTCCGAATGTCAACATGAGGAGTACAGGTCTCTGGTGCCCTTTGGAGTGTAGTGCTGGGGCAAGTTGCAGGAACCAGCCCAGGTCTGACCCCACAGGCAGAAAGAGTAGCACACGAATTCAGCTTGTTAACCCTGTCATGTTGCGATTGCAGAAAGAGCCAATGCTGACATTAGAATTATGAGTATGAGATGGGAGCGGCGGCCCTGTGCTGTGCTGGCGATGCTGTGAATGGGCTGGCTGTGAGTATCTCATAAAGCTCAAATCCCCAGAGGGGACTATAGTCTGCTGTGTTTGGGAGTGTCGGTGAGGAAAGACCTGATGATGCGGTTCCACATTAATAACCACGCTGGTTTTGTAGGTTTTTCAACACTGAAGCCCTCACTGAATTGAGGTCCACGAGGACCTGCATTTTTATCCGAGAAGTTATCAGCCTCTTTTACTCCCCATGTAGAAAATGAAATACTGAGCAAGGAAATGGGCAATTGTCGTACAGTATGCATGGAGTGACAGCCCCCGCTCTTCCCAAACTTCATCCTGCACTTGAAGCATCTGGTCGCTCCTCCCCACAGGTACAGCTGATAGACTGTGTAATGTGTGCCGTCTTCGGGCATCGTAAGCCACACATCATGATTACGAGGTGCCTGCTTTCCGTTCAGAACCAAACGTGTGCCTATCTGTCTTGATGCTGAAAGTCTGTTCGGTGACTTGATATTAAATTGAGCTCTGCTCTTTGCTACGTGCTTCTCTGAGACTTAGGGGATCTAGACTCTGCGCCTTTTGCAGGCGGCAGTTAGCCTGCGGTTCATTTACCATCCAGCTGGGTTATTCTAACACAGCTACTATATCACAGTTGTCAGGGATTAACTGATGTGACGCAAGGACCATGTTTAATACATGCGAGCGGCTCCCGCAGCACAGTGACCTGCCTTGATCTTTGATGGTGACCTTTTGGTAGAACAGGCACCCGGCAGGCGAGATGTCAGGATCATACGTGTGCGGTTTTCCCGCTGCTTCATGTCCTTTGGGTGTGGTACACAGCAGAAGGTAGTGACGCGCATGCAGAGAGACCGTAGGCAAATAGAGGGGGTTTGCCACGAATGAAAAGTCCCAGTTCGATCTACTGAGACAGACCATGACTGTTTTACATGCTACTGTGCGATGCTTCAAGACTGACAAATATTGACAAATAAGAAAGCCGTGCTGAATGAATTACAGGGTGGTTTCCAGTCTGCATATTGGATAATGTCATTTTCTGTACTGTTTAAATGACATTTCTCCTCTTTACATACGTTCTCCAGATGGAGAGATTAATCCGACTGAGCAAAGATAAACAGGCATGCCAGAATTTAGCTCGGTATCTGAAATGTTCTCATCTTAGGAATTTTATTATAGGAATACTTGATTTTTAAAGGTACTGGATGTTCGTGCAGGAAATTCGTTTTCTGTAGAGTCAGGTATTTAATCTAAAAGGAGGATAATACTCGAGATGAAGTAATTGGTGTTTTGATGGAGTGTATTCAGTTTGGAAACACTGGCTGGTGTTCCCCCCCCCCCCCCCCCCATGGAAAAATGGGAGCTTTCTGAATAGCACTTCAGCAATCAGAGCCAGCAGCCGTCTTCTTGTTACAATGAATTCTTGAAAAGAAATCCATGTGGGAGTCTGAGGAATCTGATGTTTAATAGATCCCAGTGTGTAGCAGTAGGTACCTGTTTAGCTTTGAAATCCCCTTGTTTCTGATTTCTTACTGTCTTTAAAGTGCCATGACAGGGCAGGCAATCCCGTTGGCTCTGACGAGTGTGTAAATGTCTGCTGCAGGCCTTTGATACTGGTGTTAAGGTAATCTCACATCCATAGGGACACTCGGGGAGAGATCAAGATCGGCGTCTGTGTTTGGACCACACTGATTTACCACATTCACCAGTTGCTTGTCCCTGATAAAATTTCCATACAGAGACCTGTTCTCATAAGCCTGATCTGAACCAAGTGTTGGCTACTCAGTTTGTACATCATGATGTTATGGGCACGGGGGGGCGGGGGGGTATGGAATGTGGAACCAGGAGCATGGATGCAGGCTAACCAGGTTGGGGTGATGGAGAATATGGCCGCGTGCTGGTGCCCGCTGAAGAGCTTGATGTGGTGCTTTACCTCACTCTGCCCAGCACATAATGAGCATGGACGGCCTGCTCGTTAAGCCTTAGTCTCCCTCCGTCTCTAAATCCTCCCCACCTCTGTTGTGCTGAACATGATTTGTAGGAAGACCATTAAGTGTTCTGTGCCTGCTGAGTTGAGCATTTCTGAGGACAGCGCTCATTGTAGTATGTGAGAGCTGCTGGTCGCTGTTCAGGCTCTCCTGACAAACCCCAGGCCTCGTGGAGAAAAGACTCAAGCTTTTCTTTATGATGCACAATGCTGTCTAGTGTCAGTCTGTTCTATTATAAGGCTACACTTGTAATTTACCGATAATCATTGAAATTCACTGCAGATATCTTGGCTGCGACGCCCTATTGCCAAGACTGTATCTGAGACAGAGGTATGGCTCACCAGCTATTGCCTACTGAGGCAGAATAGTCCCAGGAGGGAGGATGTAACAGTGAAGTGGCAACTACCTACTGAACGGCCAACAGCCCCCATGCCCAGGAATGTGAGTCGAGGGCAGAGTAAGGAAGGGATACATCTTCCCACCTACTACAGTATGCAGCATGAAGCCCCAGTGGAATCACACAGGAAGAAAGTCATCAGATTTTTATATTTGGTTATTTAACACTGTGGTTAAATCAGTTTTCAGGTGAAATGTGGATGGAGTGATAATGTGAGATTTCTGTCCCCCCTCCTCCGCCCCACACACCTTACTTTCAGGTTCACAGCTTTACACCTGAATGCAGCAGGAAAGCACCCTCATTTATTTTCTTTTGACCCTCAGACATTGCATATTCATGGCCAGCTGTTAGACACGATACGAGGTTTAAAAAACAAAAAAAAAACAGACAGATCAGCGGAAAAGGTAACAGCGACACTGTCTGCAGTGTCCTCCCTGCATTTGAGTTTATCTAGCACAAACTAGTCACTGCTTCACATCAGTCTGGCTGGAAGACAGTGCTTTCACAGATGAACAGAGCAGCACACAGGTGCTCATACCCGCATGGCTGGCAGGTTTTTGTTCTTTGGGGGCCCGTCATGGCAATCTCTTGATGATGTTTTTCTAAAAGAGACACAACAGCACATCTCTTCTTGGCACTTATACTAGAAACCACCGAGTTACAAGTTAGTACCTTTAACCGTCAAATGCAGTCTGCTGCTTATTAAATACAACCCGCTCAACTGTTCTCCTCTGAGAAACCAGAAATAGCCAGTGACAGATTTCCGGAAGGATTTCGAATGGTTCTCGAAAAAGGAAGCTGATGTAATGCTCCTGTTATACTCAGTATTTTACTGAGGATTTCAGGAGTTGTTCTCAGAGGAGGATGGTAATTGGCATGTTTTCTTTTCCTGGTTCTTCTGCTAGTGACTCTCTGCATGCGAGTCACTACCTGATAGATCTTCTGTTGTTCAATCCGTCGTGCCATAAACGCAATGAAGCATTGAACACCCTCTTCCAGTTGATGTTGATTGGGCTTCATCTTGAGTTGAAGTGTGTCATAAAAAGCTTGCCATGACCTCACCTCTCTTCCCCTTTTGTCCAAGAGGTAGTCTGACCTCCTTATATCCGCTCTCCAATCAGGGCCATCGTGGACCTTTGTACACTGCCTCCGTGGTGTTCCTGATTGCTCTGATCCATCAGCGTTGCAGGTGCTGATACCTGATCCATAGTACTTTGTGTGGCCCAAACAGTGATATGTTCTAATAACAGAAAACTCTGTAACATGAGCATAAATGCAGCTGATGGTCTGTACCACAGAGTTACTCACTTCAGTTCATAATGTTACTTTTTTGCATCGCAGTAGCAAGTGCGCTGTTGGGTCTGGTACCACCGCTGCCCGTGTCACTTGATTTGCAGCTGACAGGAGCCCAGCAGGCACACAGTCCGAGTTGTGAGCCCACCTGACAAATTTTTGGACTTGTGATGTAACTGAGTGTTTGCCACAAGGGACAGAGTAAGGCACACACCGTTACTTGGGTCAAACGTGTCAGAATAGAGAAGTGGGCTTCCTGCTGTCACTCACGCTAATCTCCTGGCAGGCCACAGTGCGAAAGGAGCGAAATGACAGGTACAAGCAAAAAGCCCTGGAAATACGATGCTTATTATGGAAAATGTCATGCTCTCTATCGGGCTTACGGCTATAAAAACCAGCATCTCCCTTTTGGGGCCATTTCTGGAAACTTCATCGCCTCTGCTAGCTCCTCTTTGCACATTAGATGTGATCCCTGTTAGGCAGGCCTGAGATGTGAGTGGATGTAGCTCCTTAGATCAATATTCCATGTCATGTTGTTTTTAAAGACTATTCTAAAGAGAGGATCAGGGATTTGTGTGTAACGGGCATGTTTACTGGAGCAGCCCAGAAGGAGCACTTTTCAACATGATGTTATTATTGGCTTCCTTCCAAGGTGTAGTTAGCTCACCTACCTTGTATCCTTGTGAGAAGTCTTGGGATTACAGGGGAGTCGTATTTCATGATTATTTTTTCCCTATCTGTATATTTGATGTTTTGGTGCTCATTTGTACGTGGCAGGATCCGGCCAGTGGACTGTAGGGTTTCATTGTGTCACAGTCCCGTGTTGTCAAAAATCTGAATCTGACAGATGAGTATAAGAATCACTTCACCAATTCATACAGGCACACAATGAAATGAAGGGCTCTTTGTGCTGACTTGACAATGGCCATAAAGTTCATAGTATCTCCCTCAACAACAAATTATATTTTTGCAAGCAGCATTTGGCAGGGGGGGGGGGGTTGTCATGGGAACAAGAGGGCCAAGGGTGGTGCCATGTCTCCCAAAGGCCAGGAAACCAGAATAATCAGGATAGATGACATATTGTAGAGGGACAATGAACATTAACAGGGATAGTATAGAGCAGCACATATTACACAAAGCATACATCAGGCTCTGACTTTGCACCAGAGGATTTTACAGAGAGCTGTCCTGAAGCTGAGCATGTTTTTCTATATGCTACCCTGGGTGAATCCAGTCTTGCCCCCCACTGTAACCTTGTTCATTATTCACTTTCATTTCATTGGTTTTATTGCTACGTGTTACTTTTCATTCTTGTCACCCAGTTGTCTTTCTACTTTATATGTTCTCAACATGACATACTTTGAGTAGTCATAGCTAATGCTTATTTTCCATCTTTTTCCTCATCTGGCAGTAGGTTGTGTGTGAATTTCACAGTGATACTAATTCCCCGAATGGGATTTTTGTCCTCTTCCAGATAATGTGCTTTTAGGCAGTTGAAGTGGTATTCACTGAGGCAGAGCCAATGAAACGGTTCATGGTACCATGATCTCACCGGGGCCCTGCGTCGGCATTTTGGGATGCGTCCCACCTGTTCATTCAGGCAAACATGCCGTAAGCACCAATCTGACGTGGGCACAGCCTGACCACTTCTCTTCTTTGTGGTGTTTAGACTTGTATTGACAGTAGAAGCATTTGAGGGTGTGGATTGGCTGCATGCAGCAGCCATGTGATATAGGGAGCCGTCATGCTGATTTCCTAGGGTATCATGAGGCTTATACTTCCGTAATGTATAATAATTAAAACATAGGTATACAATATGTAACTGCAGAAACACTTATGTTTCACTGTACTTGATGGGGGTGTGAGGGAGGGGGGCACAAGGTGATGCCTTTATGGTCTTGCTGGGGCACTATGGCGCGTTCCTTGAAGCTGTGTAGAGTGAGGATATAAGCAGACGCAATGTGGGTTTAGGTGTGAGATGCGTTAGATGTGTTATTAGTGAAACTGTGTTTATTGATTTACTCTGGCTTGTAAGTGACCCAGTTTCTGTACAGCAGTCTTCAGTCATGGTAAATGCATAGGGATTCCAAAGAGTCCGGCTCCCAGGGTCTGTCTGTGTCCCTGTTGATCAGCTCCTCTGGTCCCTCCCCTCAAAGGCCCATGTTGAAGCCCTACTTTAATCATTCTCTCACTCGTGGAGCTTTTCTGTTATCGCTCAGCTGATAGATTTCTCTCTGGCGACTTTCCCCTTAGAGAATAGCACGCCCCCCCCCCCTCCAAGACTCCCAAGCTCTTTAAAGTTGGCTGTTTGAGATATAAATGGAAGGATGGGAAACTGATAGCAGGAGCTCTGGCAAGCGCTTGATCAAAGTGACCCAAATATACTATTTTTTTTCCTGCATTCAAATGCAGTGTCTGCCTGATGTTTGACGTCCCCTCCTGGTGAATATCCACAGAAGGGGTGTGGGCAAGACGACAGTGCTGCTATCACTGCCTGCCTGGCAGTGATGTCTTTATTCTATGTGTCGGCTTGTGTGATTCGGTTTCCCCTCAGCACTGCTCCATTATTCATGCCGTTATACAGGTTCGATCATAGGCTGGTCATGAGTGAGGGCTCCTGATTCATCCACATGCTGAGCTTGTCACTGGCACCCCGGGTCACCACTGGCATTGGTGCGCAGTGAGGAAGCAGCTCAGAATTAATGTCATCATTAATAAACCAGGGGCTGTAAACATGACATCAGACAGCGTGCCAGTGTAACCATCGCTGCATGTGTGCCAATCCTGCGGGGCCATGGGTAGCAGCCAGTTGGGCAGAAGCCCCACTGGCCGTGGCACTGGGATGTGTGGAGACAGCAGGCAATAAGGCCTCTCCATGCACTCAACAAATGTACAAGATGGTGTTGACACAGCTGGTGGGTCTGTCAGACCCTCTGCTGCTCCGTTGTAGCCTGACGGACACAACAGTGGGTTTCATCTGTCTGCACCCTTTGCTATCTCTGCAGCAGTCTGCTCCTGCATTAATGAATTCAGCAATTACACTGCAATTTATCAAGAATTAAATCCAAACTATTTGTTGTGAAGGAAAAAGAAGGATGCAGGTGAAAAGATTTAGTTGCTGAAAGTTGGTGTGTTTGATTGTTGTGTTCCAAACCCTTCACACTGTTTTTGGCTGAAGTTGGAGCAGCGTACCAGCTGATTGGCTCAGACTCAGACTGCCGTTTTCTCCCCTATCCCCTATTCAGATGACTGGCTCAGAGATGCTCACATGGGGCCCGTGTTCCCCAGATTGCTGCCTTGTCCCGAGGTCCCGCTTCTTTATTTCTGCGAATTATCAAGTTTGCTTGACACATGCTGCTGTTCGCAAGGTTGCTGCTTACCTTCTCAGTGCCATGAGCTTTTATCCTCTTCATTTGAAATGGTGACAGAAATCTGCTGTTATGTTTCTCTGACCATCTTCTTTGTAGACGAATGTAAATCCCTTTTTAACCTTAAATTACAAGGACAGGTTGTGTTGGTCAGTTTAAACAGGGGATTTGCTCACTGAGTTGTAGTGCATACGCCCTTATTTGGCCGTTATTTTAACTGAAAACTAAGGACTGGGTTTTCCCCCCAAAACCCAAACACTTACATTGTGTAAGTTCTTGTAACTTTGTATACAACACTGCCGAATGCTGTAATACGTGCTTGGGGTTAGCGGGAGTTATTTTGCACACAAACACGGTCTTGTTTTTTGTTTATAGGTATAAATAGCAGAGAGCTCAGCATATTCTGCCTGTTGTATTGTCTGTGTAGATTATGAGACGCAGGCAGACGGGCAAAATGACTCAGATGCAGCCACCAATATAGGACTGGGAGGTGGCATGTCTGCAGACAGCTTCCAGTCGTCCTGCTTTAATGAAGCATCACCAATATGGTTTCTGACCTGGGCTTCTGTCTGGCGTTTCTCCAGCTGGCACCACATTCATCTTCGGCAAAGGCGGAGGGCTCATCGCGTTCACCTGGCCTGCCAATGACCGCCCCAGCACTCGCACGGACCGCCTGACCGTGGGCTTCAGCACCTCACTGAAGGACGGCATCCTGGTGCGCGTGGACAGTGCCCCCGGCCTCGGAGACTACCTCATGCTGCACATTGTGAGTAGGCCACGTGCTCCGTGTCTTGTCTGCACCGCTCACACTCTCCCGACAAATCACCGCGCCTCTAATAAAGCCGAATATAAATTGCTCAATTAGTCGACCCTGGCGGATACTGTAGAGCGTGGGGAAAATTAAAGGCATCTTAAAGTAGGGCTATGAACCAAAAATACTCCCCAGGCTGCTCACCGCTAAGCCTTTCAGCCTGCGATTCTTTCTCCGGGGCTGCTCTCCGGGACCTGATGGTTGTTCCCGAAGGGGTTCAGCTTGGTGGGATGTGCAGTGTTTTCCTATGAGCAATACTCTCTGAAAAACTGACCTTGTAGGGATGTCTCAACAAAGTACATGTCTCCTTTTAGTGAGCTAAACTGAAGTGTAAGAATTTTCTTATATATTTTTGAGTTGATACAGGGGTACTCCGGTTTCCCCCCACAGTCCAGAAACATGCTGAGGCTAATTGGAGTTGCTAAATTGCCCCTAGGTGTGCATGTGTGAGTGAATGGTGTGTGAGTGTGCCCTGTGATGGGCTGGCCCCCCATCCTGGGTTGTTCCCTGCCTCGTGCCCATTGCTTCCGGGATAGGCTCCGGATCCCCGGCGACCCAATAGGATAAGCGGTTTGGAAAATGGATGGATGGACTTGATACAGCTAGTTCTGGAATGTGCAAGTGAGTCTTTACACATTAAAAGGGGAGTGAGTGTGTAGTGCATTCATGTGTGTCTAGTAGACTGTAGGATCACTGAAATAGTCAGTGATCTGTGGCAGTAGCTTTATGCACAATTATCAGCTGAAGCACATGTGCACAGCAGCCTGCCCTCCACTCGCTTGGAGCTGAGAGGGAAACTGTTGAATGTTTTACTCTTCACATGTTTTGTTTCATTAGGGTCCTGCTCCAATCTCAGTATTGATCGCTGGTGTGTTCATAGTCCCTGCTTCCCCAACCCAGATATGTTCCTTATTAAAGATGCATTCCCACTGAATTTAACTATGGTCATTCCCTTATCAGAAAAGAAAAATCAATGTGAGTCAAGAAAAAAACTTTGTACAAGCATGTAAACTTCAAGGCTAACAGAAAAACGCAGAGGACCAGCACTGCATGCCCCTCTGGCCTTGATTTTGAGAAGGTGTCACATCCTTTCTTCCATGTGTGCCAATCTCCGGTTCAGCTGTAAAGTTGGTGTTTGGGTTCTGCAGTCACACTGTAGTATATAATCCGCAGAGTGGCTGTCCTCAGTCTGCTCTGTTCCGTGGGAGCCATGCTTTTGTGGTTTTTATTTAGACTGAAGAGTTTATTTCCTGGTGGCGACATCCTATTCTTTTGAAACGGTTTTGACTCCATCTGACCCCATCCAACAAGGTTTTCTTAGAAACTCTGAGCTTGCTTTTTTTAAAATAAATGCAACTCCAGGCTGTCTTAACAGGGAACCATGGGGTCCCATTTTGTAATCCACACCCTGCTACTTTTCTGCTAAAATATGCTTTAGTCTGTTAACCCATGGAAGAGACTCACATTACCCTGTGACTGACATTACTCTGTGATTGACACTACTCTGTGATTGTAGAATTACTCCAGACATGGTGCACCTGAAGACCTTTAAGCCTGGTGTAGGAGAGGTTCTGGTCTTAACTGATTGTTCTGCTCTGTGAGCCCAGGGGCCCAGCCTGTTCCCTAGGCTCCAGGCTGCCATTTTCCAAGTGGACGTCCATGCTTTAACATTTGTGGGCTAAGCCAGGAAACCCACTGAGGGACACCTTGTTGAAGATCCTGAGCGCTAACTAAATGTCAGCGATCTTAAAATGGGTCACCTAGAAAAGGCACTTAGCTTTACTCTAAGAGAGTCAGAGCATGAAAAATAAGACCTAAAGATGCACTGGACTCATATACCAACTGTTTTGAAAATTGGCTCGGCTCTCCTTAATTTTAAACCGGAATATTTGTGGGTAAGTCTGTGGAGTATGTTTGATTCCCTCATCCGCTGAGGACAAGATGGAGGCAGCCCTCTACTCAACAGCCAAGCCACGCATCTGTGGGAAGAAGTCTTCTGATCATTAAGAGCAAATGCCTTCTTTTCTCTGGTGGCCAAGCTGCAAGCCGGTGCATAATCAGGGTGGAGGTGTAATGCTCTCTGGAGCTCCCCTCGGTGGGAGGCCGAGGGATTTGGGCACGAACGTGGTGTACCGCCTTAATTGGTATGGCCCGCCGCTATATCTGTTCTCAGTCAGGCCTTGCAGACCAGCCTCTATGCCAAAGTATTCAGCTAGAGCACCAAGGCCATTTTCAGAGAGCACTGGGGTGCCATCAGTTGTGTGTTGATGTTTCCATGCAACAACTACTGGCTTATTAGGGTTCTCTCCATGTGCCCTGGCAATATGGTTGGCAAACAGAAACAAAATTTCCCCAAAGGTAATCCCACTCCCCAGGTTAAATATATTAACATATTAGTGCGCATTTCTTTAAACATCTAGGCACTGGCGCAGTGAGTTGTAGTTCTTGGTACATGCCTGCAGACTGAAAATTTTATAAAAGTACACGTTTACTATTACACATTTTTTTGCCTGACAGTGAAGAGTGTTACATGGCTGAAATGTAAGAGGTATGTGGCCAAAACTGGCCACCGCATGATACGTAGTTAGGCTGCGTTTCTCAAATAGGTCCATGTCCTTTGACACAGTATGTGGCATAAGAAGATAAATCGTCTATTATGCCGGAGGCTGGGTTAGGATAAGGTTAAACTTGCATGTTTGGGTCAAATAAGCTTGGTTTGCAAACACACAGGGACCGATTTGGAGAGGTAATGTACTGCATGATGGCATTTTTGTTTGTTAGACTGATCTGGAATGACTGCGTGATAAAGGTGGGAGAGGTTAACACAGAGAAAAGCCCTGCAATGGTCAAAGCATTCCACATGGACCCTCTGAGTCCCCTTGTGGCCACATTCACATCCGCACCTAGTGTGTGAGGGTGGGATGGCGAAACCCTGGACTAATCTGGATAAATTGGAAGGATTCCTTCACACCTCAGTGAAACTTGTTCTTTCCCCAACCCCTGTGACCAGCACATACTTAAAGTACTTAGCTAAAAGCAAGGGACAGAATAAATGCATTTATAATAAATTGTGTTTGCAATAGGAATGCATTTTCAAAATTAGGTGTCTTACAGGCAGCGACTTTCAAATGAATACAAAGGTAGGGAAATGAGGTCAAGTAATGTATGTAGTTTTGAAGATGAATCATCCTGCCATCTAAAGGGTGTCCATGCAGAGGGAGAACCTCTGAGATCTTCCTGCCTGTATTATTCGGAGTTCAGTTGGACAGGTCTGTTAGAGGATCGGGAGGTAGAACTATGTCGATGTCCTGCTCAATGTTTTTGAATATGTCTGTCCAGAACTCAGATAATCGAGGGGCAGAGCCAAAAACATAGTTCTATCTCCTAATCCTCTAACTTATTATTAAAGTCGCTTTGAAATGATAAGGCTGGATGCTCTCTCCTTACCATTAGTTACCCACAGGTGTATACTTGTTTAATAATAAGGTGGGGGGGGGGCAATGGTGTTAACCACTACCCTACCAAGCCCCCCACAGGTTGACAGACAGCTCATGTTGTAGACTGGAGATCTGGCATTTATTACCACCCTGCATCATTACAGCAGTCATTAACGGTAAAATGAAGCTGAAACCAGCAACCTGAACATACAAACAAAACACTGACCGAGGTTCACATTTCACTCAAACCTGGATGTGCTATCAATAAAGAAATCAATGTATGTAAAGAAATATTATGGCCAATATCTATAAAACGTTGCTTGGCACGAAGCTCCTCAAAAGAGGGAACGCAGATTAAGATGTAAAAGTCAGAGAGATCTCACACATCTGTCCATAAAACAGCCATTGCTGAAGTGGGGGTGTGCGCAGCAGACTGAAACATGGCCAGCTGGAGGTGGCGGGGGCTGGTTTGGGAAAGTCAGCATGTTATAATCCATGTCTCAGAGGGAGCGAGCCTGGGAGTTCGAAGATAAAAGTGCTACTGGTCCATTTGGCACACTGAAGAACGTGCCATGTGGGGTCTTTAGGCGCTTCAGCGACTACAGCAGCACGCTTGGGCACTCGTGCCTCTAAAGCCGGGGGGGTGGAGCTCATTGTGGCCAATCAGCGGCCCCGCTGCGCCCCTCGGACGTCCCCCGCTGGGTGAACTTAATGACACTGCCCCTACTGCGGCTTTTAAAAATTTCATTAATTTAATTTCCTATTATAACATGAGTGTCCATATGGCACCTTTTACCCCATCAGGTTATAAGTGACAAGTGGGATGGTAAATACATCCATCCATCCATTTTCCAACCCACTTATCCTACTGGATTGCGGGGGTCTGGAACCTATCCTGGAAGCAATGGGTACGAGGCAGGGAACAACCCAGGATGGGGGACCAGCCCATCGTAGGGCACATTCACACACCATTCACTCAGGCAAAGTAGTATCCCGACTTAGGCCCCCCCCCCAACTTATTATTAAATAAGTATGAGAGCTGGTTCAAGCTTCAGGCAGAGTAGTATCTGTTATTGCGTCACGTCACCTGGCAGATCATTACCTTGAACCCTTAAGGGTGGTTGGTCGGAGGATGGCGCAACACACTGAGCGACCGTGCCTGCGATCGAGGAGGTCGCTGGTTCAAGCTTCAGGCAGAGTAGTATCTGTCATTGCGTCACGTCACCGGGCAGATCAATATCTTGAACCCTATCTTTAAGGGTAGCTGGTTGGAGGATGGATGGTGGCACAACTGCAGGACTTAATAATAATATACAACCACTTAAACTCTCATCTTTTCCCCCAAACTCATAGACATGCCAAGGCTGGGCTTGAACCTATAGCCACCTGGTCACAAACACAGAGGCTTAGCCCATTAAGCCACACAAGCCAGTAAAGAAACTCACCAACTTGGTCTCCTAGTTTATCCTGAAACAGCACCTGTGGGTAACTAATGGTAAAGAAAGAACATCCAACCTTCTCATTTCAAAGAAAAATAAGGGTGGGAGGTGGCTTGGTATAGAGTTAGAAAAGGTAAGTATCCACACTTAGCCCCCCCCACCAACTTATTATTAAATAAGTATGAGAGCTGCAGGACTTAATAATAATATACAACTCACATCTTTTCCCCCAAACTCATAGACATGCCAAGGCTGGGGTGAGCTGTCTGTCAACCTGTGGGGGGCTTGGTAGGGTAGTGGTTAGCACCATTCCCTCACACTCCCAGGGTCAGGTTTCAAGTCCCACCCCAGGTATAACACCATGTCGAGGCTAAGACAGATAGGATGGGGTCTGGATCAGAAACCACCACCATCTCCCCCCCCCCCCCCCCAAACATTACAGTTAAAAAAGGTAGATGGCCGCCCTAAGCCCCCCCCCCCCCCCACACCTTATTATTAAACAAGTATGAGAGCTGCAGGACTTTCTGCTTTGAAATAAATGAAACAGAAGTTTCTTTGGCATGTTATGCTTGACTGATAGGATGACTGTTGCAAACACCCCATCCTCATATAAACTATTAAAAGTGTTGAGCCAATTTTTTTTCTGGCCATTTAAGAAAGGCAGCTAAAGTTTTTTTTATACCTTTAGACATTAACAAAAGCCATTACTGTCTTTTCTTTAAAATTTAAAAGTCTATTTTGTTTGGTTTTTCGTAATAAGACTCGTGAAGACGAAGTTAGTATGTTTTAGGGTCTGACTATACACATCACGGTCCTATACTTTCACCGACCTAAAGTTAAACTCTAAAGGCCCTGACCACCAGTGTGTGAATTTCTATTGAAGTTTAATGGCAACCCTTATCTCTCAAGCCATATGGCCCCCTATCAGCAACACGTGGCATAAGCATGTATGATACCATATATGGACATAACCCCTCGACCAATCCGAATAAGGGACCCCCCCCCCACTTATGACGTCAGAAGCTAAGCCAAATTAAGCTCCGCCCAAGGTACCAGGTAACATCTCTGGGGTATGCAGAACGGGGTATGTGGAACGTGGTGCTGAACCTTCAAACACTAAACAATGTTGTTTTGCCTGCAAGAGAAACCTGCAGATCAGCGAGCCTTTTAATCACATGAGGACGGATAACCAGCGACAGGAAACGGGGTATATCAGTTATTCCTCTGTATGCTAGATAAAGCTGTTCTCCTGGACTAGTCCATGGATCAGCTGTGGTCTCCTAAATTCATGATGGAGATGAACAAAGTGCTCTAGGCGTAAGGCCTATACCCCAGACACCGTATGTGCTTATTGGCATGCGTTGAATTTGGTGGGACTGCTCTCCCAGATCAGGAAGGACCTTGTGCTTTTTGTACAGTCCCACTGCTGAGGCACTCTGTGTTTCTGAAAGGGCAGCTCTTTGCCAGAGCAGTTCAGGTGGATAAAGCGAGTGTCTCAGAGGTGAAGGTGAACCAGGTCTAATATCCCCCCCTGCCAAGCAGTTCACCCCTGAGGCCGTGGTTCTATCCCATTATCTCTGATTCATGAATCAATACTCCAGTTTAATATTAAAACTTCTAATTCCTAGAGCCCCCCTTCACCTAGGCATGGTCTGCCCAGTCATCCAACTCCAGCCCCAGGGGAGAAACTGCCCATGCCGCCTTTCTCCTAGTGATTAATTAATTCAATTTAGCCTGAACTGTAATTCTGTGCTCCCTCCTACGGTTGCTGTGGGGCTTGAGCGAGGTGCTAAACGGCAGACAAAGTGGTGCAGGACGATCATCCGGAGGTAAGCGAGTCGGTTTGGCGCAAAGTCACAATGTTTCAAGTTGAGCATGATGGGTCCTGCTAGGAAATGAAAACACAAGCATCCGCAAATATGGCAGCAGTCACAACCGGTTGGGCTATACTTGGGAAACACGTTGAAGCTGGGAAGAGCAATGGCTTCCATGCTTGTTCATAAGATTAACTTTTTTGGCCAAGAACAAATAAAAGGCAATCATATTGGTCAGTGTGTGTATAATACACATCAGGGGTAACCCTGATATTTCGAAAAACAAAGTATCGATATCATGTTAATAATACACATACTGTATGATATTTTCGCAAATAATTTAGCACTAGTAACTATCTGATTTACCAGGTGACGGTACTGCTCCTTAAAGCCTATTTCCCAGCAGTTGTTTCATTTGTAAACTTCGAGGTGGCAGAGCTCATAAAGGGCACAGAGACCAACTGCAACCACCTTATATGAGGGGACATGTGTCACACACACACACAATAATAATAATGCACTATTAAGTACTAAAACACACAACAATGCAGTATATTCTATCAACCTCTGTTAGTTACATCAAACTAAAAGACAGACTTACTGTACCCTATTTGATGAGTGTAATGACCCAGACGTTAACTTAATCTATTTTATTAGCAAAAGAAGTGGATTTTTCTGTGCACATGTGGTGTGGTTTTTCCCTTTTCAAGTCAAGTCAGATAAGCAAAACATGCTATAAAAATATGCTGCCGTTTTATGGTAAACCATATTGTTTACATTTACAACAAAATAATGTGTCACTTTGTTGTTTAGCGACAACCGATATTAATGATTCCATTGAGTAGAAAAATCATTTTGGTTGTCTGTGCCGTTTTTGGATTAACACTATTACCTAAATACCCCAGATCTTAAATATTGCTTTACATTTCCATCATTTAAATTGCTGGAATTTGGCGACATAGTATTTTGGTGGACTTATTGCTTTGGTTTACTCTGAACTGAAATATGAAGTTTGGTGTATTTTGCATTCATTACAGCCACATTTATAACACACCAAAAACTAAATAACATTTCCAGTGAACCTGATGTTGTTAAAAGAAATATTGATGGTGACACCACAGGGTTTCATAAAAAGATGAGATGTTAGACACCCCAGTCTGCCAGAAGTGCTGATCGGCAGTAAGCACAGAAGGGGGTTTAGCTCTGGTTGACTTTTCACCATCCATTAAGCAGTGTAATTGTTCCTTTTTCATGCTTTTCTATGGTTTTACTTAAAAACTCTCCACCTCACTACACTCATATTTTTAGTGCAATTCATTTGCCAAAGAGGAGACAAAAACACACAAGCAAATTTAAATATGAATTTAACTGGTAACATTATTATAAATATTTTGTTAAAATTTTCTGTTAGATATTGTGATAATATCGTTGTTGTGAATTGTTTTGGCCACAATAATTGGGTAGTAAAAATCTGATGCTGTGATAGCCCTAGTACATATACAATATAATGCATGTACTGTAGGGCTCAGTGTTCATTAGTAAAACTTCTAGTCCTTGTGTTACACGCCCTGTGTTGTTTCTAAAATGCGACTTGCAACTTTAATGTTAATCCTTTGGTGCCCTAGTGTGTGTTGCGGTCACATGCGTGAGTGTGCTACAGAGCAAGGCGTCCTCCCTATCGATCATCTCAGTGGTCACGCATAGACCTGACAGAGTCGTGTGGGACCCCAGAAGCGTGGCTTTGTTAGTTCTTAGTAGAGTCTGTTTTCTTCGGCAATGTCGGACCAGCTAGCTTCGTAAAACAATCCGACTGCGTTTTTCTCTTTTCAGTTCCATCTATAAGACATAGCTTTTTTTTTTCACAGGGTCTTTCAAAGTTTCAAAGGTTGATGCTCTTAAAAATCAGAATGACCCCCAGCTCCTTTCTGGTGAAGGAGCATTTCTAAAGCTCGGTGGTTAAACACAGGGGTTCTTCTGCTGGCCACCGTGAAGTTTGATTTCCAGGGTGAGTGGACAGGAAGGGTTCTGGGGATAAAAGCCCTGTATGCCAAGTGGTCCACAAGAGCCTATTACAGCTGCAAGGATCCAAGGGAAACTGTTACTGGAGTTGAATATGCCGCCTCTTTGCCTTCCTCCAGTATCAGCCTATTAAATGATGAGGCATTTTGACAGGGCCAATTACAGGAGAGGTGGCCCAGGGGAGCTGTCTGAGGTACCGTTCAGCCATCTCAACCCTCAAGGGGGTCACATCCCTGTCTGGCGCTGCCGAGGTGTAGCTGTCCTCCATCATTCCCCTGCTGTCTGGCTTTACCCTGGACTTTAAGCTATAGAAAAAAATGCCGTAGCCATAGAAGGTAAGGTAATTGGCACAACTTTGTTTGCAAGGAATAAAAGGACCTTGCACTGAGCCATAGTCCCCTTCAATAAGAGGAGCTTTAGGAACACTAGCAAACGTGTTGGACTTGCGTTTTGGGGTATCTCCTGTGCTTCACAAGCTGCCAGTCCTGTGACTGGGGATGGCATTCTCTTTGTAATTAGAGGTCTTGGTGACCTCCTGTGCTAGGGCCTTTCCTCTAATATGGGAGCCACTTGTAGGAGCACTGAGGCTTGCATTTAGTAATCCTGGCAATCTTTGGCAGGAAACATCTGTCGAGTGTAGGTCAAAGGCTTGAAAGATGATATTTGTGAAGGCCAGTGATATTTGACAGCGGGCTTTTATAATTGGGAAGCCTTAGAGTGATACCACAGTACTGACAGAGTAAATGAATGAATCACCATATTGCTGTGACCTGTAGTCAGCAGGGCACTGACACTAAGCCTGTGGCCAGTGGCTCATGCATGTTTTGTCTCCAGGTCGTCATATTGGGAGCTTAGTGCTAGCTAACTTCAGGGCTTGGGTGACTGGCAAAGAGACACCTACAGCTGCTGGGGGCCGGTCGCTTTTGGGTGAGGAGGAGGGGCTGCCTTTGTTATCCCTGTACAGTCGACTCGTCTACATCCATCATGTCTATAGAAGTTTTGGGGCGGGATGGGCCTTTTATCTCTTGGAGGCACCTTGTTAAAAAAAGCACCTTGCAGCTATTCCACCAGTGACTCACTGGGGATCATTCTGATGATAAAACCTGGCCTGAGATTTTTATAGTGGAATGTGGGTAGCCTGTTAATTAAATAAACTAATTGAATTTTATTAATCTATTTCTGTATATGTTATATTAATAGGACATGGAGGAGCAATTTAGTCTTTATGGCCGTATTCAACATGATTGCAACGTGGGGGATTTTCCAAAATTATGTTTTTCCTTTGGTTGGTTCTCAGTGTTGATCTGCAGACCACATAGCACTGAATAAAGGGGACTGTGAGCAGAGAACTTCTCTTATGAGAAAGCAAATACTTTTTGAGGAGACACATTTTCTGTTTGTAATAAGTAAATGGAGGAATGTTGAAATGCAAATCTCTAGCGACTGTTTACTGTGAACAGTAAGGCTTTTCCCCCTGGAGGCAGCAGGAGCCTGTAGACTCCCTGCCTGGGAAATTCACAGTGAGGAAGATGGATCTCAATTCTGAGCGTGCTGAGATGGTGACGGCTGAGCTCTGTGCTGCTGCCAGCCCATGCTAACTGCTGCCCTCCCACCTGGCCCCGAGACGCAAGTGTGTCAGAATCTGCTTCTCTGATTTGCCAATGCAAGGGAGTCTACTATATTTAAAAACTAAAAAAAGAGGCAGTTACAGCCATAGATTACCTCTGAGCAAAGAGGAGTGGCAGCATGTGTCAAGCTGGCCATTGTCTTCAGCAGGAGCCAGAGTTGTGGCAGTGAGGACCATCAGTGTAGTAATCAGAGACTGCAGTGGAGCGACAGAGAGCGAGGAAGCCCACCTCTGTAGAGCCATTCATGTGTGAATGTGACTCGTTCAGAACATTTAGATTGCATCTTACTGGCTGCCGTCCTGGTTCCACACCGTGTATTAAAGCGAGCCGTGGAAGCTGACGCGCTCTCCTGCCACCTTCTATTCATGCCAAAAGGGATTGGGATTCAAAGTCTGCAGGCTTGATTTGAGACATGGAGAAAGGACAACCTGTAGTGTGACGCCACCACACGTGTAAGTGCAGAAGGTGGTGAACAGCACCACTCGGGGGGGGGGGTTCATGGTCGTTTCATCCAATATTATGCTCAGCTATAGGACTTTAGTGAATGGTTAAATAAAAAATTGCACAAAAAGGATGCCACTTGTGGGGCGGCATAGTGGTTAGCACTGTTGCCTCACACCTCTGGGACCCGGGTTCGAGTCTCCGCCTGGGTCACATGTGTGTGAAGTTTGCATGTTCTCCCCATGTCGTCGTGGGGTTCCCTCCGGGTACTCCGGTTTCCCCCCCACAGTCCAAAAACATGCTGAGGCTAACTGGAATTGCCCGTAGGTGTGCGTATGTGAGTGAATGGTGTGTGAATGTGCCCTGTGATGGGCTGGCCCCCCATCCTGGGTTGTTCCTTGCCTCGTGCCCATTGCTTCCGGGATAGGCTCCGGACCCCCCATGACCCAGTAGGATACGCGGTTTGGAAAATGGATGGATGGATGCCACTTGTGAGGCAGGCCTGCATTTAGCCAAAAGTACATGAATCCGAATCCAAAGCAGATAAAAATAAGGTAGTCCCACATCACAGCCAAAGGGCTTGAAAACTGGACCATCTGCAGTTGTTCTAGAGGCAGTTGTGTGCTATGTACCTGACTTAGAGTTGCTTTGATTTTTACATGTGTTTGTTCCACCTTGCGTAAATATGTCATCCATTGTGGTATGAATGCATCTGTTTCACTATGGTTATAGGGTTAGCAAGTTGAATGAAGGCGAGAACCCAATTTTGGGGACTACATCCAGGCTTAAGGGTGAGGGTGATCATCTCCTTCTTGTGATCTGGATGTCATGTTGCCAGAGATGGATTACAGATCGGCTGCTGTGAACAGCTGGAGCAGAAAGACACTATTTCCTTAATAAATTGTTTGCACTAGATGGGTTTGTAAACATACCTCCCAATTATACTCTCAAGATTTGAAAGGTGTAGACTGAATGAGAGGATGATTACTAGTGTAGATGATATTTTAATAAAAACTGTAGTCACAGAGTAATGTGTATTAAATACCTACAAAACAACAGAGAGTAGACTTCAGTATAAAAGTTATTGATGGTTTAATCTGCGCTTGTGAAGATAACAGTCATGCTTGCTTCTTGTGTGACCCCTTAATCTTCCTTGTCTGCTTTCTTTCTTTATTCTGTGTTGTGTGAGGGTCTTTTTTTTCTTTCTTTCATATAATCGATCGTATTTTTTTTTTTTCTGGTAGTTTTTTGTTGTGCTTCCATCCCTGGGCCTGTGAGACAGATGAAACTGCTGGACCCCTCTTGAGACTGTAGGCTGTTTGCCTCAGGCAGCTGATCAGCCTTGATGGCTCTGAACTAGTTCCATCCCTTTGAAATCCCCATAATCCTCTGCTCAGCCACGGTTGTTTTCCCTTCATCTGAAGCTGCTGGGTGCTGTGCCAGGGACAACCTTGAGATGTTTCACTGGGAGCACTGCCTGCACTGAGGTGACCGACACGAATCCCCCTCTGTGGGTCTGTTGAGAGAGAATGTCAGCGTTATTCTCAAACTTCTTCAAAGCAGAGTGCCATTGAGCTGCAGGTTTGGACATTGTTGGTCAGAATGGACCTGGGGCCTTCTGCTCTGGCCACATTAAAGCCCAGTTTGAAGAAGGATGTGTCTCTGCTCCTCATCCTCTAAAGCATTTCAAACATTGACTCTCTACATCCTCTTATGGGTATACTGAGTTATACTGGGTCCAGGGGGGGCATTTAACATGGGCGCCTGATGGGATGAGAGTGAACATGGGGGGGGGGGGGGTAAAGGGGAGAGACAGCTGTTTTGAGGAGAAACAGGTTTCTAAATCTGACATCAGGTCACGAACTGCAAATAGGCTACAGCTGCGGACAGAGTCGGGTATTAGGTTTGGGCGTGTTCACTCTGCCGAGAGTGAGTAGCCTTGTCATCTAGCTTCGACCAGTTCCAGCATAATGCCACAACACGTAACAATGCTGTGAGTGTAGAATTACAGAAGGTACTCAATGAAATTGAGCTCCGTATGAATAACGGTAAGGTTACATGCTGTCTGTCGATTACAATGAATACTTGTAAGGAAATGAGCTGAATTTACACTGTGAAGAATTTGTTTATGTAGCAGGTCCTCTGCTCCTCAGAGACTCTCGCTGCAGCAGGATGCCGTTCCACTTCAGAAAAGTCCACCCCGACGTTTCACTGTTCTAAGTCATATGATGTAAAGTGTACGGAGATACATAATTCAGTAAATACATTGGTGCTTTCATGAACTGAGGGAACAGAGATGACAGGGTGACCTTGGCATGCCTGTCTGAGCAGCACTTTTGGGATGCTGCTCTTGGTACCGCAAGTGTGAACAGTGTGACACAATGGGAGACTGGCGGGAGGGAATTTTACCAGGCAGCTGTCCCATGTCTCTCGGGGGTTTGGCCCACCTTAGAGTCAGATTTCCCAGAGGCTGCGGATGTTTGGTGCCTTCATATCTTACCTGTCTCTAATCACCAGTCACGCCCTCACAGCACAGTAGATCTGGCACTTCTTATGAATGCTGGGGAGGGGTAGTGTGTTTAATATTCAAGCCTCGATCTCGTCCAAATGAATAGCGGAATGGTCGCTATTTTATTCCCTTAATTACTTTGCTTGTATTCACCGGCACATTAAATTAAATATCTGCAGAGAAGATTCCATTTGATGAACAAATTGTTTCAGTTTAATTTGTGCAGTCCCAGGTGGAGCTCTGTGCCTCTGTCTTCTGAACTCCAGACTGTGTTTAGCTTTTCCGCCAGTGAACCGCAGATAACAGTCCTCCTTTATCACAGAAGAGGCTCCATGCATTATCCTTGTGTTGTTTTATCCTCCCTTAAATTAGTGTTAGAATCTCATAATCTAAACAGAGAACTGTTTCAGAATGATGCCATGCTGAAAAAAATTGGGCCACTGATTTAACTGAAAGACTGTTGGTCCCTAAAGACAGGCAGCTGTTGTATCCAGTTGATTGACCGTTGAAATACAACCACGAATAAATAAAAGTATATAAAATTAAAAGCCATCTACTGCCCTGCTGTCTGTCTGCTTGGATAAGAGGAGGCATCTTCTTAATGATGCAGTTGGTCCTGGTCCATTGGGAATTCTGTATTTGATTTGGAGTCAAAAGAATTGCTGGCCACAGTTTGTAATAAGCCTAATCACAGTTTAGGAGGTGGGATTCCTCCATCTAACACAAAATCCTGTCAGTGGTGATTTGCTGTTATGTGAGTATTTTGATCTTTTAAAAGCTGCTGATGTTTTTTTTTTTGTCCCCAAGAGCCCTGTACAGTCGGCCCTCGTTTATCGCGGTTAATCAGTTCCAGACTCTACCGCGATAAGTGAATTTCCGCAAAGCAGGATTCTTTATTTATAAATCGAATATTTTCGTAGTTATATCATAGAAAACCTGTTTACAACCTAAATACGGTTTTTAACATTCTTAGACATGAAATAACATCCTGTAGCGACCATTACTGTTATGATTGGTGAACAAGGAATAAGGAATGGGGAGACGAGGAATCAGGATTGAAGGATTAATTTGGAATGACTCCAAATGCAGGACACAGGAACACGTAACATCAAAACGTCAATGACAGACCTGTGGTTACAGACTCTGACGTGGACGTAAATACACCGCACAAAACATACTGACAGGAAACAGCTGGTAACGATCAGGGCTGCACACGTGCTTAATGAGGGGGCGTGGCACACAAGAGGATCGTACAGGCAAGTCATGACAATTACACTCGTATTACTCTATATGTTAGACAAAATAAGAGAAAATAAGACATATTAGACGTTAAATATATAATTATTATTGTACATTTAATTATAAAAAGCAAAGATGCTTCTGATGCGTAGTGATCATTTTCACTGTCTCGATCAACTTTTTAATTAATATACAAAAAAACTGCGATAGAGTGAAGCCGCAAAAGTCGAAGTGCAAAGTGGTGAGGGGTGACTGTAAATGAAAAGATATTACACACCGCTCCATCATTTGTATTGTGGCTAACAGTACGTGTCTGATATCTAGCAGCAAGTGTCATGATGTTGGAAATATCACATGCGCCTCCATCACATGACAGTGCTTGACATAAATTCTGTCTACCTGTTCATCATTGTTTTTAAATACAATTGCGTAAACATCTGTAAACATAACCTCAGAGTTTACTCTAGGTAAACAATATGACCACATAGCTGTATTTAACATTGAAGTTCTTGGCCAGTGTTTTTATCAGAGATGCTCACAAGTCATTTGTGTCATTTTTTCAAGTCCAACTCAAGTCTCAAGTCTTTGGTCACAAACCCAAGTCAAGTCCTTGCAGCTTGCTACAACAAATAACATCATAAAAATATAAAACTTAATACCCATTTAAAATCATTTCCCAATCAAAATAATATGGACCAGAGTAAACCGCAGAAAAATGAAACCCTGTATGCAGGGGTTACATAGCAAAGCCCTCACCTCTCAAAATATGCTGACACCAATGTTTATGCCTTCATAAGGGTCCAGTGACCAAAATCCATCATCGTTCTTTTTCCACAAAACAAGCTAAATTGGGCAAATACTGCAAAAACTTCTAATGTTTAATTTATTTTAAATTAATTTAATTTAATTTAAGTTATTTTCTTAGTAATTTTAACTGAGGGAGATCAAATAATGGGGGAAAAGCACATCATTGTTCGAGCACTCTCTAGAAATGCAATACTTAGAAAGTGCATGCAAAAATACTGACTACTGCGTTTGCTAGCCACCCAGTACTTTTTGGCATATAGATGACCAAAAAAATAATAATTTCAAGCTACTGCTCATGAGTCCCAAATTTCGAGTCTCAAGTCTTTTGAGAATGAGTTTCAAGTCAAATCTCAGGTCACTGTGTGCCTCACTTAAGTGCAACTTGTTCAAGTTACAAACTCGAGTCCCTATCTCTGGTTTTCGTGACTTTTGACGCCACAACTGATCCCAGTGGGAAATGACTCATTAAAGTCATTGCAGTTTATCTGCCGACACTGATCTGGAGTCAGAGCTCCCGAGTTTATGTATGGATCAGAGGTTAATTTTCACTGGCACTTCTGAACAGTGGACTGCCTATTTAATCCTCTGGAGTCGATGGCACCTTTGATGCCGCGTATCTTTCTCATGTATTCATAACTCGCTGAAATCTTATTGTAAAAACATTTTTAAAAATCCGTAATCTGTCTTCTTTTTAAAACGTCCATTGTCGGAAGTATTAAAGTTTTTAAAATTAGGTTAAATCAGCAAAAAAGTAAACCATGTCACCTTTCGCCGCCCCCCACCTGAAGATCGTTATTCGCATTATAAATAGCCACATTTCCGTGTATTCAAATCGCATTCGCATGGTAATTTGATGAACAATCCAATGGTGAAACACGATCCAGAAACACCCCAACCAGCGCCATAAAGGGGGGGGGGGGTGACCAGGTGTAAATGGCTCATCCTTGTGCATGAAAGCTGCTACATATTCAATGAAAGGAGCCCAGAAATAGTGACATGAGCTAGATTTTTCTTATTTATTTATCCAACTGAATGTTGCAACTACACCATTTAGTCATCTTCATGTAGCCAAGACTTTGATGATCAGATATCTGGGATCAACACAAACTTCCACTATTGCTTGGTATGTACTTTTATAATGTTTCTGCAAGTGTTCCAAACTGCATTTTGCAATGTCTATACTTTGATGTCAAATTACAAACTTCACATAAATCTGACATATTTACAAAGTACACTAAGATTAAGATGAGTTTAATGCCAAAATCAATGTATAAGAAATAATTTATTTGCCATCAATTAAATTTATGATATTGAATGAAATATGTGACCACGCCCAGTCAGTGAAAATGTGTTCCCTACCCTTAGACCTCAGAGGGTTTAGGCAGCTCAGCTACCTAAATTAAGCAGAAAGCACCATCTTATTCTGAGTGCAACAAATGCCACAGTTAATCAGCATGCTCACCAGGGCCTGGCCTGCTGGCTCTCATAAAGGCCTTCAGTTGGTCATTCTCACAGCTCACTCAACATATTCTACAGATATTTTAATAAAAGCTTAATGCCGTGACATCCCCCATGATTTACATTTTAGAAATTTACAAATATTTCCACCTCTGTTCTGTTCACCAAAAATCAATTAACAAACTGTTTCTGTTCTTACCATTGCAGTGAAATGTCTCAAACTGTGTAAGGTGCAGTTAAAACTGGCTGTGTATCCAGTGTATTAAATATTATGCTTTTTTATGCTGTATGCCGAAAGGTTTCATTCATCTGTGTCACTGTAAAGGCATCAGATTTATAAAATTTATATAAAGTGCCTTGTAATTTTCTTATTTTTTTCTTCACACCTTCCAACTTAGGCCTGTTGGTGACTGATGTATCACGGTTGTGTAACGTAGCATGTTTGAATTTATTGTATGAATGGTTTGCCAAGCACAATGACATAGTCTGCCTGCCTCCTGGCGGCCCTCAGAAAGAGGCCTTATCCCTCAGAATTGGGCCTCATTTACAGGCTGTCGACATCTAACTGGCATAAGCAACGTTGGTCTGTTTCTACGACAAGTCTTCCAAATGAACTTGAGACCAGTGCCTTACCCACATCGGCGCTGAAAGATTTGCAGCATGGTGATGTGTAACTTTCATGGGGCACATTTACGACCCACTGCTGCCCGTGGCTGCAGGACGTGATGTGCAACATGGGGGCCATTAGCCAGGTGGTGTCCGAATGGCTGAAAGGCAGGAAAGAAGGTGGGACATAACAAAATCTCCAGACCAGCCATCACAGACAAGTTCAAGTACACTTGAAAGGAAGCACAGATTTTAAGAGGGCAGTTTGAGTTACCAGCCTTTTATGAAAAAAGAAATCTATAAAACTCTGTGAACACATCCTTTCTGGTGCCACTGACTCACTGATTCACATCCCGATGGGATACACTGTTTTATCACTCCACAGACACCTCCATATCACTTAACATGAGTGAAGAAGAAATGCTTTGTTGGAAACCTTTCTCAAGACCTAGACTACTGGAAGAATAATGATGAGGTGCCATCATTTTGTGTCCTTCTGTCTTCTACAAACACAACTTTAGTACCCAGTCCAAACCGAATGCAGTGAATGACAATGATGTCTGTCTTTTGTGACTGAGAAAATTTAAAAGTCGTACTGCACAGATGTTCTTGATTTTTAACAGGTGTCCAATCCATTTTTTTTCAGTGCATGTTTTTTTTTTGTTTAGTATAATATTTCTCTTTTGAAACAATCTTCCACGATGGGTTGTACAGTATAAAGGAGTCTGAAATACAACCAAGAAAGTCAATGGAAAATTTTGAAACATAATGAATTTTAGCCTCGGTTGAGCTGCATTAGCTGTGGAGAACACCTAGTCTGTATCACTGTGTATCATTTTACATAACATCTGGTCTTCTTGCTGCAGTTCAGCGTTAAATTTGACCTTATAATAAATTACCAGTTACCTCCCGCCTTGTGTGGTGAGGGGCATTTCTAAGCGGTGTACTTTTTGGAAGGTCAAATCCACAGCCAAGTGGTTGATTGTGAAGTAAATAATTGAAATGAAAATTTCCTAAATGAATGTTTTGATTGGCTATGTCTTTTGCGTTCTCTGTGAATACGTGGGGGCGGACCATTAATTTTCCTTATCGCTGCTGTTTTCTTTAGTGCCATTGATCAGGCTTGCATTTTCTGCCTCATTTAGATCAATGAGGCAAGTTATTTGATACAAAAGGCAAGTGATAAGTGATGAGCAATTTTAATTAAGCAAACGAGTTTGTCACAGGTCTCAGGGGAGCACATGAGGGTCCTCTAGGGGGAACAAAGGCGAGGGTCAGAAGTGTCATGAGGCTGCAACCTGTGTGACCTTGAAATCCAGACACATGCGGCTGAAGTGTTTGTAGGGTATGGCTGCTGGAAGTTAACCTGTTTCTACCTTCTCAGGAGCAAGGCAAAATTGGCGTCACCTTCAACATTGGGATCATCGACATTAGCGTGAAGGAAACTGGCGTTCCGGTGAACGATGGAAAGTACCATGTGGTGCGCTTCACCAGGAATGGGGGCAACGCCACTTTGCAGGTGGACAACTGGGCCATCAATGAGCACTTCCCAACAGGTGAGCCGTCACATGCTAGCCATTTCAGCAAAATGTTGTCAGTCTGGCCTGCTGCACAATATATGCTGCTAATCCACCATCAGAACCGAAACAAATACCCATCTGAAAAGTTTAATCTCACCACTCTGTTTCAGTCAAGAAATGACCATAGGTATTAATTAGCAGAAGAAGCTTTCTTTCTAATTTTCGGATCACTCATACAGGCCGATGAGGTATCAGATGGCTGTTATGGCTCTTTCTGGCTGAGCAAGGACTCTCCTCATCAGTGTGCTGGGTCCTTAAGCCTAGTTCATACTTTATGCCATCATGGACTCTTGTGTGTATTTATCCGTGCATGAGAACACTGATGATATTCCACCAGACCAGATGTTGTCTTATTGGGCTGAATGAAGCTTTGGTCTTTTTGCTCTTTCAATGATGCTAATGTATATATATGCAGGTACTTCCGTACCTTGTCACATTGCTGATCACCGAAGGTGTCCATAATACAAGAACTCTTCTTCTACTCTTTCTTTATTGAACTCTGCTCTGTGAAAGTCAGTAATGCCACCTACTGGAAACACCTCGACATGCACTGTCTATTTCCTTGCGCATGCAAAGTCGACACTCACTGACACACGAAAAGCCTGCTAGACCCAAAATCTTGGCTGCATGCAAACAATCCGTGTGGACACCCATCATGGCGAAATATACATCAGTTGCACACTGTGCAGATCGTAACGGCACATGTAAAACTGAAATATGAATTGGAATTCAGGGATCCGATCTCCTCACTTAATGTGCTCATTTATACTGTGAGGAGTCTGTTTTTGGTCAATAACCAGCCCTTGTTTCATGTTCTCTGACATGAAGAGAGGTGCAGAATGTAGATGAAGACATTGCAAATGGGCCCCTGTGATTAACACCTCGTATGAAACTTCCCTGACTGTTCCTGAAAGCCTTGAATGTGACCCTGTTTCTAACATAACATTGTGCAGAGAGTAAGTTCTCTGTGCTTTAGTTATAGAAGTGTAACTGTAGACACAGTAATCTGACTTTAAATTGTAGTTCGTGGTTATTCGCATATGTCAGGGCTGTTTCACATGCTGCCTATCAGGCTGCTTGCACATCAGTCACCAGCTGTACTGCAGTCTCACGTGTCACTGCAAAGTTATGAAAGGCCTCAGAGTGCAAGCCTGTGGGCCATGGGGAAATGCCTGAAAGCTCAGGGATGGCGTGTGGTGCAACATAAACACTTTGCTGTTAAGCCGTGCATATGTCTGTTTGACGATTACGTGTTTATCTCTAAAAAGAAGGTGCATGTCTTTCAGGGTCAATCAGTGAGATCGTACAGCTTGTGAGGTTTCACGGTGAATAGTGCCACTTTGATGCTTCTGAAAGTGTATGAATCGGGAAGTGCGTGAGTCAGGAACTGCTGCTGCCTAAGAAGAGCCATAAACAAGCTTGGATGCAACACTCCTTCCTGAAGTGTCTCTCCAGAACCACTGGAAGCGCCGCCTGGTCCTTCAGATGACACTACCTTGACCCTCTGTTAGAGGCATAGGGAAAGCTTCACGAGTTCTCCTGTCTTTTAGTGCTACAGGGGCTGCTAACAGGTACATGACCAGTTATTTATAATCAGTGGAATGAGACATCCAGCAGAGTATGTGACTTGATGGAAGCCTTGTTTGACCTCTCAAAGCATCATGTGAACAAATCTACTGACCTTGGAGAGTGGTAAACGAGGCGCAGCGATGTCCCTCGATACACCACGTCTCTAGCATCGTTTTAGCAGCGTCAAACATCTGTGCCCCGTTTCTGGTTCGTTAGCATGTCTATATCAGTGTCCCCCTGCCAGCCTGGCCTATTGGGAAACATTTGAGTCTCAACTCTTTAGGTGTCTGTGGATTGCAAGGGTGGCTCAGCGGAGCACTGCGGCTTTCAGCATGCAAGCCTTGTATGCTGACCCAGCCCATTTCCCTTGCAATAATGCAGCATCAACTCTTTTAATATACAGCCTGTCATACAAGAATAGCAATGAATTTGTATTCTATTTCCGTGATCCTTGCAGGTGGATTTCTGGAAATTAGTAGATACAGGAGCTTGTGAAATATATACATTCAAATTGTGAGAGCTGTATTCACACCGGATGGTGAATTTATTCGATACATACGTCAAGAAGATTGTCATCTCCATTTAATGCTGTTCCCACCCCCCCAATGCAGTTGAGTTCAGATGCACTCTGACTCATTGGGTTATCATCCTTGTGCCACAGCCAGGATGAAGAAAAATCAGCTCTCCCCCTACAGGAGTACGATGCCGCTCCTGGCATCCTGTTTAAACGTTTGACATGAGGTATAACAGCTGGAGGGGAAATGGGGGCCATCCTTGCCAAGATACCTGTTAAATGTGTGCCATAATTGAGTGTCGTTGAAAAATGGCAGTCGGCATAATTGCCAGTTTCCAATTAACAGTAGCTCAGGCTTTCAAATGAAGTGCAAATGAATCCCGGAGTCAGGCAGTGTGCAATCAGCCAGGCTCACTCCAAAATCACATGGGAACATATGGGAGCGTGCAGATGTTCCCCCTCTTTGTGAAGGCAGTATATGAAGATGATTCTGGAAATGCCTCTGAAATGGGGGTGCGAGTAGGAGTTGTCCTCCCAGAGGAAGGGCAAAAACACCAATGTGGACACAAAGGCGGAAAACTGACCGGAGCCCACTGTAGCTTTGTATTGTTTGACTTGGACTTTGCAAAAGATCTCAAACCCTAGCAACACTGGCAGTGGAGATGTGGCCATCCACATGTCATGTTTGATGGATATACTGTAAGTGATGTTCCCTGTTTGGTGCACAAGTCAGACTATGAGTCTCATCTTGATTTTGTGAAGTCCATCATCTTCAGCCCCATCCGTGCTGCTGAGGGCTTTGATCAGTCAGCCCTAAAAGACGCCTACGGTCATTTGAAGGAGAAACACGTGTACATCATGCTGAGCATCTCCTCTCATTGGACTTATTTGTCTCTTTGCCCCAGACTCTGTACCTCACCCTGCCTTTGTTTTTCCCCACCTTGTATTATATGAAGAAGCCTGGGGAATTTTTAAATGTCTTTGCACAATCCTGGGAATACCTTGTTTGCATGGAAATTTGGAACCATCCTATAGACACAACATCCCTTGAACGCCACACATAAATTAGAGACAATCTCTAGACTGGCACCTCATGGAAATGAAAGGAAATAACACACTCAAGATTTCTCAGCTATTTCCCTGGTATTTAAATATTTTGATAATGCACAAACATCTCCCTGCTTGGCATAGCACAGAGATGCTGTCTACCCGCTCAAGTTTGCAGCAGCCGGCACTTACAAGCGCTGAGATGCGCCTGCCGTTATTCCCAGCGGAGTGTCACTAAGGTAACCAGCCTGCTGTGAGTGATGGGGCCCAATATCATTCAGCTTCAGAGATGCTGAAGTCTCCCCAGATCTGTTGCCAGGTTCCTCTATCATGCTGTGGTCTGGGGTGCAGTATGACTGTATGGTTTGATTTGATTGGTCTCTCCCAAATAAGGTCTCCTCATCCTGTACAAAGCTGAGAATATGTACTTTTAGACGGGCTTTGTGGCAGCACAAGTCATGAATAGCAGAGTGTTTTTCACGATCGGGTCTCGGCAAGGGTTCTGGGCAGCCCTGCCTGTCAGATGGTACAATTTGCATGCCAAGCAGATGTCTCTGTTTAGACAGGGACTGCTGATCCAGGCGGATGTGTCCATCTAAATGAGGGATAGTCAGTAAATTGGGACTGTATATATGGAAAAGGGTAATAAAGCAGACGTGTCTGTTTATATGGGAAGCGGTAATCAAACCGCATCACTCTCAGATGATTAACAGTAATCGAAGGAATGACGTTCATCACAGAAACAAATGGCTCAGTGCCAATTATTTGGGAAGTATAAACCATATCAAGAGTGTGGAGCAAAAGCTATATGGCCGAAGGACATCCGGCACATATAGTTGCCACTGATTGAATTTCAGTAGTGAGATGGCTTCCTCGTGAAACCTGAGCAAACAAAAAGAGTCGGAAATGTGACGGAAGACCCCAGCCTGTTGTGGTAACGCATACACCTGTTCCATGTGTGCCTACAGGCTCTTGATGTGTGGTAAAGGGCGGTCGGTTAACCCCCACCATTTCATAGCAATCAAACACAAAATATGTCTGCAAAAAATGCAGCCTTGAATATGTAGACATATGTAAACTGCATGAAAAGCAGCCAGCTTTGTTTATAGACCTGCTATGTGTCTGTACTTCAGAATTTGCCTCCACACGACCACACAAGATCCATCCCTCAGCAGCAAAACATCTGCCCTACGCACCGATCGCATCTCCCTGCATAAGCGACAGCTCGCATGAAGATAACATTTTAATACCAGGTGTGATGAAGACGGCATCCACCTGTCAGTCTGCTTCTTCCAATGGCGAAACATAGGTGATTGTAGCCTGTAGTCATGGCTTTGCTCTTTTATGCCAACTCTCTAGCAGACTGTCAGTGGTTTGAAAATGGCGTAACCCGACAGCGCAAAAACCTCCTGCAAACAAAACCCCCCAGGCATCTGCCCGGCCCCTAGGTGCCCCTAGGTCTCCTAGCAGGGTCGGCACTCCCAGCACAATCACATCACCATATGTCCCTTTTGAAACCAAATCAAATCTGCACCTTTCATCTGACCTAGCTGTATTCCCCAGACGGCAAACACATATAGGTTCAGGATCAATCCACCATTACAGACACGTCTTGTTAGCAAAAGTATTTAACAGACCTTTTTCATACTTTGCAGGCACATTGTATGAGTGAAGATCTGGATCTAGTCAAATTCTTAGACAAATCACACAAAAACAGAAGCAGGGCCTCACAGTGGCAGTAAAGAAAGTGCAGCCACTGGCACGATCTCATTAGCACGTTATTTCTAAAAGTATTTGTCATATCTTTCTCAACAGGAACTTTGTATAGGACAAGGTCTGGAACTGATTTCATTCTGAGACAAAACGTACCAGAATTGTTGCAGTGTGACTTGTGGTGGCACATGAAAGGACAGACACAGACCTGGTGAACCTAATTACACTGAAACGAGACACGCAAAGTTGAACTTTTAATATTGTTTTTTTTTTTTGGGAGAAGTAGGGAGAGTGTTTAGGGGGGCTATAGATTGTAGAGGCTGGGGAGGAGTGTGGGACGAGTAGGGATTAGATTGGGGGGGGTGCCGGGTCCATCTGGGGAATATGTTCTTGTCGTTCAAACAGCATCTAGTTCTGTCTGTGAAACAGCAATGCGGAAGTATAAGTACGACTGACAAGATAGCAATTTACATAATAAACTGAGCTCAATACATTAAGGATTTCTGGAAATGTGCTGTGGTAATGTTGAGACGTCAGTGGTCTTATACAGTATATGGTTCTAACCTGAACTAAAACATGGTTAAGCATCTGTTCACATAAAATTTGCTGGAGTTAACTTTTTCAAACTGTTTTTAAAGGCAACAGTGATATTGAGCGTCTTCAGATGGCAAATAAGAAAATCCCATTCAAATATACCCGGCCAGTTGAAGAATGGCTACAGGACAAAGGTAACCTTCAATTTCAGAGCCGTTTTTTTCTTTCTGTTGCTTTCGACTAAGGTGTATGAGTCAGTAAGCGAAAAAAATGTTCCTTTACATATAAGTGAATGTGTTCATTTCTGCTCTGACTGGTATTGTGACTGTCATTCCTTATCACACTCAGAACCATGGCATGACAAATTGATCCTTAACCTCAGTCGAAGGGACTCTAAAGATACACCATTCTACCTATTCCTTCACACCAACACATGCCACATTCTTGTCTTATGGATTAACCCATACTCTCTATCTATAAAATTGTGCATAAACTTGAAATGGAGTAAGTCCAGGAATCCCGACCAGAAAGTATAGAACACTGGAGCATTTCGGTCGGTACCACAAAAGTACCAAAGTTCAGTACTCAGGCCTAGTCCTGCTACTTTCAGCCTGCAAGAGGGGCTACAGTACCTTGACTTAAAAGAGTACATTAATTAGTGCTTAGTGACAAACTTTCAAGTCCGTTTAACGATCCATACAACACTGAATGTATGCCAAGTGCCCTTAGTGATGCTAAACGCATGAATGTTTGTGCCATTTTCACATCATGCCAGTAGGAGTTGTCCTCCCTGGGGAAGCTGTCTTGACACATAAAAAGTAGTGTGTGAAAGCATGTGAGATGCTGTATTTAAGCACCGCTGTGTTGGACTGTGCACTGTGGTCTGTGCTATAATCAAAAGACCATGTTTCCTTTCAGAGCCGTACTGTAGGTAGTCATCTTTTCTCGCTTTTGATGCTTCAGAACACGCCATAAAGTGATATTCCATTTACTTGCCATCTTTAATGGGGGAGAGGCCACAGCACTGTCTGAATCTCTGTCCAAAGCTGTCACTTGCTTTTCCCTGCAGGCCGCCAGTTAACAATCTTCAACACCCAGGCCACTATCACTGTAGGAGGAAGCGACCGCGGGAGGCCGTTTCAAGGTCAACTGTCTGGTCTCTACTACAACGGGTTGAAGGTGCTGACCATGGCAGCAGAAGGCAACCCCAACATCCGGACCAATGGCAGCGTGCGCCTAGTGGGCGAGGTGCCCTCGGTGCCAGGCTCGGGCACAACCACCTCTATTCCACACGAGATGTCCACTACCTTCATCGAGACCACCACCACCATGTCCACCACCACCACACGCAAGCACAGGTCCTCCCCCACCATCCAGGTACGCAAAGTTCACTAAAGATTCCTGATGTGAATAGCTGGGGGGGTCAGGTCCAGGCAAAGCTACAGAGCTGCGTTTAAAGTGCTCGGGTAGCACATATTTGCATTCCCATTTGTTTAAGGTCAGACTCTTTCCTACAGCACAAAGGGCGCGTCGATCCCATTTAAGATTTAGCTCACCCAAGTCGCTCAATTCTTGTGCTTTGTTGAGCTTTCCATGTGACACATGCTGGATGTCATCTTATTGACTGTTTTGTGCACATTGACTGTTTTTTGTGCCCCAGTAGTAACAGTACTGAAGTTGTGTCTCTAGTCTAAGGGTCCTAGGGACCTGCTTGACACCAAGAAAACTTATGCAGAACTCCACGATGGTCAGAAACCTGAGGGCAGGACATTACAGAAGAAGTGGACTCAATTGTCTCGAAATAACAAGCCCGTCTGTAACCTGAGATTTACCTTAACGGTCACTTAGTCCACTGGGTTTAGTCATCTGTCTCAGAATTGAAAGGGAGAGGAAGTTGGAAGGTGACTCTCAGGGGTTTTCCTAGAAGGCCAGGATAAGGAGAATGGCTCCTGGTGAGAAGACATCATTAAACTGAAAGGCAGAACAGCAGATGGGAGGGGGTGGGGCTGAGCTTGTGTCTCTGCTTGGTTGGTTCCATATGACATTACTCACATTTGGGGATGAGTTTGTCAGTACATTGTTTGCTTGGTTTGGTTATTCTGTGGTTGGACCTCTAGCTTGTAGCTCTTCAATTAAGAAAGGTGGTTTTGGACATATCACTTGTCTCTCAAGTGGCACAGGTCATCCCAAGTGGGGGGGGGCAGACTGTCTGACACAGGGATGTATTCTTTTGGCACAAACTGGAAACCTTCCCTTCAATGATGAAAGATGAATGCTTTCATCAACCTCTGGGAGTCGAAGTATATCTGTAATGTCACAAACATTCTGAAAGGATATGTTCTCTGGGAATCCCCATACAATCACTGGAGTACAGTGAAAAAGACACTCTCAGTGATGACCTAATAGGTCAGGACTGTCCTTTGGTTGAGATGCACATGAACCAAGCATCTTGAGATGATCTACAGTATAAGGAACCAGAGTCTCTTGGGTTTTTTTGCACATGCAAGCGGTATGTTCCTGGGGCTCTGCATGCATATCGCTGACTTGGTGGGGACAGCTAGAGAAGATTTGTTTTCTAAAGGTTTAATGTCACGTGACTCACGTCTGGGATGAGCAAAAACAAGGCAGAGATAAATGTGCTGGCCTAAGTCTCCAAACTGCCATCACTGATGCCACAAGTCCTAAGGTGAGTAACTCTGAGATATCACAACAAACATACTTTATTGGATACAAAGGATGTACTGGCAACAAGATCACTAACAATGTCCCTATAATCACTGTAGACCTTGCCTGAAATCAGTATGATAAAGAGAAATGTAACCATGTTTGAATGTTTTCTGATAGTAATACACAGCAGTGACCACCACTTTAGTTTAGTTTAGGCTGGCTTACATCCTGGAGGCAAAATGAAGTATCATACCTCATCAGGTCCCGACAAGGAGCCAAGTAGTCATCACCACTGGATCACAACGGACGTCATGTAAATGATGGTGCGATGTGCTGTGCAGTATCTCTGAATAAACCATTGATGTGTGCATCTCTATACAGCCCTACAGCCCCATTCGGTTCTATTTTTGGCATTGGCCAGAATTCCACGTCTATCAGAATCGCCACGTGAGACGACAAACGACACACTATCATCTGTGGTTTCCCTTTGAATATCGTGCTTGTTTGTTCTTTTTCCTACAGATCAGATGGCACCTTTCGAGCAAACCCTGTTTTGAGTATGACTGATACATCTACTCAGTCCATGTCACACTGATGTGGCATCCAGGAAAGCTCTGTCTTACTCTCTACTCCATCTTTACTTACTGCCTCACGATAGTCAGCACAGTGTTTACTGTTCTCTCTATAATCCCTCACATTCGAATGTTTATCTGTGCTACTCTTGTTATGAGTTTGTTTTTTTTATTTCTTCAAAGTACAATCCAGCTGCCAATGAAGGAACTGTAAGCCTCACCTATTGGTTGCGGCTTTTGAGTACTTTTCATGTAACTTCTGCCAAAACTGTTGAATTGCCAGAATGATTTTCATTTCTGGTGCAAAAGTTTATAGGCATGAGATACAACTTGTTTAAACATGTTAGTTGGCGGTGCTTTATGTTGGTTGGTTGTGTTTTAGTCGTTGGATCAGTTAGACAAACTGGGTCTTGGTGGTCTCTTGGGGAAGAGAATGTGCAGTCAGCAGGGTTCCGTGGTAGCTGCTTCAGGCTAATGCATACGCATTCATTTTTTGTTATCTCAGGATGTCAGAAAAAGCCTGAGCCTCACAGTATTTTGTGAACTTTTATTTGTGAACAGTAGGAAGTTTTGATTTTGACAAGACATTTCTGTCTCGGCACCCACATTTAGGGCTGACTCTGCAAAAGTTGAGCCAACACAAGTAGCAGGAGCTGACAGGGAGACGTCATAGGTGATGGTACCTGAGGGTAGTTGTACTCGTTTGAGTTTTTTTTTTTTTAGCAGTGATCGTGGGTTCTGGTTCTAGATTAGTCATCAACATATGAATTAAAAAAAATGATTAGCCACCAATATGAAATGGCTGATTTTCAGTCTTAATTATTCGACTGGTGGCCTTTAATTTGGCGAAATACCAGTTTTGATTATGGTAGTGGTCATGCTGTTGGGGGAATGTCTCAGCATGGGAGGTGTCACTTGTTCTGTGTAGCTCTTATGTGGTGTGTTGTTAGGGTGTTGGTGTGTTGTGTAGGGATTCTCTTTTTATTGAAGTGGTTGGCCAGACTTCAGGGAAGAGTGTCCTGCATATGTACTAAGGGCAGGGGACAACTGAGGAAGTGTATGCAGATTTGGTATGACACCCAAAACTAACATATTACCTAGACCCAGTAGCCACCACACAGTGCACCAGCACAACATCACCAGCTCCAAGTCCACAATTAAACTTACACTGCTGAACGCCAAAAATCATCAGACATAGACAGGAACTTACAGCTAGACAAGCATCCCCAAGGCACCCAGGTCTTCAAGAGCCCAAACTACACAGAGGCCGCCAAGACCACACAAGGCACCACCCTTGATCAAGGCAACTATACAGCCATCACCTGCTGACCAACCCTAATGTCCTGCAAAAATCACCACATACAATAGTTACTTTGCTGACTGTGCCTACACACATGTACCTAAACAAAGACCAGCACAGAGAGGTCAAACTCCACATCAATACACCTTCAATCACAAAATACCTTCCACCTCTCACACCATCATACTCTTCCTTACACACAGCCATACCTCTCACATACTGATATTCTTACACAAAGGCATACCCCTCGGACACCGTATTAAATTTTCCATCACACACTGCCAAACTGTATTACATGCACCATCAACCTCTCCTTCACGCAATGTCACGCTTGTCACAGTTATCACACACAGACATACTCTCTTAGACAGCCACATTACAGCATGCCTGACAAGTATGACTGTGTCACGGACACTGTAACAGACTGTCTGACAAGTATGACAGGTTTTAGCCTACGTGGCCCTCGCTATACTTTCCGCTGTCATCTTCTGGGAACTGGAACTGCAATATTTTTTTTACACTGCCTCATTTACCAGACACAGTTTCTTAGGAAAACTCACCAAAACATGCCAAAATACAGACAGAGATTCACAAAAGCCGATCCTAAATCAAGCACCAACCCTTAATCTGGCTGCAACCTTCTTTATCTTACTTTTCCCCTTGCCTGATCCAAACATAGGAGACATCTAGAGGGCCTGTACTGTAGCAAAAATGCCCACACGTACACTTACCAACTTATCTACATGACATTCCCATCGCTTCCTCTATTACAATTTTGGATCAAGAGATATTCACTGGGGCGGCATGGTGGTGCAGTGGTTAGCACTGTTGCCTCACACCTCTGGGACCCGGGTTCGAGTCTCCACCTGGGTCACATGTGTGGAGTTTGCATGTTCTCCCCATGTCGTCGTGGGGTTTCCTCCGGTTTCCCCCCACAGTCCAAAAACATGCTGTGGCTGATTTAACTTGCTAAATTGTCCATAGGAGTTGGTGTGCGAGTGTGCCCTGCAATGGGCTGGCCCCCCATGTTCCCTGCCTCATGCCCTGCAGTAGGTGCCTCGTGCCCCCCAGTAGGATAAGCGGTTTGGAAAATGGATGTATGGATGGTCATCACTATCGAAGTATAGTGCTTTTTGCCATGTGACATGTAGGGGACTGGAACGTTTCTTTTATTCATAATGGGCAAATGCATTTTCTAAGCTGGAAAACCTTGGGAGTTTGTTACAGCCATACTTGCCAAGTCATCACTGTGGGCTGTTTGCCACAAGGACGATGGTCTAACTGGTCCGTCTTCCTAGAGGCACGCTGAAACGGGATCATTTATCTTGATGGTCACAAGAGGAAAGCGGGCCAGCTAATATAGGACAGCGATACATGGCAGGTTTCAATTATAGATTCCCATCTCCAGGCTCGGCACAGTGGAGAGGAAACCGTGGGGATGGATAAGGGGTGAGCAAACTGAAAAGCAAAGCAAATTACGACTCATGGGATGGGGCAGATGACAGGTAGACAGCACCTTCCTTTGAAGCATGGTCACAGTAACTATACACTTAAACCCATCCTCCCTTTTGACATTACTGTAGGTTGAGGGTGACCAGAGTCTGACATCCTAACCACATTCTCATACTCGTGCCCAAGGTGGACCAGTGTGAAAAGCCTTCAGGAAGGAGAATGCAAAAGCAGAAAGTGGTTCTTCTCATTGTGCTGTCTGTACCTCATCATAATGAGATAAACTACTTCCGTCAAGCAGAAGGTATTACAGTATCCGGTCCTGAACCAGCAAGCTAAGGGACAGCTATTTCCATCAGGCCATCAGACTACTGAACACTGACCACTATTACTTCATAGACACATCATTGACATTTTTTCGACACTTCGACACTTTATGCTCTCCATACCGCACATAATTGCCTTTTTTTCGGACCATTCTCTGTAAACCCTAGAGATGGTTGTGCGTGACAATCCCAGAAGATCAGCAGTTTCTGCAATACTCAGACCAGCCTGTCTGGCACCAACAACCATGCCACGTTCAAAGTCACTTAAATCACCTTTCTTCCCCATTCTGAAGCTCAGTTTGAACTGCAGCAGTTCATCATGACCATGTCAACATGCCTAAATGCATTGAGTTGCCACCATGTGATTGGCTGATCAGTAATTTGTGTCAACGAGCAGTTAGACACGTGTGCCTAATAAAGTGGCCAGTGTGTGTGTGTGTGTGTGTGTGTGTGTGTGTATATATATTTATATATATATATATATATATATATATACACACACACGCACACACACACGTACACACACATATATTTTGTATTCATATTCATTCATGTGCATATTTATTTTATATATATATATTTTGTATTTGTATATTTTGTACACCACTACTGCTTGTGAAGCTGGCACACAAGAATTTCACTCACATGTACTGTACCAGTGTACCAGTGATGTGATGTGACAATAAAAGTGATTGATTGATTGATTTATTGATTGTTGACGTAAATGTGAGTCTTTTGGCTCTCTCCCCTCTCCGTGTTCCACAGCACCAGGCCTGGCTCCACACTTATCTTCACCCTCCTCCCTCTATGAGGTCAAACAATAATGACCAAAAGAGGTGTTACCCCAGGGCTCGTCTCTAGGATCAAACATTTCCTCTCTTTCTGTCAGACATCAGATGACATTGTATCATCAGCCGAGTGCTCCAGCGATGACGAAGACCTGGAGGAGTGCGACTCGGGAAACGCAGGTGGGCTAGGTCAGTTTCCCGTCCGTTTCACCTACCACAAAGGAACCGCGCCGACGGCATCGGCCCTCATGGAAAGAGTGTAACCGACTCACCCACCGACTGAATCTCAAAACTAAAATACAAAATTAATGAACAGACATGACATTGGGTTTCGAGGCAGTCTAAACAATGAGCTACACTCAACCATGGGGTGTTGAAGCGGTCAACACGGTCGCGGACCGATACCGATTTTGTCTTCTCTGCACCTTTTAGCCACAAGAGCTAAATCGGCGTCGCCGCATGCTGTGTTCTCCGCACGGATGCTACAAAATGTATCGCGCTGCTCGGACTATGACGCGATACATTTTGACACGACAGATATCGTATTTTCCCTTCCCCTTTTTACAAAGCGCTTCCGGCACAATGACACACAGGGTAACGGCACTTCTCAAACTCCATTTTCCTCCCCCTATGTTTAACTTCGGCTTGTAAACAAACATCTTAATAGAGAACAGATGTCATCGAATTTCTGTGTATGGTGTCTCCCCTTTTCATTCCTTACCTTTTTTCCCTTTCGAGAGAAACTTTCCTCTCGCTGTTGGTCCAGTTATGTTCCACGCAAAATATGAAAAGGAAAGAAGAAAAATCGAGGTTTAGTGTATTGTCACCCCGTAAACTGCTTTTGAGAGGACTTGGGTACAGCTAACAGAAAGTACAGGGATGTGGGGGGGGGGGGGGGCGGCTTCAATTTCAACAGCAGAGATGAACAAGTGAACCCAGCCAAAAACCAAAAAGGAGCCTCATCCCGCCTGGGTCTCGCTTGTACTGTATGTGCTTTGGCCTTGCAAATGCAAACGGCTCAAAAAGTCAATGCAGTCTCACCAGCAGCCCCAGGCTCAGCCCAAGTACTCTCAAAAAAAAAAAGACCGTACCCTTTTGTAGCCCTCAAGTTTCTGTATATATATATGTTATATATATACAGAGACATTTGGGATCGATCGATCATCCGAGTGGTCGCATTTACACAGAAATTCACACCGCCACATTCTAACCCCACGCCATTTGACGGTGAAGGCTACATGATTTTGTTTCTATGTCTGTCTGCACAAAACACGCATGCCTGTCTCTCGTTTCCCTTTGGTTTATTTTAGTCCTCCTTTTAACACTCTTCACGTCTCGCCTCATTTTGCACCGCATGAATTTCTGGTGGCTGAAAACATTCTGCGCCTCCGCCTTTTCTTTAATAGTCTCCGTGCCGTGAATGTTTCCAATTTGATAAGCAAAGGCAACAAAATCTTTTCTTGCCATCAAACCCTTTCTGATCACTCCTATTCCAACGTAAGAAAGTTGTGTTAAAGAATGATTTTGAATCTTGCCCCCACCTCAAAACATTTAATGCAGATGGCATAAAAAGAATTTTCGTGCCACACAATGTTCTGCTTCCCTCACCATTCGTTTGTCATTGCACAATCCAGCAGAAGCCAATTAACCCCTCTGGTGCATGTGCTGAGCCTGGCACCACAGAAATGTCTGTCCATCACAGAGTCTTAGTCTGTTTGTTACTTGTTGGATCTCCTGCCTCCCTCCCTTCACCAGCCACGATGGAATTCCAGGGGATGGCCAGTGCTAGCACCAGAGTGTATGTGGTATCCTCACCCTTTTATCAATTAAAAATAGTCTTCTGGAACAAGAGCCACAAGTACAGAGCAGGGGGTCACATAATAACCATAGACCTCACAGGCTTCCATCTGGGTGACACCTCATCTGAAGAGTAGAGGAACCAAGAGAGAACAGAAGAAAATACAAAGTCAGAGGCTATACCGTTTACTGAGTTTTAAGTTTTACCCAGTCTAGCATAGGCCTAACCTGAGAACGGACTAAGGAAGGACTAGCCCAGCATCCAATTCTGTGGCACTCTCCTAGGATTCCTCTGGCTTCTCCCCACGGCACTCGAGCAAAGGCCACGAGAACAGAGACGACAGCCTGGGCAACAGAAAGAATTAGCCTGAGCTAACGTCACCTGCGGCCTTTGGTCAGGCCACCGCTCTGACCTCTGTGACCCCTGCATGCTGTACCTTCTGCTTTCCCTAAACGCAACTTACTCGAAGTGTCAACGCGTCGCGCCACTAAACGATCCGCTTCCAGCCAGTTTCCCTGACTCACGTCCAGGCTGCACGCCCTATATGTGTTTCAAAGCTACTAACCAGACAGACAGACGCATGACCGAGGTGACGATCGGCCAGACCGTCCCTCTCGACTGCGCCTGTTTCAGTCTGTGCATCCGGTCGTTCGTCTATGACAGTGTGTGAACCTTTATAGCGCTTTACTCTTTCTTCATTTGGCACCTTCTAAATTGATGTCTAAATGACATATTTACTATCATCATTGTTATTCTAATGAGTTTCTGTTTTCTGGAACTACTTTGGGCATGGTCACGTGGGCTCATTATCAGCTCCTTTCAACATAAGGAATATAACGGGACTAAAAAGAATTGGTGGGGTGGGTGACTGACGAGATAAAACTTCAAAAAGAGCCCACAAATGACCAGCACAGAAAGTGGTTCCAGACATGGGTTAAGCTTTAGACTTTTTAGATTTTATCCTGAGAGATAGTCAGAGCTGATTGAGCGACGACGGCCTGAGAAGTTGCAGTTTAGGGTTGGTGAGCCGTCAGTGTTAGATTTGTGTTTTCTCTCCTCGATGGGCATGTATATGCTCATTGTCTGTATATCCCCATCCCTTCCTTACAGCCAAAAGCTCTAATGCCGCCCGAGCGCCTCGTACCGCCTTTACATGGACATGGCAACTGACTTACACATTCAGCCCCCTCATCCTCATCTCCTATGTAGTCTGTTCATAGGTCCGACTCTCCTCACAGCTGTTGGGAAAATGTACAGCCATGCATTCATTCGAGACGAACACGAGCGAGTCAGTCCACTAAGCAAAAACTTTACTATTATCGCAATCGATTTAAAAAAAAAACAAAAAACTATGTAGATATCTATCAAACAAGCAAAATGTTCTAGATGATGTACAGTTTTTGTAAAAGATATTTATCAGAGAAAGAAGGCACAAGATGACAGAATATGGGTCACACTATTTTTCACGTCACGTGGTACGGCTGTATGTGTTGTCGCCTCCCCGTACCACGTATCCAATGACGATGACAACGACGACTCGGTTTCGCGGCGCTCTGTCTAAACTGAACTGCACTTGTTCACGAGCATTCTCACACAACTTTCTTTTGTAAATTTTCTTTCTTCATGCCAAAATCATGCGGGCAATTTGTTGATGTAAGTTGACCGAAAACTACCTGGTATGTTCCCTTGCCTCCGCCACTTTTTTGTTAGTCTTTTAAAGGTTTGCTTTTTTAGTTTTTTTTTTTTGTTTGTTTTGCTCAAAATTTGAACCTTATTACAAAGCCTTATTATTTTAGTTATACTCTTGCCTTCTTTACTTTGTGAATGCCCATTTTCTATAATGTGAGTGCCTGCTTCATCTGTGTTTATCGTTCTTTTCTTTTATTCAGTGTGTTTTTATTTAACACCATTTACTGCCCTCTGTGATGATTCAAATTACTAATGTACGCCCATGGGGCAAACCCTCTTTCACATGTCTCAGAGGGCAGTAAGCAAAGATGGCAGCTAGCCCTTGGATGCCATTTATTTATTCCCCTATCTGTTCGTCTGCTTATCTGCCATTTGAGTTGCTGTATGTATGCAATGTGTGAGGACTCTGGTTCCTCTCCACCTCACACCCTAACGACACTTTCTCGTCTCTTTCGTTCCCAGGAGGAGAGTTGTTAGTAATCCCCATAATCGAGCCCTTAGATGCCGGTCCCCTAGCTAGCCGTGCACCTTCCATCCCCCTCCCCCTCACCGTTACCGAGAGCTCCAAAGCGTCCACCGAGGCGGGCTTACCTCGCGTGCCGGACCAAGGCGCCGACGATTACCGCGATGGCTCGGTGATATCTGGGTATGGCTCAGGGCGAGCGCTCGACTCTAACCTACCCCCTACCGATGATGATGATGATGGTGACGATGAAGATTTTTACACCACCTTCTCCTTGGTAACAGATAAGACCTTGTCCACGTCGGCCTTCGAAGGGGGCTACAAAGCTCATGCGCCTAAGCGGGAATCCAAGGACTTTAGACCTAACAAAGCCGCTGGGTCCGGTAGGACTACCACTACCATGGCCCCCAAAGCCCCTGCGGGCAAAATGAATAACCCAGAGCTAAAAGCCCAGCCAGACCTAGTGTTACCGGCACCTCCCCTGCCCACTTCCCGCCAGCTAGACAGCACAAAGCCGAAGAAGCGCCTAATAACCTCCCCCGTGTTCCGTGATGTACCCACAGCAAACCCCACGGAGCCGGGCACCAAGCGCGTTCCGGGGGCTTCCGAGGTGGTCCGCCAATCTAGCAGCACCACGGGAATGGTCGTCGGAATTGTTGCCGCAGCTGCTCTGTGCATCCTCATTCTCCTGTATGCCATGTATAAGTACAGGAACAGGGACGAGGGATCGTACCAAGTGGATGAAAGCAGGAACTACATCACCAACTCGGCACAGAGCAATGGTGCTGCTCTCAAGGAAAAGCAGCAAAGTGGAAAACTCAGTAGCAAGAAACAAAAAAACAAAGACAAAGAATATTACGTCTGAGAAAAAAAAAGACACACGCCAAGCGACTTACGCAAAGGAGCTAAAGGAGTCGGCAAACTCGCCCTGTAACATAAAGCACCCTTCCTTACCCACTTACTTAAACTACCGCCAGCGTACTGAGAAAGCCGATAGCTACCTTAGGCATTGTCAATATCTTCTATTGGGCCCGAGACGTAACCCGCCAATTGGCTTAGATTACTTTATGGTTCCATGATTCAAGTGACTATTAGAGGTACGTCATCCTTGGTGTAAACCTCATTTGTTGTAACCCTGTACAAAGAAACAAACGATGCAAAAAAAAAAAAAAAACTTTGGCTGTTTCGAGCATGTATGAGACATGTAGCGCCGGTAATTTCAAAGTGTGGGTCAGGAAAACAAAAAAAACTTAAACAATCATTGTAGAAGAAGAAGAAAAAAATGACTTTTGCCATAACAAAAGATGACTAATTTGTATAGTTTCTACATTACTATAAAGTGTGGTGTCTCATTTTTGCCACGAGCAAAAATATATCTATCTATCTATATATACACACACAGACATACTTAAAGAGAGCAAAGGATATATAGAGATATATAGACAGATCGTCTAGGCTCAGACAGTACGTAACTGGACACAACGTACGACCGGTATAGTGCCCGATCGCTCAAGCGTGCCACATGCCATCCGCGTCGCTACATGAAACCACCGGGCCAAATAGACACGACGGAGTAAACAAAAGGTAGATTCCTTTTTTCGGGCGGGGCCATTCACGCCTACGTCTCCCCCCCCCCCCCCCCCCCCCCCGTCTCACTGCGACGGGAACGACGTCCGTGTCTACCGGAGGACCGTGACGACTGGCAGACGGGATGTTTCGGCGAATCAATCTCATGTGAAAAGTGTGAATTTTATCTGGTGTCACAGTCGACTGTGTCAAACAACAAATTTGTTTACATATTTTATTACATACTAGCTGTTGTACTTTGTAGGTAGATATTGTACATAACATTTGAGTTGTAATTTTTTTAGTAATTTTATTGTACAGACGACTGATCGTTCCGTTTATCGGTGTATTTCATGAAGAAAAGACAATATCTATCTACGACTTATCTGATACAAAGAGACTTTGAAGCCAAGAAGAAAAAATAATATTACAGATAATAAAGACACATATTTTATAATGAAAGGAGAAAATAAATCATTATTGTTAGGGATAGAAAATTATTCTTTCTTTCTCGCTGATGTTTCTAAGTCGCATGAATATTTGACTACTGAAAGCTGTCCGACAAATACAAAATGCCCTTAATTGTATCAAAGCTTCCTTGTTACTTTTAACAATGTATTTATTTTTCTTTTCAAAAATATTTAGAAAACCACACTAAAGAGCGAGTATTACGGATGCCACGGTGCACTCTGGGCATGCCGCTCCTATCGGCCTTTCTCCGTCATTCCGTCTACCGCTCGGCTGTCAGTCTTCTCCCTATAGCGTTTTTTCCCATCTGTCTCCCTACCAAATGATGCGTGCACACTGCAAATGCTCGCTTTTGTTTTTTAACTGAATTCAAATCCATGTATATTTATTTTTGATTATTTAACTTCTTCTGAGCCCAGCATCTATTCAAAAATAAAAAGTTTTAACATCAGTGTACAAAATCCCCTAGTCTCTGTGCGTGCGCGCACACACACATGCACGCAGATGATACAAAGCCTCCCACAACACGCCACCAGTAACCATTGGTTTTTGGCCTCATTACACAAAGATTAATTGAGGTGCCTGATGTGGCTGCCTTGTGTTTACCATGTGGCAGACCAACCTCCACAGTCTGACTGCTATTGGTTTACATTCTCTGATAATTAATTTACAACAATATTCCCAGAAAAAAACATGTTTAACACAAAAGGCCCATCTCAGCTCCAGCCACACAATCCACACGCCTCCACAGTCCCAAAGTACAGTACGGATCACTGGAATCAGTTAGTTTCCTCCTGTTTCACAATAATTTTAGCTAGCTGTAATCTTGGCTTGCTTTTGTCATCTATTTTAATAAACAATACCCGAGGAAATCAAATGACTCACATGCAAAAAAAAAAAAAAAATGGTCTTAATGCCGTCTCCTCACTGTTTACACTAAAGGCCAGAATGTGACTACGAATGAGGTCAATTATGCACATGGAGCTTTAAAAATGTAAACATTTACTAAAAAATTACAACGGAGAAAGAAATACATTTCACGTGTTTGCAGACAGACTGCAGAAAGGGACTACTTTCTTTTTTATGATAATTTTAAAAAAAGGCAATAAAGTAATAAAAACGTAACTGACCATCTACAATCAGAGACTGGCTGTATGATATTGACCAATAAGCATTAATCTGTTTTAAATGATAACACAGGATAGGCCATCATTGATGTTTCCTTACTGCCAACGGTCATCGATGTTCATACCCGTTCGTTAACCTTAAGGCTGGCTACCCCGCTGGGCTACCAAACAGATTTATCTATAATTAGGATAAATAATGCTGCTAATGCTGTTGACTAAACTGCCCAAACGTGAGTCAATATTTACTTACATGTCATACTAAAATCAAAGAGAGCAGATACTGGGTTATTAGAAGAACTATTCCCCCTATATGCGCTGTGCTAAACACACTCAATACTCAAAACCCGATATTAAGGGTACAGTCTATACAAGCAAGCATGTACTGTGCCGAAAAGAAAATGAAGCCAACTCTACGAAATGCACCGGGGACAATGAGGCTCCAAAGCTTAATGGAGGCTTGACAACTACTCTTTGCTATAGACACACCTCTTCTGAATAAATATACACGAGGTCCTTTGGTCGAGGAAAGTTTACCACAGCAAATGACTACCGCTCATATTAACACCCATCAGTGGCACTGGCTTCTACAGACTTTGCCTTGCGCATGGTGCCCTACCCATCTCACTGTCACTGGAGGCCTAGGTTCCCATTCAAGCTCATCTTTCTTTGGTTACTCTTGATAACCAAACGTTACTCCTCATTCATTTTCATTTTGCATGTCGGATATAAATATACACATTATTGCACACGAAAAAAAAAAAAAAAACAACACAGACTCTAAACAGAAATATGACATTTTGAAAACTTGTCATACAAGCAATATCTGATAGCAATAAAGGCGTCCATCAGATGTTACCTGAAGGATAAATTTCACAAGCTTCTCTGGTGTTCCGCAGCATGAAAATAAAGTGAGGACATGATTGGAATGACAGGATCCCTCGAAATGTCAACATGTCTTATTCTGGTAAAAATCTAACAGCAGCCCTGACATGCAACACCTTTCAAGACCAACAATTACATTTTATGTAGCGTCTCATATTCCACCTTATACTTTGTCACTTTTGTGCGCATTCAAAAAAAGCAGGTAAGACAATCCTCTTCAAATTGTAGTGATCACCATAACTCTGCATCTTTCACTCTGTGGATGACGTCATATCCTCCCAGAACCATCACAGAACATACCAGAGCCAGGTGTGAAAGCTATCACAGGCTACTGCAGGGGAGAAACAGGCTGTGCTGTTCCCACTAATCTCTCAGGTCCTTGGATCGCTATACACTACCAGACACACATGGCTCCACAAGTCACCAAAGCTTCTGAAGAGCAGGCCTATGCCTATCAAAGTAACATAGCCACACAACTTGCAAGAAAAGTGTCAGACATATGTGCATTAATTTCCCAACCAATCAAATGCTAACAGAACCTCTTTATATACTGATACAGAAGAATCCTGCGAAAGGTTTTCTGACAGACAATATTTGATGACTGTGAGTGATACTCCTACAAACAGTCTCCAGCTGGTCTAAAAAGCCCTAAATACTGTAGGTGAGCCTTATACGCAGATGTATATGCAAGATGAGACAGCCCCCTCCAATGTAAAAAGCCTGTGCACCAAATAATATTCTCCAATCCAGTTTAACTGCGATTAGGTTATACTCTGTCACAAAGCAAAAATGGGATTAATTCTGAGTTTGGGTATGACATGAGAGGAGAAACCATCTGTGGGGATGAAGGCAAGCAATGGATCTGGTAAAAGCAAAGCACAATAGCTTATTACAGGGGTGGCTGGGTTATTGACCCAAAGTGACAAAGACCAGCCAAAAGAGGCTCAGACGAGCTCATTAAAATTCTACCGATGGCAGAAAAGTCAATAATCCCTCCACAAGCGACAGATGAGTTTAGCTACTCGGGAACATTCATCACAGCTGCATTTAATTTCTTTGTATATCTGTTGGGCCCTCTTGGTGGGGAGCTGCTCACATGGTCACGCTCCATGCCTGTTATTTACTCCACATTTCAGATGACTTGAGAGGAAACTCTGCTTAACATACTAAATCTCTAAAGACTCACTTTAGGTTCCCGACACTGATGTTCTAGAGGCCACCGTACAACGTCTTACTAAAATTAGTTTTGACTACAAAATCCTACTGAAAGTAATTCCATCACCGATGTGGCAACAACAGAGGGTTACTGAACATATAACCCCAGCATCACCTATATCTATATGCCCTACAGCACTGAAATGGAGTAACACTAACACAGTACAGACCCTCACTCAAACAGGGAGAGAGGAGTGAAGAGGGGTTGCTGGTCGTAAAAGTTGCTGACTGGGGCTAGAGGGTGGCAGTAAAATTTCCTGACTAGGTGGGGCGAGGTTGTGGTGGTAAATTCCTTATCAGCTACTTTTAATGCTGCTAAATAGCAGAACTACGGATTTCTGGGACTGCACGCTAATTGAGGGCATCAGGGAACTGCTGTCAATTTGACGAAGACTTCTGGAATTTCCAAGAGAGGTAAGACGTCTGAGTAATTCACATTTAAATGCATCTGTTGACCTGTAGAAACTATCCATCTGCCTGCTTCTGTTTAACTGTTTGATTTAAAATACACCTACTGTATATACCATGGCCTCCTCTAGTTTGTAAATTTCTTATGTTCTTTATGCATGGAAAGTGTCCCTTGTTTTCTGGATTTTTCTTTGTTTCTCTCGGCTTTGTGATCTGGCCAATTTTTTACGTGAGAAATACGAGATTAGCAATATTAGCAGACTAATTATTCCAGCCACAGATCAGTTAATTGTATACCTCAAGTCATCTGGATCATTGTATCAACGCCAGTTTTTGTTACGTGAGTTTGGGTACATCTGGGATTCACTAAACTTTTTGACACTATTGCAGTTTAAAACCACACGTTTAAGATCTTAAAGAAGAATGTCAATTAAAGTACAGCACTATAATGGTGGGTAAGTGACCCACTAGGGGGCAGCCACTGCTGCGAAGGGCAGGCCTGATCTGGATTGAAACTCATATAATGCCAAAGGGTTGTTACTTTGGAAACAACGGGCTCACTACCTCCTGAAATGTATATGTAACAGACAACCATAACGTCTTTACCCCCTCATTTTCTGAAAGCCAGGATAAGCTGCTTAAATAAACTGCTTGAATAAGACTAAAAGCATTAACATTTTCGACTGATGCCATGTGTGGTATTTATGTAGGTCATGTATGTAGAAATTTTTTTTATTTTACTTGTCTTCTAACTTAAAGATGTACTAGGAGATGAGTCACAGAGCCACACTTCAGTGTGCATGGGGGGTGGCCCACAGACATGTGATCCTTCACCTTCACCTACCAGCTGGTAAAAATGTGCATGAGGCTGCTTAATTAAGTAGCGGGTTTGAGGTCGGTGGTGACCCTTTATCTGGGTTTGTTTTGGCCGGAATATAGATGGAGCGCCTAGGTAAACATAAAGGTGCTTGCATTCAGAAGGTGTGCTTGCATTTCCCAGGCTTTGAATTCATAATAGGGAGAGGTAACCTGTAAAAAATAGTCAGCATATGTTTGCTGACAATGTTCTCTTTCTGTCAACTCGCTTTGGAAAATTGGATCGTCGGGGAGTGTAGCGTTTGGCTAAGTATTTGCAGCTAATCACCTGCAACCTGTCTTTCAGTTGAGGGATCTGCAGTTCATGCTCAGTAAATACATTGCCCTCCTGTTGTCTTCCAAGAGATAGCAGCTCATCACTGTCAATAAAGAATGTTCTTATTAACTGGCATGGTCATTACTGGAACTGCTGTGTAGTTAGGTGTGGATTGATATGGCCAAACTGTCACATCACATCATTTTTGGTTATGATCACATTTAGGACTGTGGAATTTTCTCACCACCCAATAAGAAGGATGGCACTATCATCTCTGACCCCTTTCCTAATCGAGAGACTTCGGGACTTGACTTTCATTCTTGCCCAGGACATCAGCTTGTCCATCCTTTTCTGCAGCCTCGATGCACATGGCACTATCAGCAGCAGGCTAGTAATATCATTCATGTAGCTTCTCAGGGGGGCAGATTCTATCCTGATGGCAATCATACTCCTCCAACTTGTCTTGATCCAAGGAGTATTACCTCAAAGGCAACCACAAACAGAATGGGGGAGATCGAGCATTTCATGGTGATTCCTACCTCCAAATGCTGCCATCCGCTTGTGAAGTTCTGGAGGGCAAAGCCCATCTGCACGTCCTGGAAGTAATTGGAGAGGCCTCTGATGCTGACAGGCTTTTGGAAGAACTCTGCAAAATAATCAATAAGTTTGTGTGGCATGGAGACATAAGCATTTGCCAGGTCAAGCCACACAACGTGGGTCTTTCTTTTTCTGTCTAACCTGTTGAAAGTGTTCCACACAGCCTGGGAAGCCTGGGACCCCCACCTTTTGGCAGTTGATGTCGAAAAAAGCAATTCTCCGTGCCAAAATGGAGATAACGACCTTTCCTTCAATGTTGAGTTAGGCAATACTCCTGAATTGGCCGATTTCCCTTGAGTCCTTTTCCTTGGAGATGAAAACCGCCACTGCTCTTCCCCACTCCTACAAAATACATTGCTTTTTCCATGCAACTTGCATGACGGTCCACATCAGCTTCAAAACTATGGGGCAGTTCTTATATAGTTTATAAGGTATTCCATGAGGCCTTGGGGCTGCTGATGATCTGGCCTTTCACAGTACCTCTCTGACTTTGCTGAGTTTGTGGGGGGGGGGGTATATGTTGAATTAGGATATAGATGAGGTTGGGTGAAGCACGCATGCTGGCAAACCTAATGGCACATTCCTTGCTGGGTCACCATGCTACCACCTGGTGTCTTCTTCCAACTTCCCACTCTTTGCTTCCTCTATCAGCTGCCTAGTGTGCCCGAAGGGATTCTTCTAGAAGTTAGTTTGTTCCTTTTCCTTCCTCTTCCTGTGCTTTCAGATGCGCTCAGCTTTCTGCAGGCTGGCTAGCCTCGGCTTAACATCCTCCCACAGTGCTTTCAGACCTTCCGTCTCTCTCGGTGTTACCTTCATGCAGTTCTTTCTGAGTTGTCATCGATGTTGCACCAGCTGTTCTCCCTCTCTCTCGCCTCCCTTTCTGTATTAGAACAGAGGTTTTCTTGGTGGTAATTATGCCAAACCTAGCGTTGCTCTCTTGATAGAGAATATGTCTGAATAGGTTAAGCCTAGACTCTGTGCCCCTCCCACAATGATTTCTGCAGAATCTCACTAAGGCCTGCGTCCAATTTCTCCCATACTATTGCCTCATTGGCCACCTAATCTTATCCCTCATAGCTGGTACTTGCTTCTCTGATATTCTTGGCTCTGGTCTTTCAGAATAAGCAAGTGCATCTCCAAAGTGATTACACAGCAGATGACTCACCACTGAAGGGCCTTCCTCCTCATCCGACTGCCTTTCCTCACTAGCAATGGGTCCTTCCACACTGAGGTGTTCTACCTGGCTTCTGGTCACTCTTGTCTGCTGATGGCCTTTCCCTCCACATCTCACTTTTCCCTAGTGAATTTGTAGTCGACTGAATGTAGTGACCTTTTTCCCACCCGCATCCACATATCCACAACCTCTTCACATTGTGTGCGTTCATTCCTGGTGTTTCTATGTGATCCATTCATTTAGGCCTATCTTTTATCTCTCAGAGGGCCTGCAGGTCGACTTCTTTTTCTAGACTTCATGGTGAGAGTTGGGTCTCTCAAGAGAAACTAGTGGGTTTGCAAATTACAAGAGGTGCACCGATCCGATATTCAGATTTGTATCAGAACTGATCCACACCTATTTGATGGATCGGGTATCGGCCATGTGTTTCCGCGCAATATCAAACTAAAAGCTTTTTTTGGAATTGATCCTTCCTCATAAGCCACACCGCACACTGAGTATTCGACGTATGTGACCCATCTATGGACTGTTAGTTTTTTACAATGTTACATGAAAAATAAATATTTATAGCAGTCTGACGGTATATAAAATGTATTTGTTTTTAAGATAGCTGATTAAAAAAAGATCAAGTTAGTGATTTATATCTTGACCCAAAAGCTAAGTTGAGATCCATTGAGATCAGTGGAGACAGGCCTAACTGAAAAAAGGAGAGAGACATACATGCAGCACTTAGACGTTATGCAGGCTGACATTCCTTTGTTTCACATTGGTCTGTTTTTGTTGTTGTACTGTTGCAGCCTCCAAATAAGCAGATATCACGTGATAGGCACTTGCCAGTTCTGTTGTTACAACAATAGTGTTAAGTACTACACTTGTACATTTTGGCCATTCATTGGAAGCTTAGTTTAGTTGAACTTATACCTAGTCAACTCCTTGACATCGCACATGTTTGTAATGCACTATTTACCTTACTTGTACTTTGCTTTGGACAAAAGCATCTGCTAAATAAAAGTAAACATAAGTATAGCGCTGTATTGTGCTGAGCTGGCCCATGTTCAGGCTGTTTTGAGGCTTGATGAAATGTGAACGTGAACCCATAACTGTTTGACGGGGTGTGTCTGCACTTCAGCACCTGCCCAGTCAAGCCTAAGTCATTCTGAAAAGGAACAGAAAGCAGTCAGAGGCAGGGACGGGGAGTGGCGCTGCCTGTCCTGAGCGGTCCTGCACAACCCGCCGTGCTTACTGGTACCGTGGAACTGAAAGAGAGAGTAGAGTGAGTTTTAAAACTTGTCTTTGTTCATCAGCATAGGAACGTGCTGACACAGCAGAGGCGGACACTCCAGGAGAGCCGAAGCTGGCTGATTAAGGGTCGAGCACTGATGAAGTGCTGCCATTTCCAAGCAATGACTAAGCTGTGCTGGAGGCAGGCTTCGGAGGTGATTTACAGGACTAGGGAGAGAACGGCTTTTGAATAACATAACGAGATGAAGGGGCTTCTTAGTTGTTCTTTCAGCTAGTCCCCTTGTTGCAGGGCTCCAGTCAAAAAAATTACTTTAGGAGCCACTGGCTCCTAAACCCAAAATATTAGCCACATAGTTTTTTAGGAGCCATAATCTGCATTACATGCCAAATGTGAAATAAATAAAAAATACTTAAATGGCATATTTTAACTCTGGTCACACTGCCTTTTCTTTCTCCTATCTGAGATATCAGATCAGTCTACTGTTGCCTTCTGCATTATTATACATAACAACAGAAGAATAAATAATATGGAAATGTGCAATATGTAATATGTAAGGAAGATAGCTCAGCTATTTAACATGAAGTGCACACAGAAGCACTGAACAGGGTTGCCAGCTCTCATGCATCTGGCGTTACACACTTTCAGACTCTCATGCTCAGACAAGAAATCTTACGGCAAATCTATATTATTCCATTATAAACGTAAAATAAGCTACGTCAAAAGTGTTGGGGTAGTCTGCAAACCATGAAAACTATTGAGAAGGCAGTAAAACTGTTACATGTAAATGCGTGTGCACACTTCCGTTGCACTGATAATCTCACGCCAGCCAGGAGACCAAAGCTGGCAACCTTGATTTAAATAATAAAAATTCGGCTGGAAAGAAATCAGAAAAACCAAGAGGTGTTGCTTGCCTTTGTTGAAATATACTTCAACCGTAAAACTCAATATAAAGCTAACTTTCTCACGGTATCATAGTTAGGGTTTAAACCTGAAACCACTGTTGAGTATACCTCCCTCTCGCTTGATGATATATGTCTGTATCGTTTAGGTTTGTACTTATTAGTGCATAAATAAATTCCATCTTTTGTATTTCAAATGTGCACGGTGTAGTTATTAACGGTAAGGGAGAAGCGCGGTGTGTTCTCCCAAAAGTCTATGCCTGCCGCCTTTGCGAGAGTCAGTTTTTTTCCCAACCATCGATTAGTTTTTTCCCCGATCCATCCCCCTTCCGAGGCTCCATACTCTCTGCTACAGTTGGCAAGATGGCGTGAAGAGTTTCCAACGCAACGATTTGACAAAACCCGCCAAATCTGTCAACACTGTTCTGGATCGAGCCATGCTTTAATCACGTGATAATATAGCAGGAAAGACAGAGGTGGGTTAAGAGTGCACATAGTTAAAAGCTGCCGCTTCTCTTGCTTTTTTAGTTTTTACTTTTTCTTGGACTGTGAAAGGCAGTTGCCACTGGTGACTGATATGAAAAAACTAGTCGCATTGGCGACCATTTTAGTCGCCATCTGGAGCCCTGTGTTTGTAATTTATACCCTGGTGGGTGACAGTAGTACCATCAGTGAAGGGCGCCGCTAGGATCAGAGCTCTCCAAGTAAGAAACTGTCATAATGTGTTTTAACAGGTCAGGCCAGAATACCACCAGAAAGAGGTTAAGTCACCTTTCTATCTGTATGGTCTCATTCCTCCCTCTGTATTTCAATGGGGGTCTATACTGTCTCATTCCCACCCTGTCTGATTGAATCAGGCTGTGCACAGTCTCACGCCTACTTTGTCTGTGTTTGAATGAAGCTATGTACTGTCTCACTCCTACTCTTTTTTGAATGCGCGTTTGTACTCTCTTACTGCTCTTGGCGTCTGTGTTCAAACGGCAGTCTGTAATGTCTTACTCCTCCACATCTGTGTTTGAATGCAGGCCTGTACTGTGCAATTCCTACCTGTAACTGCTTTTGTGTGGAGTATGGTTCACCAACCATTTGTGCAGATTAATTTCAAAAACATCAAATATTACTGCCAGTACCTTAACATCAACCTAACCCTGCCAGCAGTAGACATAGGTAGTACTAACTTTTAATATCACTATACACACACATTATATTGCTTGGATATGTCATTTTGTCTGTATTTTAAAAAGCAATGTTACTACAGTACAGTGCCAAAACAAATACCGTGGCCACCCAATCCTATCCAGCACCCCCACATCTGCCTCCCTGAAATCAATGCACATAATGTGGAATGTCTGATTACTTTGGAGTATTGTTCTGAGCACACCCAGTAAACGTGTTATTAGACCATATTTACAAGCACATTCGGAATTAAAAAAACAATTACGATGGTGATAACATTACAGAAGGAAGCTTTGGACTTTTTTACATGTCGGTAGCATTTTGTCTGTCATTTACGGCACTTACTGCATCACATAAAAACCTTGCGCTGGGTTGAAAATGCGAGGGCAAAAGATTATTACTTGGGCTGTCGATTATTTTTAATCGCACACTTTTTAATAGTTTACAGCATCAAAAAAAGAATATCAAATATATTCTGTATAGAAATTATATGAAAATTCTTTGCTCATACTATTGTCCTATTGGAGTACCAGAATTAACGCAAACTGCGCATTTGTTTTGGCATCAGCGGTAGTGGGCGGGAGTGGGTTCGCCTCAGGCACCACATGGCCTTCGACCGACCATCCAGACTTTCTGAATAAAATCCACAATCAATATTTCATTCCTTCGCATCGAGAAGCAAAGAAATGATGTCACTCCAAGCCTCCGGTGCTCTCCACTGTGAGGCCCATCTAATTTGAGATTGACCGCTGCGATGAAATCTGCCGTTTTATTGATATCAAAAATATTATTAAATTGATTTCTTTCACACATATTCAGATAATTAGTAGAAATTGTATGCATAACGGCAATAACCTTACACAGTGTTACTAAAACCCCACAGAGTATAGAAATCACTGAAACAATTACACTGTTCATAACTGGAAAAAGTAACTGACTGGCAATACATTATATCATCCTCACATCACTGCAGTTTTGATATGGTACAGTGAGCGGTGGGATTAAGTGTCAACCCATCCACATAAACAGCTCCCAGACAGGGAACTGGAACCTGTGGCAGCCAAGCAGGTCTGAGGATGCTGTCAACTTGTCACACAGCGGGACAAGAAGAGGATCTACCTTTACGCATTAACACATGACACAATCATCTGTTTCTCTTGCTTCTATTATGAAGGTTGCAACCACCACAAGTTAGTTATTCTAGTGCTGTTGTCCTTCACCTTAACCAAATGCAAGCCGGTAGCTGAAACGCAAGCAGCGCTTTCAATTAATTCAAGAAATAATTCAAGGAGGGAATTCAGTAAAAAAAATAATAAAATAAATAAATAAACTCCACTGTCAGGGCTGACACGACTTGAATTGTGCAGTTAAGTCATTTTTAAGACTTTTACATTGAAGAATTCTTGGAGAAAAAAGCTGTCACTGATTGCAATTCAAAATTAAAGTTTAGGATTCTCCAATTGTGCCAATCGCCAGGAGAGGTCTCTGTAGATTTCCCAGGGCAGAGGACCCAAAATGGTAGATTTTGTGACTTCTATGCAGTGCTGGACCCCCTGAATCTGCCAGGGTGTCCTCTGACACCCCTGGGACTCTCCTCTGTGGGATCAGTGAGATTCTTTCAAAGTTCTGCACAATCAATGAGCAAAGAAATTATTGTTGTAATCATATTTTTCTTAAAGAAAAAGCATTTCTAATAAATACGGTTTCGTCATGTCAGATTATCCTGTCCAGCGCATGGCGCCCTCTAGGGTTTGTCTGGGAGAATGACAAAAAGCCATCTTTTGGAGAACAGCTCCTAGCAACAGCAGCTGAAGCCTTTCTGGAATTAAACCAAATTCCCGCAGTAGGACTAGAAAGGGATTCTGCCCAAATTCCGGCTTTGCGGTGTGGTACCACAGCTCTCCTAAACATGCCGAAATGAGCGGGCAGTGAAGAGCAATTCATTTACCAGGCTGCCACTTTTAAGATATCCTCTCTCAGAGGGAACTTGCAAGGGTGTCCCCATTTTCTTAACATTGCACCCATTTATGGAACTGGGCTCAAAACAAACAGGCATTTAAATATTTGTATTATATTTCTATTGGCCCAAAATGAAAGCAATGGTGTTCCAGGGGCAGTCCTTCTGTTCCCAAGAGTAAATGAGGACGGCGAGCCGTTCATTTCCCCAGGCAAACAGTATGGTAAAGAGCAGCATAGCACCAGGGAGATTTGAATCTCCTGCTAATTACTGCAATGCCACGTCACCTATTGACAACACGCCCCACCAGGCCCGAGCCTGTTCCGGGAACACTGACGCTCAGCTGTGGGTTCACTCATGGATCACGGCCTCCTCCTCAGGCACAGCACAGACCCCGTTGCTAAGCACACTACAAACGCACTTAACATTTGTCATGTCTAGGCTCTCATCTTCAAAAAAAAAAAAAAACTTACAATTCGGCCTTTCCAACAACACCATTGATAATCCGTAAGGTATTTTTATGACCTCACCAGGGAGGAATAATTTGTTATAAAGTATTGCTAATCAGTAAATGCAAACATTTGAGATAACATTGCACCATTCCCTTCTTAAGACTGAGTCAAAGTATTTGACAACACAGTGCCTAAGAATCTGTCCAAAGCATCCTGTGAGAGCTTTACTATAATACTCTGAAATAAAGTCACCACATTGCTTCCCTCAGGATAATGAATCACCCCTTTCCTTCTGTGCCCCGTATTGCCTCCACTCCCATAATATATTTGAGCATCAGAATATTTATAAAAGCAAATAAGTCATAAACACTCCACACATGAGTAAACCGGTAATGGCACACGGCCTCACGCTAGGAGCCGTTACACACAGACAAAACACATTTTTACAAGGCGTCCATGCGCATAGCCTGTAAAACTGAAGGATTAACACATTCACAGTTTTCACTGTGGCTTTTCACTTTCAGAGTCTGGGGGCCTGACAACTTCCAGTAAAAGCCTGGTCAGGACACAAGGGACAATCACAGTAACACGTGTCTGCTCTTCTACTCCTCTCCTCCAGAAACTCCGCAGCTTCCCCTTATAAATATACCACCATGTCACATCCTTATCCTACTAACATTCGCATCAGAGAAACTTGTGCCCAAAGGTCTGTGGCCTGTGCTGTGTGTTGGAGAAGCTTGGCACAGATACCACCACTAAATGACAAACGGCATATTCAGCTTGAAATGATGTGTGATGACATTATTATTGTGGTAAGTGGTGTTCAGACCAGCAACTGAACAAAATGCATTTTTGGACACATTCGGGAGTCAGGGCTGTGGGCTGTAAAAAACATTATTGAAAAGGCCGACATATCTGAGTACCACCCATCTTTGAGAGTACGTGGGACAGCAACACAGGCACTGACTTTTATGAAGCTTTCAGCTTGTACGCCCTCTCTCTCAGGGCCTGGAAGACACAGTGCCATTCCAAAGTGTAAACAAAGCCAGCATTGAGCCCAAAGGCTTGCATTTGACTCTGCTCATTTCAGCAAAGGGAACCTTTTGTACACCTAAATCTCTGGTGTCAAATCCCACTGCCTTAAATATGCCTCCTTGCCCTACATGTGGTGATTTGCATTGTCACAATACAGAGAGCAGCTCAAACTTAGGTGCAGTTGGACATAGTAGTTAGGCAGAGGAAATAAATACACTCCCATTTCATCGTTTTAATTGACCAGATATTCTTCCTTGTTCCAAGAACTGTTGCATTAACCCAACAGGACAAAATGTAATTTGGATAATGTTTGCGTGTGCAATATAGGTAACTTAATATGAACCACAATAGCAGGGGCTTTCATGGGTAGCAGCAAAAAGGGAGACACTGAGGTTAGAATACAGAAGTGAGGGTTAAATCACACCAAACAGTGCACTACAAGTTTTTAAAGGCACGGCTGCATAAGCAAAGAACCGGCCGCAGTGCATTAACCATTAAGACACAGAAAATATGACGATGACCAAATGCAGGTAGAAAAGAGATGAATAAAGTGTTTCCTGTACCCCTCGCCCTAAGTAATATGTAACCCACATTTCTTACACTGTGTCCCGGCAGACTCCACGTGTTGTGTCTTTAGCTTCGTCTCAGTTTTGAAAATAACAGATGCATCCCAGCTTTGTAGGGGAGCAGCTGTGGGTAGCGCAGGCTGGGATTCAGCTCCCATGACAATAATCAAATGAGCCAAACGCGTCAAGAGAGAAAGAGGCTGACAGACGGATGACACCAGTAAAAATCTCCAGCGCCATTGTCAGTTTACGGCGATGGTTATCAGAGGGGAACTAAAATATGACACATCTAACCAGCATTATTTGAGAGGCAACTGACACTTAAATTCGCAATAACTACTTTATTTTATATATATAAAAAAATAACAGCAAAGTAGTTCAGCCAAGCAAGCAACCCAGGCAACCATTGTTTCTGGGAAATTTGCTCGTGATCCCAGTTGAAAAATAAAAAAAATATATATTGATTTTTGTTCATGCAACCGATCAAGTAACAGTATATTACATAGCCTTGTATTACAACGATTGAATGTATTGCATTAGTTTTATCATTCAATGCGCAAAAAGCAATACCTTGCATTCTTTTCTATAAAACATCCACGCCGTTTACCCTTGGGGTCTGCCAGTACCAGGATTGCACTACAGCCGGTTAACCAAGATAAACATGGACGATGGCCGCTCGCTGCGGTACTCCTCCTCCGTTAATGCCGCTTATAAGGCGAGGCGGACTGCAGCAGGCAGGTGTCCATCTCCGTGGCGGTAACCACGAAGGGACACTATCAGCAGCCACCTGAGTAAATGGACCCAGGGGATGTTTGGTCCGATCACACAGATTGTTACCACTGCTTCACACAGACACACACCAGCAGACTATCTACTCAACCAGGAGGAGAGCCGCCACAGACCACCTCGTAGTCCCTTTTACCAGAAGTTCTTCACCCAGCGGCGGGGTTTCTTTCCACTAGTCAAACTGCCAACTAAGCCGCTTAACAGCACCTCACCCGACATTTTAATGAGTTCATTTGAAAACTTTGCCAGCCAGTGCCGAGATCAGAAGAATATTAGGGTGCACCTAAAATGAGTGAGGAGGCACGTTCCGTGCAATCATGACGTAGTCATAAACAGACTGACTTCCACTGGAGGGTTTAGATTATTAATCTGAGTGCGCAACCTTGCAACCCTGGGTCTGTCGCCAGCTCCTCCACCACCGCCTCGGCTCCGCATGGTTAACACCAGCAACACGCGATTTACGCGTTCCGAAAACTGAAAAACATTTCACTTTGATATATGTAACATTAGCTCAACAAATACAACAGCAGGAAAACCAAACCAAGTCAATTAACAGCCCCGCTATTTTGAGGTCAACAAAGAAAGAGAGATCTAGGGTTGCAAACTCTCACGCGTCTGACGTGACACTCGCGCTCACACACTGAATATTACGACAAATTTAAACCACAAACGTAAAATTAGCTACACCAAAAGCGTTGGGGTAGTTTACAGACCCTACAGACTATTTACACGGCAATAAAATTCTTTCATACACGTAAATTCGTGAGCAGACTTGTCTCGAATTGAAAACCTCACTCCAGCCAGCTGACCGAAATTGGCAACACTGGGGAAGCAGCGCATCGTACAGATTATTCTCAAGTCTGTCACCACAAATCAGCCTAACCACGAGTAATGTGGGTGCACGGTGATGAGTAATGCAGCCGTGTGAAGTGGCCGCTTAAATGAAATTAGAGACTCACCACACTCTGCCTTCTCGCGCCATTTAGGCTTCCCGCCACACGCCTCTAACGGCCAACTACATCCGGGCGCTTTGCCACGCACTTTACGTCAGGTGCTTCAGGATCACTACTGCAAACTTTTTTATTATTATTATCATCTTACACTCTAATATTTCATCCTAAATGTATGCCTTCGATGCGACCCCCGGACACTTTAAGAAGAGGATCAAAGTAATTTTGCCCCCAATTCTCCTAAAGTTTTGCCTGAGCAATGTCCCTGTTAGTGGCCAGGGGGTGGCCAGTAGCCTTCTCGGTGCTCCATGGCGAGGGCACAGGGTTGAGCTGCTTGTGATTCTGCACAGTACATGCCTACCGCGCTGTGAAAGACTCTCCTGGCCTGTGCCGGTCTGAACCTCCTTTTCAAAGCCAAGGCGAACATGTCCCCGTTGGCAGCATCCCGCCTGGCCGTGCTCCGGTCTTTCCAAAGACGGAGACGAATCTGTGAATGAGGCCTCCGCAGCGTGCATTCACCAGTTCCGCTTGGCTGAGCCACACTCAGCCACAACGAGGGCTCTGTTCCCCACGCCGCCTCCGGGCTGCGCTGCCGCGCGCTCACGGCTCTCTGGCAAACGCCAGGAGTCTCACGTCCGCATGCAATGGCCTGTCTCGGCACGTATGTTTCCTTTCATTTTAAAGGGAAGAAAAACATTTTTCTATAGTGCCGTCAGGCTTGCGTGTGTTTCTCATCTTTTTTCAGTCACGCACTTAATCGTCTGATTCCAGATGCACATCATAAAATAAATAAATAACATTCCTCTGGATGACTCCAGTAGTTGACTGCCAGCTAACACACAGGAAGCACAAACTACAAGTCAGCATTAAAGTTTTGTTTTTAATTTCTTTTTCTCAATTTAAAAAAAATGCAACTATTTGCCCAATACAATACAAAGATGGTAGGAAACAGGCATTTCTGGATCTCAGAGAAGGACTTTTAAATGCGCTTTTGAAATGCAAAATCGCATATGGGTTCAAGTCTGGACAGGGGTGGTGTGGTATCGCATCCGACCGCTGACAGAGCTTGGTGCCCTTTCATCAGTGGTTTTCATTCTCACCCCGGCCCCATCCAAACCTGAATCGCCATCTCCAGACAAGTCTTCCTCACAGCAGGATTCTAACCCAGTTTTGGATACAGGCCAGCATGACCAGCTTGCAGCTTGACCAAGATGCTTCCCGGAAACATCCGATGGCATAGGGCCAGTCCTGTAAGGTGTCTCTAAAGCTGCTAACTCTCTATATTAGCATTTGTACCCAACTCCATATATTCCCCAATTGTGTACTAACAACAGTTCATTTTGTAAGCATTTGGCATTAATGTTTTTCGGCACAAAAGAACAGTGTACGGTTACGTAGAAATCCTCTTACATTCAGATTCATGTCACACAATGTTCCAGAACGACGAGAGCCAGCAGCTTCCCAGGAAGAAAGGGGCTGACTTTCCATCATGTGCTCTGTAATCCACTTTGATTTTGTGCTGTTTTTAAAACACAGACTGCCCTACAGTTCTGAACATAACCTAGGTCTCCTTCAAGTTGTCCGAAAGGGGCTTCTTAAACAGTGTATCGATGTCCATTAATGTGCAAGTGCAACAATGCACAAAGATGAGCACCTTAAACATCTACAACTTTACAGGACAATACAGAGGATCGTCATCTTAAATAACAGTTCTTATTTGTACAAAAACAGGCATCAAGGCGTAAAAATGACACATTAAAAATCTCCGTATCCAGAAATAAATTAATACCATTATTATAAAAGGTGGTTACCTGCAGGGGCAGATTAATGCATTGGCTATCCTAGGCTGTAGCCTAAGGCCCCAGCAAACATCAGGGGCCCATTTTGGGAAAAATGGAACGGTTAGTCAAATCGGCAACACCTGAGTGTCCATGCTGATCTCAACCTCAGGACCCCAGATACATAATCCGCTCCTGGTTACCTGTGCTTTCTTCCTCTTTTAAGTAATTTGGTTTTGTTTTGTAGGGGATGATCATTTACTAATATGTCGAAAGGTTGACAACCAAGGTGCAGACCACATGCCGGCAGGCACCCACTGGACACTGGCATCGGCAGTTCAAGGCCAATTCATTCATATGAAAGTTATTAGGAATGTCGGCCACTGCCTAGGTGTTCCAACTGGAAGCTTCGCCGGCAGGACGTTCAACTGGCAAGAAGGTGCGTTACTTTTTCCATGTGTGTCGGTTTCAGAGTCTACCGCTTGCCATAGCTCTGCTCCAGCCAACGTCTCACATCTTTCAGGTGATAGAAAAATGGTCCCTTTCCACCCAGATAGGCAATTTTCTTCTGCTGCACGATGCAGACCCTTTCAAAGGATACTCCATAGGCCACGTTTGCATTATTGTCCATACAGTCTGTCACTAGGTGGCACTGTGGCGGCAGTGCAAACTGCTCCAGCAGTGCGCGGGCAGCCAGCATACGCTCCTCCAGACTGCGGTGTTTCCTCACCTGAAAGGCATTTGACTCCATGGGGGACACCGCCCAGCCATCTGAGGGGTGGGCCTCATCGATGTATACGACAAGGAAGTCTGCCACATCCGAGAACTCCTCCACCAACCGCCGAAAGGCCGGCAGGTGGGTCACAAAGGGGGGTCAGGAGGCAGAGCCGAAGTTGACGATCAGAGGGCGGTCAGACGACTCAAAGTCAAGCAGGTGGCATTCGTCGTCCATCCTGTTGCCAATGCTCCGCCTCTGGTCTGACGAGCCGGGGACCTTCACTACCTTGGAGTTTGGGGCCTCACCTCCCAGCTTCACCTGAACAAAGAGACCAGTGACAAGCTCCTTTCAGTATGACATCTTTCAGCTGCCTTTGTTCATCTAGAGTCTTTAAAACACCGGGGAAATGTTCATTCTCTAATTCACATGCATTTCCAGCATCATCTCCAGAACAAGTATGTTCAAGTGCATGAAACTTAAGGCTTAATAGCACTTCTTGCAACCACAGCAACTTTCATACAATGATACATTCTCAAAGTCCGAATGGTTTCACGTGAGGTTTAGGTATCAGACAGAAAACAAGACTTTAAGCTCGAACAGTGTCCAAGGTTATTTCTGCAACGTCGATAACTGCCCACAACCAATGAATGAAATGCGGCAAGACATCAGATTGAACGTCACTTTTATATATGCGACTGATAAGAGATAAGGGGTCGCCAATAGGAGCTTGAGCATTTGTCGACAATTAGTGATGCTATTGGAAATATTGTTCGGCATATTACAGATGTGGGGACAGCCCACTGGGCATCAATTCAAGCTAAAATTTTCTCAATGTGTTAGTCCATTAGTTAACCATGTATTAAAGGCTGTGATTTTGGACTTACAGATAAGAATAGACTGGTAACATAACCATGGTGATGATCTTGTTACTAGATACTTGGAATTACAGCCTCCTTGACATCTGCATGCTTTTGATATATCTGCCTCACTTCTACGTTGGTATGAACAAAGGCATTTGCTAAATAAACAGAATTGTAAATGTGATGTAGAAAAACAAATGAATTACGTCTACTGCCCATTTCAGTAGAGTCAGCAGTACAATGTCAATTGATGCTACTGTTGGTAGCGTAGAACTTTACAATCCATCTACTGAACGCTTCCATTAAATTGGCCATTTTCCACTGGAATGTGAAGTGATGTCCTACCAAATGAGAGCTGTATTTCACAGAAATCTTGAAAATGCTGCTTTTTAAAATCTTGGAGGCAGGATGAGTGATGTAGTCTGTCTGATGACATCCACACACCAGCACACACACACACACACACAAATATCTGTGGTGACCCTTGTTCTGCAGTAATGGAGACTTCTAGTGATGGCTGTCCACACTGCCATATCTACACATCTAATACTCTTGTCCTTCCTCATCATGATGAGCCTAGATTGACAGTATAATTCTGTTATGACCTCATGTGGCAGACTACCTTAGAACAACAGTACCAAACCAGGGTTCTAAGGACCAGAACCATAAAAAAAAAAAAAACATCATAAAAAAAGTTAGAAAAGACAGATCCAAGAAGAGATCCACAGTCATGGTACAGGATCATAAATACTCCATTTGAATACTTGTGACACTGAACCCCCCAAATCCATATTTAAGGGACATTTAACGCAACATGGATTTATTTCCTATTTACATAAAGTTATTTAAGGTCAGGGAGACTGGCTTTACAGTGTGGCTAAACAATACATAAAACATGTCGTTTAAATGTCAAATTCTGTTGAAATCAATAATTAGATGACGGGACACAGATAAAGAACCTCGAACACTGTGACATCACTAATTCACATAAAAGGACATTTAAGCTCCCTTAAACTGCCATTGATGCCGTCAAGCTAATTCCATGTGCACGCCGCGGTGAAAGGTGAATGCTAAAATGCTCCTTTGACAGATTTCTGTCTAAAAATAACAGCGAAAAGAGCATCAGTATTTGAGTTCCTAGCACACGGGGCAATGGCCAGCTGGTCCTCACACTAAGTAGTATCAAAGTTCAAGTCAGTGCGACAGGTGGGGATTATGCTTAAGAAAGGCATCCATCTAAACGCGGATTGCCTTCGCAGACAATTACCAAACAAAACAAGAACGTATCGTATAAAGTGTATTCTACCGTTATGTTAACAATTAGTAAAAATATTTGTTTTAATTTCTTTATTTTTATACTTATTGTGGCCAGCCCGGTGAAGTCTGTACATACTCCGCGAACTTATAAACGCACACGTGAGATGCCCGGGTAGATCTGAAACCTTTTTTTTAACGCATGGTTACCTGCTTATAGGCATCGAGAAGGAAACTGTTCCACACAGACCGCAAGCCGGCAGGAGTCAGCATGCGATGCCACTGTCCACCGGCGGCGGAGCCGGAGCAGCTGAGGAGAGACACTGCACGCTTCAGCAGCACCACCGAGTCATACAGCGCCAAGAAGAGGCAGTTCGAAAAGAAGCCCGGTAAGATCTGCAAGGTTACCAGCAAGTCCACACTTAACATGCCCATTTTCACCCGGCCCTCGGCTCACACACGTCTGTCCTTCTGAAACTTATCTCTCCGAACCCATCCTGCTCATATCCGTATCTTCTCCGCTGTACTGTAATCTACTCAATGTTCCCGTTCAACGACCCTCTCAATAATCAGATAGACGCAGTTGCCGCCCCCCCCGGCTATCCCTTCCACATTCCTCCGGCAATTATCGGGCTGCCCGATGAGAGCCCGCAGTCTGTCGCTGCGGTTTATATAGCCCGCATCATCGGGCTGTGTAATAAAAGTGGGGCTTATCTGCCCTAAGATCATGACGTCAGGGCGAAGGCTTCACTCGGGACGGGCCAGCGGGGAGGAACCTCGCGCTCTGCCAAAGGAGCCCTGTCACACGCCACGTGCAGCTGCTCGCGGGGGGTGAGAGCGCCGGGCACGGCTGGCCGAAGAGTGACACATCCCGACTCACTCTCTTCACCCACAGTCACCCGCTTACCCGAATAGCGTAATGCGTGGATGATAAATAACTCCGGGGTATAATTGCGTCGACGCAGAACATACGGTAGGTTCAATGTAAACTTTAGTGAAACAACTTTAAAACAAAAGTAAACTTTTAGACCTTCAAGTAGGCTGTGCCGCTATTTATTTATAAAATTTCCGTACACCGCTACAAATAATAGTCTCAGTGATTAGATTACTTTGTTGTCTTATTATCTGAAAACATTTTTTTAAATGACAAAATGCTGCCGCTCCCAGGTTAGTAATTTCAGTGCTTGCCCGGGTTATATTCCTGAGCCTGAGATCACTTACACCAGCCGCAGAAGCGGACTGGGCATGCCTTGCCGCTGACCGCGCCTGACGCGTTTCCACCGCGGAGTGCGGACCAGAGCCCTGGGACACTCCTACCACACCCGAGTATAGCTTCGAACACGGACTGACTTGCGTTGTGCCCGTGGCCCCGAGTACCATCAGTAGTTTCAGATACATTCATTTTAGCAGGGGTGTTGCTAGGATCTTAAGACATCAGCGCAATCTGACCCAGGGTCGTCATCATCGTCATCATCATCATCATCATCATCATCATCATCATCATCATCTCTCTCTCTCTCTCTCTCTCTCTCTCTCTCTCTCTCTCTCTCTCTCTCTCAAGTTACTATGAGCATACTTGTTATAAACACCTGAGCTAAACCAACCGTTCGAGGCTCGTTCGGTTTCATTCGGGGGTTTCAGCCCCGAATACCCTAGGCTTGTGACATGAATGAATGAATTTTAGTATGTAGCAAGTTCTCCATACTTTCACAAATCAAGATAAAGTCCATTAAAACATTACAAAAATATCAAGACTATGCGATATCTTAAGTGATAGATAGCAGTTCTGTCTGCATGTGATACTACCTATACGATGGAGAACACTTTCTTGAGAAAACTTGCATACAGATCGCATTGTCTGCGGTTTTATCACTCAAAGGGTGTTATCTTTGAGTGGGCAAACTGCTGTGGCAGGGTTAGGGTACAGACAACATAGCTAGATAAAGCAGGAGGGCAATCCAGATTAAATCATGTCACAGATGTGATGCTCCAGGTTGAAATATTACCCAGTCTGGATTTAAAAGCCGTGCATGGCAGTATCGAGAGACTGGGGCACAGTGACAGGGAGATTGATCAACATGCGCTTTAAACAAACTATTTTTAAATAAATTAATAGAATGAACAAATTTGGCAAAACATTTTCAGAGACAGGGGGAAGGTCCTATGTAGGAGAACCAGGCTGTGCCACCTACCAAGAGATGTGATCGCCCCAGGCCTTGTGAATCATCGCCTCCACATTGCCGGCACTCCCTTGGTTTACCGTTGCTAGTTCACCAACCCTTCTTCAGACTGGTAACCATTTCTGTTAATGCATTCTTTACATACTCAACATGGCTATGCAGGTTTCCCCACAAAATTGGTATAAACGCATGTTTCCAGTCTGCTGTCAGGTGGGCGTACGCTTGGCATTAGCTGACGGCGAGCACATTTTCCAGAACACCCATCTCGTATGCCATCTATCATTACATGCCATGAGGTTTCGTCTGGTACACTTCAGACACGACATGCCATGGAGAAAGAATGCCTTGCCTCTGCCTAACAAGCAAACTTCAGCTCAGTCATTCTGCATTAACTTCTAGGCATTTTCTGTTTGTAGGTTAGTCTTTTTCTCATCCTTACACATGTTATCACACGTTCGGACTTACATAAGTGTCCTGCTGGGCCAGGATGGGTTGGAGTGCAGGTTGGCCTTCTCTCCATGGACCCCTAAGACTTGCTGACACTAACTGCCCAGGGGAACACGCCACAATTAGTGCGTCAAATACCTTATATGACACCAATGGTGCTGTGGATCCTCACTGTACAGCGTATTCTGCTATTAGTAGTGTTGTCTTTTTCCTCTAACTGCAGTGTTTCGGGGTGTGAGCCTTCTGCCCACATGACCGTCCTCCTAAGAAAGATGGACTCACTGCAAGTAGCTTTACAGGTTCTTTGGTTCCCTTGATGTTATCAGTTCGCACCAAAAAAAAAAAAGTATGGCCTCACACACCTATTGGCAGAAAATAATCTAACTGCTGCTGTATTTAAACCCTTTGCTCAATGAGTAAAACTTGCCGGTGGCCCGTGTTTCATTAGGAAGCACCTTGTGGACGACCCCACCCTGCGGCGAATCAGAAATGGCCAGTCGCATCAGAGCCGCAGAAGTCGGCGTGCAAAGCATGTGCCGGATCAGCGGTGCGCATGCAGCACCAGTGTAAGGTTAGGGAACGGGACTCAACATGCGATATTTAGAGAGAGACCGTTTCCTTTATGTGAACACTGTATCAAATGTCCATCAAAATACAATAAAGTGAGATTTCCGTGAAACGACATTCCAATGGACATTTTTGCAGGGGTGTGAAATTTTAGGGTAAGTCCAGTAACTCCAGGTGCTAAATAAAACAAAACACCTAAGCAACTTGCCTTTTCATGACTGGTGTTCTGTAAAGTACAGGATTAATCTACTCAATTTACAAGGCTTCGATATCAAATGTCTTCATGAAATGATTTAAAGGTTCCTTCATTCACAAATTAATTCTTTACAAAACGATCTCAATATTTAAATAACAGATTCGCATAATGAGCACTGAAATATTCCTTCACATTGACTGTTCACCAAGAGCAGTCTGTACTATGAAAAAGCCCATTTCTTGCACTGGGCCATGCAGGTGAGACTGGGAGTTTCAGGTAGTAAACCGAGGAGCACCACAGACACCCCTGCGGGGCCCACATCATTCAGCCTCGGTTTCCTCGGTGCAAGTCCAAACACCGTGCTGTTTTGTTGTAAATACTTTATCTGTTTTTACTGTGTTTGTGGAAATATCAGCAGAAACTGCCATCTAAAAAGGCATTAACACCACATAAAGTTCAGCTAAGCAAACACTGGATTGATCATCCCCTTAAAAAGCTCAAAACAGTATTGGGGGCATCGTGGGCCTATTTTTCCATTGAACTTAATTTCACCCTTCGCTCGGTATTCATCTCTGAAGCCAACCAGGTTGCCCGGCAGCAAGGAGCGCTAATGTGTAGGGTCACCTAGCGGTCCTTCCTTCCACAATAGGTGTGAGTTCAAATAACGCCAATGATCAGATTGAGCCTGAATAATTGACGTCTACTGTTCCTTTCTCTGTGCACAAATCGTCCATCATAAAAAGAAAGGTAAATTCAGTAAACGGGGATCGATGGTTACATTACATCCACGAAGACTGGTTACAGGCCCACTCTCAACAGGGTTCCTGTAAGATGAAGAGACGTCATGTAATATGGAGCCAGAGAAGACTGTGTGTGTCCAGCAGGGTGTGCAAGATGGGTCCTCGCTGACGCAGGACCAGTCAAAAGGTTTTGTCTGGCTTCCATCCTCACCTATCCCACCCTTCCCCCGGCAGTCAGCCGGGCCTTTCCGCGTAACGCTGGCAAGCGGCTCCCAAACCCACTACCCGTCTGTTTTCAGTCTGCCTCCTTATCAGTTAGACAGTTCAAGCAAACACGCTCGTCTGCACGGAGGGCCAGAATTCCAGGGGGATCAAGTGCCACTCCGGAACCGTCGGTTCAGTCCCGTACAGAGGACGAGTCACTGGACAACGGGAGTCTGGGACACGTGTCACCACCATCTGAGGTGTGGACGGTAGCGGAGGATGAGAGTGCTGGAAGTACCATGTTCCAGTATGGGAGCCGGGATTTCTGTTGCTGACAGGGAAAATTCAGAATTGAATTTAAACTTTACAGGCCTTTCAGCAACAGAAACCAGGAAGTGATACACAAGTGACGTCAAATTGAAAAAAACTGTGAAGAAACAGCAGAAGAATTTGTACAGCAGGTGTCATGAATTTGCAGAGGTGGTTTAACACAGCTAAACAGGCAGGTTACTTTAATTATATATTACTAAGATGGAGTTCAGCTGCAATGACTTAATTCTTATGTACCACTTCATCTCACGAATGGACGACAGTGACTCAGCGCTAACATGTGAGATGACATGGATCACCAGGAGGAACGACACACAGAGAGCAGTCCAGATACTTCAGACAGCTGCTCAGAAAAGGAACAACCACTCCCCCACCCCCCCCCCATTAACAACATGTCAGTAAATTGTTTTTAAAGGATAAACTGTACTATCCAAAACAAAATGCTCCCTGGAAAAATAAATAAATAATTTCTTCCACAATATTCCTTAAGAGTTCTTGTTTTTCCCTGTGAGCAAGAAACAACATCTGTGATGAACAATGACATCAGAATTTGAAAACGTGTCTCTCATCACTTTTTAGAGTTCTTTACCCATTTCCTCTCTAAGGACAAGAATGTAGCTCGAACATAGCCATTTACCACAGACCCTGCAGGTGGTCATTGAGTCATATGTCTGCATTTAATATTCTTGGCGCATACAGGCACCAAGGGCACCGTGGAAGGCTTGCCACTAGGCCAGTCAGGCAGCTGCAGATTCCCTGACCCCCAGCCTGTAACTCGCAGCCATAGATATCAGAGCTGTGGCCTTCACACAGCTGGTTCCGTGACTCAGACGCAAGCTGCCATCTTGAGGGAATGATTAATTACACAAATGAGCCGGCAGGTGCCACAGCTGCTCTTACGCAGCCCCCAAGGATAGGAGCAGCGAGTAGTCAGCGTAGACGCTACTGTCAGACTGTCAGGCAGCAGTGGGCAGACTGCAAAAGCGGCTGGTCCGTCACACGGCAACCAATAGACAGACAAAGAGGACGTGCGGCCACAGGTGGATCCAAGCTTACTGACCCCTCAGCCCCAGGCCATAAAGATACTTTCAGGAAGAGCAAACATGGTGTGTTTGAAAGCCATCCAGGTGCTTCACATAGTTTGCACATCAGCCCCTGTGAGGCTTGAGGTGGATCGGGACCAGCCTGTGGGCATTCGCTTACGGGGATAAAGTTGAAGGAGAAGTCTGGCGGACACTCTGTTGTAATCTAAACATAGATCTTTGCTCTCCAGTCAATGTACAAACAAGGAACACGCTCTCTGAGTTCTTGAAAAGATCAAGTGTAAGCAAGGAGCAGCATCAGTTTGAAAGCCCCGATAATGAGCTCTGTTAGGGTGCTCTTCTCTGTGAGCTTCTGAACTGAGGAGAGCACCACCACAAAATGGAAGAGCTCTCCACCATGAGAAGTACCTAGGGGCGGATAACGGCCCTCAACCACACACAGCGCTGGATTACTGGCTTGTGTTACAAGGCTACTCTTGGAGCACATTGTAGGCTCCTCCCAGGCTAGAGACAAATGGTACCGTCCACCTTGTCTATACAAGCAGTCATTAAAGGCTAATTACTGGAAATGCAATGAAGGCAAAGTGTCTCGGTTTTACCAAAGCTAATTATGGCTAATTACAGTGGTGGCTCATTAAAACGGATGCCCTTTGAATTAATGCATTCAGACAGTGCTGTTTGCAGATTCACACGGCTGCTTGTAGGACAGCTTATCAGCATTTCAACATTAAACTGACACAAATTAGAGGCCATAGTGCATAATTAAAACTGATAAGAATCAGTCCACCTGCTCCTAGTTCCCCGCGTAGGTATAACTTCATGTTGTTTTCATTTGTTTCTCTCCGCGGATCAGCTGCTGCAGTTTGTGTTGTATCTGTCACATTTCTGCCTTGGCTCCTGAATAGGGAATCATCTCAGAAACCTAAGACTTGCTCCTCAGCTCAACCTTTGTCACATGGTCCTGCCCACTGTCCTGCCCAGACAAGAGTAACTCCAGTGACAAGCCACTGGAATATTTGATTAAAGACGGCACAAAATTAGACCGTGGGGATCATGCTAACATGCCACTCCATCGCAAAGCATAAATCACTGCCCTCATGTACAGTACTGTGCAAAAGTCTTGTTTAACGCTATTAATCTGGGTAGTGAGTGCACATTTTCTTAGAACAAAAAATATAATTTAACATAAGAACATATGAAAATTATGAGTAACACAATAAAAACTAGTAAAAAAAAAAGTCTTCTGTTCTCCAAACAGTTACTGATATCTACTTGGACAGCTAGATGAACACCACTTCAGTTCCCAAACTTCTCCTCAGTGGCACCCGAACCATTCTACGTATTTATTAAATATCACCACCAGCTCGCTTAATTAATTAACATAATTAGTTAAAAAAGTGAATGAGATATTGAATAGATATATGAGGTGGGCTAGTGGTCAGGTCACAAAACACACGGGTGTGTTGTATGGTTGCTGGAAATAATAGGGTTATTTTAGCGGAGGTTTTGAAATGGCGAAGCTGACACACTTTGCTAGGCGTAACAGCATAGTTTTACACCAACATGACAGTTATTCAAACATAGTTTTTTTTTTGCCTGCCTAAGACTTTTGCACATTTTATAGTTCATTTGGGTTAAACGAAAGCATCAGCCCACTGTTTTAGCAACAAGACTTCCAGACATTCTCCATAGGATTCAAGTCAGGCTAATGACCAGTGCAGAGGTCTCCAACCTTTTTCACAGTCAGGTCAGGTCAGGGTGGGAAGCATGCACTGGTACAGCGCATTGCCGCACCTACCACATGATGAAACATCTCAGGATCCCAGGTGGCAACCCCACAAGCCGACACAGAGTTGAGTACCACCCTCCGGAAAAGGCCATCTATCTGCTACAGCCAGGTATTACAGGGGTGTCCCCTTGGCCTAATCTAGCCTCTCGGGTCCGCAGCAATGAGGATCCTGCGATCACCCTCAGAAAATTGCGCCACATGGCTGTGACTGACACTCCCTCACAATGTAGATAATGTGCCTCATTTGGGACTCCCTGAGCAACCACTCGTTCAACAAGTCAAACTAGAGGTACCCAAGTACTCCCTGAAAAAACAGAGTACCAAAGGAGTCCAGTTTCTGTCTCCGGTCACTGGATAGTGCCCATGTCTCGCAGCCTTACAGCAAAATATGCACCAGTATTCTAAAGATTTGAGCCTTTCTTCCACTTACAAAGACATTGGGAGTGCCACACATTCCTTTGTAACCATGACCCCCCCATGCTCTCCCAATCCATCTACTGACTTAATAGGAAGAGTCACCAGATACAGGAATGTTGCTGCCGAAGTCAGTGAACCTCTTTACACTATCAACATTCCCTCCATTGACAGACACCCTCCTGTTGGCTGTTTTATCATGGATACTTACAGGCCCCGACACTCAGACTCCTCATTTAGTCTCTCGAGAGCCCCAATCAGAGCCTCCATTGACTCTGTGAAGATCACAGCATCGTCAGCAAAGTGAAGATCATTGAATCTTTCTGCCCCATAGCCACTGGACCCCACAACCCTGCCCAACACCCAGTCCATGCGAGTATTGAACAGAGTAGGAACAAGTACACACCCCTGATGAACCCCAGAAAAAACTGGGAAGAACGCAGAGGTTCTGCCTCCACTCTGAGCAGCACCCATAGTACCAGTACCAGGCCGGCCATGATGTTCAGCAACTTCAGAGTATCCCACAAAGTCTCAGGATATCCCCCGGGGCACGGGGGTTTTGAACGGTTTATGAAAATCGACAACGGCTGCAAAGAAACTCAACCGATATTCACATTTCTTAACACAGATCTTTGCTCTACAATCAAAGTGCAAACGAGGAACACCCTGTCCAACTTCCTGAAAAGATCAAGTATCAGTGAGGACCTGCATATGTGTGAAAGCTCAGTGCCAGGATGCAGTTGATGGTAGACTTCTTAGGCGTAAAACCAGACTGCTCTGGTCACTGGCAGGTGAGCAAGCGATCACGGATCCTTTTGAAGATGATCCTAGCAAGGTCCTTACCCGGCACTGAGAACAATGTTATCCACTTTAAGTTGATGGAGTCCAGGCAAGAATCAATCCCTTTCCAGATAGTGATACCAATGTCCCATTTTCCCCATCAGTTGGGATGACGCCCATCTCCCAAATGGAACAAAGACTGCTTGCAATCTCAGGTGGACAGAGTTGCTACCCACCTGAAGAAGTTCGCTCCAGGTACCACAGATCCCTTCCCTACCATCAGCTGGTTCGACACCTATGCAGTCTCAGTGAGACTGGGTAGTTCACAGCTAATCAGAGGATCAGCCTCAAGAGCTGTGGAGCCAGCCCCTGTCCTTTTGTAAAGTCAAGGACCATGGACCCACCTTCACCATGGTCACCAGTCCCATGGGGACTGACACAATCCTCATAGCCAGCCCTGTTTCTGCCAGTGGTTGCACTGAAGTATCCCAAAACCAGAGAAATGTCACCTCGTGGGCGACATCAATCACTGAGTAAAGTTGTGAATAAAATGTCTCCCTCACCAGTGTCAGAGAATACACTGAGACAACAGACAAGACACCCAAAGAGTGCCTTAATCTGTGTCTCATAATATGGCGCTCATTGAAAGGCCTTACATCAGACACCCTTGGGAGGAGCCAGTCCACAACAACAGCAGCTACTCCCCGAGTATGGCAGCCATCAGAGTGACTGGACCAATAATAGGTGTACCCACCTAGAGAGATTTGGCCACTCCCCAGTCTGTGTACCTCGGAGAGTGCTGCCACTGAGATGCGGAGTTTACGAAGTTCCTCTGACAACGAGGAAGATGGTCATCATGCTGGAAAGACAAGATGTCCCACAAGCCTACTCAGATCGGCCCACTCAGGTTAGGACCCGAGGTCCGCCATGCAGTGGCAGATGCCTCAGCATCACACGAAGTCCCAATCCCCAACAGGCCCGACTCCATTGGCTCTCCAGCAGTTTTGATTCTTCCAGGGTTGAGGCTCCCAAGGGCTTTCCTCCATCCCCTTCATGGCGTGTGCAGCCTTCCTGTGGGTGGCTGCAGCAGAGCAACTCCCACGGAAAGCAGAAAAGAGTTTTATCTGCTTCATTGGAACTCTGAGAAGTTTTCTGCAGTTGCTGGACTGCCAGTCCAGCCACCAACCCCCAAATTTTCCCCTGCAAGTTGGACAATCACTTGCAGTGCCAGACGTCATACTCAAGGCACACAGTGAGACCTATTTTTGCCAAATGAAAAAATTGCAATCTGAGTAGCTACCAGGGGGCTGTCGATGGTAAAAGCCACCAACTGGAGGGATGGAGGTAATATTATTTATGCTTTTGTGTCCAGTCTTTAGTGAGCCATGACATTGCAGCACTCACAGTCCAAGACAAAGTCAAATACAAAAAGATGTCTGATTTCTAGTGTTGTGTGGGCCACTCATCGGCTCTGTGTGGGATACTAATAGCCATTGTTAAAGACATGGCCTGATAAAATATGGGTTAGGGTTTTTTTAACGTCAAAACAGCATTAAATTAAAATAATTTTACTTAGTAATTAATAGCACGAACAAAAAAAGGTTCACAAAACCTACTTGAGAATGATGTCCAGATGAACAAACGAAAGCCTGCTTAAGGAATATAGCAATCAAAAGAAAAATGATTTACCTGTCCGACAGTTTTCTCTGACACAAAACAGCTGCCAGATAACTGTAGAACTATGTGATGCTTTGGACCATACAACCTAATTCAGATCAGATGTGGGTGGAGCAGTTGTAAAACAATCATCTTTCTATTACCAAACTGAAAAGAAAGTAATTAATTATCAACACACCACAGAGGACACAGCAACAAGGTGTGTCCTCTGCATTTAACCCATATGTGACATAGTGGAGGGAAGCTATTATTTAGCACCTGAGGAGCAATTCCTTGCACAGGGTACCTGAGTAGGACTTTACTGGTCAGGGATTCAAACCAGCAACCTTTTGATCACAAGCATACTTCCCTAACAATTAGGCCACCCTGCCCTGAAGGCATCGGGCGTCAGGAAACAGAACAGCTGGGAGCACGGTAACAGGAAGGCCACCAGTCAGGGAACATGCTCACAACCCACCGGGCCCGAAGGAGACCCGACGAGACGGATGTGTTTGTCTGTGAGATTGTTGGTCCGCACGTGGCCCATTTAAATGGGGGTCAAACACTGGTGTAAATTTTCTGTTCCATGTGAGATTCTGTGGCTGATAAAAACACAAATAGCGAGTATATAGTACTGTGATCCCCTTCTGCCAGTCTGCTTTTCCTCCGGTTGTCGAGGTCATCAAGCCACTCCCACGGCAGAGTTTAACACGTCCAGGACAGCAGGTTTTCCAAACCTCCGAAGTGTTTCCACATGGCCGACCTGCTAACCAAACTCTTCCAGGTAGAGCCATGATTCTTAGAACACTCCGGTTCGGTGAACTGCTTTATTTTTAACAGAAATGTGCTCACAGGCGAGACAGACAACTGCAGTGTCTGTGTACTCAGTAAACTGTTTGCTTTACTTTAAAGGACAACTGGATTTCTGGTTAAATCCCCTCTGGGACAGGTGACCACTTGTGAGTCTCACTTACAAAGAGCCCCCCGCAACCCCTCCACCTGTTAACCACAGAGCAATGGGCCTGTAAAATCAACCAGCATGGAAGATCGGGGTGGTTACCCTTGACATGTTCAAGACCACGACGCTCCCCTATAAGGAACCGCCCCATGCAGAGCATATGCAAACTTGTCCTGTTATAATGAACCAGTTCAGAACATCCAACTTTTGGAAGTTTATACCATAGCAGAAGCATATCAGTTACCCTGAAAGTAATAAGACAGCAGTGACCAGAGGATTCTGGGATTTGAGCAGGCCAAACGAGACACAGTCATGGTGCTTCACATTACGTCACAGTCACAACAGAAGCATCCTAAGTGAAACTGCCCCACCCCCCCCCAGACAACCTGCAGCAGTTATGTAACATCCAGAACACCACGTGCTGCATGATGTATGAACATCGAGGCTGCATACATTCCGTAACATTATATAACCGAGAGACACTCGATGCCAACACTCAAATACACAGGGCAGACAAACATAACACTAATGGCTCCTGGCTACAAAACTCTATAGGTACTCAAAATGTGTGTGAACTCAAGAACGTCTACTAGTGTGCTTTTCTTTCGTATCATCAAGTAATTGAGCAAAAACAATCTGAAATGAACAGAGAATATCCACCTATACATTGTCAAAAAAAAGAGTACCAATTTGTACTTGAAACTGGGGATGTACCCTCAAGGGCCTACAAGTTGTAACCTAGCTGCAGGTAAATGTACCTTTTAAGGTACAGAAATGCACTGTGAGGAAAATCCCCAAGGTACCAACAACATGAATGTACCCCCAATCGTACAAAAATGTTTCTCAAAGAAATATCTGTTTCTTAAAGGGTACAATTACCTCGATCGATAGGGTACAACTGGCAGACCCTTGAGGGTACAACCCCAGTGACAAACAAAGGTACAAATTGGTACTTTTTTCTGACAGTGGAGAGACATAGCCTGAACACAGTAGATCTCGCATGAAGAGATTGGGTCTGAACAGCATAGCATTTTGCTATGACTACAATAATCTGTACCAAAGATGGTCAGTCTCCACTCTCTTTAGCCTTCCTTTACTTCTTGTGCCATTCTGAGTGCCCTTTCCTTTATCATCTCTTGGTATATTTGAACTATATCTGCTGGTGCTTCAGGTACCGACTTTCAGAGGCATTTACAAGGTATCTTATCTCCCTGATATAAGAAAAAAATCTTAGTTTCTATACTGGTGACAAAGTTGCCTGGCTATCGCTATTGAATGTGGCAGAAAATATTCCCTTCCATAGCCGTCAATTAGCTAATCTTCAGATCAAACACGTAGGAAATTCCTCCAGCACTACAGTCTGTGACCTAAAACTCTACTTGGACAAAACTAACCCCTCTGGAGACGTAATTCCCAAATCTTAATTCCAATGAATTTGACAAAAACAGCTAATTGAAGCAAATCCTTTTAGTCCAAAATTATTCCACAAAAATAGTAGGAAACATTATGACCAAACTCTAAATCTGACTGTTGGACTTCAAGGAATGTACCCAGAAGTTTTAGCAATTTCATGTTCTGAGAAGAACCAATCGATGCACAACCGCGTGGTCGAGATGGACTGTGGGACAGGTCTCCGTTGCCAGCCTCAGTGAGAGATCCACGCTGAACCTCAGCCAATCACAGGAGCCACAGTTAGCACCTGACGGCCAGTCAGCATTCGAGCAAGAGTCCCCCCCTGGACCTGTGGGCTTGCCTGTTCTCCTGCAGCACAGCCTGTTCCCTGTCGGCCCTGAAAAGTAACCGACCCATCAATACGCACAGCAGGACTCCAGAGCGGCGTAGCTTCCGCCATTTCCGGTGGCCACATGGAGCAGGAATGCCGGCATTTTCTCGTGCACTGAGCGCGCTTTCAGCCCGTTACTTAAAAGCATTAAAGAGCTGAATGCACGAATGCGAGCACACAAACAGTATGACAGGACACGGAGTGCCACGTAACACAACGGGCTAGGGGGGCTTGGCAGGTGCCCGCACCCCCTCGCTCCTTTCTCTCTTTGTCCCAGGCTACCCGACACGCCAGTCGTCCCTGGGGGTAGTCTGCTTGGAAGAGGCTTTGCTTGAGCCTAGAAGACATCGCGTCCTTGTCCCCTCACAGCCAGTTCCACCCCTGGCCCGCTGGAACACTTCCGCCGTGCGCCACGTCCAGCGCCAGCCCAACACAAACATCCTGCCCGACCGCGGTGCGTTTTCTGCCCGAGATCACCACACAAAAGGACGATAATAACCACCACCACCACCCCCGCGGATACTGGGATCATGTTATTCAGCATCAATAAAATATGTATTTATCTGCTTTCAGAAGAAGAAAGCCCACAAGCCCTTTAATAGCTGCTGATGGTTCTTGGAGCTGCCCGAGCCCCATTGTCACAATGGCCTTCTGTTTTCGCCATGGGAATTAGATGATGTCTGCCGTTGCCAAAGCGCTTCTCTGGCAATGAATCGCCTTCTTGTTCCTGTTTTGTGTGAATGTTGTAATGAGGGGGGGGCTGTCTTCCCTCCATGTTTTCAGCCATCGTGGTCGTAGCTTCCCTGTACAGGCGCAGCCCTTCATTACTAGCAGCGTTGGGGAAGTTACTCACAAAACTAATCCATTACAGATGAGGGTGAAAAGTTCAGGTCCAGAAAGTACAAATCCAGACAGAGAACTCAGCTGGCTGCTTGAAACAAAACCTAGGTCTGGATTTGTACTTTCTGGAACTGAACTTTCCACCTCTGTCTGTAATGGAGTACTTTTGTGAGTGTCCACGTGTGTATCCCACACATTGGTAATGGCACATGCTTTATCAACAATCACAGACTGCCAGGTGAACAAGCAAGCACGAGGTGCACAAGACACACTCAGTGCACCAGGGGGTCCCCATAGTGTCCACTAGTTATTGTAAATTTTTTCTCATCATGTGCCCTTTCACTGCTTTGACTCGGCTATCAGTCTTAGACGGATGACCATTTCCTTCCTGTCAGTTTAGCTATATTCCACCAGGACATGCCAATTCGACCAGATTATTCTGCCTGACTCTTCAAAATCTGAAAAATCAGGCGGGTTAAATGCAACCACCCTCCACTCACTGCCGTCTCACAATGTATGTATGTGTGCTCGCGTGTGTATATTAACTTAATTGCGTCCGAAATAGGTCAGGGTCGTCTGTCGCTGTACACATTACTATCTTGGTAACCTTTGTCTAGACAGTTTGGGAAAGGATCCAGGCCTCTCTGTGGCTGTAAGCATTCTCCACACATTATGCAATGTTACACAGTATAGCAAATAACAGAGCGACTTACGCTGGGTGCACTTTCCGAGGGTGTTTGGCATGGGCAGGCAGACACGTCTCTCGCAGACGTCCTGCTAATCCAGCGGATGGCGCTGGGAGGACCCGAAGTCCTTAAAGGGGAATTCCACCCAAAAGCATCTTTCATCACAAGCAGGTTTGCAGTGTATGCAAGTCGAATCAGGACCTGTCTCTACTTTCATCAAGAAGCCCGTCTAACACATTATGGGTCGATCACTTCAATGGTCGATAGGGTAAATTATACGGTGATGTTTTTAAAAAGTCTACAAACATGCAATAGTTTCATGAACTATATGGTCAGAAGTGTATGTGAACCAGCTTGTCGTACATCTCCTTCCAAAACCAAGAGTAATTAACTGTTACGGTAGCCTCGACTATTTTGGGAAGGCTGTCCATTGGACGCTGGAACTTAACTGGGGGGATTTGCTGCCATTCAACTTGGGTATCGGTGCTCAGAAATGTGCCAAACTGACTTGCTGGAAAGTGTGGACCCTGCGATGGGGCCAAGTGCAAAGTCACAAACCTCACCTGTACAAGCACCTGTTGCTGGAGATTGTAGGGCCATGTGCTTAATTATATATCTGTGGCAGCAATGGGTTTGGCATAATTAGGCCATTCCTGTAATCAATAGTATCCAGTCACTTTTGGACACATAGTGCATGAAGTAGGTGTCATTTTTAAACCATTTAAGCCTGCTCCCCTTAACCCTGCCACTAATTGTTTTGATCTCACATCAGCTCTGAAGAAACGTGGGTCACATGGCAATATCAGATGGACAGAGACCACCTGGAGATTACCTTGGGGACAAGAACGATGGCCCCCTCACGTCACTCAGCTCTGCCATACCGTAATTACCGCTAATATATTACACTCATCATCTCCAGACAATTACCTTAATACTGCTGCTAAGTACAATAGTTTACCTAATTACTTATTAAATAATGGCATCACCTACATTCAAATGTAAATGTCATTAAAATAAGTGTATTGGTATCTATGATATATTCATAAAATACAGATTAGGATAGTCTAATCTGTACAACATCCTGTTTGTCTGTGGAAGTCCAGGTGGATTTTTACAGTGTTAAATATACATTCAGTCCAATCTTATAATTGCTACATAAATTAGCAAAGAAAAAAATGTGATGTTTCAAAATGGTACGATCCACTTCCACTCAGGATGCAGAGCACACTGCTGTACACACAGATCCTTCCACTATTTTATCGCCATCTGGGGGATGCCTTTGCTAACCTGGTATATTTTGCAGATCGCGATCAACCATTCGCCTATTTAATATGTGGTCCTCGCAAGGATTTTCTTGCCATGGGCCATTCAAACCCTGTGGAGGCCAAAGAGGACATAAGGCTGAGGTGTGTGATCTGGTGACTCATACAGAAACCGCCTCTCTGAGGGGTAACCGTGTCTTTAGTGTATGACAAGGGGTGAACGATGATTTAAAATCGGCCCAGGACCTTGGGGTCCCCCACAGTAAATTTTGCCGACCGGGGATGGGATTCCCCATGATAAATCTTACCGCCCCACGTCCCCATTGGTCCACTGAGGAAATTCTTGGCATTGCCAGATGGCCCGTCCAGCCCTGGAGGGGCAGTCAGTGGTGCCGAACAGAGCAGACAGGTCAGGCAACGCTAGCAGAGCTGCTGTAGACCTGACAGTAGACTTGCTCTGGGGAGCAATAAAGTCACTGTCCCATACGCCACAGGGGCAATGGCATTCCCAATTAAACCATGGGAAAGATAATGACTCATCGCCTTCTGCTTGTAGGGGACAGACTGCTGGCAGTGGCCCTAGGAGACAGAAAGGACAGGGGGAAGCCAGTGGACAGACAGAGCATCAGCACTGGCTCCACAGCAGCACTGCCAGCCAGAATGAGACATCAGAAAGGTTAATATTGGAGCTGGGCAGTCAGTGGGGCTGCTTTATCAGCTGAACTTTTATTTATTGAAAGCTGGAGAGTCTTTTGCGGAATCCTACATTCACGGAATCCGATTGTACAGCCTGGCACCTTCAGAAGGGTGACCGCTCACAGCCTTCCTCCCAGCAGCCATTATCATCAGCAGCAGCCCTGCACAAATGCAGCCCTGCTCCACCTAGCACAAATGCAGCCCTGCTCACTGCCAATGAGAGAACACACACACACACACACACACACACAGGCGCAGTTCAACCTTCACGCCTTCAAACGGCGACTAAAAACCTACCTCTTTCACAAGTACTTGAATTAGCGCTCTCAGAATTATATTTATTATTATTATTATTAACAAATGTATTACTTGCCAACAGAGTTTTTAGAATGATAATATTTTTAGCCAGGTTCTATTGAATCCGTATTGAAATGTATTCACTGATGAGGCTTCTAAGCACTGATGTAAGTCACTCTGGCTAAGGGCGTCTGCCAAATGCAGTAAATGTAAATGTAAATGTAAATGCAGGGTTGGGGTTAGGGTCCATTCATTTCTGTGTTTCTATTGGCATATCCCTAATCCTACCTATAACTGTAACCCCTACCCAGCCATAACCTCAACCAGCAAAAAACTCTTCTGGCATTTTTAGCTTTTTTTATTGCATTCAGATTTTTCTAAAATTGAGTTTTATATTGTGGGGACTTGAAATATGTCCCAAAAATCTAAAAGAAAACAGGTTTTTCCGCATTGCAGGGAAATTTGGTCCCCACAATGTAATAATTATAAGCAAACACACACACACAGACCTTTGTGGGGACTGCTCATTCATTTCTACGGGAAAAATGTTAATGCTATCCCTTAAAAAAAACTCTTAAATGAACCCGGTCAAACTGTTAGAGTGAAGATATCAAGCCGCCAGGTTCACACACTCGTGGCATGTGGCAAGTCTTCAGCAAGAAGGAGCCACATGTGTAGCTCACGACAAGCATAGGCAAAGAGTGTGACAGTGCAACACGGCAGTGCGACAGACACTGCAACCTGGATGACCACTGCAGAGATTCACCCGCTAGGGTGTTCTCTTCACAAGAGCACACGGCTGCTCACCCAGCTGGCAGAGACGCAGCCAGTCAGGCAGCCAGGGAACTGGAAGCTGACCTTCCTGCCTATTTGGTCCAGCTCTGGCGAAGGACGCCATTCTCCAGCCCCTGCTGAACTGGAACTGGAAGCAGTGAGACCAGTGCACCTGTAGACAGCTGTCAGCTCAACATCTGGCCAACAAACAGATCTCCTGCTGTCATGCAGCACTACTGGGAAATGTCCGATTTGGGACTGGCCAGACTGGGGAAGGGTAATGTCAAAGGCCTTAATATACCCTGACCTCGACCGTTGAACAGGATTTGGCAGTGTAATGATGAACAACGGCACTATCCTAAAAACCTTCTTGGCATTACACAGCGAGCTTTTTACAAACCCTTTTATAATTTCCTCTGGGTGAAATACATGCCGTATTATGTAATATTATAACATCAGAGTGCTTTGCTGTATCCTCCTTTCTTTCAAGTTTGTTACTCTTGGCTTTATTCCCACTTAATGGTTCATTCCTCCTCCAATCAGGCAACGATTCGAAACTGGGGTACAGACACATTCCAGCACACAAGCAGGGGTCTGTGTTAGTGGCTTATGTAACCCTGAGGCAGAGAAGGCACGGAAGCAGGGGGAGCAAGGACAGCCATCTTCATTTGTCTGGAGCTCTCCACCTCATTACGGCTCCCCTCTGCACTGACTGTAAGCATGTTTCAACCCCCCAGGCTATTTCTGTTACTGTTAGTACCATTGGCAGTGTCAGATGGCCAGGGACACTTCTGCCCCCTAGTGGTCATAACTGAGCAGTTAAGTCACCTTTGAAAGTATGACTGCATTACTTGAGCATAGAGTCACAGTCACAGAGAACTCAAGTGGTTGGTTGAAACAAAGGCATGGTCTGGATTTATGCTTTCTGGACCTGAACTTTCCACCTCTGTTTAAAAGAAATGACAAGTATGCATGCAAAATACAGAACTGACCTTCACAAATGGTGCTTTCTTGGCCGAGCAGATAGGTCTGTCATGTTCTCCAGAGAGTAGGCGTTCCATCTCCCTGATCCTGGGCACATGCACATGGGAATTAGACTGATGATCTTGCTTCCATCCAGGTCTGACCATATGGAAGAGCAGCAGAAGAGGGATCAGCTGGGACACATCGGTCCGTTTCCATCAGATATCCTGTCACACCAAGTGCATGGAAGCAGCCCTATATGATCAAATCAAGCAGCCCATTATCTCAGCTCCCTCCGGAGCCTGGCTGCACCATTTCTTAGCAGCAAAGTATCTGCATTAAGGGATTACGGGTATCTCTGGCCAACTTGGCGACTCCGCGTCGATAATCTTGTGCGAAAATAGCAGAAGGTGTCAGGTAAAGGACAAGCGGTGTTGATTTTTAACTTTAAAGATTGTAAATGAAAACGGCCGGGCTAAGCTGGCAGGGTGAAGGAGTTTGGGTTATTAAAACCAAACAAAAGCTAGGCTCTCCTCTGATAGGCGTAGCGCTGAACCTGACCCAGTAAGAGAGAGATCTGGAAAAAGAAACCGCAGGGGGTCCCAGGCCGTATGACTGCCTCATAGCAGCCCAGCACCGACCCCCATCGGGGGGCCGACCCTGAGGGCCAAGCGACCCAAATTCCCTGGTGGCAGAATCTGAGCAGAATACCAGGCAGAGGAAAACGTGGCAAGGTCATGCCGTAAACAGCAGGCATAAAGACGAAGTCAGAGAAGGACTAGGATGCCCCAGAGTGGGCAGTCACCAGGATGAGGTCCGTAACGGAGCCAAAGCAGCAGCAACAAGGCGGAGACATCAGGGCGGACACTGTCACCTTTCTGCAGTGTGGGAGCGAGCTGTAGGGAGATCACATGACCACCCTCAGGCTCCCATAAGCTCTGTAATTACAGTGCGCTCATCTAAGAGCTCCGTCTGCCCCGGGATGGCTGAGAGTCAGAGGCACCAGACAGAAATGAGCAAACTGGCAGCATGCTCTTCTCAGCCTGAATAAGCACTTTAACCAGCACAGACCCCCCACGTCTTCGTGCAGATGCTCATGACCTAAAAAAAAAAAAAAAACGCAACAAAAAGCAGAACCTGCTTACGAGGGAGCACTTTCAGGAGCTTAAAAAGTAAGCAAAACTCTCACGCCTCGGGGGTCCAGCTCGAAGCCTTTTACAAAACGATACAACAGACGTCCTCAAACTTTTTTGGACGAAGTACCATTTTGGATCAAACCAAAGCAGTCAGGTACTTCATAAGTACCACATAACAGAGAATATGAAATATATCTTAATAAACCTGGAACGATTAATTGTTTTTATCAATTCGATTCAAAAGGTATCATTGTTGACACAACAATGAAATATGTCCTCTGCTTTTAAGCCATATGTGAGATAGCAGCGGACAGCTAATCCAGCACCAAGGGAGCAGTACCTCACTCAGGGTGCCACAGCTTTACTTTGCTGCTTGGGGATTTAAACCAGCACTTTTTCAATTACAAGAAGCTGCCCGAAACATTCAGCCAGCACTGCACACCAAAATGCTCACACCTCCTCCTCGGGAAATCAAAGCAATACAGTTAAAGAGGATGTACAAAAAAAACTGACAGAATCACCCCCTGGGTTATGGGCCCAGCACACTTCCACCGTACTACTACTAACAAAGCCTGAGTGCGAAAGGACTCGAACCCACAAACTTCTGATCCAAAGTCAGATGCCTTATCCATTAGGACACACAATCAGCACATCATAAAAGGTTTTAAATTTCTACTTTTTTTCAGTGCACACAACGAAGTACCATGTTCATCTTGCACACCGCATGGGGGCACCACAGTTGAGAACCACTGCAACATATTGTGTAAATAGTTTATTTCCTCATGCAGGAAGGCACAGAATGGGTCAGAGTAGATTAGGTGTCCTGGTTGAAAGAGGGTGGACCAGTCTCTCAAGGTGTCCATAGATAGCCACAGGTCCCACTGCATGTGCTCTGAAACGATGTTCTGCTTGTTCGGCCAAGTGCTGATAAACCATACCCTACTCTACTATGTGAGACAGGACATGAAACAACTTACCCTTTAATCCCGTCAAGACAACAGTATTTTTCAGGAAACGTAGCAACTGATTGACAGAGCCCAGGACACGGCTGGGGTCACATGCCACTTGCTCCACCACAGCCAGATCCACCCCCACGCTCAGATTTGGCACTGTGCTTAAAAGGACCGCTCCCAAGATGTAACGGACACACTCAGGCATGCAGTCTGGGTAAAAATGCAGGCCGACGGTCTGCTTATATATGAACAGGGATAGCAAAGCAAAGCTAATTGCCATTCAGAGTCTCAGTGACTTCTCAAAGCACCGGGTCAGACCCTAATTACTGTGTCCCTTACAGAAATACTTCGGTCAGCTGGCTGGCGTGAGATTTTCAATTCGAGGCAAGTCTGCGCACCCATTAACAGGCATGTAACATTTTTATTACCTTGTAAATAGTCTGTAGGGTTTGCAAACTACCCCATCGCTTTTGATGTTGCTAATTTTAGGCTTATAATGGAATAATATAGATTTGCCGTAAAATTTCTTGCGTTTTAGCCTGAAAGCTCGAGTGTCATGCGTGAGAGCTGGCAACCCCGGGTCACCGTGAACTGAACGCTGCAGATGCCTTTAATCTCGTTTACCGCTTTCGTGGATAGTAAAGTAAAATAATGAGATCTGAAACTAATAACACAGTGCAGTACACTGGATCCGGAAAAGCAGTATTTGGAAACGTCTTTAAAATGATTTACGTGGCATCCTAGGGACAAAACCACACGATGAATTATTCATTATGCTTAGAATCTTTGAAAAGCACCGTCACCAATGAAAGCTCCCATTTTTGTCCAAGTGAAATGCGTTTGATTGGAAAAATGAAAACCACATGCAAAATAAAAAAAAAAAACGGCAGAAGATCAACCTCAATGGAATTCAAGCATTTTATGAGTACAGATCAACCAGCGCGTTTTTATAGATCCTGAACACATCGATTATGCTGCCTACAGGATTCAAAAATAAATGCTGCCCCCTTGTGGATTTATATTGAACTAAATAGGAAAGGATGGATTATTTAAAAAAACAAAAAAAAAACGATGCGTTATTTTAGTGACTGCAATCCCATATTGTAAACCATTTATTCATCGTTTGACTCATTTCTCTAACTGCACACTCTGCCTTTGCTAAAAAAGCCTTGGTATCGAACCTAAAATAGAGAGAACAGAGGCCGTTCTCAGCTTAACCAGTGGTCAGGTAAATAGGGCAAATATGCTGGTTATGAAAACACAATTAAATTGAGAAGGCAGATCCAAACATCTTAGGTAGAAATTATGCCAATGCACACCCACGATTCTTAAACAGGTTTAATTAAACTCTTTTAAAGAGCACATAGAATATTCAGAAATCAAGAACTGGCCTTCAGGCAGATCGACACAGCAAGTCCAGGCCGCATACAAGCAGATCTCTGCACACTAATGCAATCCGGGCCCGTGGCACTATCAAGGCAGCTGGCCGGCAAAACGGTGGAAGAAGCAGTTGCCATCTGTCAAAGCCTGACGAGGTGCTCAGGGGGGGCCGGGGTCGACTCCAACTGGAACTGCTGCAGCTGGATAACATTCAGCGCAACACAGGGCCCTCACCCGCAGCGGGATCTGGCCTGCACACAAAACCACCGCCCATTTGTCCCACGCTTCTACATGACAACAAGAGGCAGGTTTAGCCTGAATGAGGATGTATGGTTTTTAAAATAACACCTACGGCACCGCAGCTCAACAGGAGGACTCTCCATGTTGGCTGGAGCGGGGAGAGTGGTGATTCATCAGAGAACATCTGGAGAAGGTACACTCTGTCTTAAAATGTCTCTCTTATTCTAGTTGTAACCTTAGTCTACAAAAAGAGCACAGAGTGTTCCTCTGTGATATAAACAGCATGTGCTGTTGTAACCTGTACTGTTCATTAATGAGAGTTAATGATTTCATACTGATCCCACAGATTGAGGCAGCACGGCCATACATAAAAGTAACATTAATTAAGCCTGACCTCACTGAGCTGCTTGAAAGATAACCTACTGGTTTGGGTTCTGCGGCTGGATTTGCAGGTTGTTGTGGTGCCTCCACAACATTGCAGTGCTCCACTCAGTCAGGATGCTGAAGACCCTCCACCGCGGACCTGTACAGTGTGGGCTTAGTACAGACATCCGATCCTGGACAGGGGAAGCACCCGGGGTTCAGCTTGGAGTCACTGAGAGGATTTAAGGTGAATTGACGAGGGTGCTGGGTCAACACGGGGGACAGAGTCAACACAGGGACACACACCAGCCAGACTTACGTGAGAAGAAGTTCTCATTTATTTACGTGTACAAAAGAATGGCTTTTTCAGCAGATCCATAATCGCAAGCGTGGGTGTCATCCAGTGCAAACTATTTTAGCTCCACTGTGTCACCCCACCCATACAGCACATATGCAGTGAACACCCCGGGGAGTCACAGAAGGAGTTACACACACACGATTCTCGTCTGCAGAAAAGAACCACAACATTACAGCATCTCAGAAAGCCACAGAAAAGCAGAAGTGCCCTCAGGATTAACAGACAGTATCGTCTATTTCGAAACCACAGTAAGGCTACAATCAAATCCTCTTCCCAGTCCAATTGCATTTCAGCGATTTCAATCTGAAATCTAAATGACAGCATTTTGCCCAAAAAACGAGCCCTGGCCAACATCAGCTCAAGCAGTCAAAACAAAGGTCTTTCTCTTTTCGATTTTTGACATTTACATCATCAGTATAAAGGAAGTAGAGCATTAAGCTATGAGATGTGAAAACGCTAAGAGTTTAAAGTGAGACATCACCTTTCCTCAGTCATCCTCCCATCCCACGTCCGGAGCTTCAAACCCCATCTGTCTACCGTCATTCGTATCACCTCATCCGTGACGGAAGTGACAGGCATGATCTATTGGTTTTCTGTTCGATTGTGTTTAGAGTTAAAATTCACTATTAGTGTTCAACGTGTCAATCACTTCCATTTTTATTCACAAATGCTCTTTGCAGAATATTTTTAAATAATATTTATTAGCTTGCATTAGATATCAGTAGTTTTAATGCACGCAGTATATCTGAATTTAGCAGAAAGTTACAGTGAGGAGCAGAAAATTAATCCAACAGATATTTTCCTGCAAAAGTCCAAAGATGTCACACTTCATGTAGCTAAAGAAGTAATTATGTAATAAAGATTTGACATCAAAATCTTTATCAAAACAACTTAGTATCAAATTTTTTTGTAACTTCTTTCAAACGCACCCAAAATGAATAATTTTGGGTACTATGCTAGACCCCTTTATTTCCTGCTCAGAAGACAGGAATACATTCATTTCATCGGGTTAGACAATACATCTTAAAAAAGTTTGCATTGCTAGGTAACAGTTTAAGACCTGCCGGTGACTTGGCCCCGAAACATGCATCATTTAATCCGACTTCACACCTGGTTTAAAGCTCTAAGGGAGTTTAGACCCGGCCCCTTGCATCACTAAATAATTTTGAATTACATGCGATTTGAGGCACACGTATTTCAGCACACCGCAAATAAGGTGCAATACATCATTAAAACATGGGCCAGCTCCACATGTTGAAGGGTGCCTGACACAGGCAGGCACAGGAGAAAACTTTCAGCTTGAAAAACTTCTAAGACAAATGACCCAGCAGACTTACTGTACTTTACCTGACCTGTCAGTTTTGGTCAACTAAAGGTTCCCATATCTGAAGGTTGTGACACAATCTGTGGCAGCCTTGACGCGGCCAGATGGGGGCGCCATTTTCCTGTGAATTTATAGGAACAGCAGGAATATTCCTGAAATATTGTTCTCCCATCAGCCCACAAGCCTCTCTGCTGCCAATTGTTACGTAACCAGTGAAAGTTAAAGCTCTTCTTACGACCACTGAGTCTAAAAACACAAGGTTAAGGAGAGATTAAGGCCAATATCTGTCTTGTACTCTACAGTAGAATAGAGTCAATTGTCCAGAGTGCAAACTGGCTTTTGATCTTCCAGCCTAAGAGTCCTCATTGCAGAGAACATTCCCCAGGCCTCTCCGTGTGCAAACCATCCAACTTGGGGGTGTTTCTCTGCTCCATTTCCACCTGGAAGAGGAGAAGGTGCAACAAACATCAAGCCCTTGCTCCAAGCGCTTAAGCTTCCAAGCTTATTAATCATACATGACGATTTAATATGCTTCTATTTTTATTTAGTAGACAATGTACAAGAAAGGGAAGTAGCACATTAAAAGCATACACACAGTCATGGAGCTGACATAGGGTTAGATGTGGCTTGGCTGAGCCAACAGTGGATGCCCAGCTAGAAGATAATAGCAATACTGGATATGTTTAACAACACTGCATAGCACTGGAAGTCACCGTGCTGTAGGACATACTGAACCGTGTGTGCCTGTGCTAACACAGCCTTTGCACTGCACCGTCATGTCGGTGCAGTCTCCTCCCATGTATGCTGTCAACTATTTGCTACCGCCCGATTGCTGATCACGTGGCAATTTCCAAGTTTGCCACATACGCAGTGAATGCCTCTGACCATAAGATGGCGCCAAAACACAGGTTTCCACTACATTTCAAGTTCCTTAAATAAAAGTACCTGGAAATTACTGAGGCTCCTCCTCTGAACAAACTAAGAAGAAAGATACTGATCTCAAACACACACTCACACACATTCATACATACAGTACATACATACAAATATACACCTTTCAGATCCTGTTGTATGTGCTATATGTGCATAGATTTAATTCTAGAAGAGGAAGTGAATTGAAGCTTTAACTTTCGATGCAAGATTTTATGTTGTAGCACTTTAGAAGGTGTTGACGGCACCTGGAAGGTGTGGTGTTATTAGGAGGCAATATGCACACACTACCTGGTACAAGAAGTGTGCCTTATAATTGACCCACTTCTTGACGTCAGTTCTATCTCCCACCGACAGAGATCGCACAGTGGTCCTGGATGCTGAGGCAGCTGGCATGTCAAACTCCACTTCCAGGTGGCGGTGGAACTTGGTTGGGACCTCCCAGTCAGACCCCAGCTCCAGACGACAGAAGAAGGTGTGGGGGTGACCCAGAGCTGGAGAACATTGGAGAGAAGGGTTACCAGGATCAAGGGCAGGGAAGCTGGATGGTATAGCTGCACAAAATGACGCTTCATGAACCATTCGCTGTATTTTCTGACCCCACTAGATGGAGCTCTCTGCTCAAAAAAAGGGCCCAAAGCAAACCAAGAGCATATATATAGCAATATAGCAAATGCTTCATGAAGTGTCATTTCGTGCATCACTACTGGATGAATGGATGCCCTGCGTGCATCTCAGTAAGGAATCAAAGTCTTATTTTAAGGGAATGAGGCCAAGTGTTGGAGAGATACAAATCTACCAGACTGTGCTGGGTGAGATATTTTTGGTAGAAAAATACCAAGCATTCCCGGGTGCGTTACCTGGAGGACAGGAACCTACTGGCCCAAAGTTAGAGTGAAGAACAAAATATACGTTAGGATATTCTAACGGAGTAGAATATACTGGGTCAGTTATACTGAAGAGCAGAACATACTGCTTGGGATATCCTAACTGGACAGAACATATGGAGTCCAAATGCACTCAACATGACATCTTGTTCCTTTATGTTCCTCCATCTCCTATGGCTGTGAGGCAGCCATTAATGTGCCTGCTGGTTTATATTTCAGGTCATGAGATTCAAGGGTGCCATTATATTACAGCGCAGATCCTCAAAACTCACCAGCAAAGTAGTCAAAGGTGACTTGTGTAAGCTTCCAGGATGGCCTCATCCTAGGCCAATCTGATGGCCGACATGTCGTCAAGCGAGATCGTGGGCAGTAAGTTAAGTGCTAGACGACACTTGGACTCTCAGCAGATAAGCTGGAGATATGCAATCATGCGCGATCAAAGTACCTCACAGATGGTGAAGAACATTTTCTACTTTTTTTTTTTTTTTACGTGGAACTAGAACGTGAAACGTAGGCCTCACAGGATATGTTCTGCCAGGAAAGGCATAAAAAAAAAAATCTTACAAAAACATAGCTGCTAATCACACTCAGGAGTGAACCACCAATCGGCAAAAAGTTGATGAAGGGTAACAGTTGCCTTTTGTCCAATCACACACTAGACCAGGGGTGGGCAATATTATCCAGAAAGGACCGTTCTGTATGTGGGTTTTCACTGCAAGTCCTTAATTAGATCACTAATTAGAGGACTGATTGGCTGAAGAGTCCTCACACCTGGATTTGAACAGCTGACCTAAAGGTTATCCAAGAGACCTGCATACACACCGGCCCTTTGCGGATAAGACTGCCCACCCCTGGACTAGACCCTGGCCTTTTGCCTGTCTAATCACACAGCAGAGGCCTTGGCCCATTGACCTGGAAGTAAAAACTCACAAGGCAGTGATTTATGTGAAACTGAAGATTAGAACCGGTTCAGGGTAGACTGCTCCTCTCCTTCTTGCTCCATCAGTAACACAATACATCGTTGTCACTACTTCATTCATAAAAAAAAATTACAACAAACCATCCATTTTCTGTATCCTCTTATCCTAACTAAGGTCGCGGTGGTCTGGTAACCGTCTTGCATTTTCACATGTATCCTCTGATTTTAAGCACACAGCACTGTAACCTTGAACATTACTGGTGACTTCATGAAGACGGACCACTGTAGTAAGTAAACAGGGTGATCAGCATGGTTTTAGCAGAACTGGTTCATCTGCCCTACCTGAATTCTTATCAGGGAGAGAGTTTATCCTCCACACCACAGCCCTGAAGGCATGCTCATATTTGGCTGTCCCCAGCGTGACCCGCATGGCTGGCTCCTGCCCTGATGTGATGGTGGACCCAAAGTTGGCCCCCTTGTTGAAGCGAGCTTTCAGAGACTTCTCGCCCCCCAGGCTTTCCCGCCTGAAGTTCTTGGCCCAGAGCTGGGGGATGGGATAGCGGATCATCACATTCTCACAGGGGATCAAAGTGAGGGGATCCCGGTTGGAGGAGAATCCAGTTGACATTGCCAGCCAGGACTGCAGCTCTACCTCCGCGCCCTTGACGCTGGCCACCGTCCTCAGAGTGAAGGGCAGGCTCTTCTCAGCAAAGAGCGAACAGAAACGGAGCAGCTCGAACCTGCGACCTGCCGGGGGTGTGAAGGAAATCGTTCTGGTGCTCGTGAACTCTTGCTTGTCTGCGCTACTGTGCAGCCGGCAGTCTCGGAGTCGGACCCAGCGTGTGGTGGTGTTGGGGATGATGTCATGCAGGGATACCACCTCGTTCCCTTTCACCTGGACGTCGTTGAGGCCAATCTTGCAGGCTGGTGACCCCGACGCAAACGCCAGCACATAAATGTGGGTCATCACCAGCTGCTGCACAATCCTGCCATCGGCCTTGGACACAACACCATGGAACTCATCTCGTACATCCACGAAGACCTCCTCCTCCTGGTAGGATGGGGAACTGCTTGGAGACTCTTGTTCCACAGGCAGCAGCATCAGCACATCCCTCAGGGCATGGGTGAAGCTCAGGAAGTCTGAGTAGTTGACGGTGCCCAGTTTCACCAGCTGATCCTTGGCAGGGGCATGCACCACGGTTACCTTGGACTGGATCTTGCGTTTCTCCTTGTAGGTGACGTGATCGATGCTGATAGTATGCACCCGGTCACTTTCGTTGTAGCTCTGAAGCTTATGCTCGGAGAGCTCATGTCGGCCGTCTAGCTGAAACTCCTTGAAGGGCTTCTCCAGACCCTTCTCATAGAAGAGCTGCAGCCGCCCGGCGTCAGACACCTTCACAAAGATGGGCCCCCAGTGCCGGGACGACATGATGTTCTTTTTCTCTGGGATGCGCAGCATCATGGGCCAGCCATCCCGTGGGGTCATGTGGGCCGGCTGATACGGTGGCTCCTCCAGCTCCCCAGGCTCCACAGGGTCGTCCGGCAGCAGGGCGCTCTCCTGCTGATCTGATTCTACCATCCACAAGCTTTGCCCACCTCTCTCAGAGGGGGGCCAGGGCAGGACACCTCCTCTAGCTGGGGTGTCCAGCTCAGTTGACAGGGGTAACAGGGATTCCCTTTTAATATCTGCGGTGCTAGGAGGGACTGGAGGAGAGGTGCAGGACTGCTGGGTGTTCTCTAGATAGCAGCCATTGTTCGGTGTCACCTTGGCTTCTACTTGCTCCTGGAAAAAGTCAACGAAAGGGTTGATTGGAGATGGCTGCACATGTGATAGACCCTCGTCCAGGAAGGGGTTCTTCATGCTGGGCAAGCCAATGCTCAACGGGGGACCGTCCAAGGCGAAGAGAGGACGGACTCCTTCCGGTGTCAGGTCCAGGAGGTGCTGTATTGCATCTCGGGTCTGGACAGAAGGGGGAGAGGCTACGGGGTTCCCATCGACCTCCGACGTGGAGCTGTCATCGTGGTTGGACTGCGGCAGGCCGCCAGGACGGCAGAAAATAGGTCCGTCGTCATCGAAGGTCACCCAGCTGGCAAGGCGGGCCACGTGGCTCTCCGATTGGCCGTTCACGTGCTTGGGGGCCGGTGGCCAGTTCTGTGATTCCATGTCTATGCCCTCATCTTGGAAGGTGGAAGAGTCTACAAATCAAAGACATGGGCATATTAGAAACCGCTATAAACTAACCTGGACAATAACAATTTTCATTGGGAATTAAAAATGATAATCATTATTATTCTCCTTATACGCTCTGGTGCCCCCCAGCCACTACTTGCTGTGTTTGCAGGTTGCCCCCCCCCCCCCCTTTGCCGGGCTGGGTGTGGCGCACACACAGACTGCCTACGCGACACGTGAACCAGACCAAGGCATGGTTCATTTTGGTTCCTGCGCCTAGTGCCGATTTTTCGCTGACTAAGGAGGTCCTTTCAACAATATGTGGGAGGTAAGCACACTGGTGTTAAGCTTTACTCAGAAATACAGCATCCAGTAATGTGCCCTAATACCAGGCTGCCTCCTGTCCACTGTGACAGGACTTAGAACTTAGAAGTAATATCAGAAAACTAAAAAGTCTCTGCAATCAGTCCTTGAGCAGCCGGAAAAGCTCTTCATATTCCTCTAGAGCAGTGGTTCTCAATCTCGGTCCTCGGGACCCACTGCCCTGCTTGTTTTCCAGCTCTCCCTGTGTGTAGGGCAGGGATAGCTGGAAAACAAGCAGGGCTGTGGGGCCCGAGGGCCAAGTTTGAGAACCACTGCTCTAAATGAATGTGGCTCACTTAAGTGCGCCATGTCATATCACAGACATAATTACAAGTTCTGCATGTTACACATGTGGCTTCATCTTAAAAAGGATTGGGAGTTTTCACCCAATCCCCCTGCGAAAACACCCTTGTTCTGCGGTGCGAGATCAGGCTGTTCCTTCATTTGAATTTAATACTTTTTACCAATGGAGGGGAAACATCTTCACCTGTTGCTAGGCACCGGCATTCCGCAGCTCGGCCCCGAGATCTCCTGCCCTGGCAACAAAGCATGACATGAATTCACTGCCAGGACAGGAACAAAAGGGCCAGAGACAGGCAGCTTGAAGCAGGGCCGAGCCGCGCGGATTCAGCACAACGGACGACTCTCACGGTCCGCACACAAGCATTAGCTTCTGGCATGTTCACAAAGAGGAACAGAAAGGCCAGGCATTAATATTCAGGTCACGCGACGCCAAGCGGCTGGAGACAGCCACGTCTCTGTGGCTTACTGGGGGGAGATGTCACCTTTCTCATACACTTCCAACACACTGTTTGTCATCCAAACATGCATTCAGCTGTGCTTTGCTCTCTGCTCTGTCGAAACATGAAGGTTTTGCACTTTGCAGAAGTCTCCCAGAATTCTAAATGGCAATTTTTCTCGAGAACAACAGATTTCCTAGATCTTACCAAGGAAACACTCATGAGGTCTCATGAATAAACTTCTCTATCCACGAGCGTCACCGTTTGCTAATCAGCCAGGAGAAAACAGGATGTCAGCGATATGCCGACCACAGAACATGTCGCTACCCGCCGTCCAAAAGGAGGCCCTAACACGTTGCGAAATTCCAGGGAAGGAGAAGCTGTCGCCTTCTCAGCCGTGGTGTGGGAACAGAGCGCCAGAGCCCGCACTTGTTCATCCTGACCTCCGCTGGCTGGAGCGCCCCCACCCACTGACATCAGGCTGCTGTGTGTTTCATTGGGGAGGGGAGAGCTTTCAAATGGGGCAGCCACACCAATTTACGAGCCACCCAGGGAAAAAAAATAAAGAAAAAATGAGCATGTTGCTAGGCACCGCCTTCTCTCCAGAGGGACAGACTTAAAGAGAAAAAAAACCCCCAAGATTAGCGTGACAGCGGCGTGCGGGGCCCAGCCCAGCCCAGACCCGAGCCTCAAGCAGAGACATGTTGGCCGTCCGGCTGGCTGGCTCGCTCACTGTCTCCATTCAGAGCAAAACGCATCAAATGATCAGGACGGCTCGGGGGCGGGGGGATCTCGGAATGCTGTAAACGTCTCATAAACTCGCAACCTCGTGTTGCCAGTTGAGTCGTGTCCACACAGGATGGCGCTGCAGTAAAAACACAGAGAGATTTCAAACGCATGACTTGCTTTAAATGTCGACTGCTGTTGGGAGTCCATCAGTAGCTGTGGGCTGAGTCTGAATACAAAAAGTCTGCAAAGAGAGGAGCTGTCCATTCAGCAGCCTCTCTGAGGGACCAGACGTCCCATTCAAGCTGGGTGTCCTGCCCACTCCATGCCCCGCTACATCTACAGCTCTGGTCCAGGCACTGGTCCGCTCATGCTTCCCCACAAAACCCTACCCCGTGATCCCCAAACCTAAATCGAATTTGAGCAGCTTTGGGTCCCCCGGCTCACTGAAAGCAGACGGCAGGCTTACCCCCGGAGCTGGTGGCACGCGAGGGGGCCGTCAAGGCTTGGACAGAGTGCCCCGACGCCACGGTGCTGGAGGGGGGGTCATGTGACTGACTCAGTGCCCTGCATTGCTGAGCAGGGACATGTCAATGCCTGTCTGCTACCAGCCCCGATCCTGACCAGCATGGCCTCCCGGCACGGGAACCCGGCGAGGAGCAGAAAGCAAGGGAGCATGCTGAAGGGGGGGGGGGGGTGGGAGGAGGCTAAAGAAATCACTAGAAAAACAAACCATGGGGGGGCTGGTATTACAAGGTGAGAGGGGTTTCCGGCGGGCTGCCCAGTAACAACACTAACTGGAATTTATAATCAGACTAGGCTGCTGTGACACGATTAATGAGGTCAAGTGTAAGTTCACACGGGCCAGAGGATGATGGAAAGTTACGAACAGACCGACAGGCTCCTCCTTAAACCATGATTCAAGATTCTGTCCCACATTGAAGCCTCTGACCATGTTACCGCAACAGTGACTGAATTCTTTTTTTTGGTTTCCTGACAGAATCCCTTAAAAACTACTTTTCAGATTCCGGACCCTTGCCTGGGCAGCGGCTACATGGAGACACCATAACAGGCCGCGCTGAAAACGTGAAGACAGGAGCTGGCCGTCGAGATGCGTGACGGGGGCCTTTAACTGACAGCACAGGTGTGGTTCTGGGCTGGGGGCAGGGGGCAGCAGGGGGTCACCCTTTGATAAACATTGTGACAGCCGTACTGCAGGGCTGCAAGACCGATCCACAAGCCTGCTGGCCTCCCAGGACATGGCATGTGAGCACAGAGAGCACATCTTCTCGGCTGAACCTCAGCGACTCATGGGGGTTTTGATAAACAAGCTCAGAGCCACCAAATCCCACAGCCGCTTGATATTCCTGCCGGCAATGACTGGCAGCTCAGGACCACACGCCCTGGCAGGCTGGAACTCAGATCCAACACCAGCTGCCGTGTCCCTTTAACAGCGCCATCAGGCCGGCTTCCGCAGGCCCGCCCTGGGCCGCTCAGTCTGCAAACAGGCATGGTTCCTCCTTCTGACACAACAGGCCTGATGACAACATCCTGAGGCCTTACCGCTTCCAGCATAAACACTGGGCTAGCCTACTGGTCTGAGACTCACTCGATGACATCATCTCAGAGGGGATCACAGCACAGCTGCTGGGTTCTCAGGCCGCAGGAAACACGAGGAAAAGGGGGGGGGGGGGGGGCAGGTTCTGATGGATCCACACCCTCAACCCCAAACCTAACCCCTAAATCCAACACAGAACACATCATAACAAAACAAATGCTGTGGCTCCATTTCCATGGCAACATCGCTCTACGGCAGCGAGAGTGAGGGGAGGACATAGGAGGCCATGAGAAACACATCCAGCAACCTGCAGTCCTGCAAGTCCTCATCACCGGGTCACCAGGGAGTTACCTCAGGACCCTGCTCTCTGCATCATGGGACTAACAGTCACGTTTTAGGGTGCATTTCCACTGCACCAGGTACCGTTCTTTTTGTACTTCAAAATGCAAAATGTGGCTGTACTAAATTATAGGGCTGGACAGTGTGAGATAATACTAACATGGCATATTAGACATGTGCGAGAGTCAGCCGGTGTGAGATCAGGCTTTTCCATGCCTTCATACTGTACGGACATTATAGGGCGCGGGGTGTAAGTTTTACTAAAACATTTTTACTTTGCCACCAAAAACAAAACTTAGCAAGGCAGTGCAATTTTAATGATCGTTCATTTTCAAGATTATCTAATGCAGGAGTGGGCAATCTAATCCACAAAGGGCCGGTGTGTGCAGGTTTTTGGGATAACCTTTAGGTCAGCTGTTCAAACCCAGGTGTGAGGACTCTTCAGCCAATCAGTCCTCTAATTAGTGACCTAATTACGGAGTTGCAGTGAAAACCTGCACACACAGCGGCCCTCTGCGGATAAGACTGGACGCCCCTGATCTAGTGTATTGTTGAAAAGTCTAAAAGTCTAAAGTTCAGTTTAAAGTTTACTGCCGCTGATTTTGCATGAGCTCTGCACCTTCTCAGCCAATCGTTATTATTTTCATTCATGCAGTTTAAATCACTCAAAACAAAATCACAGCCTGACATCTGAACTTTTTCCAGTGTTGCGGCAGCTCTAGAATATTATAGGAAATACTTGTTAATTTCTTGTCATGCCATGCAGATCATCGTCTGGTTCTTCTCACCAGATTGTAATTACAGCTTGGGTTACTTCATTCGTCCATGAATACTTTTACTGTATTACTAATTTTTTTTTATTATTTTAACTTTGTTTATCATTGTGTTCTGGGTTCGTAACTTTTTTCAAGATGCCCGTTGTATTGTGTTTCAGAAGCAGGCTATTTGCATAACCAATCAAAAATAAACACACGGAGTACACCAGAAAACCAGTGACCCCTGTTTCAATCCAAGGGGTCGATGTGGACATAGTGGAGGACTACAAATAACTCGGAGTTTACACTGACAATAAACTGGACATGGTTAGAAACACAACTGCACAGTGCAAAAAGGGCCGGAGCCGTCTCTATTTTCTGAAGTCCTTTAACATCTGTCAGACTATGCTCAGCATTTCCTATGACTCTGCGGTGGCCAGTGCCAGACTCTACACTGTTGCATGCTGGGGCAGCAGGCTGAGGGTAGGACTCTCTAAAGGGAGCTGGACTCTCTAAAGGTGGTGTCGGAGAGGCGGATGTCGTCCAAGATGGACAATACCTCCCACCCACGCCATGACGTGCTGGCCAGTCACCGGGGCACGTTCAGCGAGAGACTAAGATTACCGAAAATCACCGCTGAAAGACACGATCTGTACAGCCTCCAAGTCCAGTTCAGGTATGGTGTATGCGTGTATCAGTCTCATCACTGACGTCATTTGTGTTTCATATTCAGGCAGGATATTAATTACACTAGATGCGTACAGTGCCTGAGTTCAACTAACTGTTGTTAGTCATTAAGCAGGCCCAGGCATGGTTAATCATGCTGTGCCCGGGTACAGTAGGAGCAATCACACTAGTCAAACGTGCTCGGGCACAGTACGGATCGGACAGTGCGAGTACACCCTTAATCAGCATGTTGGTTCCTCCGCTTCGGCCCTATCCTGCCCACGCAGCTCCCCCGGGTTTTTCAGCACCGCCTGCGGGCGAGGCTACCTCCCGTGAGCGACCGGGGGCTGGTCTGCCAGGACTGTCACATGCTAAGTTTACCGCCCACGAAGCCAGATGAACTCCTTCAGCAGGTGCACAGTGACGGTCTTTGTGTAGCAGAGAGAGACTCTTACCAAAGGAAGGAGGGAAAGTGTGTGTGAGAATCATGGTGGGTGGGGGGGTACTCACTGGGCGAGTGTGTGAGGGAGGATGTCTGGCTGGGCAGGGGGGGCAGGTCTCCCAGCGAACTGTGGTCTTCTGACTGGCTTGTCCCACTGCTCTCTGAGGGGGGGTCGCTGCTCCAGAAGCTAGGTGAGGAGCACACGCTGTGTCGGGTGCCTGGGGTGGGGGGGGGGGGGGGGAGTACAGTGTGAAACAGCTGCCTCCCACAGGGCTAGCGGAGGACATTCTTTTCCCACATGGACACAAGAATCCAGTAAATAGGCTGAAGGAAAAGCAGGGCATGTGAGGTGAGGCGGAGTCATCGAGATGCCATGAGATCAATCAGCTCTCTGACACCCACAGTTCCGGCTGCTGAGCCATCTGTCAGCCATCGTCCCCAAACAACAACAGACACTGGCGAGGTATGAGAAACCTGCCCAAATTGCTGTTTATCATGGAGTCCGATTCATGTTCAGCCCTGCTGTCTCATTCAGTCATCAGCAAACCGACGCTTGTGTTACACGGAAGAGCTTCACATGAAGAACTGTCAACTCAAAGTCAACACCAAGATTTCTCAGGGTGTGGCCTGCAGAAAGACAACTATATGACTATAATCCATGACCAAGCTCCAAGCCAGTCAGGCAGGACAGCATGAACATCCATGAACATCCACACTGAGTTCCTCCAGCATGTTCTTCACTCTCCCATCTCCCAAACTCATTGTTAACGGCCTAACAGCCTCTTAACCATGACAGCACACACCCACCTCAGCTGACTGACTAGCAATGCAGTTTATTGAGATCTCCATGGCAACAATGTACTCTGCCTCTCTAACTGTGAGTAGAGATGGGCGGTGTTGTTATCACCCTGCAGCGTAGTTGCTAGGGTCCTGGACAAAAGATGACCACAGCTCTTACTACTACGAACATCTACTATTTCTGGCTTTGCATAATTTCTGCACTAAATGTCTGCTGCTACACATCTATACCATATTTATTCTTCCAGATGCATCTATATCGCCATTTCCATACTTATACTGACATATTCATATTTACACATATTTATTTTGCCTTAATGTCCTATGTCCTACGTGTTTGGCCTATATCCTGTTATTGTCCTATGTCCTAAGTGTTTATCCTTTGTCCTAAGTGTTTATCCTATGTCCTGTTATTGTCATATGTCCTGTTATTGTCCTATGTCCTAAGTATTTGTCCTAAGTGTTTATCCTATGTCCTGTTATTGGCCCATGTCCTGTTATTGTCCCATGTCCTGTTATTGTCCCATGTCCTAAGTATTTGTTCTTTGTCCTGTTATTGTCCTATGTCCTACGTGTCTGTCCTATGTGTCTGTCCTATGTCCTACGTGTCTGTCCTAAGAGTTTGTCCTTTGTCCTAAGTGTTTATCCTATGTGCTGTTATTATCCTATGTCCTAAGAGTTTGTGCTTTGTCCTAAGTGTTTGTCCTATGTCCTGTGATTGTCCTATGTCCTAAGTATTTGTCCTTTGTCCTGTTATTTTCCTTTGTCCTAAGCCTGTTATTGTCCTATGTCCTACGTGTTTGTCCTATGTCCTACGTGTTTGTCCTAAGAGTTTGTCCTCTGTCCTAAGTGTTTATCCTATGCCCTGATATTATCCTATGTGCTGTTATTATCCTATGTGCTAAGTGTTTGTCCTATGTCCTACGTTTTTATCCTAAGTCTTGTTATTGCCCTATGTCCTACGTATTTGTCCTATGTCCTGTTATTATCCTATGTCCTAAGTGTTTGTCCTTTGTCCTAAGTGTTTATCCTATGTGCTGTTATTATCCTATGTGCTGAGTGTTTGTCCTTTGTCCTACATGTTTATCCTAAGTTTTGTTATTGCCCTATGTCCTACGTGTTTGTCCTGTGTCCTGTTATTGTCCTATGTGCCAAGTGTTTGTCCTATGTCTTATTACCATATGTTGAATTACCCAGTCTGTAGTAGGAACCATGCAAGTAAACATCTCATTGTACTCAATGATTTTACCAGTACAAATGTCAATAAACCTTTTGAATTCTTGAATACTTTGAATCCCAAGGTACCTGGTTGCTCAGGGGGTTACTGAAACCACGCGAAGTACAGCATCATCTGCGCTGACAACTATTACTCTCTGTTATGTTCATCACAAGATGAAAACACCTGTTCGCAGACGGAATCATTTTGTGTTCCCGTGGTATTCTGATAATGTCTCACCTTTCACTTGTGGTTGTGAAGGAACAGTTTGGGTCATAGGCCTATCCTCAAATTGGGCCCAGACAGTCTGCCGTGTGGACACACCCACTGCAGTCCTGCCCCCATGTATGAGGTATGGGGCTTCAGTGGGGCGGGGCTTCACTGCACTGCCACCACCGTCTGAGAAGGTCAAAGGGCACAAACAGGACACCATCAATAACACAGTCATTCATCTTGCCAGCTTCAGCGCTGCAAAGACGCAGTGTCTAAAAATAACCTCTTGGACTTTCTGTTGCCAATATATTTCCCGTATTATTTCCACAGTCCCTACTGCTAAGTTATTTTGATGGGCACCGTCGTGTCCCCAGCCGTGTCAGAAACACGGGGAGACCGATTGTATGGAAGAGAGACGGGGTCTGTCCTGGGAAGCCACGTGTCATTTCAGGAGCGTCACCGTCACAGGTCCCAGCCTTGAATACACAAAGGACTTGAAAGGAAATCCAGCCTGGCTTTTTTTCTCCCACTCACGTTCACTGCATTCATTTCCTGAGGCAGGAAACGTGCCGTAATGGGCGAAGAGAGCAAAGTCTAAACGTCTAGAGCAATACCATGCGAGACAGGCTGAAACTGGCTGCAGGTGTGTCAGGTAACTGAGCCCCGGGGCCATACCTGGGTGGGGCTCCAGGCCGGGAGGGCTGGGGTCGTCATCTGTAAATACCACCCAGCCAGGTCGGGGTGTGGAGACACTGCTGGGGATCGCCATGGAAACAGCAAGGGAGGGCCGGCGTGTAAACTCAGGGACGACAGCTCAGGCGCAGTGTGTTGCTGGAGAACCTGAGTGCATGGAGAAGAACATGGCAGCTAAAGGAAGCCCACCACCGTAAGCCATTCCTCCAGCACCAAAGAGGGGGGGGGGACTCGAAACACTCAGATCAACTCCTTACTTAAGTCGAACGGATAGCTGGGTCAGTCTGTGACCCAACACACTCAGGATAGAACCACTTTCAGGCAGGATATGCTGTTTCGGAAAGAAGATGAAGCCTGAACCAGATAAGGAGACCAAGAATCCACAAAGCCCATGAGAGTCTATGCACCATGTGACAGGCCATGTGACAGGCCATGTGACAGACCATGTGACAGGCCCCACGGTCCCACTCCCTCCATGCTGATGACTTCCATCTTCAGCCATGGAGCAGCATGTTCAGTGGGAGGATCTGGCTCACTGTGGCAACGGGAAGCTGCCACCACACTGCAGTACACATTTACAGTATTTGGCAGACGCCCTTAGCCAGAGCGACTTACATAAGTGCTTTAAGATGCTGGGATGAATTTTCCCGATACTAGCTCAATAAGGACCCAAGCTATGAATACCATCTATCCGAACACTGTTGAGAAAGTTCAACAAAAATTTTTTTTTGTACACATACACACACACATACGGAAAAGAGCTGAGTAAGAATACAGAGTACTACTTCAGGTATTTCTGAAAAAGGAAAGTTTTGAGTTGTCGCTTGAAGACAGCCAAGGTTTCCGCTGTTCGGACATCAAGGGGGAGTTCATTCCACCAACTAGGTGCCAGGACAGAGAAGAGCCGAGATGTGTGTCGTCCTTGTGCCTTGAGGGGTGGTGGGACCAGTCTAACAGTGCTGGAGGATCGGAGAGATCGGGGTGCAGTACAGGGTGTGATGAGGTCTTTTAGATAGGATGGTGCCAGACCATTTTTGGCTTTGTATGCGAGCATCAGTGTTTTGAATTTGATGCGGGTGGCTACAGGAAGCCAGTGGTGAGAGCGTATCAAAGGAGTGGTGTACACTGAGCCTTGCGCCACCAGGCAGGACGATGATGAATGCAAGCAGCACGTCAACTGGATCGCCAGCAGCACTTGGGTGGCACGGAGCCGTCAAACGCAATCCACGCACTGCGTGCTTAGGCCAAACCCGGCACCTTTTCTCTGTGCATCACTGTACACCTACAAGAACAGATAAAGAGTCATTTCATTTTCCATGTCTAAATAAAGAACAATGGAAGTGCCCCTCCACCATGGCGAACTGGCAGGAAACACAGAATCCTAAGAGGAAGCAGTCCCTGTCTTTCAGCGTCCCGCTATGACAAACCGTGTCTCTTTTCCACACATGCTCTCATCACCAAGTTACAGACCCGGATCACACTAATCATACCTTCACACAGAATCAACAGGGCTTTCCTCATGACACAACATGTCCAACTACCACATTTACCGAATTTAAAGCTAGGTCTGGATTAACTCTACGACACCAGGCATGAGATTTTTCAGCATGCTCTTTGTGTAATTCAAAGTATATTCAAGACGGACACAGGTCGTGTTTTTTTATGAACAAGACGCGTCACATCTGCAGTTCGCTTTAATGAAAGAGTGTATATTCTCCAGGTTTCCACAGGCCGTGGGACTTTATCTCTGCGGGCGCAGGGGCAGAACACGCAGCGGAACTGCAAACCGAGAGCTGCCAGAGTGCCTGCATTTTTATAGATTTCACTCTTTCCTGTTTTATAATCGTCACCGACTCCTTCTCAAGGCAGCAATGCTGTCACCCCCATTACCACAACGACCGTGTGCATGTTCGTAAAACACTGTTAACACATAGGGCCTTAGACTCTGCATTTAACTCTGTCATTCTCAATAACAGCGTAAAATCTATATGCTTTAGACCAGGTCCACAAAGACAGGATCATTCTTAGCTGCAGTCTGACTGTCACCCCCCCCCCCCCCCCCCACCGCCGCCCCAGACGGGCCCCGCAGGCAGTTCAGACCGAGGCTGCAGCCCACAGCCCTGATCTGGTGGACACACTGCCAGAACCCTCTCTTGGTCCATTCTCACTGGTGGCCAAAGGAGGGCGCCATCTGGACTCTCAGGTAACCTAACCGTCTGACAGCTGATCATTGCTGTGCTCCTCCTCACCTGTGGAGAAGCACACTCCTCCTGTTCTCCTTTTCCCATAGGGGTGCAATGAACTCTCACATCTTGTTGAGCCCAACACTGATTGGGTACCAGCTTCCTTAATGTGAAGCAGCAGTAACACTAGGTTAAGGTGACTTAGTCATTCAGGTGACTTAGACCGGTGCAATGGGGGATGGGTGGGGGATAAATACTGAACACACATTAGGTAAAGAACTCACTGAAATTAAAGAACAAGGCTGAGCGCACATAATGAAAGCTCACATCTCCACACCCCCCGCCCCCCGAGGGCCAAATCAGCAGTCTTACTAGGATACAGCTCGTATTTTGTCAAGCTTCTCACATACAGCTCAAGATCCCACTACAAAGAGCCAGATGGTAAACTGTCAGATGAAGAGACAGACCTCTAACTCTGAGGGGTGTGTTGACGTGGATCCACACAGGGCGAGTGGCTGGCTCGAACCCGGAAAACAGAGCAGGAACTGAACAGGACGTTAACGCGGCCGAAGAGAATACAGGCGGATTGTGTCCTGCTGGGACCAGTCCAAGCTGTGACTCTGAAACAGAGCAAACCATGGACGGTGTGAGACCATTACTAAACACAAATAGAATCCCAGTCTCAGCCAGAGAACCCCCCCCCTCCCCTCCCAGGAGTGGCCCCCACATCCCTACCATGTGGAGGGCAACAGCTGAACAGTCCACTCAAGGAGCACAAACAGACCCTCTCCTCTCACCTACTACCAATACAAGTTAACACCTCAACATGTGGTCACACCACGGAGCAGCAGCAATCTCAGATGGTGGACAACTCTGAGATCACCCTAACCCTGACTGATCACCAGGAAACAGTCGTAGGAGTAACACCCCACACACCTATCCATTAATCTTAAGGGCTATCCCTATGCTTATGAGGGCTGTGCAGAAAAGTCAGCATTTGTGACACATATTTAACCTAGGCAAAGTACAGGTCCACTCGAATTCACACAAAGGCGTTGCCTACAGATATGCTTTCATGTGTCAATATTTAGACACCTACTGTTTAGAGTTTAGCGCACTAGTCTTATAGTATATTAAACAAATTCAACCAAGTTTTGAGACTAATCACACTTTGACCAGTAGTGACGCAATCCTACCCCAAGTACCATCATGAAACTGTGACACCCTTACCGTAAGACTCCCCTCCCGATCACCCACCTCCCACGTCAAACCATCGCAGGCGCCCGACGTCCACAGGTAATACGGATACACAGAAACATCCATCCATCCATTTTCGATACCGGTTTGTCCTTGCACGAATGTACTCCTGCATGTACCTCGCCGCCGGCCCAGTTAAAGGCGATGACCGTACGCACATTTCCCTCGAGTTTTCTAGTTTGTAATTCGTCACCGATTAAAAAACACGTACGTATGTTAAGCGGTTAAATGCTCTTGGATGCCGGTTAAAGGTGCGGATTTATGCATAACTATAGCGATGAAAATCCGCGACACGTTTTGCAGCGATCGTAAATACCTCAGGCAGTATAAGGCGCTTTCGGCTCCACCGCTTCCGAGAAGCGCAGCACCCTCCGCATGTGAGCTCCGGCAGAGCGCCGGGTCCCGCACTGTACGGACGCACTAGGCGCACCGAGGCCGGCTAGGCATCGGCAAGCCCGGCAGGCAGAGAGGCAGTTCCCCTGCCCGACTGATTCTGGCTCAGATTGTTGGTCCACCGAAGCCCAGCTTGATGTTACGGCTGCATGACCGGTATTCCGGAGAAGGCTGGGTGCACGGCGGACCCTGCAGCGCTATAAGCCAACAGCTCAGTCCTACAGCCCGACGTGTGACACAAATGTGCCCGGGCAGGTTGCTCTGACAAAGTCTTCACATCAGCGAGCTTAGGAGACACTCTAACCAGCCTGATACGATATTTATAAAATAAACTCAGAAAAACTTCAATCCGGATTGATACCATAAACGACACTTGTCATCCACACCCAGTCCGCCCCTAATTTCTTCAGTTATTCCCGTAACTTTTATATGAAGTAGCTGGAGGTGGGGCTGAACTTGTCAACAAAACTGGGATTTGAGAGTGCAGTTCGCTGGTTAAGCCCCAGGCGGGTATGGTCTCTATCGCCACCAGCTGGAAGTGTAACAAACTGCGGGTAGAGTGTAATACGGCGATCCAATTAAATAGTGTGATCACCAACTATGTAATTATAAAACCCATAATCCGAATCTTTATTAACATTTCACGGTGACTAAACCTCCATTGATTAAAAACAGGACAGTCGGTTGGCACGACAAAATTAGATAACAAGGAAAAATACATACACGAGTAACTCATTACCGTTTTGCTAATATCTGAATGAACATGTTTGTATATATAAACAATACGAGATTGCAGCATTTAAAATACCATGCAAATCCCAGTATTGAATGGGCAGACGGGTAATTACGTGTTTCCTACCAGTAGATGGCAGGAGAGCTCATGAAATGGGAAAAACCGGCCATTCCATTAGAGACGCCTGGTGTGTTTAACGCACACAGACACAGTCTCGATATCGTGTGTCAGACATTGTATGGACGGTAACATAACCCAGGTGCAAGGATATTCTCAATGTCACTGTGCCGTTATTTAGAACTTTATCCAAACTAATGTTTTCTCTTTTTTTAGAACCACATGAGCTTACTGGCTACTGAGATATGACTCGGGGCTTCGTTCTGCATGTGTGTTTCGTGATTCATGCAAGTTGTAGTCCCTGTGCAGATCGTCACTGTACACGGTGCGCCGAGCAATTTTGTGCGATATCAAACCTGCCCAAGGTCCAGAAGTCTTCAACTTCAACCCAACTTGACAATGACAAGCGGCTTGTGGCTTAGAGCCTGTACAGCTGCATCTCCCATTTTGAGAAGGAAAGATGGAGCTTCTGATTCGGCACAAAACCCAGGTGTCTGGGAAGCCTGAGACATCCAGTCAGCGGGGCCCTCCAGGGACAGTGGTGTCCCTCCTATTGGACTGGCTTCCTCAGGTGCTGCAGGAAAATGCTTAATGAGAGATAAAAGGGTGTTACCATGGTAAACTCGACATGTGGTGGCTGCAGTTGGAGGCTCCGTCACCGAACGTTAATTTTACTGCAGGCTGATTCACAGAGGTGAAGACTGATGTGACTTGCGGAGGGAGTCACACTCAGCAGATCGGGTGAGGGGGAGCCCAGAGGTGGGATTGGGAGTGCACACAGCGGGATTATTCACACGCCACCACGCCCGTCCTTATCGAACACAAATCCAGGTCTGCGGACCAGCCAGGCCGAACCATCTCGTAAACACGGGCTTGTGGGTATAAAATTTGTCACTCTCACTGACTTCGAACCGCCGGACAGTACACTGGCGGATTTGGGCAACATGGGCAGCCACCAAGGGCGGCTTTTACTGGGTGGGACCCAGAGTGCCCAGAAAAAAGGAAAAAACAAATGGGAATGGTGACGTTTGCACAATTGGTTCTCGTTCTCGTTTTCACATCATGTCAGCGATATCACCCCACTGTGTGGGTCAATTAACTTTGTCAGAGTGGCTGCACGGATGGTAACTTGTGATCTAGGCAGGTGACCACTCAGCTGTTCGAGATGGGGTGGGGGCGGGGCTGGGGGAGCGAGGGGATCTATCAAATAGTGCATCTCTAACTCCACACAGTACTCATGCAATTAGTCAAAACTATTTTAAATTTTATCATCATTTATTTGTGTCATTCCAAATATCTTAATTAAAATGCAAAAGTGCCAATTTTTTGTTTTTTGGCAGGGGGTAGGACCACAATTTTTGTTGCCAGCTGGGGGGGGGGTGGAAGGTGGGTATGCACAGGCTGCCGTACAAGCTAGAACCACCGCTGGGATAGCAGATGCAGGGCTCTCCACACAGCCACACTACGGAGTGAGGATCCTGCACACGTCTCACCTGTGCTCCCTGCACCGCCCACAATGCAGATTCTAATATTTCTTAACCCCCCCCCCACCCCACTGAATTATCCTCACAAAAGAGATGAACTGACTTGTGCTGCAAAGTTTGAAGAATAAGGCCGGCTATCTGCGGCAGGCTCATATCTGGTTTGACAGAAATGGGACAATTTAACACCAGACTGCTGGGTATCTGGATGGCCATCATCTCACAGAGCTCTGCTATCGATCTGCACAGGTGAGCAACACCCCGACCCCACGCTGCCATGGAAACCTGGCTTAGCAGTGCACACCGGATGCTGCCGGACAGCAGCCCCTCGGCCAGGTCAGCCTCCTCTCCTTGCCATTTCGCTCCAACTCACCAGAGGCTATGGTACTTCATGCCCTCTGAAAACATGCTTTTAGAAGGTCCCTCGCAAGGCTGAAGACCAGGACAAACAAGAAAGTATGAGAGAAGACAAGTTAGTCTTTTCCAAGCTGAAAAACAAGTGCACTTTCCTGACGAGCTTGGTCAGTGCTCCAATCAACGGTCTCCTGATGAGGGCTGCACTGCAGGCGTACAGTGGCACCTGGACGAAGACACAACTCACTCCCACACAGGAACCTGCACTTCAGAGCTGATTTAGGACAAAGAGCAGAGGGGGATACAAGAAACGCAACAAAACTGTGTACATAATGCGCTTAGTTAAACAAGCCTGGAGTCAGTGCAGGGGGTCTAGACATTTCCCAAATGTTGCTGAGCAGGAAGGCAGGTAATATTTCCATCTTCATCATCATTCATGCCTGGCTAGAGACCCTCACCTGATCATATGAGACAGTGAAGGTTACTGGAATACGAGCACACACAGAATCACGCACACAAGCCACATTCTACGTGTGGGTCACGTGTCCTCTCTGTTTCTGTTGCATAGCAACCGAATTAAGCAAGGGTGTGGTGCTGTGTTGTCTGGAGTTATTAAGATGTGCATCATGCTTATAAAAGGACTGGTGTGTCAAGAATCCAAGTGATATGGATGTGGTAAGCGGACAGTGAATTTCAGAATGTGTTGCATCTCTGGCCCGGAGCCCCACACCCCAACCACGCCGTCAGGAACAGGTCTGGCTTGTGATATCCACGATCATCAGAAAACTGGACTCAATGGACACACGGTCAATGAAGAATGTGCACCACGATGGACGTCTGCAACTTGGTCTTTTTATTGCAACTGGAAGACAATACATCACAGAAACTTCATGGTAGGTTTCAGAAAAATAAAAACAAGAACTCTTTTTTTGTCATAGTAATGGACAAAGTTATATTTACATTAACTGATGAAAGGATTTGTCTTTGGCAATATGGTCACATATCAAGGAATTATAGAATGCAGGTGACAGACACGTGGGCCGCCCACGTGCCTCCAGACCGTGTTTGATTAACGAACACAGAGCGAAACCAACCACTGCCTTCTCCTTTCTGAAACCCCTTAAGAGTTACCTCTTAAAAAGGAACACGAGAGTGAGTAAAGAAACTGGCCTCTTTAAAAAAAAACAAGTATATACAGTTAGTCTCTCAAACTCGAACCCATTTCCTACCACGCGAATGAAGAAACGAGTTTGTAGCGAGTTGGAACACGATACAAGGCAGTGAACAGGATAAACAAGCGACAGCTGCTACATAGAGTGAGGCATGTGTATGTGAAGAGCGTCCTGACAGCAAATGCTGCGTCAGAACCCGGCATGTACCTCCAGCACACCCAGTGTGATCCAGTTTGCCCCACGTGCTCTCCCGGGACCGGAGTTGGACTCTTAGAGCGTGAGAAGGTCGAGATAACGCCAGGGGCATCTTCTGATAGTCAAGGGGTGGTGAGGGATACCAAACCACCTTCTGTACCTTCCCCAAAAGGTGGAACACCCTCAACAGGTGGGATGGATACTGGTTTGGAAAATCTGACGCTTTCATGAGAGAAGCAGGAAGTGTCCTCACAGGGATGACACCGATGCTACAATGTGACAAGGATTACAGGCTTTGGCACTGCACCTTAAACACGGAGATGGGCCGCACGTTTCAGCGGGATCGGGCCCCCGGGGTCGCCCAGACGCCACTCGGCAGAATCGCGTCACACGCTGCTACCTGACAGGAAGTAATACTGGGACCTGAAGTGCTACAGCGCACGTGGTCTGAAGTGGCACGGATGAGAGGAACAGGAAGACCACGAGACACGGATGTCGCCTCGACATGGAGACACGAGCAGAGTGCAGGCAGGTCATGGGGACACTCCACACGCACGCAGGCCGAAAACAGCCCCCCCCACGGACGGCGAAGGAGGGCCAAAAGCGAGCAAGACGGGGCAGTTTCGTAAACCTCCCCAGCCCTAGTCGAAATTTTAAGTCTTCATATTGCAGAGACGGTTCCCAACAGTCAACGAATGTCCCTGAAGGTGTGAGCCTGCTTCAAAACAACAACTAGAGGAAAAAAATAACGATAAAAAACACAAAACCATCTAGGCCTATGGGCATAAAAATTAGAGGCCAAGCCTTATTTTTTTCTAGGATCTATATTTATATGAAAATAATTCATGCTTCATGCTAAATACATTATTTACCTTACATGAATAAAAAACTGTTTCTTTTAGTTTACAGAACCCATGCAACACGATTTGGAAAATCCCGCTGGCTACATTGCTTAAATTAGGAAGGGGGAAAGTCTAGTGTAACTTTTATACAGCACTGTCCTGACTGCGTGAAATTGCTTATTACGTCATGAGGGCTGGAAACGCAAAACAAGACCAAACCGAAAAGAAAAAAAAAAAAAAAAAAAAAGTTACTCCACAGTTACTTCGACATTTTTGTTGCTAAAACTTGGCAGGTTTTGCTGCACATTTCTAATACTCTCATCAAAGTCTGGCTGCAGTTTAACTGCAGATAAACGGGGAAATGTCCCTGTTTTGTATCACTTGATTATAATTCACCAATTCAGTCGGTAAAAACAGGCAGTTTTGAAGATGTTTTGATGAGTTTCATTTTGGTTTCTTTTTCCCCACGTAATCATCTGGAACTACAGCTAATGGCTTTAACAGTGACCCCCCCCCCCCCCCCCCGCCCAGCCTTTGTAGTGGACGAAATTATGGAAAACTGGACCCAGGTCACCAGTCGCAGAGTGGAGCTGCAAAAGGCTCCCATCCCCACAGCAGTTACCGCTCGGGATTGTGGGAGCGTGACCACAGCTGTTGGGTCAGATCTTGGGGATTAAGGCCTGGAGGGCGGCGCTCTCCTATGTCTGCATGTGGGTCTCTCAGCCACAGTAGCCATTGAAGAGGCCACCCACAGCTGCAAAGCATCCTGGGAGCGGCTGCTGTGGTGACAGCTGGTGACAGGACTGCCTGTCCCGCCTGTACCCGTGCCAATCAAATTTGGGGGGGTGGTTGCTTTTCTCTCCGGTGCCTTTGTTTCAGCCAACAAAAACGTGGTCCTACATCAGCTGAACGTCAGTGAAGGTTTTCATATGGCTTTAATCTCCTTTAAAAAGTAACAAAAACTAAATTAAAAACCCTCAGACACAGTATCTAAAGGATAGGAAAACAAAGTGATTCTTGATATTGCCACAAATCATTAGGATTGACCTGATGTCCTGAAACACAAGCTAGCAGTAAGGTCAGTTCTTCAGGGACTCCTTCTGGCCTTTGGCGGCTCGGTTGGTGATGTTGTTGAGACAGGCGCGCACGCCGGCCAGGTGCAGCAGCGAGCCGGCCGCCTCCTTCATCTCCTCGTCGTCGCTCTCCGGCGGCTTCTCCGTGTGCCTCTTCTTCAGGGGCAGTGACTCACTGGGGCAGCGCGCTCTCATTCGAGTCCACTGCTGCCGCTTCTTGTGCAGGGCCAAGCCGGCTCCTTCCGGCGGTCGATCCGCGGGCTCCTTCTTGAGCCGCCCCCTGTCCTCGTCATCCGCGTCGCTGCCGGCGTCGCCCCGCGGCGCCCCTGCCTGGCCGTGCGGACAGGGGCTCCCTCCCTGCGGGGGGTTGGAAGATTTGGCGCTGCTGTAGGTGTGGTCCTCCTTGGGGTCACTGCTGACCAGTGGGGAGTCACAGGAAGGCTCGCTGTCGCTGCATTTGCGACAATCATCCAGGACCGACCTACGTGAGCACACATACATAGTCACACACACACGCACACACTCACACGGTCACACTCCCCTCTTACCCTCATAGTGCCATGACCCGCCCCATCCGTGACGCTGTCAGCCTCTTTCAGCCCGTCTACATCCTGCATTTATGACTCAAACCCCCTGTTGCTACACAGCACAGTCAGGGAACTCTGTTTAATAATTAATGTGTAAATGTACTGCCTCCTGACACACAGAGGGTCGACTTTTTCCTGCCTTTACACTGAGGGAACATTCAGAGGATTCAAAGGGCCAAGAGCTGGTCCATTACCCGACCCCAGGGAGGGGAGCGGGCCAACATAGATGTGTGTGTGTGTGTGTGTCTGTGTGGGGTCCAGGTATACATTATGTTGTGGGGACCAAACATCCCTACAATGTGATAAAAATCTGTTATTTTGATGTTGTGGGGACCATTTTTTGGTCCCAACAAGGGGAAATTCAATTTTCTAAAAATGTGTGACTGTAATCAAAAAACTAAAAATGCCAAACATCTTGTGTTTTGTTTGGTTACTTATGGTTAAGGTTAGGGCTGGGTAGGGGTTAAGGTTGCCATGTTGGGATTAGGGTTTTGCCCACAGAAATGAGAGTCTCCACAAAGCACAAAGATATGAGTGCAGGCCTGTGTGTGTCCCATTCTCTGCATGGTGTTAGAGAGCAGACATGGAGGTGTGGAAGAGGCTCTGCTGCTGACCTCACAATGGCTGTCCTGGTCCCAATGGGGTTGATGGGAATGGATCGGATTCCGGGAAACAGACCTTGGCTCACTATGCGGGCTCCGTTCTGGATCACTCCCTGAGGAACTGGAGGGAGAGAGAGAGAGGAAGGCAGACCTGAATCACCCTGGAAGGTCTACAGTGCTGCCAGCTGTACGCCTGTGTGAACCTGCAGGGGGCCAAGCAGCATAACAATCATCACCACCACCATCACACACTTTGCATTTCCTAAGTCCACGTCCCCGTCCCCGTTTATCACTGATGAAACTTCAGGAAGACGCCACAAGTGTGATGAGAAGATTTCATAATTTATCCCCTCGTTTGGCAGTAAAATCACTTTCTCGGGGTGATAATGGACAGATCGCACCCATAAAATACAGAGGAGCCAAAATAGGATTCCTCTGGGCCCAGGAGTCGAATGGAAACGCTCCATGAATCTCTGAGCAGAAAAGATCAGCCGTGGTCCACCGGTGACCCTGCGGGGCTGAGCTGGGTTTTGCCTGGAATATGTGACTGACAGAGCCAGTGGCTGGATTTCAGAGGCCCTGCGGTGACCGAGTTGGAAATAGATCCCGCCGACTGGACCCACCGAACAGGAAGCCAGGTCGTTCCGGACAGCTCCGTTATCATTGCCGAAATGCCGCGACTCCCTTCACCTGCTAAGTGAGAGATATCGACGGTGCTCCGAAGGTGAAATTGACCATTAAAGCATCAGAGATTGGCTGGATCGATGGCTCCTCCGCGGCGCAGGGCGGCCGGCATCCGGGCGGCTCCAGTCTGCTCCCTGACAGCAGGTTCCAGACCCCCACTAACCTGCTGCTAGCAACACGGAGGAGGGCAGGGGCCAGAGGCTGGGTAGCAAGGTGCTCCATAGAGTGCGAGGAGCTGCCCATCGCCATTCAGTGCTGCTTCAGGAAGACGACCCTAATCTCAGACAGATGGCCAGGCTAAAATACCACACGCACACACACCCTAGTTACTCCCTTTGGAGTTTGGCACACTTTTTTACGCTCGTCAAGCAGCAGCACTGTTTCCATGGAAACCCTTCTCCTGCCGCCTTGGAGACGATATACAACTCATGACAGCCGCTGAAATGAGCCGAGAGAAACATCTGCCCTGGTGGGGTGAACGGCCCCACCGTTCTGCCTTCCACACACCCCTCCCCGCGCTCCCTCACAGTCAAGAAGTGTAGGTACAGGCTGCGTTTTATGTAGACCGCCTAACTGGACAGTGAGCCCATCGTAGACAGACCTCATGGGTAATAAGCACTGTCCACTGAGGCGTCCAGTGAAGCCTGCAATCCGAGCACCGTGAATAAAGGGCGAAAGCCGCCTGCTTTTAGGGGCCAAGCAAGGGGAACCTGAGTTGTGGAACAGGTGCTGAACTCTCTAAAGGTCTACAGGGTCAGACCCTTGCAGCTGAGGGGAGAAGGGTGGGGGGGGTGGTAGCTTAGGCTCAGCCCACTGACTGCCAATCCCTCTTCAAAGGAGGGAGGAAAGCAGCACTGTGCCCTGAGCCCCAGCAGCCCTCTCTGCTGTCAGGGTGGCACTGCTGGCCTGCAGGGCCTGACAGCCAACCGAGCATCACCATGCAGATTGGACTCCTAAATGGTGGGGCATCTTCGAGCTGCTGGATGTGGCTGGACAGAAATTCCTCCCTTTTGCAATTATGAATAATTTATGGACTGCTTCAATTGCAAGTCCACAGGTGGTGTTTTATTCTAACCGAACATCAATTTAGGACTGGGAGTGGACCGAAGCCACGGGCCCTATGGCTGGAGGAAGGGGTGACTCCTGCTGAAGCACTAGGTCAGCATGCAGGATGCACAAGACCAGGCCCTGAAGTGGGTGGGCACTCGTAGGGGTCAGCATCACTGGGATAGATAAAAGTTAGCCAATGGCTATCACAGGGTGTCCAGGAAGTGACACAGAGGAAAAGGGACACATGACCAGTAAATCTTGAGGTTTATAATGCTGCAGGCGCCTCTAGCCTTGTGGACACGCTGGCCCACGTCTTTGATCTCATCCCATCTTCTACACATCACTCTTTTCCTTACCAAGAGGCAGTCAGGAGCAGTTCATCAGCCAAGCCATATTCTCTGGGATTTTAACAACTCTGAGCTATTAGTTATGTTCTCCCCAAACAAGCTTGATGGGTCAAATGGCCTCCTCTCATTTGTAAAATTTCTTTTCAAAACAATGGAGGATAAATACAAATAACTAAATTTTGTTAGTTATTTGTCACTGGGGGGGGGGGGGGGGGGGAGAAATCGATGGCGATCAAAACAAGACACAACCTTTTATTTATATTTCACTTATATGACCCCTGACATGTTCATGACTCTTATTAAATCTGGCCAGCAGATCGATCTTTCGTTTTCCACAGAATAAAAAACGGTGTAACATTATCCCGCTAACAAGTGCTGGCAAGTTTCACTGCCAGCACCGGCGACATTAGACAAAAGTATATTGGTCAAATTTTCCCATGCAGAAATAGAGAGGCGCAAGCAAAAGTGTATTAATTGATGCATTAAATGTAATTCGGGTACAAAAATAATTCCATCTGCTCAGTTTTTGCTCTGCTACATCGCTTATCCCCACTATTTCGCGCCACGTCCAACTTTGCATCGATGCTTGTGGTCAACCAATCAGCAAGCTATCGCAGTAAACACCTCTCCCCAATAGTTTGTGTTTGAACGAAAAGGTACCCAATCTACCATAGGTATGAAAAAAACGGTTCTGGAACTGCCTCTGAGGAACTATAATCAGGCCGAGTTCCTACAGTGTTAACACAGCAAAAGTTCCTGGTCCTGGAAAAAGGTTCTGGCGGTGTGAAAGTTCCTGTCATCACATCTGACTTATTCTCTGGGGGCTTTGGGCAGGGATAATGTAAAATGCTTGCGACAATGTAATGTCGTGAAGATGTGCTATATAAATCAAACTGAATTGGAAAATGTTATATGTTATTGTTTCGGAGGCCCCCGGGCCAGATTGGGGACCCGGGGTCCAGAGGCAACACATGTGTCACACAACTGAGTCACTCTGTAGCCACGAGGCCTTCACAGCAGAGCAGAGGTCAGAAAGGAGCTACACGTCCTGGCAGACTCCCCGAGCTCAGGCATGGAGCCAAGGGTCCAGCTACAGTTACAGGGCACCACGCTAAAGGAGGGGTAAAGTCCACACCAGGGTGACACCCCCAAAACCACGCCCTCTGCTCTCCCACCTCCCCTGTCAGGGACATGTGACCTTCAACAAATACAGTTGAGCACAGTGACTTTGTGTTTCACTGATATTAATTACCCAATTACACTGGGAAGCCTCCATCACGAGAAGTATGTGATAATGAATAAACATTAATCATACAGAGCAGCCTAAATATAACTCCGTCAGAGACACTCTGTGCAAAAGAGTATGTTTGGCCCCCAGTTATTATACACCAAACGAGCTGATGCCATCGCGCACACACACACACACACACACACACACACACACACACACACACACAGAATGATCTTTCATCACACACATACAGTATGCCCTCATACATGATTATTGTGCATGCATGCACAGAATGACCTTTCATCCCACAAACACACACGATGGTCTGTCATCACACACACACACACACACACAACAAATGACCTTTCATCACACACACATAAAACATAGAATGACCTACTGTTATCACATATATACAAAGAATGATCTATGTTATTGTTCACGCACAGAATTAAGGTTATTACAGAAACGCAATGTGATCTGAAGTTCACACACACACACACACACACACACACACACTTTCAGAGGATAAATGTGCAGGTGTGTGAATGTTACTAGGAAACCAGCACTCTGGGGTCTGTAACTCTGAACACAAATGGGATTCATCAGCTCCTCCAGGCTATGGTGTCTCTGGGGATCAGGGAGAGCTAGATCACATCACATTACTGGTGGGGGGGGCAGGATGACCCCCTCGCTTAGCCCGATGGGAGGTGTTGTGTGTCCACGAGGGATCGATATGGCTGTCGTGGAATTAGTGATAGTACACTCAGGATAGCAGCGTGGGTCAGTGCTCATAGACCAGGCGGGGGGGGGATCTACAGCAGCACGAGTACGGAGCAGCATGCGCCGCTCCGCTCAGGAGAGCGGGTCCGGTCCCAGGCGGGCCAGAAAGACAGTAGAGCCTCCCAACAAAGTCCTGGAAACAGCACAGGCTCCATGACTCCATGCTGAATGTCCTCATCAGCGACCATCCATGGGTATAGCGAAATCAGACGACGCTCGTTAGCCTGTTAGCCCATGCCCCCTGCCTGGCCTGGGCCCTAGTGCTGGCCCCCAGCACTGGCCCCCTCTGCAGCCAGAGCCAAACAAATCAGGTATCGAATCAGCATAAGCATGTGTCCAGGGTTCCAGAGCAATAGACTGGTGGATTCACAGAGTTCTCCCACAGTTACAGAAAAGGCAGTGAGGAGAGCAGGGCTGGGGTGCTGAATCTGCCAGAAATGTCCCGTTTCCCAGCAACCAGATGCCCCAATAACACACACACACACACACACACACACACACACACACACACACACACACACACTACTGTCATTTCCATATGATTTCACATCCCCAGATTTTGTACAGGAACATGACTCTGCTCCAGTAGGCAGACCACAGAGACAATGTGCTATAACAACGTATAGTGCATCAGACAGCAACAGCGAAGAAATGTTAGCAAAGGTTAAGGAAATGTTCCTTTAATAGAGATGGGAAGCTTCCAATGACTGGGCAAACCATTTATATGAACTGAGCTTCAACAGGACAGGTCACATTACCCGGTTAACAACCTTTAAGAATGTCTAAAGTAAACCCACATTACACATAATACATTTTTTCAGAAGCTGAAATCATCCCAGAGACCCCTGTGAGCTTATGTACAACTAGCTGCCTAGTTAACGGTAAAGACCCTACATCAGGGGTAGAGTACGGGATGCCACGTGCCAGCAGGAGGCGTACACATACTGGTCTGGAGAGCCATCTGTCTGTCCTGCATCTCAGACCATAAGATCACAAGACAATCAGGAAAAAAAGGTCTGTCACTCCGGAGTCCCCATGGAGTTTAAAGACAGACGGTATTTTCCCACCATGCAGACAGACAGACAGGCAGGCAGGCAGGTAAATCAGCAGTCACAAGTGACAGGACGACTCACCTGGGCTTAAAATACAACACGAGTAGGGTTAGGGATGGCAGACAGAGATAATCAGGTCAACGAGGACTCCTGAATGGCAAACGTACAACCACACTTTGTTTAGCGACTGCCTTAGCGACCGTTTGCAAATACTACAGTAATTTAAAAAAAATTAAATAAAAATTTATTATTATTTTTATTGTTATTTATGCACGCTTTTACTGCAAAATGTTCAGCCAGAGCGAAATCGGCTTTGGAAGGTCACGCCTAGGCTACGGCGGTTTTCGCTTAACGGCTTGGTCGTTGGACCAAAACTCGGGCGCTAAAGAAAGGCTGGTTGTATATATCAGACCTCATGTGCTGCTGTTATTTTTAAGAATCACCCTACAAGCCCACAGTCATTACGCGCAAACCCAGCCATGCTGACCAGCCCAGGTTCCCCGTTCTCTGGGCCCACACATTCCTCCAGCAGGTCACTCTTCCCCACCTTCTCCCACTTATTTTCCTGTGTGTCGTTCTTTTGTTTCCACAACAGAGCAGGGAGTTCCTCCGCCAGCTCTAATTCCACTGTTTAAAACAGATGCTTTGTCCCTGAGCCACTACCCATAATGCCCCTGTTCCCCCCTGCCATACACAATAGCCATATTAAGTTCTGCTTGCTAAATTACTCACCCAGAGCCGGAGCCTGGAATACTGATGAACTGATCAAGTGACAATTAAACAAGTGTGATCTGTACTGTATACAGAGCTGTGCGCGCTGGCCGCTGGAGGCTCTCCGTACGGCAGACAGAAAGGCATTTCACAGGATCACACACAACCACAGCCAGGACATTAACCGCACGTGGCTGCCAGAAGCAGGAAAATGTGCATCTGTTAAACCAGGAACCTATAATGCAACCGCTGCTCTAATCCCCTCAACCATCTCGCCAGGTGTTCAGCCCCTCTGCTGGGGGAAGGAGGAGCCCTCAGGGGAATCTGCCAGCCCAGCATCCAGCAGCTGTATGTACAGTGGGTCATACTAGCCTGTTCCAGGGCAGGCCGCCATGGGACAGTGCCACTCAACCATGCCACTCAACCTGCACCACACCTGTACCAAACATATTTCAGTCAACCTGCACCACACCTGTACCAAACTTGGGGCAATCTACCTGTACCAGTCTACCTACACCTCCCCTGTATCTAGCCATCTGTATCATACCAGTGCTAGACTATCTGTACCCCTCCGGTACCACACCTTTACCAAATCAGCGTCAGTCTACCTGTACCACACGCCGGTTTCACTTTACCTGGCAGGAGGACTTCTCCATTTTTTCTGAAGAAGGGACTCCCTGGCCAAAGAGGAGGGCTGGACATGCTGGAGAGAGAAAGAGAGACAAGGTAAATCTGGTATCAACACTGGAACCTCTTAAAACGCCAGGACGTTCAAGGGCGACCTGCAGGACAGCCGCGGCCCAAACACACTCGCAACTGGAAGACATTTCCATGCTGCAAGAGCCCTAAAGTCGGGAAGCAACTTTCCATCATGTCACCTGTAGTTGCAGACTCTGTTGTGGCCCCATCTTAAATCTTCTTATGGTGTATTAACTCTGTTTCTGAAGCCAGCCTTTGGGGACCCCCAGACAGGCCTCCCAGCTTCCAGCACACCTGTACCAGGTATGTGGAGTTCTTCACTGTTCGGTTAAGGTATGCACAGAGCTGGGATGGACCGTCTACGGCTTCCCAAGGGCTGGGCTGAGAAACACTGGGACTAGGAGAGTAATCAGCAGTCTGGCTCATCAGAAACCAGGCTTTTACCTTCAGGGAACATGCCTCTCTCTGTCACATCTGCAAGCCAAAACAGGGCATCGCGGTCTAGTTAAGAGCACCGTGCGTAACAGCTGAGACACGCAGCCCGCAGCAGTGACGGGGATCGGATTCCGACCGACCGATTTGTCAGGTCAGACAGGAAAGCCTGATCACAGGGCTGTCACTTCCCGGCCCACTGATACTGTAATTACACAGTTCTGAGGGTCTTGTCTGACTTTTGCTGAGAGCGATTAATCACGCCTGAGCCCCATCTCACCAGGTACCTGGGAGGACTGATATCTTCATTAGCATATTAGTTGCCTAGAAACCAAACGTTTAACTTTTTCCCCCCCTTGCCGTTTTGGGTGCTATGAGCACACCTGATCCTCGTTCAGCGCGCCACACGCTGCTGTGTGCAAGCTTAGTAAGAAGAGAGCAGCGAGCCAACTGCTATCCCAAACTCAGAAGTGTGCCAGTGGCTTACAAACAGGGCTGTTTAACCCTACACCGCTGGGCCACTCCAGGCCCGCCTGCCAGCCCAAACATCTTTTATTATTCCACACGCACATATGCCTGGTGTCGGGTTACGACTATGGTATGTGTTGCCATGGACACCACATGCTTATAATACAGTGCCCAGTTTTTTTTTTTTTTTTTCCCAACCAGCTGTAAGGGCCGAGAAGTACAGCCATAATTTTTTAATTTCCCTCCCCCACATTCCAGCATGAAACAGTACACACTGGAACAGAGTCAGATTATAGGGCTGAGCTGCCCAACTGAATGACACAAACTCCACGGGGCTTTTGGAAAAACACCAAAACAGCATCTGACAAAATCTGCGCCCCGAAGTGCAGCGTCGGCACGAAGCATGCGACTCGCGGAGCGGCCCACCCCTTAAAGGGCCGGCGACACACGGAGGCAGGCTCTGCCAGGAGCAAGTGTGTTGGCGTACGTGAAATCCAGCTGACAGGAGGCTGCCAAGGGCCAGCCCCACAGACGCACTTTTCTGGGCCAGGATGTGCCACCTATTCACAACTGGATTGGTGGAATATCTCAAGTGTGACTGTAGAATTATTGTCCCAATCACGCAACCCCCTTCTCTGGCCTGCTGCCTTCCAAAGTGCACCACCCCCGAATCACAGCCCACCAGCTCAACGCAACCCCGGTGCACTTTTCACTATCCTCATACTGGGTCCCTCACCCGGAGTGCATGGCTCACAATGACGCCTTTCTCAAGGTCACATGGTCAGCGGGAGATATTCCATAAGCAGGAAGGTTACTTCACCTGCGGCTGACCTCTGCTTACAATAAACCGCAAAGATTAACTGGCTTAGCCATCGCAACCAGTGAACACGCATGTTAGGTGGCATTTGCTGTCAGGAACATGGGGAAGATCAGTGCCCCAGCCAATGGGAGGCTGACTGTGATATGTGTGCATCATGACACACAGAGGATTGGCATCCTGATGTAGGAGGTCACCAAACACAATGGCGGCTTAGTACACTAAGGACAGAAAGGCCTTGTCTGTCTACTGACCCATGTAATCTACAACAACTCAGAAGGTCAGAGGTTCAGGATTCAGAGGGACATCAGCGAAAGAGGAGAATCGGAAGAACTCCTATGAGCACGTATAGGGTTAGGGAAGGAAGAGGAACACCAAGGAGAAGCACAGGAGGGGTACGAAAGAGGGAGGAGCAACAGTGAGGAGCAAGACAGAGATATAAAGACGGAGGAACAAGCCAAAGGGTACAGAGGAGGGAGAAGCCCCAAAGAGGAGCAGGGCAGAAGTATGGAGAAGGGAGGAACATCAAGATGGGGCAGGGCAGAGTAGAAAGGAACAAACAGGAGCAGAATTTTGTACTGTGGAATGAGAAATGGTCTCATGTATTATGAGGTGAATGCATTGTAGTGCATAAGTGAAGTACAGCCAACAAATGTTGGGGAGTATCCAATGCTTGGATTCAAAAGGAAATATTTTCCATTGGACAAGGCAGCGTCTACAGAGTCTCAGACATACTTTAGGCAGCAGGAAACTAGCAACAAACACTCAGCACCGATGCCCACAGGGGCAAAAGGAGAGACATCCAAAATGCACATCGAACTTTTCTTCAGGACACCCTTGTCCCAACAGTGGTCAAACCAGCACATTTAAAAACACTGCAGTCCAATCTGGTCCGAGGACAGAGAGTAGAACAATGAGCTCTTCTGCGACCCTAAATCTGAGCTTTAAAGGTTTTTTTAAGTGACTGTGAAGTTGTCTTTGGCTGGGGGCCATGCTTAGAGTCTGCCCTGAGTGCAGCCCCCTTTCAGGCAGACGATCCAGACAGACGCATGGGAGCGCGGCGCTCTGAGCGAGCCCTCGGCTCCTGTTTCCAGGGGGATGGAACCGGCGTCACGGGACCTCGTGGGCTGGGAGAGAGGAATGCAGTGCGGAATGGATACGGGTAGCAAAGCATGCCGCCGTACTGCCCTTCAGAGAGCTACTGTAGCCACGGCAACAAACAAACCAATCAGAAGCACAGAAATAAACAGGCATATACCTTTATTTGCAGATTAGATTTTGTATTTTTTTTTTTGTTTGTTTCTTAGACAGCAGCGCCTGTTTGACATTAGTCAGGGTTACTCTTCCACACTGAACGCTTGCTTGCCCTTTCCTTTCAGAAGCAGGTTTAAAAGGACGCTCCCGGAGCCAAAGGACCACCAGTTGTCATCTCCAATAATTCACAGACCCACTGATTTTTATAAAGATGGACAAAAGCAGGTACAAAAACCCTAAAATAAGCTCCAAGCCATCTGGTGTTGCCATGGAGAGCTGTGTTGCCAGGGTGATAGCGTATCTCTCTGCGCTAATGGCCTGTCCTTTTGCCAGGCAACAAATAGCCCTGTGATGCAACTGCACCTGTCTCAGCTATGTGTTACCATGGAGGCATTCCCGTTGCCGTGGCAACCATCACGCTAATCACCTCACAAGGGCAAACATGCAGCAGTGAACTCCTGAGCACAGCTGCTGTTGCTGATCACCCCTAAAACAGGCTGGCCGAGGCACACGGGGGCTGTAAGTGGCCCTGAGGGGAACTTAAAGCAGGGCGCCACCTGTCAGGGCAGCAGCAAACATCAGCACAAAGCCAGTCCCTGTCCCTATCAAAGCACTTGCAAATACGCATATACTACACACAAACTTTAACACAGCCATATAGAGGATGCAAAAAGTACATTCATCTCACCATACGAGCAGAAAGACAAAAGATCAGAACTAATGATGAAGGTGATGGTCTAGAGGGGGTCACTGTTACGACAGTGTGTGATGAAGATGATAAAAAATAAAACAAGTCGGTGTGACGAGATGATGATTGAGATGATGACGATACAGGTAATGAGGGACAGGCCAGTGTGAGGAGCTGATGAAGAGGAGAGTAACCATGGTACAACCCGACTGGCCTCCAGGACCTTGGGTGTCTCGCAGATCTGCTGCAGATGAACTCTTCATTAGACTCTGGCACTCAACTCATGCCATCTGGCCTGGTGGGGGCAGAGAGCCAAGTCATCCCCCCCCCCCCCAACCGCCAATCACTGCTGCTCTCTCACTGGAAGCCCACAGCCAGCCAGGGCACCGCAGCAGGCAGAAGCACGTCTAGTCCTTCTGGAAATGGACCTAGCAGGACTCATCCTTCTTCTAAGGTTAGCAGAACGCGTCACCTTTAAGAAACTGTCAGGAGCCTCAGCCTTGAAAGGACGCAAGGCGAGCTTAGAGCTGCAACCTTGAGGAACTCCCAAACAGCTCTTCCCCTGCTGTTCATGACTGCTTGAGAGACTCAAAGTGACATAATGACTCAGACCTACGAGGCAGAGAAGCAGAAAGCAGCACACGTCAACTAATTCAAGCATACAGTGAGCCCAAGTTTCTGCACAGGTTCTGGTGGGAAAGCGTGTAGAGAAGCATGTCGGACCCTAACCCAGCACAGACCTGCTGGGTAGTAAAGCTTGGAATGGCGTGTGAATGAGCCATGTGGCATGTCAGGGTCAAACAATCCCATTCTTCAGTTCTCCTGCCCTCTCAATTAAGGCGGAGAGATGATTATACCATCTGCCCAACTGTCCTGCTTTGCTACCAGGAGCCTTCTGCCTACCTTTGACGTGCCTGAGGCGAAGCGGGGGGCGTGGCCAACACTGGGCTGTAAGGGAGGCAGGGTGTCTTCTTCAGGGCCTGGATCAGATTCTGCCTGTACTCCGGATCTATGCACCACAATGAGCCTTTCCCGATATTCTGTGGAGAGAGAGAGAGAGAGAGCAACAGGGAATCAGGCACCTCAAGAACAGCACGACGATACCGTATAGTGGAACTGAAGGAGTCTCACTTGGGTGACCTCGCTCACCTGCTCAGATGGGGGAATCCCACTGTTGAACCCGAGCAGCAAAAAGTCCCATCAGCAAACAGGCTTCACATCCACCGGCCGGCTGTGTGGACAGCGTATTCTCGCACCTAAGTGTCCACCTGATGCGTCCTCACACCTACTGACATTACGAGAGTCTCTCGAAGCCAGCTCTTCCCACGGGAGCTTCCCACGCCCACGTGGGGCGAACCTGCTTCATCAGAATTCCGTGTCATTGACAGCAGAGCCGCGCCGGCCGGGATTCCCCGCACCCCTCCCCCCCCCAGCCCCCAACAACGAGCGCGGTGTGGCAAGTTAATGATTCGCATGCCAGTGAGATAAGAGTCCGACTGTAATTTGGAGTCCAATCAACAGCGTTTCAGCTCATTTTGACTGTGAGGGATAACAGCGGTAACCCTAAAAACATCGCCGCAGTGTGCGCGGAACGGTGACCTCACTGGCCTTGGGCCAGTGCAGGCCCATGAGTCGAGACAGAGTCACTGTATCCTGCAGCAAGACAATCAAATTCATCCAGAATCAGAAGCAACTCATCCTCCTTCTGGGAGGACGAATATTGTTTTCAAATCAATAACGATGACCTTCGGAGCTCCTGCCCTTTCTCCGATTTCCTACAGTCTGGAATTCCTTCGCTGATGTACACATTCTCTACCTCTCTGCACCATCACTCCCTGTCCAGGATTTTCCTTCCTCTTGGAAGAGAGAGGTTCTGCCTAAGGACCTGCAGGATGGCGGGATTCAGTGGACAAAGCTACAGAAAACACCACCACCACCCCCCCCCCCACTGCTGCCACAGAACACATGTCCAGAACAGTACGACCTTGGAAAAGACCTCAGGTGTACTCATCTACTCTGTGTTACACTGTCAGCATGACGTGCTCCTTATTCTGCTTCAGCGCAAACATTTCTGGTTCTGCTCGGTGCTTCCTGTGCAGAACAGCACATGGACCTCCTCCTATTTAAGGCTCGTGTCTTCCAAGAACTCAACAAGGCTTCAGCAACCTCCAAGGAGCCATCAAAGGTGAATATATTCGTGGGCTAGAAGTTTAGAAGCGCCGTCACACCGTGTCATTATTTATATTTCCATCCATGTTTCCAATGTGAGCAAGATGGGCTGAGGTTCTAAAAACATCCTGTAATCAGGACACACTGGTGGGCTCCCGAGCGCCCTCCCCGTTACCCATCTCAACATCCTAGCAGCAGGGGCATCCGAGTGACGACGGCCTCAAGATGGGAGCCCCCGTCGGAGGCAGAGGAGGGTGAGAAAAAGGAAAAATACTTGGATTACACTGGTCGCCAAGGCAACAGGCAGCAGCAGAGCACATGGGAGCTGTTTGATAGTCTTGGCAGAGGGATGCTTCCTTCACATTGGAAGCGGGGGTCTCAGAAGATGCCCCACTTCATCACCATCAAGACAGTTAATCCTATCAGCTCCCATGCAAAAATAAAAGCCTTCCATTACACAGACTCTCCCTCCCCTCAGTCCCGCAGTCTGCCTGAAAGGACTGTGAAACATGGAACTGGTGAGAAGCATTTGGTATAAGCTGCCTTTCAGGAGGCTTTGACATGGGCAAAGGACCGGTGTGTGTGTTTAATTACAGTATTTGTCCAGCAAAAAGAGGAACAAAGAGGATTTAGAGCTATGAGACCCATCCTTCTGCTTTGCAGTCAAAGCAGATTCTTTCTGCAAGACCTCCGATTTAGGGCCTCTGTTAACTGCATGTACACTCTGAGGACAGACCCCTTAGGGATCACCATTAACTACACGTTCGCTCTGCCAGTGGATCCCTTTAAGGGCTTCTGTTAACTGCATGTACACTCTGAGGACAGACCCCTTAGGGATCACCATTAACTACACGTTCGCTCTGCCAGTGGATCCCTTTAACGGTCTCTGTTAACTGCATGTACACTCTGAGGACAGACCCCTTAGGGATCACCATTAACTACACGTCCGCTCTGCCAGTGGATCCCTTTAAGGGCTTCTGTTAACTGCATGTACACCCTGAGGATGGACCCTTTCAGGACCAACCCCTGTGGAAACACCATTAACAGCATAGACCCACCATAGCCTTGCAACCAAAGGCAGTATCTAGGTTTGGGCACTATCTAACTCAGGGCTGTCACATCACCTTAATAATCAAAGTAAATCTACCAATTAATAAGAAGATTTATCAAGTAGTATTCACACACACACACACACACACACACACACACAGAGAAAGAGGAACCAACCCTGAACCAAATACACCACCGTGCCACCTTCAATACCAGACCTGCGCAATGTGCGATTTTAATATCAACATTGCATGTTATGCACATGCAACTGTCACATCGCAAGGACTGCAATAGTCAGCTGGGTTAAGACAAGTTACACCAAAACATTTTTACTCTGTCAGTGGAAACTTCGCGAGCTATTTTAATGATGATTCCTTTTGCACAAGATCTGCATGCGCTGAATCAATCATAATCACTCGCCCTTGCTGTCGGACGCACTCATAGAAAGTGTGGCACGTTTGTGACCAACTTAACTGAACGAGTGAGGAAGAGAAAAGCAAACAACTAGTCACCAGAAGACATTCGCCTTCTGCTGTATGGAAATATTTTGGATTCTATAGACTTAATACTGAGCACGGCTTTCTGACAGTTACTGCAACTCACGGCAACACAACCAACTTATTTGACGTACTCAATTGGTAGATAACTTATTTGACTATGCATTATTTTGGGTAAATTTTCAGCCCTTTTTTTGTTTCATATAATCAAAATATTTAATTAAAAAATAAATTAAATATTGCTATGTGGACTTATTTCAACATCATTTAGCCCTACGCAATACACACATCACATTAAAAAAATAAGGTTTATACACAGCTGTCAGATATATAAAATGGTTATTAATTAATATTATTACATATTTTATTATGCATTATGTCAGACGATGCGACTAAATGACAAGGCTAACCTAATTTTAACCGCGATTATCTTGAGATAAAGGAATCGTAGAACGTAATTTAAGCTAAATGACTTGACTCAGTGATGACAAAGATAGGGTAGGATATTCCAAGATGCTAAAGGGCACGCATCTTATAGTTATCTATGGTTAACCTTGCATTACTGGGTGAATCCACGAATGCCTTCTTTTAAGCGGTTGCATTGCAGTCATGCTGTGGTGCTATTTAAGTTCTGCTTTGCAATACTGACAGACGCATACATTTTTATTCACTTTTCATGTGAAGAGCTTCCACATAACTGAGGCTTTCATTCTTTATTCAGACCCTAATCCACCATTCTCCATCTTCCTTCCACCATATTGCCAAGTAATGGAGAAGGCACACTGAAAAATTATAATAATAATAATAATAATAATTATCATGACAGCTCTAATCTAATTCTTTCATACCATTCAGACATTATACCATGGTAAACAGTATTGCGACAGTATTTTCGAAAGCAACACAATTCTGGTATTCCGAAATCTTGGTCATAAAATACATGATACATCATGCCAGTTGGGGGCTGGGGGGGGCATTTTTTCATGATGGACCCCACCCCACTTGGATCATTTTGTCGTCAAGAGCTCAAAATACTGCGGTACACCGCTTTACCGTAGTACAATCCCAAGTCTAGTGGTACTAGAGTTAGGCAGGTACCAAGACAGGAGTCCTACTGGGACTCAAACCGATTACCTTCAGGCCACTAAGCTGTGTCCTTAACTACCAACAACCTGCCTGTCTGCATTTTTAAAGGTAGCAACCCAGCTAAAATTAGATGATGACGCTTCAAAGACAAGAATAGTCATGAACAAGCAGACAACTGTGGGTACAGTGGGGCCGAGGCAGGGAGAGGAGGCAGAAGCTCTGTCGGTGCACAGCGCTCTGTTTACCGCCAGGCAGCTGCAGCATGGCGAGAGATTTTCACAGGCAATATGGCGTCCCCCGCAAAGCCGGCATACGGCGGGGAGCACTGGGCCGACCACACTGTCGTGGGGGGGTGGCCTCCTCACGCCATCACATGCTTCACACAGCTACTCATGCACAGCTTAGATTCTGTGGCTTGTGGTTCAAATACAGCACACACTTATCACCACTGGAGGTGGCTCCCATTCCACCAACTACTGAGCATCCAGCAGAGCGACCCCTGCAGGGCGACGGGCTGTTTGCACTGGCCGTGACCACGGTATGTCAGCAAAGCTGCTCCCCTCAAGTAACGTCCAGCAAGAAGACAGCAGGTGGCAGCATTACGAACAGGGGTCAGTACTCATTCAGTCAGAACCAACCACAAGCCCGCTGCACTGTTACATGAACAATAGGGCGGCGCTCTAATCACCTTGAGAAGCAAGTCCAGTCGCTATCCAGCGGGCCCTAGCTAAAAAGCATTAGGCCACTCTTACCATCTCAAAGACCACTTTTAACTGAATGGATGTCTGATCCAAATACCAGCACTAGGTGACACACACTCAGATGTGAAGTGGTCAGACTGCCCCACCCAGGCTCAATGTGGGGCATCCACGGCTCACACTAGGGGCTCCACCTGGACACCGATAAAGAGGTCACCCTCAGCAGGATGATCACTCCGCTTGCTCACTCTCCCGGCGCCTTTCCGTCCCCGACGTGTCAGGCAGCGCTCCATCTCCATGGCGACCGCACAAATAATCAGCAGCGTCCCACGTGCCGCACGGCACCGTATTCAGTCCTGGCAGAAACGACGATGACGTGACTATCACGTCACGGCCCTAAATTATCCAGAAGCACGGAATGCGACGGACCGCCCCACTTGCCGACGTGCGGCATCATGCGCGGGGGCCCATGCGGCAGAGCGAGACGGCGCTCACCGATCCGCCTCAGCGATGCCGAGCCGATGATCCCGAAATGGCAGCGGGGTGTTTGTAAACAATGCCATGGAAACAACAGGCCTGCCAATGAGCGGGCGGCGGAGTGCAGCAGCAGCAGTGAACCGGCTCATTAAAGCTTTTCAAACTCACCTTCCGATGTCTGGGCTCCATCCTGCAGGAGAAAAGCTCCCCTGTCCCTTTTCCAGGTAACGCCTCACCATTTCTCTACAGCCAAACCAACGCAAACTGGGCACCTGTGTCGTGTGGGTTTCCTGCCCCATCTGTCCAGTGATGTACTAGCATCCTGCTCAGGGTGGCACCCCAGCCCAGTGCTACGCGGGACGATCTCCAGCCACCCTCCCACCCATCCCTGACCAGGAGAAGAGGTAGGAAGATGGGTGGATATCAAGTATGCCTCACACAAGTGATCTCACTGCCAGTTATAGTTAGACCACGCATTTAAAATTATGGATCCATTAACTGAGTGGTAATTTACACAGCCTGCAAAGGATGTGACCATATGCCAGGTACAGATTTTCCTGTCACTGGAAGAGCCTTTGCTTTTCAGCAGGAATGTGGTGGACAATGCCAAGTGCAGAGCCTCAACACCGACATGCTCTTGTGCTGAGAAACTGTGCAAAAGCTGGAGGGCTTGGTCCTGAGAGGACGATGCCAAACGGACTGAGCAACGGGGAGGGGAGACTGCTCCAGTGGCTTCACATCAGCCTTATCCTGAAACACATACACGCTCAGGCATTGGTGTCCCTGTTGCCACGGCAACTGCTTTCTTTCCATGTCAACTGCAACCCAGTTTCTATGGAAACGCATATACAAAAAAAAAAAAAAAACCTTCGCGCTGCAGCCGAGGACCAGATGGCAGTGAACTGTAAGAGTCACGTGATCAGCTGTACCGCTCAAACCGGCGCGTGCGTGCGTGCGTGCGTGCATGCATTTGGACACACATACAGTGACACGCGCGCACACGCACACAGGTGCACATAGTACCACTGGAAACGTGCTGAGGTTCCTCCTGCTACAGCCCTGACTGCTATTAGGTTAAATCCTAACGCACTGCACTCCTCACCCTCCACTGAGGTAACCCTCACACCTCAAACTCTTCTCTCTGGTTGTGATTCACTGGTGCTGCATGCCTCACACAGGCTGCATTCCTATGGTCTCTCCATGTCTCACATAAACCTTCATATGGTCCAAAAAAATTAAAAATAAAAATCAGCCACATAAGACAAGCTCACCAAGAATACCGTCCGATTTACATGAGGCAACCCAAAACCAATCCTGACCTACGCAAAAAAAAACAGGCCCACTTATTTCATTAAAGCTTTGAAAAGTAGGTCACATCTTTGCACATGTACTAAAATGGCGTTACATTCAACAACATCCTTTCATACAGAGAGAATAGAAAGCTTGAATTTGCTGAAAAAACACACTTATCCCTGCCAGGCCAGAGGGCGGATCACTCCGGAGCCTCCATAAAAGTGACTTTACTCAGCGCACCTTTCAAAAGCCCCGACCTGTCAACACACTGCATCGCACTGCGGGTTTACACCCAGACACTCTCCTGTGGCCGTTTATACATCCAAGCTTTGAACAGGAGCGGCTGAGGTTAAGGACATCTCTCCAAGGTGCAGGAGCAGCCCTCCGTGAAGGCATGACCTTTTCCTTGACTGAGCTCTGAGAACCGGCATACAAAGACGCACCTTTTCAACACAAACACAACAAAGAGAGCCTGATAAACTACATGTGAAAGGGCCAAATTCCACAGGAGCTCAACTGCGCCGACCCCCACCCCCACCCCACGGACCACACACATGGCCTCACCTGACTTCGGTCCTTGTCCACTTTCTTGAAACACTTATTGAGGGATAGGTTGTGGCGGACAGAGTTCTTCCACCCTGTGGGGGCGCTGGCAAAGTACGGGAAGTGCTCCAGGATCCAGCTGTAGATGTCCTTGACAGGGAGCCGCTTGGAGGGCGCGTCCTCGATGGCCATGAAGATGAGGCAGCTGAAGGAGTAGGGCGGTTTGCAGTTAGGGCTGTGCCTGGCACCATGGGGCGGGTTGCAGGGCACGGGGGAGGGTGGTCCGTCGTCCTCCAACTCCTGCAGTGGGCTCACACTACGCAGCACCGGGTCGCCAAAGCTGTTCAGGAGGTTCTTGCTCTCGTGCAGCCAGTTTAAGTTGGTTAACTCCTCATCGTCCATGTGGGGGCGCTCGGGGCGCGAGGCCGCCAACCCGGCTTCCATCTCCTCGGCCTCCTGTGGGGTCCTGGTGAGCGAGCGTGTCCCGCGCAGGGGGCTCAGCCCGCTGGCCACGCCCATGCCGGAACATTCCGGCTTCTTGCTGGGAGGCATGACGGGACCCATGCAGAGCTAAACACCTGTGGAGAGGCAGATCGTGTGATCAGCACAGCTGGGTCAGCCAAGGTCAACGGGGTTCAACCAAGGTCAACCAGAGCTACCTGGGGTCATCCAGGCTTCAAGTTCAGCACTTCGAAAAGGCGTGCACTCGCTAGGTCGTAATGGTTTCAGAGATAATGTCACCCAGCTAACTACCTGCTAGTGCTCCTCCAACAGCCCGGCTTTGACCCCACTGGGTATGGCACAATCAGGGGATTACTTCAGCAACCACGTTAAATCACTGTCATCATTGTCAATATAATGATCCTGAATAAACGGAAGGGGTTCCTTCAGGGACAGCAATTAAAAACAATTGTGCGGGATTCATCCTGCAATGAAGCTGAAATCTTTGACTGTTACCTTATGATTCCACTGGCATTCTGATGGATTAGCAGCTGTCATGGGCTCTCTGGAAGCCGGCCTCACTGTCTATCTAATTAAACCAGTCGTCATATGCCTTAATCCCTCCATTTCCCTGGATTTGTTAATCACGGCAGCTACTGAAAAATATCCGCCTGTGATAAAACTGCTCAGTGCGGCATCGTTTCCGGACAGAGGACAGCACAGGGTTTTATATAGCGGCAGGATGCGACGTCCGCTAAATGAAAGAGCAGCGAGGGGTGAAAGCGCGCGGCGCATGAAGCGAAGCTTTCCCCGTTCGTTTGGGATCGACGACAGCACAGACGCAGCCCTGACACCGACGTGAGCCCGCCTCCATCATACAGGCCCGCCTCCACGAGGTCCCTGTGCTAACGGGACGCTGACTGTACACCTCCATAGGATGACGTGCACTTCACAAATGACAAAGGCCTCATGATTTATTTACGAAAACAAGCTTTCCAATACATTGCCACCAGTTAAGGCTTCAGGAAGGCTACAAAGAATAATAACCCATTAGATAATGGACAAGGAATTAAGCATTTTTAACATAATACAGAAAGTAATGAAAACGGTTTCATGTTAAATGAGACCATGTTTAAAATATCCTTAAGCAAAGTGATATCGTTAACCCAGGCATAGATCTTTGCAGAAAGCTGCCGATCCAACATTGTCTCCAAATGGGAGCTGTGGTCCCGTGAGTCCTTGAAATTATATTATAGCTGACAGTAAAGTCATTTAATTGCACAGTTGCTATGACAACACTTCACTCTGTTTGGGCCTAATTTGCTTAACTGCCAATTGCATCCCCTAGGGAGCCCATACATCATTCTTCTCCAGTCCTTTGTGCTAAACAAACTTACAAACACCACCGCAGGAGCACCCCTCGCCTCTGGAGCCCCAGACCGTGGTGTACATGTAGGTCCGTTACTGATCTGCGCTTCTAGTCTACCTATCGCTATTAAACCCCTACGTGGCGTTTCCATCCCGCACATATTAAAGAAATGCCGTTTATTGACACAGGCAGTTTGGCAATGCGGCCGCGAAGCGTCACTCTGCATTCTCCTCGAAGTAAAAGTGCAAGCTCAGAGAAATTAGGGAGAGAAAGGAGCAAAGCGCAACCCCGAAAACTTTGTTTCGCAACATCTGACGTTTCCTGCATCCTGCGGAAGAAATGGCATGGCGCTGGAAAGCAGAGCCCGGGGCTGGAGTAAGGGCTGGGGAGCGGGGCGGACGGACCTTCCTGCCACGCGTCACGGACTGCGAGCCCCTTCCTGCACGCCCGTCAGGCTCGGCCGGCTTGGTCCGGACCACGGTGCTGCCCAGTGTGTTAAAACCCACTAAAACCATGCGAGACTGGGGACTGTAGCGTGGCATTTCCAAATGCCTGAATGTCACGACCATCAATGTCACATGGCGTAATGAAAACAAAGTGTACGATAAGCGATCGTTACGGAAAGGGTAAAGAAATATTACTTTTATACACGCGCACGCACGCACCCCTGCAATATCTCAGAGCCCAGGCATCTCTCGGTATCCTATAGCATGCCGCTTCTAAAAGGACGACCATACCGTCTCTTTACCTTACCTGGGTATAAACCGAACCGGCTGCACAAACTGTCGCTGCGATCAACGTTTCTGCGAAAAAATCCTTCAAAATCTTCCATTGCATTCTTCAGAAACTCCGACCTCCAGAGTAAAAACCCGGGAAGGGGGACGAAATCCCGGCAGGCATCTGCACGCAGCTTCGGCACACAGAAAACCCTCCAACCGCCCCTGCTGTCCCGGCCGCCAGTCTGCCTCTGTGTGTGTGTGTGTATGTGCGTGTGTGTTTTGGGCTCTTCTAGCTGTGAGAGGAAAAAATAAACTGGTGGACCGCGAATGAAAAGTGCACACATGAGCAGAGGGGAAGGCTGCGGGTGGGGCGTCATCGCCGCGGCTGGGTTTGCGGAGCCCGGCGGCGGCTGTCCGCGCCTAAGCGCGCTCTGCCCAGCAGCTGTCCGGTAAAGACCGATTAATTACTCCCTCTCTAAGGAAGGGGTGGGGGTCACGCAACGGTAAACACTCTTCGGATACTAACCTTACATCTTTTCGTGTTCATTTGATTTTTCGCGTTGGAGTTCCATCTAACGACCATATCTTTCTCATTAAAATCCCAAAAAGGCGAAGCAACTTAATTATTACTGTCAGCGTAGCGTTAAGAATCTACTCCAGTAAAAATTCCCCGAACGAAACCATTTGTCCTGCGTTAAAACTTTATGTATGGCACAGGCGGGCAACTCCAGCAGCCGAAATAAGACAAGACCACTATTCCAGACTAGAGTAGGGGGTTAGAAAAAAATGCGGCAGGGCAATAAGTGCCAAGTAAGAACTAGAATAGCTACAGTCGTACTGAGCCACTCTTAAATTAGCACTAAGTGTGTGAATTGTCTTCTAGTGTGCAGACCACCCATTTGTAAAATAAATTGAAACGATAACGCTGCCCATATCACATGAATAAGTTATCCGACATATAAAGCGTCCTACTTACGATAGTTCATATCCTTTTGGCTTTGCCCCACAAGCACCTCTTAGGGAGGTTATTGGTAAGCTGGGACAATTTTTGTAATTTTACTCTCTCACTTAAAAAATATGACCCTAATTATAAATATTAAAACATGAAAGTATCATTGAAAGCCCAGGAACTGAGTTTAAGTTCATAGACCACAGAGATGTGATGATGCAGAGTATGAAGCATGTGTGTCCCCGTTTAAACTTTGTTCCACCTAACCAATATTGACCCTACTCCTTCATATTTACTTTTGGTACATCTTCTGGTACATATGTGTTTATAGATGTTCAGTTAGTGGTTCTCCTTATAAATGGTTAGTGAACACCAAACAAGGCTGTCAGCGGGTGTCCATCATGTAAAAAGGGCCACTTCAAATTAAGACGGAACATCTTTCTCCATCAGACAGGCAAACGAGTGGTTCACCAGCTGGAAATCCAGGCTGGAAGAACAGAGACCCAGTCCACATACTGCAGCAGCAAGTATCCTGATGAGTACTCAGCTTTTGTTCACCACACTTGAAATACATACATGCAGATAAATAACAGTAGCTTGCAAAAAATTCTGGTCAAACATAAAACTCAACGATTATAGTTAAAAGAACCAATGAAAGATGCTGGGCTTAGAACATAGACATTTTCACCACAAACTCTGAAGAAAACCATGGCTAGAAGATAAGTACCAGTAAGCCTGAACACATTCAAAATCTGAACATAGGCTACCAGGGCAGGTGAGTTATGCTTAGAGTTCTAGACCACAACAGAGCACCCATGTTGGCATTTAAACTGAAGAAGCAGAGAGCACCCCCAGGACATTAGTCATTTTGACTCTCTCACTGCAGCCCCGTGTTTCTCAACCCAGTCCTTGGGGACCCCCAGAGTGTCCCATGTTTTCGCTACTTGCTAGCTCCGGGAGCAAAAACATGGACTCTCTGGTGGTCCCCAAGGGCCAGTTTGAAAAATACTGATGTAGCCCAGACCTTGACACATAGCAGCCTCCCTACCTGGAATTCTGCTCCCTCTCGGACTCTCATTGAGGTGGACTCCTGCTTTGGCCTCCTCACCGTTTCTCCGTGACAGGTTGTTTATAGACCTTGTGCGTCTACACCTCTCAATTCATGTGACAATGGGGCAAAAAAGCACAGAAAGCCTTCCAGATCTACGTCAAAGCCCCAACAAGCCCTGACTCATACGTCTACTGTTTACTTGAGGAGCTGTCAGCAAACTCCTCCCTACACAGGAGTCACGTATTTATTTACCTGAAGACCTGTCAGCAAACTCCTCCCAACAAAGGAGTCACGTGTCTTTTCCGAGGCCTACCTGTCTGGTGAGTCTAAACTCTCTTGCATTTCATTGGAGGAAAACTGTGGACTAATTTCAGATCAGAGGAGTCTCACTGTGCCAGAAGCAGACTTTAGGACAATTGGCACAGCTTCAGCAGTAGAATTCATAAATATATGTCCTAATAAAATTCATAGTACAATTAAAATGGGGGATGCTAGTAGTACCCTCCTCAGAAAAGAAAAGGGGGGTGGGAGGTGACGGAGGATGTAGGTCAAAAGTCATATTCTTCTGTAGCTTAGGTAGTAAACAGCTCAAGTACAGCAGTCTGTGAAGTGGGTTTCTTATCTGCAAAGGTAGAAGACAAAGGATAAGAGCCAGCTTCACACCACCCGAGCAACCTTCCGCAGCCATCTTCAGTTTCAGCTCCAAATGCAATCTTGTCATTGTCACCCAGAAACATCCCGCCTCAGGCCTAACTGCATCATGATTTATCAAAAATACTGTTTTAATCATGGCTGAAATGTTTAGTCTCTGTTTTCCTTTTATTTTCCAGGCATATAATAAATTCACACACGCAGCCAAGTATTGAGTCATGGTTTCCGAGACGTAAAAAAAGAGGTTAATGTCAGTTAGTAGCTGCTGAGATTATTTATTACTCTTTTATGACAGACCTTTGAGAGTAGCGATTTATACACAAACAGCCCATGGTGTCTCTCAGGGTAAACTGCCCTGGCAGAGTCTTGTAGCTATTAAACCCAGCAGAGCTATTTAACAATGGTAGGACATTTTTAGCAAGCTTTCCATCTAGTTCTTTAGTAGAAGGGGAGTGCCTCTTCGTGCAGTTCAGTCTCAGGGGAGAACCCTGCGAGGTGAGAGAAGACACGTCCCCTTGCTCTGCACAGCAAGCCAGTAGATACGCTACCTCTGAGGGTGTGACTTGTGCCCATTACCTCTGGGGAGTCTGATCACAGAGCTCTGTGCTAACTGCTGCGGAGGAAAGGGGGGGGGGGGGGGGACAGGCATGGAGGGGCACCCACTCCACCATGAAGATCAGTAGCTCACTTGACTGATGGTCATCCATGTGCAGTGATAGGTGAAGTTAGGGATCGTCCTGTTTGAATGGACTCGCGACTGCCACAGCACCGCAGTGTAACCTGACACCCCAGAGACTTCTGGGTAAAATGCTTGCTGAGGCAGAGGAGGTCACTTTTCTACCGCCCTTTAAAGGAGAGGGGGGTGCTCCCTCTCTACCAATCAGAGACTGAACAGATGGATTAGATCACTTTTTGATACCACTGGAGAGAATATAGCCATTGTTGATATATTTTGACCGTCTGCTAAATCCAGAAGAAGACAGACAAATTCCTCAGCCCAGGAAGATAAAGAAATCCCAGGATTACAGCTGCATTACACTAATGTACTCAGTATTTTCCCTCCAGTCCAGTGGGCACCTAGCATGGAACACAGCTCATTAATACTGAAGCATTCACTTTTTATACATTTCTTTTGACCTAAAAGTAGATAGTTGTTATTAGTGGGAGTAATTTGCAGAAATGAGAACTTTGAATCAATTACACTTAGAAAAGGTATGTCAAACTAAGCCAACTTCCAACTAGCAGTATAAAAGAGGTCTGACAATCAGCACTTTTTAAGGCAACTCACAGTGTTCCAAAGAAGGTGGAGCTGATGCCCCAATCGCTGGTACGTCACTCACAGGAACGCTTTATATGTCAAATAACTTATTCATGTGATATTATTTAACATGTCAGGGGGAAAAATGATGACATACATCAAACACACAAATGGCACTGGCACTAGCAACTTAAATGACAAATGGCACTAGCAAATCAAAGTTCACCAACAGGCATGGGACTATCACTAAAAACTAAACATGGTTTCAGAAATGACTACAGAAATAGGATCTCTGTACCCCAGTCTCAGTAATAACCAGACACTGGCTTCAAAACGTTCAAATGTACATCCGAGCCATCGCTTGGAATCTGCTCATATCCATGTCCACTACAGAAGTCATAACCCAGTGTAAGATGCACAAAACCGTGACATCTAAGGAAAGAAGTATACCAACACAGTCAGAGTCATCTCTCACCGTTTTCCCTCCATCCAAAAAGGTTAGATTTAGTGATTAATTTAGATTAAAGGTTACATTTAAAGAAAAGCACACCAACAATGTCTATTGGTATGGGGGGGGCATCTCATTGGGGGCATTAATCCAATGACAGCTAATGCTTAGCTACTTACAAGACAACAAGACTTTATTTTGCACGGGCCAATAAAAAGATATGAAATGACTTGACATGGAAAACCTATAATTCCGGAGGCTAATCATCCAGACGCTCATGCAGTCGTCATAAGGGAAAGCAGACCTGTGTCACAGCATCTTAGGGTGTACGAGGCTGCCCCTGCAAGTGTGTCACCACTGTTAGCGAGGACAGAGAGCGCTCTGGTTTCCCTGGCAACTGGAAGAGCCAGGGTGGAGTGACAAGCTGTGTTAATTCTCTCACCCATGAACTGCAGGGATCACCACCATTCATCTTCATTTCCATCGGTCTGTGTCACTGAATTAGGGGTATTAGTCTACTGGCATGGCTGAGCTCAGTATTCCAGGGCTGTTCTCTCTGCTGACTTCATGTAGAACATACTCATCCCAAACTAGGAGTCCACGGCTGTTCCCTCTCCTGACTATGCAGAATGTACTCACCCTCAGTCAATGAGATTAGTGTCGACACCAAAAATCATAGCTGAGTGAACGCATCTTATAACGGCTATGACACTAGTGAAAGTTTAGGCTTGGATCAAGATGCTTATGCCCTCGTGACAGAGAGGAAGCTGGGAGGCATACTCCTGGGACGTCTGCAAGGACATTGTAGACAGGAGGTCAAATTTGGGTTATAGGCTAGGGAGGCCCACCGGGACCTCCAATGGAAAAGGTTGTAGCCCCAGGCTCCCCCAAGCCAAGCGCTAATGCCTCTCCCACAGGACACATGCAGCTCTTCCTACAGGACATTTCAATAGCCTTTAAAGCTCCCAGGGAGACTGCTGGGGTTACACACCCATCTGCTGAGAAGAAATCAATGGTGAAAATGCATTGTTTGTGACTTCAGGTTCTCCCTCTTTCCATGGTCCTACACTACTCAGAGACAGCTTAAGAGTGGAGATCAGCCAATAATACCAAACCTCCACACAGCAGCTTACCCATTTTCAGAAAGGTACACAGCGATGAAGGAGAACAGACAGCACTGGATGCGGAATTAGTGCCGAGTACACATAATAGTAAGCATGGAGTAATAGTAATGCAGCTGAATACAGTAAGAGTTGCACATCAGAAATAGACAGTGCCGAGTAAGTGTAAGCCATTTCACAGTCACTTTGGCAGAGCAGTGCCTTGTGGTTGTGACTAAGGTAAGATTACTGGTAACATAAGGACCACCATAGATCTGATGGCAGATCTTCAAGGTTAGAAACATTCTTTAGGAAGACCTGGTGGATCCCCAATGCAGGCTGTGATACAAGGGTGATCATTAACCTCATATGACTACACACTGAGCCTGGGGGCGAGCAGTCAGTAGTTCATGTGCATGGATGCCATCTCTAACAGGGTGGCTAATTCGTGGAGCACCCAGGGCAAGGCCAGGGCACATCAGGCTCCATGCTGACTTCCTGGCTACCCATGGCCCTAATCCTTAATCAGTGAGCCTGAAAGGAAGGCCTTGGGTGGTCACAACTCCCTTCTGCACTGCTGCGTCGTCGCTGTCACACAGCCAGCTATTCATAAAAGTGACATCTTTAGTAATGGTGCAGTCTTTGTTTGATGGAAGTTCAGCATAAACTGTCCACGTGTTTTTAAATTTTCACCATTATAAATGATGGCTTGGCCTTCCACACCAAATGCAATTCACAGACGGAAGTTCTCCTTTGGTATTAGCATTCCGTTGGCTTTGTCCGAGCGTGTTCCCTCTACCTGCTCCTGCTATGTCAACATGCCAGTACAGACACAAGTTCTGCAGAAACATCATTACACTGTTATTTCCTGCTTTCGATTTGCTGTTAATGTTAAACATTCACACATGGGTTATGCCTCAGATAGTGTGCAAAGGTGAATGCTATTATCTGGTAAATACTTACATTAACAGTAACCTCAGCAATTATGGAGGAAATGCCCTCCACCTCAACCTAGGAAAACCACAGGCCCGAATGTGAACACATGTATGCTCCAGGTCAGCCGCTCCTAACCTTTGTATGTCCACGACTGACCTTGATCTTAACATGCACCATAAGGAATACATGCTGATGATTTGGCGTTTGACGTAAGCTGAGCACACAAGTCCAGGTCTTAGGGCCAGAGGTTCTGTGGTCAGAACTGACTGGTCCAGTCAAGAGGCATAGCTACTTGATCGGCGACTGGAGGGGGGCTCTCAGGCCAGGATAATCACACTGCCCAGCTTTCAAAATCAGAAACATCACAGATTCTCTACTGACAGAGTTGCCCGGCGTCACACATTTTGGGGCCAGAGCTGAAGGAGACTGGACTGATGAGTACTGAGGAAATCACACTGAGACCCCCAGGGGTGTAGCAGGAACTCTGTGTTCAACTATCGAACTGAGAAAGCAGCACCTGCAGTGACGTAATGCACAACACATCCCAGGTGCTGATGTTTGAGGAGCATGAGATTTCCCTGCTCCTCAGGTGAAGTTCAGCTCGGAAGGCTGATGAGCAAGAAAGATCGTACAGTCTGAAGAAATAGGAAACTTGTTCCACCATAGCTATAAGATATTGTTCCCTTTCGACAGGGGACAGACTGATGTCCTTGTGGTCTGGTACCATGTGTGAGGTACACAGTGTCTGCAGGTTGGTGGTGGGAGGAACAGGGAAACACGAGCTGCAGTACTGGAGTTCTGCAGGAGCAGACAACTGTTCCGTGTCACCTTTTGCAGTCCTTCCTCAAGCTCTGTAAGAGTCACAGCAAGAGTCCACGAGTACAAACAGGGACACTGCTTGAGTCAGCTGCAATGTGTAACAGGGAGCTGACGGAGATAATTAGGAATAAGTCTAACACCACAAAGGACCCCACTACAGCACTGCCTAAGCCTGCAATATCAGTGCTGGGCTTGCATACGCCGGGTCCCCTAGACTCCACCCTCAAACAGCTCTTAAAGCTTTAAAGTGGAACTATGCTCCACATGCTCTTTATTGTGCATTCAAAGCCCCTGAAACTCAAAATAAAACTACATGTAGAAGGAAAGGAAGACATCACAGTGTGGGACAAGGCAGTGCAACATAATTAAGGTATTAATGTTCTCCATCTTTCTGGGTTAGGCCCCAGAGTCAGTCAAGGCAGCATACAGTCAGTGCAGAAGCAGCCTTTTCAGTTCTGACACAAGTTAAATCAGAAAACCCAGAAAGTTATCCCCAGCAAAGCCTAGAGGGATGTGTCCCACTGCAGAAAACATGGCAGAATCTAGCCCTTGTTTTTAGATGGTGGCCATCTGAAAGCACCAGCATGGGTTGTTGACGGTGCCATAGCAACAAAGACTGGCAATAGGTCCAGAGGTGATCCCAATGGCGCACGTCACTCAGATGACAGTGACAGCATGGTTACAAAGAAAAAATAGGCCACAGGTCTCATAGCAGAACATCATTTCGGAGAAATGTTCTAGCACATCCAGTTACATGATACCCAGAATGGTGCACCACAGAGGACTGATACCATGAGACTGTTTGGCAAGGATCTTGGCCAACGTGTATGCGATCTGTTTTCTGAGACACACTATTCCAATTTGTGAGATACGTGCTAATTTAAACAGTAATGAATTCAACATTCCTTCCATTAACCCCAGTACAAGTGGTAAACAACCATTGAAAAGCATGTTTGTCACAACGCAAGTGAGCTGTGATACGGTACGACGTATTCCCCATCTCCAGCGATTCAGCTACGTCTTAGCCAGCCCAGTATTATGTGAGCAATGCTACACTGACTGAATAAGGCAAGGCACCTCATTCATTAGCTAACTAGCAACATAACCCCTTCACTTATTGGACAAGACCATCTAGACAAAGTCAACTGATAGAAAGCAGTCAAATAACATGACGGACAGCTTTGTTTTCTCTGGTGAGCTGACAAGCACAAAAGACTGAAGTTCTCAGTCAAGGAGTTACGAAGTTAACAGCTTTCCTTTCAGGATGTATTCACAGTCTCTAAAGGCTTTTAAGTCAACGGCCAAAAGGGCAAGTGGTTTCTGGGTCATTAGTCCTTTTGCACCATCTCCATACCGTACCAATCACCACCAGACTGGGGTGGTATTTCAGTATGGAGAGTCTCTACGTCAGACCAACCCAGTCTCTCATCCCAGTATGTTTTCAGGCCAATAGCAGCACATACACCCTTCATATCGGCCTGGCAACCACAGTGTCAAATCCAGAAAAGGATGAGTGGAATCCATGTCATTTGTTTTCTATACATGCTGATGGGTTAAGGGCTAATTGACAAGACCAAGTAATCTGGGTTAGCTTAGATAAGATGCATTAAAGCCCTCAGCTTATAGCTGTCAGAAGGGATCTCCTTCATCTGGAAACCTAGGCAGAGACACAGTGAGGTCGCTCAGCGGCGGGAATGTGCCCCCCGGTGTTCTGATGCATTTTATTTAGACCTTTCGCCCTTAATAGGAGAAGGGCCTCTGGTAATGTGATGGTGGTCAGGGACCGCCTCCCCCCTTGGCCTGGTGAGTAACCACACGTGGCCCACTTTGCCTCCTCTGATTAGCGAATTCATGGATCTGAATGCTGGGCTGTGAACAGCTATTGAGAGAAGGCTGGTCAAGTGGACCCCGGGCAATTCACTAAGTGGGACTGAAGAAAAACCCATTATCTGCGGCCAGTAGAAGAGGGGGCTGAACTGAAGGGCACTTACCGCACTGAGAAGCAGTACGACGGGAGGCCGTGTGCACTGATGGCTGTCCCCATATTACTACCTCCATGCCCCTGCAGTGACAGGTATTCCAGCACCTGGTCCCCAAAAAGCACCAAATATATGTGCAGCTGTGTATTTTAGGTGTGTGAGGCATTAAGTCAGCAAATTGTTGCACTTCAATGGTGGATAGGTCTGTAGCACAGCTCTGAGAATATAAACTTCAGGCCATGAACACAGCGATGAAGCACAGCTATGATGGGCAGCCAATCCAGGAGGGACACCCGGGAGACAACCAGGAACTCACAGCTCTGGGGAACGTTTGTATGGGCAGAGTAAATCAACCTGGCAGGCTGGTAAGAAGCGCTTGGGCTATAGATTTAGCCTGTCTTCTCAGCGACAGTGCAGAATGAAATCCACATCAATGGAGAATGACACTGATAACAGGCTGGCTGAACAGACATGAAGATGACGGGACTCTCCTGAGGTCTCCAAGAAGCCAAGACAGGCAGCCATCAGTACGTTTCCCAGAAAGCCACCCTGCCTTCAGCCTGTCACTTTAGGCTGCTGGGGATTTCTCAACATTAACACGGATTTGAACATGTCAAGTCTGAGGCCACCGCTGTGACGGTATAAAACCACTGCCACAACAAGGGGGTCTTTATTTGAGAGCATGTAGCAATCATCTCCCACACTCCATTTTCAGAAGTATTTTTTAAAATAACAGAAAAAGACAGGGAACATTCAGGATGTAGCACGTCTGTGGTGTGTCTGTCACCTTCTGATGACATCACAGCTGCCGGGAGAACCCTTCCTAGGGAGCGATGGGCCGGTTTACCCAGGGTTTTCATGCATCCTCCTACAGATGTACAGGATTACCTGATCTTGGAGCAGGTCACAGAACACTACGACTGCACATGGAGGAGGATGTTTTCAAGGACACCACCCCGCACCTCACAGCTGTCCGTCTCTGGTGCATTCTCAGCTCATAGTTCAATCTCCTTGGCTGAGTGGCCACGTTCAGAGGAGACCTCAGAGTTTCCATCTCACGTGAGGTCGTCATCCCCCACACAGGGTGGCTTCAGAAGCGTTCTAGATCCCGCCGGCTTATAGTCTTTCAGGATCGCGGATGATCGGAATTACGTGCCTCCCTCGAAGTGCTCAGCGACACCCTCAGAGTGTCCACAATGCTGTGTATGTGTAATTTTCTGGGTGACGATCAGGTCACAGATGAGAGAATGGGAACTCTCATTGCTGAAGCTGCCCAAATGGCATCAATGTCTGTCATCCGTCTTAAGTACACCCCGTTTTCACCCTTGGGTCCACATGAAATGGAATGGAGATGCAGATAAGCCACAGAGATCTTGGGTGGATCGCATTCCTCCAGACAGATGAATGTTCACAACAGCCCCTAGTCAGGTGTTCCTTTTATTGTTATTCCCTCACGTCTTGCCATTTTCCTTAGCCTCACTGCTCCCCTCTTTGGTCTACGGTTTAATATTCATAAGGGGTGGAGTCACACGGGGACCAGCCGCTGGCCACCGTCTCGAGTTGTCAGGGGAGATGTAGAACAGAGGCAGCGCTGGCAGGACTCCCACACGCCAATGGTTAAAAATACCTCCCATTCATAGTCGTCTGCTGCAAGACAACTCCTCCCACTTACACACACAGCCTGGAGAGCTTGGACTAAATAAACACCGAGCCAGTGCTAAAAGCAGGGAGGGCTGCGGCCGCCTCAATCAAGCAAGCAATCTACCAGCCATCTGAAGGCAAATACTTGCTGCAGAGGTGGCCTGGAGGCTTCAGGACTACAGAGTGGGTTAAACAGACCAGCCCTGCTCTACAGCGACACCCCATGTTGACCAGGGGCCGATGGCACTGCGCCTCCAAGCATGTTAGCGTACACGCACCACTTCTCATATGTGTGAAAGATGCAGCCCCTTCTGATTTTGCCCCGTGCATGATATGTTCAGTCGACAGGCATGGCTGAGAAGCTCAAAACAGAATGGGCTACAACCTGATGGACAGGACAAACTGAGGAGGTGCCCTGAGACCACGCCCAGCATGCTTCAGCTCCGCTCTCTACCGACCCCACCCACAGCCTCCCTTTCTCACAAGGCAGACACACTTCCTGCTAGCAGGCTTTCCTCAGATAAGAGCGTTCCCAGTCAACAGGAAATCCTTTCATGGCGAGCAATGCAGCGCCAAATGCTGTCCTATCAAAGAAAACTCCTGGCTGGAGAAGGGCAGCCTGAGGACTTGAGACCGTGGAGAAGAGAGGCATGGACTGTGGACTGGGGAGAGCGAGAACAGCTTCCAATGCTCTGGACTGAAGACCCTCCTGAAGTAAATTAGCAACAGTAACGTAATGTCTTACCACCACACAGAACATTTTACCAAGAATCCAAGGGGAAGGACAACCTCTCTGGACAGGGACACACGGGATAACTAATGGGGGAGTGACAATCAAATCATGTAAAAATAAATAAAAAATTAAAAACAGTAAGAATAACACACTCACAGGGCCCACCTGAGAAAGTGTGTGTGTGAAGACCAGGCTGGAGAAAACAGTCTGCAGACTGCTGCAATGACATGCAAACAGGGCTTTCAAAGTGGGAGGGGGGGGGGCTGTCTTTGTCACTATGGCAACGGTGTCTCAGGGTGGCCGTTAGAAACCCTGAACTTCCTGTGTCTGCACACCAGCAGCCAATCGGCAGCAACGTTTTCATTGGCATAAAGAACTCATGCTGTAAACATGCCGTTGCAGGGGCCACATGAACAGATCACAGAGGAGTCACGGAAAAAAAGAGGCTGCAAGTTGGGGGCGGGGGGGCATTCGACATTGCGGGAATTCAGCTGGGCCTCACTGTTAGTAAACATCCCGCTCCAGCCGAAATATCACTGAGCATGTCACATGCCTACTAGCTACTCAGAGGGGCCTTCTACTGGGTATCAGGGGGGGCAGGCGGGGTTTAAGCCTGTCACTGTCGGCACGTTCCTTCAGCTGATTCACTTTTTCTAGGACTGGCGACGACATAACCAAAGCTTGGCATAACTGCAACACAATCACGGATAGACCGTCACGGGAAAGGCAGCCTGACACGGCTCACTGCTGCAGCCTCGGTGATGGACCCAGGTCAACAGGACCGAGCAAACCGGGCGTGCGGGGGGGGGGGGGGGCAACCTAAGATTGACAGCTCTGGGGCCCGGCTGTGGAGCTGATGCGGGTCTCATGAGTTTAATAATCTGATTAAGACAGACAGACAGGCACAGAGAAGCTCACCAGCTCTCTCTCTCTCTCTCACACACACACACACTCACACACAATCACTGCTGCTGTGTAATGAATGACAAGTCAGTTTGTAGCGCAGCTTCACTGACGCTCAGAGCAGCCTCCAGTTTACCGCCTGACTGCGTGACTCATCTGCCACCAGGTACATGACATGTATCGCATACTATTGCTGCTGGGTTTTCCTGAGCCCGGGGACTGGCTGTTCCATATCACAGTGAGAGTGTGAGGAAACTCTCACGAATACGAGTTGGGAGCTCGGCGCACATGCCCTCGCACGCTCCCCAACACACGGGAGCATGCACAAGACACCTGGACTGCACACTTCCCGAACTCTTACACTTTGACAGGAGACCCCCACACCTGAAACCCAACTCGACATGACCCCAATGCTGCCCCCCCAAACACACACACACACACCGCGGTCCATTGTCCTCAGCCAACCGGGGTATACCGGGGACTCCCACAGAAGAACAAGCCAAGATTAGAGGAGGAATTAACAATCATACAGTAACCTTTTAATCCCGATCTTCTCTGGACAGGTTCCTCACCATGAGAGCGCTCTGAGCCTCTGCACGTTAAATCCCACTGGTTAATCCCTCCATTCTGCTCCGAAGCAGTGTTTCTGCAGTGACCACTAATCTCCACTCTCCCCTCTCCTTTCAGACTCCTTCACTGTGCTGTGGAACGGAGGCTGCTGACGGCGAGGGCTGCAGGCTGCGGACTGTGGGCTGCCAGGTCCTAGTGCCTCCTGGGTTCAGCCGTTGCTCATTCAGTCTGTGGCACAGAGCTGAGAATGAATGAAAGACAGAATGAAAAACCCTGATGAAACACTTCAGCTGGCTTCAGGGTTAAATATTATAGTGCTCATTAAGCACTTGTTTCTATAGAGCACACACTGTACTGTAATCTGCCCATGGGAGAGGGCAGTGCTGTGGTGCCCACTGTTAGGGGGGGGGGGTATCCTTGTGAATCACTGACCCATGGAGGAGCTTCTGTGATTTCATACCGCTTTTTCAGGCCGACGCAGGAAGGGTCCCTCGATGCCATCAGTGGTAACAACCCCGGGGGCTGCGATGGCTCAGAGGTGGCATGCCATCTCTCTGGGGGGAGGAGGAACCCTGCCGCATGTCCCCTCCTGTAACGTCCCCTTTTAAACCCCAGTAACACATGAGCACGATGGTTGGGGGGGACAGAGACAGCCACCTTCACACTGAAATGGAAAAGCACAGGCAAGAAGCAGGTGCCACGCAGCCGTGATAAAGAGGTCTCCCTCAGGTGGGCTTCACACTCCGCGGTGAAAACGTCCTTCTCTCTGCGGACGTCTGCAGATGTGTGCCTGATTTGCAGACTCAGTGAGCCAGAGCCTAGCGATGTGGCCTTAATTTAGCATACAGTACAGGAACACAGTCATTCAATACAATCTGAGCACTTCGCACTGTACACTGTCAGAAAAAAAAAAAAGAGTACAGCCCTGGTACAGGTTTGTTTCCCAATGTATAAATAATATAAATGTACCCCCCAACAGTACAAAAAAATGTTCCTCAGAATCAAGGGCATAAGTTTGGGTTGAGGTCAATTTAAGGGGGTGTACTGGCTGGTTTTGATTATAATATAATAATTTGCACCCATGCTCAGGAGACCATTCCTGTAATTCAAATAAAACTGAAAGGTACATTTACCTACAGCTAGGGTACAATTGGCAGACTCCCGTGACAAGATTTTTGTGCCCTCAAAGGTACAAATTCACACATTTTTTTCCCCTCACAGTGTACAGACCAAGAATTATACTTACGTCGGTACAAAGGGTGTTCTACAAGGAAATGTACAGCAGCAGAAAAATGCATGTCTTTCGGGAGTAAACCAGAATCGGGAGCACTGGATTACAAGCCATCCGAAAAAGCAGTGTCAAGCTCAGTGAGATGCAGTGAGCCCCATCGCAATCCATGGTTCACTGATCAGTCATCCTGGTCATTTAACATTCATCAATGATCAGACTGAACTGCCAAGGTCGAAGGCACCCTTCTCACTGGAACACACTACTCTGTACAGCATAGCAAAACCAGGGGACCAGGCATCTGGACATGGAATGAGACCACAGGTGCAGTGAAATCCACACCACTGATTCGTTCTGCAGTGCAAGGCTGGTAAATACAGGAAATCTGTATTTTTAGCACTCAGGCTGGTAGCGCTATAATACTTTGGCTCCTAATACAGCATACATCATTTCCAGGTACAGCCATTCTGCGGCATGGCTTGACTCAGGGTAAGGAGAGGGACGGCAGGGTGTCAGTGCTGAAGGTCAGTGCTGCAGCAGAGCGGGCATTCACCAGGAAGCCGTCCACCGAGACAGAGGTGGTGTCTGCACCCTGGGGTCCAGCGACCTTCCCTAATGACCCTGTACCTTGTATTCAGAAGAAGCTGGCAACATATCTGTATATCCTCTTTTCATCCCCTGTGTGTCTATGCGACTGTGTCTGCCTTAAAGATCTATCAGTGTAATCAAAGCCCAGCTTTCCGCCGGCAAAGTAGTGAGCAGCATTCATGCGATATGCAAACCAAAGCGGAAGCAATTTTTCTTTGGCGAGAGAGACATGTCTAACCCGTCAGTCTTTGTTCTGAGAGGTACGCGTGAACTGTTGAACTCCGCACCAAAGCCCTCAGCAGCTAACCCTGCCTGCAGTGGAGTGACAAACAGCGCATTCATGTCACCCTGTGTCGGGGTCAGACAAGGAGAAGGGGCTTACGTTATGAAAACGGTGTGCCGTCAAATCACACGCTACAAGCCAGACTACACTCTGGAAGGCGGCGGCAGCAGAGAATGAAGCACTGGAGAAGCAGAAGTTCCCAGATGACTATAAAATGAAGATGTCCGCCCGTTTTGTAAAGACAATTTTAAACTCAAGGAGCATCAGTTGTTCTGCTACCCAAGGTCAGCTGCATGGGCTACAAGATCACAACTCATGCATTAGAGTAGTTCAGTCCCACCTAATGTTACTTAAGAGTGCAAAACAATGGCTGCTGTGCTGTGGTTGGCCGGATGTGACCTGCGTTCATTTATGACCCAGTGGATAAACTGGGAGTCTTCAAACAGCTTAAGGCTTCAGAGAGAAGGCCGTGTCACCTGAGATGTTTCGGAGTAAAGCTCAGACTGAAGGATAAAAATAGCTTCCCCAAGCTAATTTCATTACAGAATGCACATTAAATAATGCCTTTGAACATTCACAAAGTCAGAGGCGTCGACTTCAGATGTTATAATGAGACTTTGTTAAATTTGTAGCACAGATCTGGTCTTTTATCCCGAGTTGGGCAGTGTGAACACGAGCAGCACTGTGATATAATTAGACTGAAATCTTCCAAAAGTTACAGGGCAGCGGAGAGGAGACCCTCCCGGGACCTCGCGTGTGAGAAGCGGCTCAGCGTCGCCAAGCATCTCCATCTCTATAGCAACCGCCGCCGGGCGCATTTCACAAAACATCCAAACACGAAAACAGTGTTTTGGCAGGACAGACAAATCCGAATAAGGTGGGGACAGTCCGGCTGGGAACACTACTCAGTCAGAGGGGTTGTAGGTGCTGGGCTGAGATGCTTTACGAATAGCAGGAGGAGCATCAACAATGCAGAAGCGACGAGACAGAATCTCATCGAGCTGGTGGACGTTCAGCAAGTGACCTCTACCCTCTCTGCCAGCTCTGGGGGGGGGGTCCAAGCCCTTCACCCCTGTGAAGTAACCAGAAATTGCTCACCAGGCCTGTTAGAGCATCACTCTCCCAGCAGATTTACACACATGGGATGCGGACATACACAGTCCACAGCAGGTCAGCTTGTCAGGCGTACAGCTCTTCAGGATGGAGACAGAGTCACAGAGGAGTACATTCTGACCAATAGGACCAGATATCTTGCAGACCTCTTCAGTCCCCCACGAGCCCCTTCATGCACTCCCAGGCAGCGTGTGTTCTGACAAGGGTCAAACTCTCTCTAACATGGGAGCTTTTATCAGGCCCAAGTGACTGGCACCTGTTTCAGTCACAGCCACTTGATGGTTTATATGAGACCTGATTTTATTTACCAGTGCTGTCAAGCTGCATGTTTGATTATGGGCTGTCTGAAAACAGCAGGTACGTGCTCAGTTCTGCTGAAATCAATATGTCCTTTAATCCATGAGAAACAGCGTTCAGCCAAGTCTAGGTAAACCCTGGGGGGGGGATGGCGGTGACGATGTCATAGGGCCAAATCAAACATCAGAGTAAATTTATGGTCATCCAGCACAGCAAAGTCCTCCAACTACCCACAGCAGAACAGACTTCTGCATCTGAGTGCCTGAAGGCTCCAGAGTCTCTACAAAAGTGGGGGGGTGAAGCCTCCACCTACACCTCGGACGTGGCACAGCAGGGGGGACGAGGTCCACATCCATCATCCTGAGTCCCGACCCCCATGTGGACAGGCATATTCCTGCACTTATCCTGCCCCCCCGCCCCATCCGCAGAGGTCACAGCAGACTAAGGCAGAGTCAAGCATATGCCAGAATTTCTCTCGTGAAGTGACAAAGGTGCAAGCAGAACACTGGCATCCCAGGATGCTCAGCGAGCTGCCTGCCCAAAAAAAGCATGTCACCATTTCCAAAGCTATGTCTCTATGACAAAATGACTAGAGAATCGTTCTTCTCAGCATGAAGCAATCTGTAAGCTGACCTCCAGTTTCTATTGAGGGCTACGTCGCTCACAGTAATCTTATACAGCAGAAAGCCGTAGCAAACGCTGGGTACTATGTGCACCGGGCAGCACGCGCCGGGAAACACCGCATAATCGTACCCTCTTAATGCTGTGCCAACACGACTGGCTGATAAGGGCTCTCAAACAACGGCCGCACTGTTTACTCTCGCTAATTGAGCCCCACTCCAGTAATACAGCTCCAGCAGGTCACAGTCTGAGCTTCTGCGCAGTGCTCACTGAGGGAGCCAAACAAGGTTGTGGGCCCAGGACAGCCAGACCCCCACACACCCAGGATGGGATCCCAAAAGAAGGAGGGGGATCAGAACAGAAAGCAGCTTCCCCACACTCACACAGTCAGAGACACATGCACACGGACGGACAGACACAGACAAACACTTTCAAATATCAGAATATTTTGTGAAACAATTTAAAACGTTTCTTAGATATTTAACCTTTAAAAGTTGAAGAATACGGCCCTCTCGCAAGCGACCCTGACCACAGCACACAGAATACCCACATGCCACTGCTGTAAGTCATCATGAACCTGACAAAGAGCGCAGTGCTGAGGTCAGCAGAGCCACGCAGAGAGGTGATCTCCACACCCGGACTGTCAAGCGGCAGCGCAGGCAGCTGACAGTCGAACGCGCGATACAGTGACGGCATACACTGGCAGACTGCGTACAGGCTTTCCCACTTCCATATGAATCACACAAAATCCCTGTACAGTGCCATCCATTACACAGGGCTCTGGAGTGGCTGTACCGGGCTTATAGGTAAGAGCAACAGACAAGAATCCATATATCATGTTTAAGAGTCTGCCCGTTGGAAAATCAATGTGCTCGTACGGGCTGAGAAATCACACTCGGAGACAGAGTTTATCAGAGATTCATGGCCCCCCCCATATCAGCCTGACCAAAAGCATATTTTCAAAAATAATTTCAAGACAGGAAGTGACAATACAACGGTTTCCTGCCTGCTAACAGTGCACATCACAATACTGCCGCGACACCTCCGTTTAGGTTGTAGGTTGGCAGAACAGACGCGGCAGAAAAAGGCAGCTCACACTGAGATTCAAACAATGCAGCAACGTGGCCTCCCTACTCACCTCCCCAGGACTGAGAACATGGAGCAGGAGACCCTGGTGGGGGGGGAGGGGCAGGTTTATCCATCCAAGAAGCCAGGAGCGTATCCCAGGAAGTACAGGGCACAAGATGCCTGGGATGAGATGGCAGTTAATCCCGCCATTTGTTTTTATACAGTTTTTCAGAAACATTTACAGATCAACAGACACAGGTGGAGGAAATGCAATCTGCCATAGGGAGGGGCTTAGAAAGTGACATTTTAACCTCTGGGTGGCAGCCCACCTCAGGGACGCACGCATCTGCAAAGGGCAAACACTCTTCAATGCGGGCTGGCCTGTGGATTAAAGAGCTCTGCGTCTGCGGCCAGCATAGCACTGGGACAGATTTAGAGAGCGCGAGCATGCAAGCACCGTGCAGACGAAGACCCCAGGCAGAATATAGAAACAAACATCTTTATTTAGATGGGTGGTGAAGCTCACAAGCATTATTTAATACACAACTCTGGATACGCTGCGGAAACACGCCGCGGCTGCGGTGAGTGGCTTCTATAGAAATGATTAAAACGAGTCTGATTACAACACCCATTGTTTAATTTGCCCCAAACAGATCTACCTTTCAGATGTGGACGGATGTAGCGCAGGGAAGCCTGGTGACCGCTCACAGATATCTCGAGTGCCTTCCTCACCGCACTAGGCAACACAGACGCTGAGCCAGCAGTGTCAGATAAGAGCGTAAATGCAGATGCCATTACTCTGCTTGTGCAACACATCTTTATCATTTGCTGGGTTCCACGACTGGTCACGATGACTACTCCGATTTGTTCAAAAGATGTCAACTAGGGCTGGTCTTCGGGCCGGCCGACCACACGTTCAAAGTCCTGGAAGCTGACGTGTCCATCAGAGTCTTGGTCCACTTCCCTGGAAGGGGAACAAAACCACAGCACCAGCCTTAGCAGGAGCCCAGTTTAGCCTCCGCAGTTGTGTTTCCCACCAAACAGGCAGTCCCCAAAGCTTGTCCCCCTGCCCCCGCCGTGTGGCCCACGAGCCTCTGCACGGCACCCAGCCACGGCATGTATCCACCTACACCCGGACTCCTTGGGAAACCAAACAGCCTCCGCTGCACTGATGCGCCCCTCAGATTGTGGATGCAACAGATGTCGGGGGAGATTCTGCAGCAAGGGGATTAAACAAGAAAAAGCAAAGTAGCACGCAGATAATCAGCCTTCCACGCTCCATAAAGACGCCGTCCATAAGAGTTAAAGGCTGGCGGCGGCTTGTTCCATGTTTCAACTTGGGTGATCCGCTGAGACCATCTTGTCCTCCAACCACAATCTCTCTACAAATGCATCTCCCCTGCTATCCCCACTTGTGAGAGGGGACCAGGAGACAAATAGCTGATCCACCTCCAAACGATCATGCGATTGACCCTGAACACCTGGAAAGGCTGGATCAGAGTAACAATGTCAGCCTTGGGGACGCTCAGCTGATCCTCTGAGGACCTGTCCTCCATCCATCCCATATAGTCCACCATTACCAGCTTCTTCATCCACCTTCTAAGGTCCTCAAGGCTGCCAAGGACAAGGGGAGAGGCGCTCACAGAGTTTCATCACTGTCAGGTGACAGGTGGTCTGGGTTCCCACACTGGCTAAGCAAGGTGAACATTTCTCTTGGGGGAGATTCTCTGCCAACAGTCTATTCTTTTTGATATAGTTTCTGTCCCCTCTGGATACTGGTGTGATACATGCCCAAACACAGAGCAGGGTGTGCTTCTTTAATGGGAGCGGCAGGGCTGGTGGGGGTCTTTTTACAGTAAGCATAAATCACCAAGCCACACTGCCATGGCAACCAGACAACGCCGTAACAACATCTGAAAGAGAACAGTACTTTTTCCTGCCTTGAGACTCATCACTCACCTCAGAAACACACTCCCACATATCCATCCACATACATACATACATACATACATACATACATACATACATACACACACACCCCCTTGTGTCCACCCCCCCTGTTGCGCACTATCCTGATTTTTGCACTGTACTGTGGAAACCCTCCCCTGGTCATGTTTGTATGTTGCAATGTGCTCCAGGGGAAACGCTCATTCATGCCACTGTATAACTGTATACGGATGTTGGACAATAAAGTCGACTTGACTTAGGCTGACAGGCCAACCTTTAAGAGCAGCTTCCAGGGATGAAAGGTTTACCCCTCACTCCGTCGGGGCTCAACTCTCCGCTTCGGTTTGCATTTTTGATCAGAATCCTCACGCTATCCTCACGGCCAGAGCCACCTTCCACCTCATATGGCTGTCATTTTTCCCTCTCATGCTCCTGCTGAAAAACCAGTGTCTGACACAAAAATTAATGCAGCGTTCAACCATCAGTTACCGGACAGCCCAGTTTTTTGCTTCCTCTCAGCTCCCAGCACACCTGTACCAGGTATTCGGTGTTCCTGATTGGCTGGGAGCTGGGAGGGAGCAAAAACATGGACTGTGCAAGGTTCCCCGAGGACTGGGTTGGGAAACACTGACTTAGAGAGCTCACTATCTCGCATATCCCAGTCCATTAAGAGGCTGCAAAGCTTTCAGAGCAGAAGCGAGGATGAGCTTGTTGAAGCCTTGCCCTTCCTGCGGGAGATTTCCGGGCACAGCTATGGAAAGTGATAGTCATGGCGGTACAGTGACAGTGATGGAAACCGATCTGGGGAGCGGAGAGTTCACTGCAGAGAAGCCACAAGGATGGCAGGCTTAGAATTTCCCAGTCCTGCTGAAAATATGAAAGTAGCAACTTTACTACCAAGGCGCCTTCACATGACTGGGCCCAACACTGTTCTAACCAATGTTGGGGGACTGACTTTCACATAAAAGTGGGAGTCTGGCTACTTAAATGTTGAAACCCAATGAGGGAAACAACTACATGTAGCAGTACACAAAAAAAATAATAATTCGCTCCAGCACACAGCACCCTGGGTACCAACGATGCATGCATTCCGGTTACAATTACAGCTCAAAAGCAAAGTCACTCTTTCTGCTTCTCTACTGGGCAGGTTTTTTTCTGTAGCCTCAAACAGGAATGTCTGTCTTCTCCCAGTACATCCCAACAGAAAATGTCTTCATCTCTGCACCAGTATCACAGACTGTGGAGACGCAAAGTTTATTTTAGAATGTACGTCTTTAATGCCATTTTCCTATGGGCTGCAGATGCTGCCCTAGAGAAGGATGGTTATGGGACACTCAGTGATTCCACCAATACGCTGATGCTTCCAGGAGTGTAGAAGTAGTTCTGCCTGACAGCTTCCCTGAGACACTGCGCACCCTGAAGAACCAGGTGCTAACCTTCCTGGCTTGGTTTCATGAGGGAACAAGACATCACCCCCTGCGGGCCACTTTACGGACGGCATCACCCAGTATAATTGAGTCCTTCCCACCACGTGTTTAAACTTGACTAAGTAGTGAAGATGCTGGTCAAGTAATTAAGAGACAGTGAGATGGTGTTGAGAAGAAGTGCCGGAAGGCTCCGGAAGGCTGGAACCAAGCCAGGAACAAGGCAGAGTCTGACTGAAAGGCACATCATGTTGTTCCTACAGGAATACCGCACCTCAGCCAGTGAAGCAGGCATCAGCTGAGACGTTTATTACCAGCATGGAGAGGACATCACTTCCCCATTTCCAAAGACTTACTGAGGGTTACTTCTCCAGAGAGAGCATGAAAGAAAAAACACAACAGAAAACACCCAAAAAGAAGCACCAAAACTTTACTAAACATCTAAGATGTACACAAAGCAGATCGAAGACCCAAAAGGGCATGTGAGTGCCAAATAAAGACATCCAACATCAGGAGGGACCGTGTCCTGCGGCCGAACTCTGGAATGCCTGACTCAGCACAGACAGACACAGGTGCTGTGGCCAGGTGGGAGTGACCCCCCCCCCCCCCCCCACCCGCCCAGTGGGAGGATGAGTGAGAGGTGCAGCTTTGGCCAAGACCACAGGAGGGCAACAGAAAGCAGCAGTAGGAGAGGTGTGTGGTAAGAACAAAGCCAGCGTTGGACGGTGCGCCTGGGAGCGCAGGCAGGGGGAATGAGAGGTATCCCTGGGATGCTTCCTCAACTGCAGCGTTTTGCTTTAAAGCGTTTATGTTTTCCACAGATTCACAACAGGGGCCTAAGAGGCCCGGTGGCATGGATGCATCGGCCGGCTGGCTTCTGTCAGATCCGATTACCATCTGCAGCGAGCCGTACTGGCGCACTACGCCGCACAATGCAAGCACACAGCTCCAGGATCCCTTCATCAGCACCCTAACGGGCCAGTACCTTCCACAATGCCTTGCAGGTAAAGGGGTTCCATTGATAAAGCTTTTCTTCATTCGCTCAAATTGAGTCATCACTGAAGGTGAAGGTTTGCCTTCTCCCCCTGGGGATCACTGTCCTCCCCCCAGGGCTAGCATCAGAAGGACAGAAAGTACACAGGTGTGATACACAGAATCCAGCCAGAGCCCATTATCAGGACTCCCATTCGTGCAACTCAGATCCAGATCTTCAGCATGGCTACCGGAACCTCAGAGCCTTTTACAGTGTGAAACAGCAGCAGCTGGTTACCCTCACTGCTGGAGTCTCCATAACTTACTGGTATGAAAATGCATGGCAAACACATGTCAGTGCTCTGATCATGAAAAACAGGTAAGGTCATTATCCCTTCCGGCCATTCATTCCCCTTTAAACAGAGCGTTTCATACCAGCTTGAAAGGGGCACAGTAGACGACACAGCAGGGACAGAATGCAGAGGCTGAGAGGAAGGCTTCGCACTGGACTGGGCTCTGGAACATCGCTGTATATGTATCAGGGTCAGCGATCTGACGGGAAACCACATAGCGCCCAACATCAAACCCCCAGGACACGCAGCGACTTCGGCCCGCCCACGGGGACCGGGAAGGGAAGCGGGTGCCACATTGCCATGTGTCGACCTTAGACCCCTGGTCCTGACCTAAATTCCATTACCGAGAGCAAATCCTCAGGGTCATGGCTCCCACACGGCCTGACCTCTGAATATTTGTGAGAAAGGAAAGAGACAGTAAGAAGCAAGAACAAAGGCGCCCTGAAACCTGGATAATTCGGCACATCCGCAGTGAGCCCGTAATCACTTCACAATAGGTATCTAATGCCATTTTGAACTTGATTATAAGATCGGTAGACGATGAGATGGTAATCGTTTAATCCTCTCAGAACCGAGAATGACTACTCATTCCTCAAGCACTTCAGCATTTTTCCTAGGATAAAACGGACAGGGGTACAAGGGGGGAACAAGCCAGAAGCAATCAGAGCAGGAAGCCGCCTTGCCTGCCGCGTCAAACATGGCCGCGTTAACAATAACGATGTGTGTCTCCGTGTCCTTCCTCCATCAGATCCAGCGTGACTTTCGCAGTAGCAGATTGCCGCACTTTCCGTGGATAAACACGCTGCGCTAAGGGCTGCGGGTCACCCTGTGCTTCGGAGCGACAGATTGGGTTTTTTTAAGAGGGAGCAGCAGATCCCTCCACGCGGGTCTACCTCATCTTTTCGCGGTGACCCGACGGAAAGTGGAAACCCTTTACACTGAGAATCCATCTGTTAGCGTATGAAGAGGCGCAGGAGGGGAGCGAGGTGCTGTGAAAAAACAGCAACGCTGAAGCGGGCCTGTGTCAGGGGGACAGATGGAGCACTGAGAGTCTCATCTCCGGCTCCGGTCCTGGCCATCCCCAGCCAGAGTGTCTATTTTAGCATCTCCAGAATGCTGCCGGTCATCACTACACCGTTGCCCCCGCACGTTCATTGGCCGAGCTGTCGATCCCGAGCTTAACAGGGAGGCTCTGTGCATTTGGGCTTTGGGGGACTCAAAAGCAGTACAAGAAAAAAAAAAAAGGTGTGAGAGAAGTGGCCCCCCTCGGGAAAAGCTGGCTTTAAACGGGCCAGCACAGCACAGCAAGGCACGTTTCCACTGAACGCGCTGTTCTCTGTTCCGCCGGAAACGCCAGGGCTGTGATTCACCAAAATCTCCTCGTGTGTTTATTCATGGCCTCCCTGCAGGAGCGTGCTGCCGTCAGTGTTCCGTGAGCAAAGCACCGAAGCATCATTCACAAGCCATTGAAGGAGAGAGAATGCCAGTGGATGTCACACCCAGTTTGGCCAGTAGGGGGCTCCTTTACCAAAGTCGCACAGCAGAGTTTCCTCACTGCAGTTCATCCCGATAGTTGCTCCCACATCTCAGTAGGGTGCTGGGAAACACCGCCAAGGGGCAGGGTGCCTTCCCATGGCGTGCCTCAGATAAATAAAAGAAGGAAATGCCCAGAAGTGGGTGGCTGACCAGTGGAGCAGACGCCATGCTTCTGGGACCGTGGTGCCACATTCAACAGACTAAACCTGCTAAACCCTCAAAAGAGGGACCAGCAAAGCCTCTGGTGGTGATGTCATCTCCCTCTGCAGTTCACACTAACACTGATAGAGAGAGGAGTCTGCTTGGTCCATCTTGCTTGTGTTGACATTTCGCAGCTGTTCCTGAACTTTGTCCAATACAGGCTTGAATGAATGTGCCATTGCAATTTTACCAGGGAGAAACAGAAGAATAAGCTGGACAAACAGCTTCCCGCGAGACCAACCGACAGTGCCGCATCACACGGCCCGCAGTGCCAGCAGGAGGCTCTGGGAAGTGGTCAAAGCTGGCAACGAGTCTCCTTGTGGAGGCAACCCGGGAGTAAAAGGCATTGATAGCACTGTGGATACAGCAGCACAATAAGGGAGTTGAAGCCACTTTGATCGGTACATAGACAGGACAGGAGAATAAAGAGCCACTGCGATGTAAAGCAGGTCATCCGGTTGGCCGGCCGGCCCGCATGCTTTCTCCACACGCGATCCCAGTGCTCCACTGGGATCCCTGCTTTATTATCACCAGCCAGCAGCCTGCTCCTTCCCTCACTTTGCCAGATGGATTAATTACGCCATTTATCGTGTTTATTTGTCCGTCTGAGAGGCGGGAAAGTTGTGCGGAGGGAGAAGTGGGCCGAGGTTGCTTTGTTCACTTTTTAATTAGCTTGAGATCGCACCCCCCCACCAGCTAAACCAGCCCGACAGGCAGCTGCCGTCTCTCCTACAGCCTGGGGCAAGTGTGTCAGGTTTAACGCCTGCTGTCCACATGTAGCATATCCAGAGCAGCTAGCGGGAGGCCACCAGCATCCCCATGCAGGAGGTGGACATGTTGGCCGCAGAGGCCCCTCTAGTCCTCTTCAGCTTCTCATCAAAGGAGGGAAGAGAGAGAGACATGGCAGGTCTGTGCGTCCGCTCTGGAAGCCAGGGAACCATGACTGATCTGTGGAGCAGGGCTTTTTGGCGGACACGGCGGAAGGGGATCACTTAGATGCCGGTCCAAACTATTTTTATTTTCTACAGGAAAAAACAGCCCGTGACAAGAGGAACGGTCTTCCGCTTCAAAGCTCACACAGGCCTCCTCCCAGCAGTCCGGCAGCCCACATTTACAGTGAATTTCTGCCTGCCAGTCAAACACTGGACTCAACACCCTTCGAGGTTCCGGATGGAAGTTCTCCAGAATTCTTTGCTTTGACCGTGTGCCACATCTAGTTAAACTTTTTTTCCTCTTTGAATGCCAAGACAACAAGAGAAGTTTAATGGCTGATGCTTCTACTATTTTATATTGCCGGACGTTTTACTAACTCAGGCACAGTTACACCCCCCCCCATGATCCGTAACTCAGATCACGAGTACTCTTATCCGCAGTGTTAATGGCAGGTGGTTATGTCCTGTTACATTGCAGACCACAGCAGGTCCGGCCTTCAAAGAGACTTTCCTTGCTACGGAACGTGGTCATACACCTATAGTTCTCTGTCTATGACACGCCGAGGTCAGTGTTGGAAGGCCTGTAATCTGTCTGAAGGACCAGAGGCCCCGCCCCACAGAGAAAAGCCTTCTCCAGCTGTAAAAGCATACCTCAGCCAATCATGGCACAGAATCCTGCAGCTGAGTATCTAGGGATGCTCAGAAAAATTCTGCACCCTCCCCCCCTCCTCACACACTAATGAGCTCCTTAAGATGCTCCAGGAAGTGCGAGCTTGATTGCTCATTTTGTCCAATCAAAACTGAAGTCTGGAGTTATTTTTGGAGAGGAAAAAAAACATAAATAAAATAAAACAATCCACAGAGGCGGCTCTTTGCCGGCTTGTTCCTGCTCTCCACTCCAAGTCGGAGGATGAGGTCCCCTGGTAGCACACAGGAAAAATTCAGGCCAGCAGCTTCAAGGCCAGACTAACTGGCTTGGAGAGATGAAAGGTAAGCCATCATTCAAAAACAAAATTAAATAAATAAGTAGACAAAGAGACTCGTTCTAGCACTCGAGATGCCTGGGCTATATCCAGTTAGCTAGGATTAACACGCAGAGCTGTGGAGCCTCGGAGAGAGCTCACCCCAGCCAGCTGCCTGCTTCCCTTCCCCTGACAGGTGCAAGACTCTGAAACGCAGCTTGGAGAGGGAGGAGATGCGACCCTGTGGATGAGCAACTTGCCACAATGGCCTGTCGCCAACGATACTCTTTTTCTTTCTTGACAAAAAGGAGGAAAGACCCGTTTGGTTTGATGCTTGAGCACCGACCACAATGGGCAATCTTTAAGAGCAGTGTGTTTGGGTGAGAGCTTACCCCCATGAGCCCCAGATGGAAGATTCCCAATACTGTCTTTAAACTGCATTCTGCCATATGGAAGACGTCCACTGTAAGACAACTCCAGGGACTTGCTGTCTGCTGGTTTTAAAGATTAGTCCCCTTTTGACTGCCTGCTCTCCCCACGTCAGCCATAGGAGGGCTATGCACCAAACCGTCAAACACGTAAACTCAATTCTAGAAAAACAGAAGGTGTTCCGCTCTTTGGAACCTAATGGCCTCATCCAGTGAATTCCACAGCAATCCTGAGCTGCTACAACGCTGTAAACCATCCTTCGGTCAAAAGTGTCCACTGTCTCTAAATGGTCATCCTGTTTAAAACAAGTAACTGTCATATTAAAGTTAGCCAGATACATAGTCAGGATTCATTTAAAAACATGGACTGAGGATGACTCAAGTGTACTTGCAGAGCCTTCAGGTGACCACTGTGCGGGCAGAAAACCAAAAACAGCACTTACTGTACCACTTATGAGATCAAGGGATAGATAAGAAGCATTGATTGATCATTTTAACAATTCCGTGTGCATTACAATGTGACAGGCTGGCTCCAGCGGCCCGCCTCTCTGGAGGATAACTGCATACAGTCAGCACAAGGTGTCACTGACTCAAAGTCTTAAAATGAAGAGTGGAATTCTATTTGGGAGGCCTGGAAGCCCATGTAGGAAGTTGAATTTTCCCTATTCCAGAAGACAAGGGAGATGACATGCATGTTGCATGTCCACATTGAGAAAGCAGAGGAGCAGAGGGAGGTGAGTAACAGTGCAGAAGGCAGCGAGAGCCCACTACTGTACACCAACCCACTGTAAACCAGCCCTCTGCACCAAATCTATTGAACGCCACCACTCTGCAAAGAGTCGACCGTACACCAGCCCTTCGCACCAACTCTACCATGCACCAGTCCACTACATCAAGTCTACTGTACACCAACCCGCAAGACCAAGTCTACCATAGACCATCTCTACCGTACACCAAACCAATCAACCCTACACAAGTCCACTACTATGAACCAACCCTCTAAAAACAGTTTCATGTAAGAATGCAAATCAGCCATACGTATTTCTCAAAATTATATTAGCAGGACCTCAATTGACATAACTGTAGCAATAATACAATTTAGAAAGCCTGTGTACACGGCGGGGGCGGCATGGTGGTGCAGTGGTTAGCACTGTTGCCTCACACCTCTGGGACCCGGGTTCGAGTCTCCGCCTGGGTCACATGTGTGTGGAGTTTGCATGTTCTCCCCATGTCGTCCTGGGGTTTGGACTTGCTCCCCCGCAGGAGTGCTTGTGTGAGTGAATGGTGTGTGAGTGTGCCCTGCAATGGGCTGGCCCCCCATCCTGGGTTGTTCCCTGCCTCGTGCCCATTGCTTCCGGGATAGGCTCCGGACCCCCCGCGACCCAGTAGGACAAGCGGTTTGGAAAATGGATGGATGGATGTGTAGACTGCCTGTACTCTTTACAGTAAAACACTCTACAATACTTAATTGCATTTTGCTTTGATAAGAGCTTTATTGTGATGTTTTAATTCAATTTACATAGTTCACCCACTTTCCCACACAAAGAAAGATCACAGCTGCTTAATTAATCACTTTCATAAGAACACCAAGGCTTATCTTATCTAATGAATATTAAGCAACTTGGTCAAGCCTGTAAGACTAGAGAGCAGGAAGAGCTTCTTGAAAACACACAGGGGCCAGCTCTGCACCCAGCACTCGTGATGCCCCGCATTCAGATACATGGCTACGACTGCAGGGCGGTCCCATGACCGCGAAAGAGTCAGTGCGGAGTGTACAGTTGAGCAGATGGCTATCAGGGGAGTGATCTCAGTGCCAGTGTTTATGGGAAGCTGACAACAGAAATTTGTCATGGAGACTGAAACAACAAAAAGAGCAACACTGCCAGCAGCAACGCTTCAGGTGTGACATCCGATGGCCCTAAGTCACTCTGCCGCGATGGAGACAGGGGAGCTGCACCCTTCGGGGGGGGGGGGGGGGGGGGATGGGGGCGGCCTTGCCCTCGGAGACCTAGCACGGTACAAGCTCCATGCCTTCATGTACTAGATTAGTAATGTGGTCCAGTAATTACATTACTAATATTACTCTTACCCAGACACTTGGGGTTAAACAGATACAGCATCCTCCCACAGCTGAGGTCAACAGCAGGCCACCGAACAGCGCCCTGTCTGCACAGGAACATGAAAAGGCAAGGCCTCATTGGCGAATTTCTCACACTCGCGGCTCAGCACTTGTGGTTTGGCAGCTTTGCCAACACGGGACTTTCATGTCAAATGTGGTTGTTGCTGTTAGCAACGGAAAAGCTCAGCCGTGGTGTACGCAGCCTGCCCCTAAATGTGCAGCACTCCAGGTGCCCAATGCCCATCCACTTTAGGGCACCCCCTTTCACCTGCAGGGTAAGGCGAGTACAGCGGGGCTGTAAGCTGTAAACCTTACACCCTTTGCTGAGGTCACCAGGACCTCCTGAACCAGGAAGTATTTATGCCAAGAATGACATAGCAAAGGCCGCAAACTTCTGTAAACAGAGGGCGACTTACCTGAAGGCCTCTTGTATGGTCCGGTCTGGAAGGTGGGGAGCCAGGCGAGAAAAGACTCTTTTGAAGTCCTCCGGGGTCAGAAAACCACGACCTGCAGAAACAAGATTCCGAAAATGAGGGATCCATCTAAAACTACACCAAGTCAAAGACAGGGCATACCCCAGGAAAATCAAAACACTCTCCTCAAATGTCAGCTGATGCCACGAGTTACTTTGGCCAAGGGAAAGCTGCTCACAGTCCAAGATCATGCCTTTGGTTCTGTCACAGTCTTGCTTGGATTCCTGCTTTTGAAGGTTCAGCTACAGACAACCCTTCCTTCAGACCCTAGGGGACACTCCTGTTCTGGGGCAGTTACTCTGATTACTGTCTGAGGCAGAAGTGAACTGAGATGTCCAGCCAACCCATTACTCCTACATACAGCTGTGCAATGATGTGATCATGCAGAGAATGCCATAAGTAAAGTACGATTTTAAGAGGAAATTACGCATAAAGGTGACCTGAGCGGCAGGTCGGGAATGGCCAGGCCCAGAACATAAGGTGTACTATGACTGGCCAAGTGCTCTGAGGCTGCACAGAGGCTATCTGGAGCTGCTCTGCTATGCTACTGCAGCAACCACTTGAATGTTAGCACCCTCCAGTGTTTATGCCACACATCAGAGTCACTACAGACATGTAGCAGAGCCCAGACAGCAACGCAGCACAGACGCCTGTATGAAGATCAAAAGGGCACACTGGACCAGAACCATGGTCCACGCATGTCGGGTCGGGGGTACTCCTTGAGAGCGACTTCATCACAAGGTCTGGCTCAATTTGTGGCCACACCTGGGTGACACTGGCAGGGGGTGGGCTCATGGAGCTGAGGCTTTGCTGCCGTTTGGCGACAGGCCAGGGCCTCCAAGAGGAACGAGGCCTGGTGCACTTAAAGCCCAAAGACCCAAGGGCATTCTGGGAGAGAATGACTAACACATCAAACAACTCGCCTGCAAACAGCCTGACTACAAGCAGACATATAGGAGACACTTTGTGTTTGGGCTGTTTCGGTCACACTTTCGGCACACCCCAGCATGTGGGGGTCATTAAGCAGACCTACCCACACTGGCACTTTGGCACACCATGATAAGGCGTACTTGCATGCTGGGGAAAGGCACAGATCTGACTGGAATGACATTATTCTGGAGGTTACCTGACAGCTTCCAAGCCAAAGATGACTTGAGCCCCACATGAAACTGTTGAGCCTGAGCCATCCAGTAGGGAACGTGACAGACGAAATGCCCACAGGAAGACACTTTTGCTTGGTTAGATAAGCTTTCCTACTGCTGGCCTGGGGTTCTTAGTATCCCTCTTAAGACAGCCGCATGCAGTGCTAGTTTCTATCTTGCACATAGAAGCGAAATCATAATATTCATGACAGTGCCCCCTACTGACAGAAATGTGCCCATAAAGAAGAACTCACAGTGTGCATCGAAGACACTGAAGATCTGCCTCGTTCTGTCATAGGGATCTTGAACGGAGAGCTTCCTTCCCATCAGCGACACAAAGTGGTCCATGGGGACACCTTTCCAGAACAGAGAGATCAAGAGAGACATAGTCTCAGCCCTGAGGTCACCGCCACCGCCATCTGTACTGGCATCTTTACGGCACCATGCGTGCGACACAGAGCGCGATTCAGGGAAAACAGCGACCCGCACGGTGCGTAGAAGCTAAGGGACCATGCCGAGTGACGGTGAAACGGGGAGTCCAGCCTGCCGAAGACACCGAATGCGCTGAACGAGTCTCCAAGGGCACCGAGGTTACGACACAGGGAACAGAAAAGAGCTGATACACTGAAAAGTATGTGAATTATGATTCATTTTTCTGAAAATTTAACTAAAATAACCTCACACACTTCACACACATTTTTAATTAAAAGGCTGCCACCGAAGGTAGATCTCACCGGGAGGGAATAATTCATTATAAAAGTGCTGATTATTCTTTCATTAACTCCGATAATTCATCATTAGACGGGCACTACACCGTCCACGGGGCCGACTTGCGGCTGATGCCACGGGACACAAAGGGACCAGCAGTGGAGCAAAAGCCAGTGACGTGGTGGCCTTTCATCCGAGATCGCACAGCCTCCCTCGCTACCGCAGGCCAGCCCTCTGAAGCTGGACCTGCAATGATGAGTCAAAATATGTAGGGAGAAATGCGAGATGGCTGCAGTGACTGGCTGCGAGTCATGGCCTGGCATGTTGGATGCACACGCAGCCGGCACATACTCCCACCAAACTATTGCACCCGCCCACCTCGCAGCGGGACGTCCACATGCAATAAGACCATGTTGCTGGCTCTAGAGTACAGCAAAAGTACCCACCTAGGCTTGAGAAGTGAGGCAGAACTCTTTGGGAATACACCACTAAGACTCTGACCTCCAAGAGAAATGTAAAAGGTGAAAGGCCACAGACACTGAGCACAAGGGGAGGATGCGGTACTTCTGGCCATGTGGTCTATCCAGGAAATAATGTTGCTGTCCAAGCATAAACAAGCCTCCACAACATCTCATTGTCACATTTCCTGCAGGAAAACCTCATCAGAACAGCACAGCCCTGTGCCTACCCTGTACACTGCACTAAAGCAATCCATTAAACAGAGAGACAAAGAGACAAATTTCTTATAAACCTATGTCAATTACTTAAACCATTCCTTAAAAAGTAAAGTTTACTTGTTAGGGGCAATCTGAAGCCTGTATACCTTTCATGTCAACATCACATCAGCCCCTTTGTGTTCTACGCTGCAATAAGAAGATGCAGTGCTGGCTGCAACGAAAGTAGTCACTGGCAGACCAGCCCAAAAACACCTCAACAGAAGAGCAACACATGGAATATAAGCATGGAGGCAAACAGATCACTGCGCAGAATGGGAACGGCCCTTGGACATGACTGTGCAGTGATCAAGGTAACACAGGCAGGCTGAATAAGACATACAGCACAGCTGTAAATGGCACGGCTTCTACGTTACCTGGTAAACTGGCTTTCAGGGCTGGCTCCATGAGAGTGTTTGCTTCTAGCTTTAACAAAACACACCATTACATTAGTTTTATGTATATCATAAAACGTCATAAAAAACGCAGTTGAAAAACGATTCACTGTTAAAAGTCCGACATTTCACAACTAATATTGACTAAATGAAATATAATTGAATGATTTCTTAATTGCCCGTAAAATGCAATTGATCTTCTGAGACCAGGGTGGAACAACAGTGTGGTACTGCCATCTAGGGGGCGCGGACCGTTATCACACTCACAGAGGTACGCGTTCAAAGGTTTTTACGAACAAACCAGTAAAGCCAGTAGAGTCACGCAAAACTAACTACCTTGGAGGGCTTATAGCCAAACAGCATGACCACGGCCATCTTCAGGTCTTCTCTGCTCAGGTAGCCTCTCTGTCCTTGGTCGCAAAGACGGAAAACCTGCGGGCAAGAAAATGCTGAATCAAACAGCACACACCAATTCAGATATTTCAATTCACCCGTTTAAATAAAACCATGACGCTGCGGGTGGAAGACCTGCAGATACGTATTCAGTCAACCAGACATAATAGTACTGTAGACATTTTAAAGCTACCAGCCGAGACTTCAGCGCTCCGAAGACGGTGGGTAACAAGAGCATGTCCTCGGTGTTAAAGACATAACTATGTACGAAGAGTCTTACTGTGGCAAAGTGTCTTCTGTCAATGTCTGTTATAACCTTTTTTTCTGTCATTAAATATCCTTTTTTATACAATGACATTTCTATCGTTTTTCGAGCGCTACACTTAACTAACAAGGAAACCGTGCAAAACTGAAAAAGAGAAACAGTTCCGGGCGCCATGGCAACACTAAGGCCTCGAGCGTTTGGCTACGAGTTGAGGCCCCGCCCACTAAAATACATTGCGGGATGCAATTGGTTAGGCAACGCGGTGCTAGCGCACGCTGACTTTCGGCGCTATTCTGGTAAAGTTATTCTAGTATATATATTAAAACTAACTTCTAATAGACATATTATCGTTTGATTAGCGGATGCATTTAAGTAATCAGAGTCGACTGCGTTATCTAGCTCTCCGTCCGCCATGTTTCATGGGCCTTGTCCAGCACATAGGCGGTTTGCTTTGTATCAGTGTTGCGCGTAAATAATGATCCGCTGATATCTATTCACCCCATCATGCAGTATTGTGTAAATTGCATTTCCATTCTTCTGTTTGCATTATAAAACGCATCCTGTACTGTCTCACTCATGTAACATCTGCGAAGTGCGCGGTTATTTGACACAACTGTCTAGCTTGTGCACGATGGGCAACGTGCAAAACAAAAATGGTGTATGTGTACGCGCTCGCCAAATGCATCCTTAATAATTAGTGCAATATTTTTTGTTTGGCTGAGTATTCGAAATGTTACTATGCTTCGTGATTACAAGCTAAAAAATTATTTAAAACATGTTCACAGCTGCACGATGTCTCAAGAGAGTCAGCACGGAAAGTGGACGTTGTCCAGCAGCGATGACGAGGATCCGCCTCAGCAAACCGTATCTAAAGCCTTGAATCGCCCCATCCCCGCTTCTACAGATGACCACCACTCTCCACTGGGGGTGCAGCAGGAATCCACCTCCTCATCGAGCCCAGAAGCAAAGACGGAATGGCCCGCAGAGCCGTCAAAGCCTGACGGTGGCGCTATTGGCTCTGAAGCCAGGCAAGCAGCCCATTATAACCAGCAGAACCCAGTAAAGTTTGAAAACAAAGCGCCATCTGCCTCCACAAAGAGAAAGAGAGAGACGGAGGATTCAGGCTGGGCTCTGTCGAGCAGCGACGACGAAGGTGCCGACTCCAGCGACAGAAACCGCAAGCAGCCGAGTCCCAAGAGGACAAAGGTGGAAGACAGACCGAGTCCCCACACGGAACCGGCCTACAAGGAAGAACCGGAGGAGTTCTACGAGACCAGTTTGCCTCCGAGTGACGAGATATTCCGTTTTTACCTGAATAAGGTGTCCGGCGTAGAGAAGAAGTACAATATGGGGGCTCTGCACATTAGAGGTGGGCTGCTTGGGCCATGTGGCAGCTAACCTTATTGCTAGGCCTTAACCAGGGGTCTCCAGCCTTATTAGTGAGAGCTGCCTCTACAAGGAAAATGATAGAATTTCAGTGTATATGAACTGGGGGATGGTAAAAGATCTCAACTGGAATGGTGTGGATAATGATATTTGCTGAATGGATTGATTGACAGGGATCCGGGACTTTAGAATTATGGGCTATGTGCTTACCAGTATTAAACAAAACTCTGACGTTTTATGTACATGTGCAAGAAATACAACATATCGTTCAACCCAGGACCCCAGGAATACTTAGGGAGTAATTTATGAAGTTTACATTTGCGATTGGAATCACACCGTGCCACCCTAACAGCGATCTTGGTACCTTACCCCTCCCCATACATCATGTGGCTGTTCTCTGCAACACTGCAAAACACGGCAGTACGAGGAAGTGCAACTCCTGGTACTGCCCCAATGCAATACTGCCCCAATGCAAAATTTAAAAAGGAATTAGGATTGTAGAAATAGCATGGATTAAGTGTTATGGGAGTGACTCACTGGCTTCCCATGAGCTACTAGTCAGGGGTGGGCAATCTTATCCAGAAAGGGCTGTTGGGTATGTGGTTTTTCACTGCAACTCCCTATTTTGATTACTAATTAGAGGACTGATTGGCTGAAGAGTCCTCACACCTGGGTTTGAACAGATGACCTAAAGGTTATCCCAAAAACCTGCATACACACCAGCCCTTTGCGGATAAGGTTGCCCACCCCTGAACTAGTAGCTTGTGAGCAATGTTTTTGCATCCCTGCCCTAAGCCTCGTGCTTCAGTGTAACCACTTTCTGCTCTCCTTTCTCCTCATGCTGGCAGACATTCTATCACCACTGTTCGGGACCTTGAAGGAGTCAGTGCAGGTAGGAGCTACAGTTGCGACTCTCCCACTCTCTCTCATACCGATGTGCTGTAATAAGCAGCCATCTTTCTTTTCACATCTTCCAGTTTAATTACTGCTTTGACATCGGTTGGATGGTGCAGCAGTATCCCCCAGAATTCAGGTAGGACCCTGACTGAATGAGTACTTGTTATGGGAACTCGGTGTTCCCTCTCATGCCCTGGTCATGTTATCACATTGTGTAACACTTCTTTGGAGGTGGAGGGATCTGGAATGGGTGGGTGTGTCTGTGCGTTGATCTAACATGCTGTGTGGGCTTAACCCAAACGTCGGCCCTCCAAAGGGACAAGCCCCTGATGATCGTTCATGGAGAGAAGCGGGAGTCGAAAGCGAGGTTGATACAACAGGCGCAGCCTTACGGACACGTCCGCTTCTGCCAGGTCTGCATGTCACGCATCTGGCCAGAATTCATTATCCTAAATCACTGAATGCCAAATAAGTAGATAAGGTTTTATTTCCGTCCTTCTAGGCCAAACTGGATATCGCCTTCGGAACCCATCACACGTAAGTGGCACTCGCCGATAATCATCCGTCATGTTTTTACAGCAGAGGGCAGTGTGGAGTCTTAGTGCTCTTGTCAAGCGTGGCTTTCCTGGCCATTGGTGTGCTGTAGAGATCTGGAGATCCTGGTAAATGGAAAGGGTGTCTGGGTAATCAGAAAATGACAACAACCCACACCCTACACAGCACTACCCTGTATGAGAGCGAGGGTCCTCTTATCACATACGTAAGACTCCTCATAGGTGCAGGTCTGCTTCAGATTATATGATTCATCCTCCATTAGTTTTTAGGACATTCTGTATTGTGTTAAAGCATCAGCTCTAATACGAGCAATTTAAGGACCTTCTGTTCATAAATCTGGTTCATTAGCCGGAAGACCATCAGAAGCAGGACAACCTGTTAATATTTAATGGGCTTTAGGGTAACACACACAGGTGGCTTTCAAAGTGAACAAACACAGTACCTTCTCAGAGCCATGAGTAATTCACTTAACGCTAATTTGTACGTGACATTTTAATCAGACTGAAGGGGGGGGGGGTGATTTGTTTGGTTCACAGTTGGGTTTAATCCATTAATAACTGCTGGGACAGGATCTTCTCATTGCACGCTTTCATATTTATAAAGGGTGTTTGGTGGGTCTCGTATTTTGCATGTTTTATTTAAGGTGTAGTGGACTGATGGAGGCCAGGTTGGTATTTGATGCGTTTGATCTTCCTGGTAAACACAGCTTGACTGAACTTAAATCGAGAAAATGACGGAAATGCCATAATCTTATTTTAACACCTAGGTTGTCTGTCCTCATTTTCTCACGTCATCCTAAATGGCTGGTAAACGTTCTGCGATTGGCCGGCCTAGCTGCTTGTCACAGAGCCGAGCTTCGTGATTGGTGGAAATCTTCCTCATCGTGCGACGGTTCTGTCGCTGCAGCCTGGAAATTTAGAAATGGGGGGGAAAAAACCCAAGAGTGCGCTTACTAGTGCAGGCTGGTGGCTTTCAACTCTCTGCCTGTGTAAGCCAGTGCATGGCGTGCCTGTGTAAAGCAGACGTTCGCTGGATGGTGCGCTGACAGGCTGCCCTATTCCCCCCCCAACGCAGGAAGATGATGCTGCTGTGGTATGAAGAGGGGTTCCGGGTGGTCATCCTGACGTCCAACATGATTCCACACGACTGGTACCAGAAGACACAGGGGTGAGAAGGGCTGAACAGTCGCGGAATGATTCAGGGTTCGGCTATGAGTGACGTGCTGCCGGAGCTGGTCAGTGCCTCTGAAGGGGCGCATGTTAGGTACACAAGGAGAGAGAGAGAAACCAAAAGCAAACTGCAACAGCTGCTTGACTGCACTGAGTTCCCATTCTGTTGCCAAGTGTGATTTAACATCCTTCACACCTGTATCTTACTGGAAGGACTGTCGCGCCAGTGCCACTGGTTTTGGGCAGACGTGGGAGCAGGCCCGCTTCGTGTCCGAAAGGGATACTGCAGCAATAAGCAAAGTTAAAAACAAGTCTTTGTCGGTTGCCATGACGATGCGGCGAGTAGCTATTCCCAGATCAAATGAGGCGTGTTTTTTTTTTCACCCCTAAAAACAGAGGAACTCGCAGCGTCAGAGGCCGAATAACCCACTTTCAGGTCGGAACTTAAAGCACAAACCCAGTAAGGGGATCATTTTAAAATCCTGAATACATTGGGGGAGTTGTGTGATGGCTTTGCGGACCATCGCGACTGTGAGACATTAAAGAGATGGTGGCATCAGGAGGTCTTGGTGGGACCTCCAGCAGGACCCAAGGCTCTAAAAGTGCACACACCCTACCCCTTGCCTGGGAGGGTGGGGGCATGTTCTTATGGGCCCTGGGTGGGAAGGGGCCCCATTATATATATATATGACAGGAGCTATGTATAAGATATACATGATGGGCCGAATGGCCTCCTCCCGTTTTGTAAATTTCTTATGTTCTTATGACATACGAAATGTTGTTTGTCATGAATAGAAAGCAACAGTAAATAAATGGATGAGGTACGGAATATTAGAGGTGTATCCAAAAGTTAAAATAAATAATGTTATGAAAAGAAAAAAATCCTGCTGTATATACTTGCACATGCACACCTGTCCGTCTCCTGCGAGGACCGTCTGTCCGTACACGACACGCTAGGTGAACATCCGGCCGCACTTGGGAGTTTACTCTGTGCGTCACACAGCGGTATGTGACGCACTAGTGCTTCTAATGCAGGGGTAGGGAACCTGATCCATGGAGAGCCGGTGCAGGTTTTTGGGATGGCCTCTCAATCAGCCAATAATAAAGCAGCGATTCTCAACTCCAGTCCTTGGAATCCACTGTTATTGGCTGATTGAGAGGCCATCCCAAAAACCCGCACCCACACCGGCTCTCCATGGATCAGGTTCCCTACCTCTGTTCTAATGGGTTTACTGTTAGGCGGTGGGTGACCCTCTGTATCGCTTTGTCGCCACTCCCACCCCCAGGCTGTGGCTGAGCCCCCTCTACCCCCGGCTCCCTGAAGGCAGCCCCTCGTCGACAGGAGAGTCCCCCACCGGCTTTAAGCGCGACCTGCTCGACTACCTGCGCTCCTACCGCGCCCCTGAGCTGGAGGAGTGGACCCAGCGCATCCAGGAGCATGACCTGTCTGCCACCAGGTGGGCTGCGCTTGACATACTGGGAATAGGGGCCACGGGGCAGGGACTCACCCAAGGCCGTCTGTGTCTGTGCAGAATTTATCTGGTGGGCTCCACCCCCGGCCGCTACCTGGGGGCTGACATGGACAAGTGGGGCCACCTGAGGCTGAGGAAGGTGAGCGACTCTGTAGCATCAGGACGCTAACCCCATCCAGGGGGCTGCGCGATATCTGCTGACGGCCATCTCCTTCCTCCAAGCTGTTGAGGGAACACGCACAGCCGGTCCAGAGCGAGGAGCCCTGGCCAGTGGTGGCCCAGTTCTCCAGCATCGGCTCGCTGGGCGCGGATGAGACCAAGTGGCTGGCTGCAGAGTTCCAGCAAACGCTTACTACCCTGGGCAAGGGCGGGAAGGTCCTGGGCAACCGAAACACACCCATGCACCTGGTGAGGGCCACGTCGAATTAGGTCTTTATATGTGGATTAACAACTTATCCAGGATTTAATTGCAGAGGATTTGACTATATCCCGGATTTCCTGGTTCTTCAAAACTCTTGTTGGATTGTTAATCCTGGCAATCAGTCTGTGAGCTCAAACCTGCTTGGATCTTAATATTATTGTCGCATAATAATATTACGTTACATTTATATTACATGTTAGGAAGTTTGTGTAGTTACTACGTTGCAGTAAAATGAAGAAAAAAGGTTTCACACCATTGAAGTTACATTTATGTGTAAAGTATTTGGTAAATAAGAGCAGCAACTCAAAGTCATCTTCTCTGTAAGAATGGTCAGATACTGTGTCCTCGTCCAACAAATATTATATTAACATATTAAATATATACTATTATATGTGTCATCATATAAACAAGATGTATAACTAGATATTAGGGCTGCACGATTCAGAAAAAAAATTTGACTCTATTCTTTTGCTTAGAATTGAGATCATGATTCTCTGTAGTGATGCTTTTATTCTTAAGTTTAAAACGTTTATTGCACTAAACTGCAAAAGGAAACAACAAAACATGACTGTGCCAAACATATGATAGGACTGGCATATCACCTGACAACAGAAAGGAAACGCTCAATTGGCTATTCGATTAGGGTAACCAAAATAACCATTCTAGAAGTTCCAGTACCAAAAGTGCCAGTTGGGTACTTTGGGGTGGAACTTTCTTTGTTGAAGTACGAAAAGTAAGGTACCTGGTGTGGTGGAAATTACCCTTTAAAGAGAATGCAGAATTAAGGAGCACTTGAGGCTCAGTACAGTGCAGAAGAATAACTGTAATTTAGAAATGAGATTGCAAACGGGTGTGAATCAAGATTGCTTTTTTTTTTTTTTTAAACAATTAATTATGCAGCCGTACTTTCGAAAAACGTCGAAAGCAAGAAGGCAATTCTTACAGGGCCTGCAAAGTCCCCAAAAATAGGCAAGAACTGCACCCTCACTTTCATTGTCCATAGAAGTGCACAGTTATCTCAGATCATTTAATCCAATTTGGCTAATCCGATTCTCAAGCGGCTTTGAAGAATCGAAATAGCCGGGTAACCATATCCACAGTTAAAAGGACTCATCCTGGATCGACCATCCTGGATGTTTTAATCCAGGAACGAACGCCCCGCCAAGTCAGGCCAGTTAGTGATACTGGGTTGTTTGTTTTAAGGAAACAAATTAGGGAGCCAGGAAAAATGTTATTTTTAGCAATAAAGCTGTGGAATAATAAAGCCTGTGAATCCCCCCCACCCAGGTGTATCCATCCGTGGACAACGTGAGGACCAGTCTGGAAGGCTACCCAGGTACACTCATCTGCTGCCGGCCAGGTGATGCTAGGTGTTGCGCTCACAGGGGCTGTGCCCCCACCCCCTGATGCTCTCCCTTCCCCGCAGCCGGGGGGTCCCTGCCCTACAGCATCCAGACGGCCCAGCGGCAGCTCTGGCTCCACTCCTACTTGCAGTGAGTATAACGGCTGTGCGACGGTGGCTTTCGGGACACGACAAGCATCCAGATATTAGGTGATTCACTGTAAAGGAAAAAGAACCACCAAAGGCTGGTGAGCATGGAGTAGGCCTGTGGGACAGAGGAGCCCCGGGCACGGGATACGACAGGAGCTGGTAACGATCATGACTTCCCTGGCATGTGCGCCGTAGCCGCTGGGTCGCCATGGGAACGGGCCGAAGCCACGCCATGCCCCATATCAAGACCTTCATGAGGGCCTCGCCCGACTTCACCGAGCTGGCCTGGTTCCTGATCACCAGGTAAGAGCCTCACCCCGGTCCGCGTGACGCACTCAGAGCTGCTGCTGTTTGGAAGAAGCCAAAAGTGGTGGGCTCTCTGGGTACCTCACCATCAGGGAGTCAGTGGAATGGAGGGGGGGGGGGGTCCTAAATCAGAACTCCAGTAATCGGTCCAGCCTTCACCAGCTGCGTTTGGTCCTCGGGGGCTGAACCGAAAGGTCTGCCAGGGCTGCAGCCTGACATAAAGCTGGCAGTCTGCGAGGTAATGCCAGTGAAAGCAGAAATTCCCTTTTAATAGTGGATACCTACCTGTCTGGCACAAACAGCAGCACAGGGTATGTTCCTGCTGGAGGTGATGAGGACAGGAACCCAGCTGAATGTGTATACATGTCATCTTCAATGCTTTATATTGTTGATAAAACTAAGAAGGGACTACAGATTCCCAGGATACTGAGTATGGGACCAATTGCGAAGCCTGTCCAGTGAGTCAGTCCCCGCCTCCATCCTGTGATTGGCTCCCAGAGCTGTCAGTGTATCGTGACTTGACCGTGTTTGTGTTCTTGTGTACCCTTTTTATGTCATCCTCCACTGCCGAACACCAGTTCCAATACCAAGAACACAAGTACAGAGGACTGTAAGAATCCCTGGATGTCGTTCTTGCCCCAGCCCAAATATGAAGGATGCACCGGTTGCATCCTTAACACAAAAGACCGATCTCATAATTCATTGCGCCCCAAGTTCATTCTTGGGAGGCAAGTTAGCAAGACTAGTCTTGCCAAGACCACAAGTACGGTCTGCGTTCTTGGCATAGAGAAACACGCTCGGACTCGGGAAGCACAACTTCAGCCTTTGTCTTCCCACACCAGGAAGCCCTTACAGGTCCTGCAAGCAAACATACAAGCGTGTATTCTCCAAGCATGTTGTGCGCGTGGCCCTGTCGCTCGGCAACCGTTGCCAGGCAGCCAGTGTCATAACTAGGCTCCATTTATGACAGCCTCCCATGAGCCCCGTAACACTTCTGTTCAGCACGTGTAGAAAAAGCTTTTAGTGAGAGGGAGTCAGAGACCTCTTCCTGTACCAGTTGGTGTTGGGTTCAGTCAACGGCACAAAGCCTTGGAGCCAATGCACGCTGAAGACGTGCACAGCCTGTCCCTATCTATAATCTGACATCCCAAGAGGGTTAGGGTTAGGGTTAGAAATCACAAACATGTCTGTTTTGGGTTAGAGGCTCCTCCCTGTATCAGAGGTTAACTGGAGCCAAGTCAACCATCACGACTCCATACACACCCCATTCATTCATAAAAACACACTGCTATACTATTAAACATTCCTGGACAGGTGTGTTCAGTCACTGAGCATTCATTGTTAGTGTGGGATGATGCTCAGTCTCATGTTTAAGCATAAGGAAAGGTCACGGTAGCACACTGAGGGGTTAATCAGTTCTGGGCCTGTCTACACACCACCATACCTTTCTGCTCCACCTATCTATGGCTCCGTGGTCCTTGCAGACTGGGCTAGCTTGAACATTAGAAACGCTCTTTCATGAAGATGAAAGCCACATCAGATGCGGACCAGAGCACATCTAGCTTAGCGGCCAGCAGCCATCTGAAACCTAAGTGTAGCTTCAAAGGGACCCAGAGAGAGTCTCCCTGTTGGGCCTCGACCCAGTCACCTGCCGATCAGCCTGCTGTTGCTGTCTCACTGTTCCTCACGTGTTGCCTCTCTGTGTGAGAGGCAGCATGTTTGCGTGTGTGAGTGTGTGTGTCAGTCACAATGATCCCCCCCCCCCCCCAGTGCCAACCTCTCCAAAGCGGCCTGGGGTGCCCTGGAGAAGAACAGCACCCAGATGATGGTGCGCTCCTACGAGTTGGGAGTCCTGTTCCTGCCCTCGGCGTTTGTGAGTATTCCCTCAGTGTTCGACGAGCGCAGACTCAGCCGACAATCAATTGCACTTAATTAAATCCTCAGCTGGAACAGGCATGCACTGGAAGGTCGCTTAAGTACAGGTTCTGTGCCTGCAGTAGGCTGTGTTAAATTCAGAGAGGGTCTTTGTAAACATAAGCCTTGGAAGCCCTAACAGTCAGAATAAACAGTCAGCCACCCCTACGTGATATGTGGGCCATCAGCACCATACAGAGAGAGAATGGGTTCACTGAAGTTCATTGGTAGACATCTCCAGCCTTTACATTTAAACAAATTCTGCATTCTTTTGTCTTCAAGAACATGAAAACATTTCGAGTCCAGAAGAATCCATTTCCCGCTACTGGCACCTCCACTTCATTTCCAGTGCCCTTTGACCTTCCCCCCCAACGCTACGGAAGTAACGGTGAGATATCTGCATTTCTCCATGACCAGTCTCAAAGAGGCATGTCCTTTTGATTGATCATGTTGACACTGCTTCAGTAAAAGGGATAATGTACATCCTAACCGAAGTAAATTAATGTGAAATGAAACCAGTAACAGCTTTTAAACTAAAAAAAAAAAAAAGACAGGCCCAATGGTGCTGGTTTTCAGGCTGAATCGGAGATCCGTCTTAGGTGACCCACACGGTGTGCTTTGAGGTCAGGTAGTGTGGTGGGTTTCAGGGCTACACCAATGGTAGCAGACATACATGAAGTCAATCTAGAAGTAAAATAACTACATTACTCATCCTTAGTGACGCTGCACGAGCACAGAGCTTAGAGTCCCAATGGAGCTATAAACCCACGAGTCTCATTTCCTTCAGCACTGCACAGCGCCTCCTACAGGGAGGTCCATCTTCTTCGATCAGTGTGCTCTGGGCTAGCTCTGAAGCCCTGTCCGTGACGTGACAGCCCCCCCTGGGTCATCCCCCCATCGTCACTGCCCCCGCCCTCATTTAGATACGTTGCTTTGCTAATTTAGTTTTTCCATAGCTGACTGATTTTGCTTTCCTCCCCCTCCCCCGGGGCCATGCCCAGATTTGCAGTGTCTGTTTCCATGGACACTGGTTCTCTGTGTGGGCCTATAGGCCATGAACAAGTTCGGTTCTGCTCTGCTCTCCTCTTCATGTTTTACAGGTTCTGTTCCTTCTGATCCTCCGGAGCTCAGCTAAGCTTGTTTTTAGGTTTCCTACTTGCCAGGGCAGCTCAGGGTGCAGTTTACATTCGCATGAACTTTACAGTGAATGCAGGAGACTTATCCAAACTTGAAACAAAGTCTGTTAAATGTGTACTTTACGCCTCATCCAGGTTTCCACGGCATTTTGCTACACATGGTTACGGTTGTCAAGGCCTCTCTCGCATTTTCAGATCAGCCGTGGATCTGGAACATTCCCCACACGCAGGCCCCGGACACACATGGGAACGTGTGGGTTCCATCCTGACCTGGATCCATGTTCAGCGCTAGAGGACTCAGGACAGTGTCGCTGCGGTTCACCTATACTCACTGCCTTTCGTTTAATCCTAGTCCCTTAGGAGACCTTTTCTGCTGTATATTTTTTTTAAATGACCCACTGTTTATCATTCTCAAACAAAATAAATGGCCATTTTTATGTGCACAAAATACTTACAGGCTCCTAATTCTTTCAGTAGATCAGAAACAGTGTTGAGAGTCCTAGTCCCACCTGTTTGGTTGCAACAGCAGCCTAGTTCACACTTTGTGCCTGTAACTGTTTAAGATCATGTTGGTACAATTAACAAAGGAGACTGCAACTGTTAGATTAAAGTTCTTTGCCATAGGAGTAGTCAGGGTTGCCAGCAGTCATGCATCTGTCCTGACACTCACGCTTTCAGTCTCTTATGCTCACCCCAGAAATCTTATGGCAAATCTATGTTATTCCATTATAGACCTATTTAGATGTAAATTAGCTGTATAGCTAACTCTGGTACAGGGTTTGTTCTGTGCATGGCCCCTGTTAAATAAACTAATAAACTAAACTAGTTAGACACATTGAAATCGTTGGAGTAGTTTGCAAACCCTATACTTGTGCATGACTTGTTTGGAAAATCTCACTCCAGCCAGCTGAATGAAGTCGGCAACCCTGGTTAAGGTGATGCGTTTTCAGATCCAAACGCGCTGCAGTTGGTATACGTTAATGTCTCCGCGTTTAAACATTAAAGAAACGCGGTCGTGCCGGTGTAATGGAGGTATCCCTCGGCGTAACATTTCTGCAAATCAATGCTGCGTATTACGAATTTAAATGTGGAAACCAGCTGATCAGAGGGGTCACCCGGCATCGTTCTTTCTTTGAGATTGCGGGGCTTCAGCGTTCGGCCGAACTATCTTCCAAGCATCGGCCAGGTCGGGTGGCGCACAGGACATCGCCTCCGGCTAAACCAGGAATGCCGAAGTCTTCCGAAATGTAATACATATAGATTGGAGCTTGTCTGAACACATCGTATTGTATCGTACACGCCTTCCTTCCTCTAACAATTTTACACACAGTATGAGGTGCTGTTACGGACTCCGGTATATTTTATGTGTGGAAAAAGGACTGATCTGCGTAACTACCGAATATCTCGCCAGTGTTATGGATACTGAATACCAAACAGAAAAGGCCCTCCCCGGAATTAAATTGTTTATTTTTAATTACTATACGGGTACACTAACAAATTGATAACACGGTTCTAGTAGCCTAAACAAACTCGTTTCGCTCAAGGAATTAAAACTGCCCTGAAACTTATTTTAAGGAAAATGTAATTCATTTAAAATCTGACCCACAATTAAGATTAATAACAGACTTTTAGTCGGGGTGACTGTTCTGGCATTACACTGAGAAGCACATCAGGGACACTAGTGAGAAAAAGGTTACAATAGGAAAATTACTGTTTGCGTCAAGTTGGGGACAGTGCGCTTCTTATTTACTGTGTGCGCCAAGGGCGGGACAGCGGGGTTTAACTGTTAAATTATAACGTATGGTTGATATAGTGTAATGCACTGGTTATATGCAAAGTCGCTACTTGCTAGGTTCAGTCGATGTAGTATTATAGTAGGTTTTGTCTTTAAGAAAGGCGACGTTGCCTTTCAATTTACGCTACAATTAAGTATCTGGCACAATTGAAATCTATAGATTTTTGGATGCCTTAATAAAAATAACCCTTAAAATGGTCTATTGGGTAAAGTCAAATGTGGTGACAGTTTTTACGTGGGGTCCCTTGGTCCCACTATCGATGCACACTTCGTCCATAAATAAGCTCTTTAGGGTGTGATTACGCTTCTCATTAAATTCCCGTCATAATGACCCAGCAGCCTGTGAAACACTCAGCTCTGCCTCGAGTCTCCCTCCGTGGCACTAACATCTGATCGGGATCGCTGACAGACCAGAGGAAAGTTCACGAGTTAGGAAATGTTCCTCTAAAGGGTGACTTCATGCTGGAAAAACAGCGTACAGCTGGTAGGATTAAACACATGGTAAACACTCTTTAACGCCATCGGAATAAATTTGAGGCTTCGTTTCTAATTCATTCATTCTCTTTATGAGTAGAAATGAGAAGACGGAGGGTGCACTTCTTGTCAGGACAATGTCTCGCTTTCTTTTTTACGTTACAAAACCAATGCTTTCGTGACACATCTCGCATGGATTTTGCGCAGGATTACTGCTTTTTCTTCGCACTGTTATTCGCAAACATGAAGCGGTGGAGAGTGTGGATCTCAGAACCACCGAGGATTAGATTTATTTCCGGAGGATCTGAATTTCGGATATCACTAGCCTGAAAGGAATTACCCGTAAACTACTTTCCAAACGTGCGCAACGCAAATCAAACTCTCGACATTTCTGTTAAGATACATCTCACGACTAATTCTACTTCTTCAGAATTTTTACAGTGGATTCAAAAACACGCTCAGTATTATGGTGGAAGTAGCCCAGCACTGTGGAAGTTGGTGATTACACGCACAGACGCCGGTGGCGCCGCCGATAGACCGAGCATGCAGACACGGTGCGGACTCATGTCAGCGGTGGCGGCATAATGGCCTGTCGCAGTGCCTGCGCTTGTGGATTGGCTCCGCTAAACGAAGACAACGCAAGGTTTCTCCTGCTGGCTTTGCTCATCATCCTGTACCTGTTGTGCGGAGCCGCTGTCTTTTCAGCACTGGAGCAGCCCAAAGAGAAACAGGCCAAGGAGAAGTGGACGCAACGCTTTGAGCATTTTACTTCCAAGCACAACCTGAGCAGAGGCGACCTGGAGAAGTTCCTGAGGTTCTACGAGGAGGCCAACCTGGCAGGGGTGCGGGTGGACGCGCTCAGACCGCGCTGGGACTTCACCGGGGCTTTCTACTTCGTGGGAACCGTGGTGTCCACTATCGGTAATCGTTTGCTTTCAAGTAAAATAAAACGTTTTATTTCATTGAGCTAGATAAAAGTAAATAGTTATATCTGTGCGTAAAAATCGGCGTACAAAATTATGAATATTTATAGCATATTGTAATATTACGTATTTTTTATTTAGTTATTTAATTTAACCAATAGATTATTATTTATAACCATATGCAGACTAAAAGAATTGACTTAAAAAAGGCATTATACTTAAAGAATAAATGTATGCAGTTAGGTCAAGCACAGCCCTTAACGCTAAAAATAAAATAAATTTTAAAAAAAGTAAAATAAGCTCTGCCCCGTGTCAGGCTTGGCTGTGTGCGTAATCCAGTCCTTGCTGATTTTTTTACAAGGTACAGAAACCAGTTTTTATGGTTAAGAGTATGTTAAAGGGGTACCTAATGTAGCCTGAATTAATTGTTTTTAATAGCTTATCCAATCAGAAAACACAGAGTGAACAGGGCCACTGAGACGTGAGCAGCAGTAGTATTTTGGTGAGAAGATCTACTGCGGAGTGATGCGCTTCTGAGAGACAAACCCCACCCGCAGTGTTAAGCTGTAGAGCCGAGGGTGGGGTAGAGGTGGAGAGGGAAGTTTGCTAGACCAGACACCCCCAGCGGAATTGATAAAGTCAGCCTCAGTGACGACTTCGCAGCTGGCTCCTGACTTTGACAGTACGGACCGCATTTCTGTACACAAGCGGGTACCGGGGGTTTGCACTGAGCCTGTAAATATATAATCTGAGGTATACCTCACACTAACTCGGTTAGCACTAGTGTCAGAAAGAAAAGCCACAAGGTTCTCCCAATTGTACCCTAGTTGTAGGTAAATGTATCTTTTCGTCTAATTTAAGGTACAGAAATGAATGACGATACAAAAATATTCCTCCAGAGTACAAAAGGACTGTATCCTTTTTGTTAACATCTTACAATAACTGCTCGTTCATAATGCCTTCATAATGCATTCGTGCATGCATTCATAAACAGCAATTATACCTCAACATCCTAACATACTATAACAGCATATACATTAATAACAGACATTATAATAGCGATCACTATGGTCATATAATGTTTGTTATTAATGTATGCTAAAGCTGCTATGGTATATTAGGATTTTCAGGTATACCTACATGCTGGTTATGAATGTTCTATGAATACATACATGTTTGTATTCATATTTTTTTGGAAACTGTCCATTCATTCCTGTGGGAAAATCCCTAATCCCAACATGACAACCTTAACCATAAGTAACCAAAATACAAGACGTTCAGCATTTTTAGTTTTTTGATTGCAGTCTCAGGTTTTTTTGAGTTTCCCCTTGTGGGGACTGGAAAAATGATCCCTACAACATCAAAACAACAGGTTTTTAATCCTATCATGGTGACATTTGCTCCCCACGATGTAATATATACATAAAGTATATAAGTGTTTGGTCAGTGAACTGAAATGGCTGGTAGAACTATCATCCTTTCAAACATACATTGACAACAAGACAAGATCTTTAATGGGGAGAAATTAGACATTTATAGGGCAGGGTAGAGACAGGAGTGCACTTACGTAACCGCTGATATATAAATGCATCAGCAACCTGAGCCACTGAAAAATGCCCATGTTGAATTATCCTTCTCTCTGTGTTAGTGGTTCTGCTTTTTATGCCTGAATACGGTCCCACTGTGTTTTTCTCTTTTGTTTTGATTTCAGCCCCAAGCAGGTTGTTTTCACAGCTCCATCCTAGGACAAGGAGCCCAAAAACGCTCTTGGTTAAACAGCAGGTGAAATGTAGCGTTCAAGTAGGCATTTAGAAACTGACATCGCTGGTGGACTACTGACTCCATTTAAGGCTCTCAGCCCACGTGAAAACATTCACGATTTTATTTCTGTGTATTACCAAGGTCACTAGGTGACCCCATTTAAACTCAGAAGCTTGCCATCGGTCCAGTATATAGACAAAATGTAGACCATTTTTAGATATGCCAAAGACTCGAAGCTGAAGTCAAACCTTTTTTGCATGCCTGCTGTACCCTGGTGCGCTGGTCACGTTCTGAAACTTGTGTTACTGAAAATCCAGGACGCACACAGGAGCACGACAGGGGAGCTCAAGTAAGAGTCATATACCACTCTGCTGTGAAAGCATCAATAGCACTTAAACAGCCGCCGACCCATCAAGCTCTGAGCTAACAGCACTAAGAGTGTAAAATAAAAGCCCTCAGGTAGGTTCTGCGTGTCTGGTTACTTGGATATGGCTTCCACCCAACCTGGTTTTAACACGAAGAGCTTTACTCGAGCATTGTGATGGTCAGCTTCCCCCAAGATCTGCGCTGGTAGAGACCTTGGAAGGCAAAGAGAGATCTGCTGCCGGCAAAGGGTTCAAGCCTACAGTACTTTCATCTTCAGGGAGCAGAGCTAAGACAAGGTGTGAAGAAGCCCCCACAATTATTTGCATCTTTGTCAGCGAGAGACGGGGATGATCTTGGGGGCATTAGCCTCGTCACCAATGGCAACCTGACCAGGACTTGGATATCCAGCGGCTAAGTGACGGCCCTCATTAGGACGCCTCTCATTAGCGTGCAGGGATCCAAGGATCCTAACGAGCCATGGAAGCGAACTGACCCTCAGCTAAACCCGCAAGCTCGATGACAGGTTCTTCCATCATGCAGAGATGGGGGGGGGGGGAGCTATGAACAGCTCACCGATTCGGCTCCTGTAGCAAACCCTTCAATTAGATTCAAATTACAGTTCCTTTTAATTAGACTAGAAACGATTAACTTTCGAAACAGCCGTTATGCAGCTTAAAGCTGGAAGTGTGGGCGACCTCGGTCCATACCTCCGGTACGGTGACACATCTCCACAGGAGTGCATTTACGCGCTGACAGCACACCGTTTCCCAGCCTTTTCCTCGCCCATGGAAGGTATACTTACACAAAAATGTTCTGGGGGCAGAAGGAACAATGATTGGTTCAGAGAGATGACCACTCAAATTGTAGAGGAGGCAGAACCAAAACATCTGACTGGTTGGTCCCGTCTCCTGTAGTTTCTTGGACCAACCTTCTCTACAATTTGAGTGGTCATCGCTCTGAACCAATCATTGTTTCTTCTGCGCCCAGAACATGATTGTGTAAGTAAAACTCCCTTGAGCTTTTTCTTCTTCCACTCCAGGCTTCGGGATGACAACCCCTGCCACCGTCGGAGGAAAGATCTTCCTCATCTTCTATGGGCTCATTGGTTGTGCGGCCACCATCCTCTTCTTCAACCTGTTCCTGGAGCGTCTCATCACAGTGCTGGCCCTGGTTCTGAAGGCCTGCTATCAGATGCGGAGTAAGGACGGCGAGCCGACCAGGGGTGGTCCAGCGGGGTGGAAGCCCTCGGTCTACTGTGTTATGCTCATCCTCTGCCTGGGGGCGGTGCTCATCTCCTGCTGCGCCTCTGCCATGTTTGCCGCCATCGAGGGCTGGAGCTACATGGACTCCCTCTACTTCTGCTTCGTGGCCTTCAGCACCATCGGCTTTGGGGACCTGGTGAGCAGCCAACGGCCACTCTACCAGCACCAGACTGCTTACCGACTGGGCAACTTCCTCTTCATCCTCGCCGGCGTCTGCTGCATCTACTCGCTCTTCAACGTCATCTCCATCGTCATCAAGCAGGTGCTCAACTGGATCCTGCGCGCCCTGCGACGGCCATGTGGCGGCCACCACTGCTGCCCTGGCAACGCCTTTCGCAGACGCCGGAACCTGGTGGTGCCAAGTCAGCCTCGTGGCCGCCGCGACCTCTCTGTTGAGACGGACGCAGCCAATGAGAGTGATCTGGATGGCCGGAGGATGTCAGGGGAGATGATCTCCATGAGAGACTTCCTGGTAGCCAACAAGGTGTCCCTGGCCATCATGCAGAAGCACCTGTCGGAGGCGGCCAATGGTCACCAGGCTCAGTCTTCGTCCACCGAGCAAAACGACAGCTTCTCCAGGGGGGTGGGTGCCCTGGCCATCATGAATAACAGGCTAGTGGAAACCAGCGAGGACAGATGAGCTTGGGACATACTCATTGGCTTTGGGCAACAAGATCCGAGGGCTTAGGGGTCATGTGATTCAGGTGTTGCACTAATAGCAGTGAAGCCACAGGCTGTACACAGGGGCCATATGTTCACGTTTGCCTAACTGAACACCTGGCTTTTTGTCTCGTCACTGCTGGACTTCTGTCTCTAAGGGTTCATGTTGTTTACAGGCTGAACACCCCAGGGGAGTTCAGACCTTCAGCTGTATTTACACGAAAAAATGTCTGTTTACATGAAAAGGCAGGAGGCTGTAGAAATTAAGCATCAACTGTGCCGGAGTTCAACATAGACGGTGAAAAACTATTCTCAGAAAGACGGCGACCTTTTCCACCAACAACCAAACAGAATCCGTCCCGTATAATTAACAGATTGCTCTATTAATCAGGCTCTTTCCCACTATGCAGAACATCTTGTTCCACGTCTGGCAGAAAATGAGATCCGAGACGAAACCATATGTTGCGGTTTGCTTTCCGTCGCCTGCTTGCAGGAAAACACACAGACCGATGGCAGAGAGAAACCTGAAAACTGATTTCCCCGTCCATTACACACATCTATTTTAGCATTGCTCCCTCATTATCTGGAAATTACGGAAACGGGCATAAGCTTTCACGTTCAGTACAGCAGACCCATTGGTTACACACATGCTTAAATGTCCCAGAACCCACGTCCAGGTCTCCTGCTCTTGGTGAAACCTGGTCAGAAATGTGCACTCAGAATGTCACATGCCGTTTTGTTGTTAATGAATTTATTACGATGTAAACAGAGTGATGAGTGAGTTATTTGTATGAGTGAAACAAGCACAGTGTTTACACCTCTGCAGGGCTCATGGATCCTGTTGGTACAAACCAGAACCTACTCCCCCCCCCCCGACCTGCCAGGGATCCAAGGAGCAAGGCTCCAACTGGAGGCCTTTTCAAACAGCCTCTTTTACCAGAGAAGATGAAGAAAAAAACAAGAAAAAAAATGCCCTTGGGGGTGGGGCAGGGGTGCGTTTGCATTTAAAAAGGAGCGAGGGGAAGGAAGGTGTTTAAAAGGTGCAGGCTGGATCGACGTGGAGCGCCGCCGCTGAATAATGTATGATGAAGGACATCAAAAGCGAGAGATTCTCAGGCTCTTTGAAAGATGCACCTGTGTAGTGACACCCACGGTCATGAAAGCAGGCCGGGCCTGCAGAGGTGATAACGCGGCACCGTCTAATCACGCCGTCCCAGCCACAGATCCTGAACGTGCGTCTGTACACCATGCGAAGCGAGGAAGTTGAATGCCACGGTGTGTCCCCCTCCCCCACATGTCACCTGCTCGGTGCCCTGCAGTATCAGTCCTGTCCTAAACAGACTTCAGTATGCTCTAAACACAGCGTGTACTGATTTCCTGAAGCTATGTCAGGTGACGCACTGCATTTGCCCTGAGATTCCAACCAACGGCACCGTTCAGCATAGCTTTAGAACATCAGGTGTGCCTCATACACACACGGTGAAGTAGTGCGAGACATCCTTTCTTTTTTAGGCAGACATTATGAGTAACGGCCAGCCCTCAAACCATTTAAACCCCTTCTGTCAGAGAGACCATTCATAGTGTGACTGTGCTTTATGCAGCTGTGGGATATGTCACGCAAGAAATAAGACACTTCAGCTAAACTGCGGTCAGCCTGGTTTACGGTGAACTCGGAAGACCTCCACCCCTCCCAGGCAGCAAATGTTTGTCCCCAGGCAACACAAGGTAATGTGGTACTTGAGAAATACTCAGTAATTTGCCTGTTCATTTATGTATGGAAAACCACTTGTCAGGTCTGTGCCGCCGCTAGGGGCTGCACATCCTACACCCAAAGCAACAGATTTTCCAGACTAAATGACAAGCTGCATAAGGGCGGGGCTGATAGAACCAGCGTCAGGGACGTAGGAATCGGGGGGGGGGGGGGATATGTCCCCTCAAATGTTTAATTTGGCTTCGTGCATCCCCCCCAATAAACAGACCTTTACATTAATAAATTGTGTCCCTCCCCCAGTCTCAAACTCTTTCCTATGCCATTGCTTGCGTCACAAGCTTTAGCCACTCACCAATGAGAAAACACAGGTTAGCCCCACCCCCCCCCCCCCTGAACTACTGTTATAAATGCTGGGTAGCTGACCGGGTTGCTGGCTTGGATGAGATTTAATTTTTCACACCATCGTATCACCCAGACATTATACCGCAGTCTGCGTTTTTATGGTATTTTCAAAAGCAACGCCATTCTGGTATTGTGAAGTCTTGGCGGAAAAATCTGCAGAGCGGATTCTCCCATGATATATTTTGCCGAACGGCTATTTTTACCGTGGGGCACCATTCCACTCTCCCACGCTCATTAAGATTTCCAAAATACCACGGTATACCATGTTACTCTAATACCGCTCAAGCCTGGTGCTGGCTCTCTTCCACGTAACCAGAAGGCTCTCAGGTGTGGTTGGATGTTTAAGGAAGCCCCTGGATCTTCACTAGTGATTCACACAGGGCAAGGAATCAGTTAGTAACTGACCCCAACGCACGTTCAGAGAAACACACATACAAATTCCACCTAGCTGTCTTTGCTGAAATCCGCACAAAGAGCACCTGCAGAGACCTTATCGCGCTGTGTACATCAGACTGGACACCTTCAAATAGCATTTTCTTCTAACCAACAAGGGGGTGCAATCACACCCCCGATAAAATCGCCTATGCATGGAGCGAAAAACTAATGACATTCAGAGCGTATTTAAAAGGACAGAGAGCGTGAAGGAGGAATGAATTTGGAGAATAAAGAAATCCTGACATCTGAGTAAAGGAAGTAAAGAGGACAGGTACAACAGCATAAATGCCTAAGGTCATGAATTATGTGACAACAACAAACCAAATATCTAAATTTACAATGAGTGAGGGAAAAATATCAGCAATACAGAGGTCATCGCTCGCTCTCTCGCGCGCTCTCTCTCTCTCTCTCTCACACACACACACACACACACACACACACACACACACACACACACACACACACGTGAAGTCCAAAGCGGCACCATCACTTGAAGCCTAGTGACACAAATTGAACAGTACATAAACGCTCTGACAAATTAATCATTTATCCAGTAACTCTCTGCCAAAACCTTCCAAATGTAAGGAAACTTTAAAATATAAATCCAATCAAGCAAATTCAGAACACTAAATAAAACTTTAGGGAACGTATCACTAAAACATTTCAAAGTCTAAAAATGAAAATGCGCGTAAACGAAACGCAACTAAACCAAATTAGTGGTACGAACTTACTTTATGAATCCTGCTTGCTCACTGATGAAAACGCGTCTATACCAAGTTTTCTGTTCCTGCATTATCCAATTGAAACAACACAGCGCCCGGACTTTTCAATTAAGACTCACTTGCACGGATGCTTGGGTAAAAAAAGGGAAAAAACTACCCATCTCTGATTCGTCGTGAATATGATGTCACATACACGCCATTAAATGACAGCAAACTACTTTTTTCAACAATGCTCCTTAAGTCTGTGGAACAATTTACCATCCGCGTTATTTTTCTTGTGCGGTTTGGCCCAAGCTGGTTGCCGTACCATAACGTCACAGACCGTCAATACAGCCGTCCAGGATGGTGAGACAGCGTTCTGTTATCTCTGTTTTAACTGTGTGTTTTGGTCGTTATTATACACTGATTTCCCCATTATTTCATGTATTTCATCTGTCGTGCATGTCAGTTTTAAACCACGCAGTGATCCACGTTAAAAGCCTCAGGATTTACGTTTGCTTGTTGGCTCACTTGAGACATCCCTGTCCGGCGGTATAATGGTGTGACAGAAGCTTGCTGTTTATTCCTTCGTCATTGGATCTGTTGAGCATGTCACTATAAATACACCGGGCTGCATGCTTGTGAAGTCCAGCGAGGCGGCTCAGGGCCACGGTAATGGAGTTTTTTAAAACACCAGTGAATATGCGCGGTGTGGCTGAGGTTGCGCTTGGTAACTCGTCTGGCTTTGTGTTTGTGAATCTATAACAGGGTCAGAGTCAGAGTGGAGGCCATGGGCCGGGCGGAGGAAAGAAGGATGACAAGGTGAGCCTGTCCAAAGTGTTCTCTGCCCATCCACGTACCCGTTTTTATCATGACAGCATCTCTGTGGGAGACACTGCAGTACATTTTCTAATTTGTGAATGTACTTTTAGGATAAGAAGAAGAAATATGAACCTCCAATTCCAACTAGAGTGGGGAAGAAGAAGAGGAAGTCGAAAGGGCCAGACAGTGCTAGCAGGCTGCCTTTGGGTACACAAGGGTGCAGGCTGGGATGGAATTGATCCCTGAGATTGACTTGCAATTCAGTAACCTCTTCTGTGTCCTCTGACAGTCACCCCTCACAGCCACTGCCGACTGAAGCTGCTGAAGCAGGAGAGGATCAAAGACTACCTTCTGATGGAGGAGGAATTCATCCGGAACCAGGAACAGATGAAACCGCTGGAGGAGAAGCAGGAGGTAGTTATGATTATGGTTCTGCTTCAAAGCCTTCACATCAGTCTCTGCTATGGATCTTCAAACCCTTGGTAACTGACATCCTACTCAACATGTGCAGGAGGAGAGGTCAAAGGTTGATGACCTGCGGGGATCTCCCATGTCAGTTGGGACGCTGGAGGAGATCATAGATGACAACCACGCCATCGTGTCCACATCTGTGGGGTCAGAGCACTATGTCAGCATCCTGTCCTTTGTGGACAAGGACCTGCTCGAGCCTGGCTGCTCTGTGCTGCTCAACCATAAGGTACCGGCCCACCCTGAGTAATGGTCTACTGGTGATTGTGCCGATTGGCTGGTGAGGGAATGATACATTGGCTTATTGACAGGTCCACGCTGTAATTGGAGTGCTGATGGATGATACAGACCCATTGGTGACAGTCATGAAAGTGGAGAAGGCCCCCCAGGAGACTTACGGTGACATTGGAGGCCTGGACGGCCAGATCCAGGAGATCAAGGTGCTTAGGCTGAGAAGCTATCCCTGAATAGATTGTTACCATCACCATGGTAACACACACACACACACAGAGCATGGTTAAGTTCTAGGGCCTGTTTCACAAAGCAGGAATTCTTGCTTAGCCGGATAAGTTGTCTGATTTAAGGTAACGTGGGCTGAATCTAAGTGAACAAAGAAAGTCCATTTAGCCCAGACTACCTTAAATCCGACAAGTTATCCAGCTAAGCAAGAAATCCTGTTTTGTGAAACAGGCCCCTGGGTTCCATCTGCCGAGGTTCAGTAAATATCCTGCTGTATGAAATTGATGAATTTAAGAGCCACTCCTCAAATCAAAGCTAATGGCACTTTTTTGAATGTAGCACTAACAGTACACAAGATCACATGATCCCTGACCTGTCATTCTAGGAGTCAGTAGAGCTTCCACTTACCCACCCTGAGTACTATGAAGAGATGGGGATTAAGCCCCCCAAAGGGGTTATTCTGTACGGGCCTCCTGGAACAGGTGAATGGGGCGTTCGGGGGGGGGGGGGGGGGGTCAGCACCAGGATGTGCACACCAAAGCCCCTCTGTGCAAGTTGAGGACACTCGAGCCTGTTTTTTTCTCTTGTACTTTTCTGGGTCATAGGGAAAACCCTACTGGCCAAGGCAGTAGCCAACCAGACGTCAGCCACTTTCCTGCGGGTTGTGGGCTCGGAGCTCATCCAGAAGTACCTTGGCGATGGGCCCAAGCTGGTCCGGGAACTCTTCCGGGTGGCTGAGGAGTATGCCCCCTCCATCGTCTTCATCGACGAGATCGATGCCATTGGCACCAAAAGGTGAAGCTCAGAGGCAGATTTCTACTCTTGTATAAGACTGCTACAGTTTTCTCCCACACACACGCACTAACGGAGCAGTCAGTCTCACTGCCTGGAGGCTGGGTGCCTGCACTGAACATGGTGTCTCCCACAGGTATGACTCCAACTCCGGTGGTGAGCGGGAGATCCAGAGGACGATGCTCGAGCTACTGAACCAGCTTGATGGGTTTGACTCACGGGGAGACGTTAAGGTCGTCATGGCCACCAACCGCATAGAAACCCTTGACCCCGCTCTGATCCGACCAGGTGGGTTACTTCATTGGGGATCTTGGGGGTTTCACGTATATAGAGTAAAAAAAAAATAAAAAATGTTGGGTATATGGTGTTGACAGTTCTGCAGTACTCCTCCTCAAAAGCTGAGGAGACGAAATCTCTATCCACCACCCCCCTGACCTTAACCCCACCAGGAAGGATAGATCGGAAGATTGAGTTCCCACTGCCAGATGAGAAGACAAAGAGGAGGATTTTTCAGATCCACACCAGCAGGATGACCCTGGCTGAGGATGTGACACTGGATGACCTCATCTTAGCTAAGGATGACCTTTCAGGGGCCGATATCAAGGTGATTTGATTTACCAAACCGGATTGGTTAATGATGCGGTTTGTTTTGGACCATTAACCTTCATCTTAGATATGAATTTACTAACCATGAAAAACGCCCATTATGCTGTTGACACGCTTCCCTTTGTGATTGTGAAGCCAGGCAATGTGATCTGCTTCATCAGGCAGCTCCAGCATGGTCTGTCACTTTGCCACCCGCGTTTATTCTTGCAGGCAATCTGCACGGAGGCCGGACTGATGGCCCTCAGAGAACGTCGGATGAAAGTCACAAACGAGGATTTCAAGAACTCCAAGGAGAACGTTCTGTACAAGAAACAAGAGGGCACTCCCGAGGGGCTCTACCTCTGATCTCTGCTGCCCCCTGTCACACTCCAAGGGTACTGAAACCTCTGCTACTTCCCCGATTCTTTTTACTCCAGGTCACGTTGGATCTATTTTCTGGTTCAGTTTTGAATTTACAAATAAATATTTAATTTCAAAATGTCTGACGTTCTAATCTTCACAGTAACACTGCTTTTGATTAAATTATGAAAGGCAGTCTTCTGAAACAAATGTATTTGTTTTTTGTTGAGCAGCCTTAAAATTAACATTCTTACACAATCTTGTTAATAGCATTTCAAAATATAAAGCATAGGTATTATGTAAGATTTATACATCTGTCAAAAGTCTAATTTTGCAACTTTACAAAATGATTGTGCAACAGTGTCATCTACTGGAAGATGGGTGCATCCACAGTGCATTTTGTCAGTATCCCTTCTGAATATGCATGGTACAACTGAATGACATCTAAAACAAGATTAATTTCTTTTAAATATGTATTTTTCTCAAATAAAATACTATTAGCAGAGTAATTAAATGAGCTGCGCTACACTTAATATCAACAAGGCACTTACAGTCCCACTGAATATGTCAGTGACTTTACATCAGCATGGTGGAATTACACATCACATGACAAAGTAGGCCATGGTCTCCCTCTGTGCCATGTGATAATCATCTTGCCCCTGACCCTAAGAACACAAAGGGGAAAGGATTAGTTGACTACAATTCCAGTTTTTGCCAGCAGGTGGACACTAATTCACCACACCTGGCATTATAGGTAGCAGACAGATTATTTAAAAACATATAGACCCCTTTAGAAAAGGACTGATTTTATAAACCCTTATGTAAAACCTTGTAAAAAAAAAAAAAAAAAAAAAAGATTGAGGCTTTAATCAAACAGTTTCTGTCTGTTGTTTGTTCTGCTCTCCACCCTTACCTCAATGACTTCAAATTGGAATCTCTTCTTCTCCTGCTCGGCTCTTCGCCGTACCACCACCTACCATCAGAAAATGGGGAAAAGTTAGTGAGACGGGTCCTCGGTCTCCGAGGATGGGAGTGAGACAGGCCCTCGGTCTGAGGGGTAGGCTAAGGCGGGGCAAGACTCACAAAGACGGCAATGCCAGTGAGGATGGCCAAGGCGATGACGATGATGATGGCAGCAAAACCAGGCGAGATGGTTTTCATGTTCATGCGAGGCGGCTCGTTGTCGAAAAACAGAACCTTGATGGAGTCCCGCTCCACCTCCAGGCTCCGCCCATCCACCTCCAGGCCAAATTTGCTGTTTTTGAGCTGGATGGGGTGATATGCATAGTTAATGGCATGTAACAGCCACCTGTGTAACATGGTTATGTGCTACGACGTAGCAGTGACTAAGTGGTCCTCTCACGTCGCGTTCGATGTAATGGGCCACAGTGGCCACGTCCACTGGGTCCTTGGTTCCGTTCTCTGTCAGGCGGATGGATACAACATGGGATCGCTCCTCGATCTGGGGAGGGGGCACAGACAGCTGCTTGTGGGAGGGAGCACGTCAAGAGGAGGTTTACACTCGCACAAGGACAAGGGCAGATCTCACATTTATCTCCAGGATCTGCGTGGTGTCCAGTGTGTACTCCTTCACCAGCTTAAACACCAGCTGCCTGAAAGAGAGGCATCTGTCACCGTGACTGCGTGAGCGGCCTCGATTCAAAGTACAAACCCCGCAAACAGAATGCAAGCCAACCTGTGTGTGTGTAGTCTAGGTATACCTTACCTTGTGGGGACCAAATGTCCCCACAACATGATGAATACTGTTTTTTTTTCCACCAGGTCCTCGCAAGGGTAAACTCAATTTTCGAAAAATCTGTGACTGCAATCAAAAAGCTAATAATGCAAAAACTCTTGTATTTTGTTTAGTTACTTATGGTCATGGTTAGGGCTGGGTAGGGGTTAAGGTTGTCATAGCTAGCATTAGCATTTTTCCCATAGAAATGAATGAGCGGTCCCCACAAAGATACAATTACCGGTCAGTGTGTGTGTGCGTTTTACCGTCGTATTGCGTCTTTGGTCCTGGCCAGTGGGGTGAACTCCACTTTGAACGTGAACAGAATCTCAATGAGGCTGCAAAAACACAAAGTGGGGGTGGATTGTCCCAGTGTGAGAGACTGGTCCACAGGTACGCTGCCTGTTCCAGTGTCTGTCACTGACTATTTTTACAGCTCCACAACACCCAGGAGCATTGATCCCAGGAGCAAAACAAGGATCAAAAAAGGGCTGTTTCTGCTGAAAATTTCACTTATTTGACAGATTTCAAACATTAACATGGTCATTTTCAATTGAGGCGCGTCACCAAAATAAACAATATTTCTGCGCTTATTAGATTAGATGAGATAAACTTTATTGATCCCAGGCGGAAATTCCTGTACATACAGCAGCGAGGTACGTAGAGCACAGACAAACTTACATGTTGTGTAAAGTCGTACATAATGCAGTCGGTGGTACTCACTGCACTCGCACTAGCCGGTCACACTTGGGGTCGTCCCCGGTCTTGTCGGTGACACGCACACCAGCGCTGTCCACACACCAGCACAGGTTTGAGTCATCATCACACTGCTTCGGCTTGAACATGCCGTGCTCGTCACACTCGGGGTCGTACTCGATATCCAGCCGGCCGCCGGGGAGGATGGTGCCAGTTCGCCGTTTGTTCAACATCTCCAGATGCATCAGGCGGCACTTTGGGGTCACTGGGGGGGGAAGAGGGGCAGAGGGCCTGTGATTGACGGCGTCCCGTGTGAGGGGGTAGTGGCTCGGTGACCTGCTTGGGCCCGGCCGGGACACGTACGCTCGTTGCAGCTGACCGTCAGGTTGTCATAGCCGCGGAAGACGGCCTCGCAGGTGCCGCAGCGGTTCATGTGACACGTGACGTACTCGTTGTGGCGGCAGAACGCGTCCTCGCACACCTCGTCAAACTCGCAGTTCTCTCGGGCCGGGAACTCGTCGTTGCACTCGTCGTCTGGAGGAGCGAGCGAGGAGAGAGAGAGAGTGCAAATCACAGGCAGAATCCCCGCAGACACCCACACCTCCCACAGCCCCCACTCACCCGGCACCGCCGACACAGACACCACGCTCCCCAGAATCAGCGCCGAGACGATGCACAGCACCCTCATCCTCATGCTGCCCGGATCTCCCCGCCTCGCACTGCCACGGACAGCCGGCGAGCCCGGGCCGGAGAGGAGGTCCGCCTCGCACCATTACACCCGTCTCATTATTCACACAGGGAGCCCAGAGCTCCCCGGGGGGGGCGGAGTGGCTCGGCGGGCAGAGAATCACTCACAGCTCGGGGGGGTAGGGGTGGGGTTGACTTTATTAATTCAGAGTCGGTACAAATTGTACAGGGCCCAACAGAGGCCTGATTTCCATATACATACATAAACACGACGTGCTGTTTAAAAAAAGACACACACGCTTTCTGCTAGTCCATTAGTCCATGTATCTCGGAGGCTTGTGTGTGTGTGTGTGTGTGTGTGTCAGGGTCAGTCCTCCAGCAAGATGTCCACTTCCTCCATGGGCACCCGCAGCCGTAGCTCCTTCTCCTGCATCAGGTCCAGGAACTCCTGCACGTTGTCCGGAAACAGCAACACGGCATCCATGTACAGGCTCTGGGGCAAGAGAAACACAGTCAGACGCTGACAGAGAAGGGAAATTCCCCCGGTTTGGAAGCTCGGGTTTACGGTCACCTCACCTTAACCCACGGGACGTACTGCAGTGCTTTATAGAAGATGCCCCTGCCTCGATCCACCTCCCTCTCGGAAACCTGGAAAAAAAAACCACAACGCTCAGTGATACCCGCAGGCATCTTACGAACATGCACCCTCGGTAGCCATGGGAACCAGCACGGCAGGCTGCAGACAGACACAGGAAGAATGAGATTCACATGCAAGATGGTGTTAGAGCCCTTCAAGTAACAGTACCAGGAAGTGCAGGTACATCTTCCACAGCAGGGGGCAGCGTGCCCCATGTTCGCCGGTCACCGCACTCTCGAACAGCGCCCGGATCCGATGCTTGAGGCCGCTTTCTGGAAGTGTGGCCTGGACGTCCCCATAGAGATCGCTCCTGTCAGAGGACATTAGGTTTTACATGACCATCCTCATCTTGGGTCCCGGAAGTGGTACCCAGTGGTAACCATAGCGATGGCACTCACTTCTGCACGCTCTCCACTAGCATCTTCAGGCTCTGCTCAGCACGGATGGTGAACAACCAGGGCACGATGCCGGGCGAGCGCTGCGTGATGCTCCGGGTGAAGCGGCGGGAGCGGCCAGCGCTGTGGTACCGGCTCTCTGCCAGCAGGTACAGCTGCCAGAGATATTGGTTGCCAGGGAAACGGGAGATGGAGGAGGTGAGGGCGTCACGTAGGCGGCCCATCGGACAGATGCTGGAGCTCATGGCGTAACGCAGCAGGGAGGCTCGTGACATGGAGAGGGTCTCCAGCTCTGAGGACGCCTGGCATAGGCTGTCCTGTTGTGGGTGGGGGTCCTCTGCAGCCTCCAGCCGCTCTATGGCCTCCCGGTACACCTGGTCCGCAGCCTCCACCCCCACAGTCAGATACTGAAACAGGGCGAAGCAACACACCAGCCCCACACCCCCCCCAGCTGCCAGGGCCTGCTCGTAGGTCCGCCGGGCTTTCAGGACAGATACGGATGGCACCTGGCCGCTGAAGTGGGAGTAGGTCCCACCCTCGGCCAGACTGGAGAGCAGATGCAGAGCGGGGGACGCCGTTCCGGCCGCAGGCCCCGCCCCCTGCTCCACCTCCAGCTGGGCGTAGAGCAGACACAGGTCACACAGGGCGGGGTCCCGCAGACCCCGCACCAGGCCCAGTGCCAGTGCCATATCCAGAACCTTGCGGGCCTCCTCCAGGTTGCCCAGCAGCCACTCGAGATGGCCAAACTCCCTCCACAGTGCCAGGTCACTCCGGTTACACTCCTCCTTCAGGATGCGCTTGGCTAGCCTCTTACTCCGCTTACCCTGGGACCTCACCTGCTTTTTGGTCTTGGAATGGATGCAGCGCAGCACCTGGCAGGACCAAGAGAAATTCATCAATCTACTGCTATGTGTCAAAGCCCCGACACCAAGAGCAGGAGGGGGATCCGAACCCACCTTGAGCTTCTCATACTGTAGCAAGCACAGTGACAGCTGGGACTTCTCTGGGCCAGAGAGCAAGGGCCACAGCTGTTGGACGGCCAGCTGTATAAACTCTTCCCCCTGCTTGCACAGGCCCACTGTCCTGCGAGCAGCACCTAGCATGGTCGTATGACCCAAGGGGCTGACCCCAGTGGGCAAGAGGTCCGAGGTCAGGGGTCTGTCAGTGTCTGGGGCCTCCTGCAGCAGGGAGAGGTCGTCAAGCAGGATGTTCCAAGAGGGGCCCCGGGGGCAGCCATCAGCCGGCATTCCCAGGAAATGCAGGAAAGAGCGGAGTAGCTGGACGCGGAGCTCAGGCTGCACCAGACGGATCAGAGAAGGCCCCACATCGTCGAACAGGACCTGGGCAGTGAGGAGGCAGCTGATGAGGCCCGATGCAGCAGCGGAATCGCCGGCTGCCAGTCCGCGGAGGTGGGCGGTACCTGTCTGTCTGGGTCTTCACAGTCCTCTTCCGATTGGCCCTTGGCCTTCTCCGGCCTCCAAGGTAGCCAATGGCTGGCCTCTCGGGATGTCTCCACATCCAGCCAGATGCGCCACTTGGGCCAGGTCTTGTCCTTCACTTCTGATCCTTCGTCCTCCTCATCATCGTCATCGTCATCTGAAAGGCATCAACGCCATACTCTATTAGCAGGTGTTCGGTTATACTAAAACTGCTCACGGCTGTATAGCAATCACTGACCTGGCTCTCCGGGGACGACCCAGCCCCCCCTCTCCTGCTGGTGCATCCACGCCCTCCAGCCACGAGCCCCTTTCTCTCCCACACGAGGCTCCCCGCTGTCCCAGAAGGGCTCGAAGAACTCCACCTGGACAGATGGAAACACGAGTCCTCAGCGAGGGTCCCCCCCCCCAATCTCCCCCAAGCTCAGCAGTGCACCCCCATAGAGCCAGCTTCAGGAAGGGGGAGGTTTCACTTCTTGTAATGGATTTATGTAAATAAATGCAGAGGAGTATAGCAGTTACGCAAAAATACAAGAGTTAGATTCAGGATCTGAGGATGGTGTTAATCAGAGCAGGATAAGCCTGGACAGGAACATCACATCACTAAGACAGAGAGCAAGCAAAGGCACAAAATGTAGTAGTAGGTAACTAGGTGACTAATGGGCTTGTTTTGAATTCTGCAGGAAGGCCCCGATTGTGAGGAAGAGCATGAAGCACCAGTTACTGCGGATGAGCACGCGCATGCTCTTCAGCTCAGTCTGCCCTGCTGGCTGTTAGCATGTGAGGATACCATACCGCAGGTTATAATGGACGAGCGGGAGAGTCGGGGGCGGGGCCATCAGGGGGCGGGGTCATAAGGGGGAGTGGGAGAGTCACAATGGATGAGAAAGTCAGGAGATCTGGGAAATTCAAGGGGAGAGGAAAAGTCAAGAGGAGAGCGAGTCCCAGCGGGACGCCGTTCAGCATGGGGCTGAAGGAGGACGTCCACACCAGCAGGAGTCCGCCTGGCTAGTCATGCCTCCTTTGTACCTCCGAGTCACTTCTTGTCCCGGGAAGCCGTAATGGTGCCAGAATTTAGTATTTCAGCAAATGCAGCTCTGCTTCGACATCCGCTGCTCTCCCTCTCTGTCTCTCTCGGTGCCGGGGCCTCATTTGGAGGTGATTCTGATCAGGATTCCAGCCAATTCGCCGCTCGGGAAACAGAGGGCAAAGCTGGGGCGAGCGAATAACCCCCAGGCCTGAATATGTACGTTAAAGAGGCTTAATGAGAAACTCCTCATGTTAGGTTACAAGGGAGCAAATGTCAATCGAGCCGGGGTCTGCGAATAGAGCACATAGAGGCCTTAGTTACCGGCGTAGATATGCGTGGTCACACGGAGGCTGTAACCACTGGCGACCACACAGAACAAACAGCCCCAAGGACAGAGCGGCCATTAAGCGTGACGGGGCCATTACGGCCCTCAGACACTCGCTTCCTCGGCCATTTACTGGGCACACTTTTCCATCGTGCTATTTACACACGGGAGGGGGGGTGTCTGTCTTTTCGGGAGAACGGTCCAATGGGACACTTCTAAAGGATAACAGACCTCACTCATAAGTAAGCTGAATGTGGAGTGGTCACACCCAGACAAAGGGGGGCAGCTGTTCATTAACGGAGCCTGGTGGTGACGGCAACGTTTCCACAGCACAGCTGAGACCCCAGAGACATGATCAGAGGCACTGGAGGTAAGGCAGCATGAGAAGAAATGCTCTTATATAGAAGAAGGGGAGAGGGTGAGAAAGAGGGAGGATGAGGGGGGTGACTCTCAGAGTGAGGATGGGGGGGTGACTCTCAGAGTGAGGAAGGGGGACCCCAGGGGCGAAATTTTTCATTTGTTCAAATCCCATCGGCTGTCTTTGACTGGCTGACATGATGTGATGCTGTGGGGTTGGTCTGCAGGATCAATTATGCAGCTAAAGGCATGGACTGCACATGGACTGCGGCACTACCCACAGCTACGGCCAGCATACGGCACACTGGGGGACAGAGCGGGGCGGCTGTCCCAGGGCCGCTCCGTACCTGCTGCTTGGTGTGCATGTCCTTCACCGTATCCGGCTTGAAGAAGTTGAAGTCGAGCTGTGCCTGGAAGAGAGCGATGGCCTTTTCCGAGTGACCTGCCTGTCTGAGGAAGTGGCATTGCTGCAGGAAGATGCCTGTGGGGAGAAGGAGAGACCGGGCATTGCACCATCAAGGCAGCATCGGGGTGTCCTCTAGGCCATACCCCACAACGTATCCCACAATGCACCACAGGCCATACCCCACAACGTATCCCACAATGCACCACAGGCCATACCCCACTACGTATCCCATAATGCACCACATGTCATACCCCACAATGCACTCTGGGCCCTGGACACCTGGTGCCCTGGACCTGAGCTTTCTCAGAACCAAGGTCTTTCTCCTCAACCGGTAACAGAGGCCGTTTAGATAATGAAACCAGTGGTGCTTTTCCACTGGTATACAGGAACCGAGCTGTACCGCAAAGAGGTACTAACTGCAGCGCAATTCCACTTCACTTCAGTTTTCCACTGCAGATGGGTCAGCTCGGTAAAGGCATTGCTGAATTTGGATAGCAACGGTGACATAAAACCAGAGACGCTTATTCACTGTTCACACGGCATACATCATGATTTACTTATTTTTTATTATTATATTTTTTACTGTGTGCTAATTCCTCGTGGCACGTCTGTGCGAATCACCGTGTTATGCAAGCATCAAATGCTAGCGGAATTAGCAATCGCTTGGGTAAATATGCATTACGAATCCATTCCATTCAGCTGTTCTATAGAACACTTTCAAGTACAATAGGAGATTGGAAATTTTCCGAGTTTGCAGGAATGTATCGCAATGTGCAATACTACTAATAATTAATAATATATAGAATATATGCTTTTTGCTTCAAATAATATATGTGCAGAACGCTAGTATCTAGTTATTTCGACCAATCAGATGGTGGCTCAGTCTGGTACCGCTTTCGGCCGTCAGCACAGTTACGGCCTGGGTACGGCTTGCATACTTTGCAGTGGAAAAGTGGCAGTTTGCGGTACAGCTCGGTTCTTGGTGGCAGTGGAAAAGCACCATTACAGAGCAGATATTGCAGCTCTTCGCATTGAAATATATAATGACAAATAACTGTCAAAAAACATTTTCTCAGGACTGATAATGACAACGGTGATTAGGTGGATTACATGGCAGAGGAACAGACATTTTCCATTGCACACAGCCAAGCCAGTGTAATGCTGACTTAAACCACTAGGTGGCATCGATTGATCATTATTAAAATCCCAGAGGAAAAGGCCAGGCCTGAGAATAAGGCTTTTATGGACAGCTGCTGAGTGCAGGCGCAAGATCTCAAGACAAAAAGACTCTGAGTGAGTAACTATAACCCTCTGGCGTGTATGTGGCACCTACCCAGCATGGCTTCCTCAGTGCCCGGCAAGACCGGGTGTGACACCAGCGCCCCATCCAGCACGGACGCCAGCGTGCTCAGGCCCTTGCCGTAGATGGCGCTGACCTTGGGCACGGTGAGGGTGCTGAACTGGCCCTGGATGAAGAGCAGGTATTCCCTCCAGAGCCGCGGCTCATTGGGCCGCAGGAACACCAGCTGCCTCCACTCCCGGATCAGCGTCGCCGCATCCCACAGTTCCCGGCCCAGACGCAGTCGTGCCAACTTCAGCTCCACGCAGCTCGGGTTACTCTCCAGCGCCCTCTCCAGGATAGACACTTTCTTCTCCAGGGTCATCCGCAGAGACTTCCTACGCCTCTCCGCCTCGCCCTCTGACCCTGAGAAGGACCCTAAGGCAGCCGTCAGCTCATCCTGAACACGGACAGGGAGCGAAAGGTGAAGGACCGTCGAATGCCAAACCAGCTGGGAGAATTCTGGGAAATGGCTGGGATACGGCAGCTACCTGGAAGTGGACAAACTCCAGCCAAGTGGGCGTGTCCGCGGGATTCTCACGCAGCCTCCGGTTGAAGTCTTCCACCTTAGCAGCCAGCGAGGAGCCAATACCTCCACCCGTCCCCACGGTGACCGAGGAGGACTCTTCCTTCTGGCCGTCTGACTCTGGCTGGCCTTTACCCTGCAGCCACAAGGAGGTGGACGAGTCGTACACCCCTAAGGGATTAACCCAAGTAGGGGCCATGCTGGTTCCCATGCTCCCTTCCTCCTCGAGAACAGGAGGTACGGGAATGAAGCGGACTGCTTCCAGACTTGGGCCTGATCCACGTGAGCCGGGCAGCTCTGGCCGGCCAGCCGCACCCAGCTGCTGACGGCTGACCCTGGAGAAGTAGCGCTCCACGGTTCGCGCCACCCGCTTCGCGTTGGACGTCTTGGTCTCAGCCCAGCTCACTGCCTGAGTCTTGGGGTCCAGGCCCAGGCAGGAGCTACCTTTGCGCCTGTACCTGAGAGAGAGAGAGAGAGAGAGAGATGTAAGTCAACCAGCCGGCTGGTCGCAGAAAGTCAACAGGACAAGATGGAAAACAAGATATCCAGATAGCTGGAGCAGGATCTGCATCACATACAATCAGAAAACAAAACAAACATATAGCAGGAGGTCAGGAGAAGCAAAACTCAAGCCCAGATAAGTGGATCTGGAGAGCAGTGCCAAGTACCTGGCAATGTCTCCACGGTATAGGGACTTATACTGCCAGTTGCCGGCATTAGCCTTCTTGTCAATGCAGAAGGGGCGGTCTGAGGGGGCTGGGAGGTCGTCCTGCCACATAAAAGATCCCTGAGACATGGCCTGGTCCTCCTGCCTGCAGGGAGAGGGGGGCGTTGGAGCAGGAAACAGGAGACACAACCACAGGCATAAGTCACCGCCAGGTGCTCCAGCCGGATATTGCCTGTAATTAAGCCATAATGTCCAGGTCTCCAGGAAAACAGGAACAGTTCTGCTGATGGGTAAGATAAACCTTGCAAACGTCTCCATCATTAGTTGCAATTCATGTTTCAGCAGGTTCTAGCATGTCAGAGAGTCATGTGTACAAGAAGAGCAAGAGGTTTTATTCTAAGAATGCCAAAGGAATGACTTGGGCGAGAGGCCACCATCCCCGTTTCAGCTTCACAGACATGTTCTGGCCCCCACCTCTCGGCATCTTTAGCCTGTTTTAAAAGGTCGCTGGGATAGACTGTGTCCGACTCATAGCCGCTGCCCCCCGAGTCCTCTCCGCTGCTCCCCTTCCTCTTCTTCCTTTTCTTCTTCTTCTCTTTCTTTTTCTTTCTCTTAGATCTGACATCATCCTTCCATTCAGGACCCAAAGACCTGTGACAAATTATAAATAGTTGAGAGACGGCAATGGTATGTGCAGCCAATACGGCGGGACGTGGGAGGCGAGGGGATGCAAAAGCATCGGCTTTACAAATGAATCCAACCCAAATGAGATTATTTCACATTAAAATGGCTAAAGTAATTGAATTTCCTAATAACTGTAATGAAAGAAAGTGAGTAATACAACAAGAATGAGAGATATCTATGTGGATTCAGCCTGGAAGCTGGACTACTTCATCAAAGTGCCGTTACCCATCTTGCGAGACCTCCTGTCCCTCGGATGTCGTCTGCTCCAGAGCTCGTTGGTGAAGAACCAGGGCGTCATGGGGCCGGAAGCTCTGGTTGCTGAGCCAGTCCAGGTCTGCGGGCAGGAAGAAGAACAGCAAATCAATCGCAATTTGCCTTCGGGGCTTTTAAGTCAGAGATACATAAGCGCTGCGGGTAGGAGGCTCATTCCGTCAGTTCAAGTACATTAGAAGCTCTCAGTAGAACATAAACCAAACCCGGGCCAGATTACAAAGCTTATTTCAGCATTTTCAAACCTGCTGATAAGTAGGATTTGTTTTTACTTTAATGAAAAGGTAACCTTTTCATTAAGTACTCTCTGACAGCTTAAATAACATCAGGAGTGACTGCAGAATGACACCAAAGGCTGCAGGTTTAAGACCCAGATATACACTGATATTTACTCTGGATAAAGAATCCTGTACATAATATAATACCAATATAACCCAACCATCTGGTTATAGGTTTTTCAGCGCACGCACGCACACACACACACACACACACACACACACACACACACTTATGTTGGAACAAGTGACTTTTATTATAAAGGACCCTCGTTGAGTTTCTCTTTTTTGGGGGGATCCATCACACTTAACGCACGGAGAGAAAGTATCGCTGCTCATTAAGAGAATTAACCAGCAACAAATAGGTGTCAAAAGCAAAGCAAAGTCGTACAGAAAGGGTCACGTGAACATTTTTATATTAAAAATAGGCTATATCGCTTGATTATTCACTTTATTGGAATAAACATTTGTCTGCATGAACACTACGTAATATGTCCGTATTTCTGATCTCTTCACCACACATTCTGTTATAAAAGTTCTCTCTGGATTCGCTACAGGCTTCTGCACAGACGGCTTTTTTAAGAAACACGGACGAATTTAAGACGAATCTTTTCTCTCTCTCTACCTTGTTTCATATAAATTAACCACCCTTAGAGACAGTAGCGACCGCACGGAACCAACTGAGATGACACTCGGTAGCCCAGAAGAGAACCATTAATGTGAAAATGTTGCTCGATCTTTTTAAAACGTCTGGCTCTAGTTATAATCAATGCACAACAAAGCTCAGAAAACATCTACTTATCTCCAAATTTTTAAAAACAATGTGCTTGGGGCTGGGGTCAATGCAAATGTAAAAAAAGGGGTGTGGGGATATATTTTTCATGTACTGACGGGAGCTACAGAAATGCAAAATTAAAGGAGATGCCTTTTGCCGTTTTCAGTGGTACGCGCTCCCGAGACAGACATGCATTATAACGACAGGGGTGTCTTTTTCGGCATAACACCTGTTAAATATGAGGCTCTGATTAGCTAAGCTAAACCTTACATTTTATTAATAAAATGTCACTTAAGTTTATCACACTTAGCATAGCATATAAATGACCATGATGAGAATTCACTTGAGTGTACACATTACTGGCACTCATGACAGGAATGTAAACGGCACATTCTAGGGATTCAACACGCAACACATACACTCGACAAAACTAGTTTTAACACCCATGCTAACCACGTCCACAGTGAAAAATAAATGTCATGTTCTGACCTTTGGAAGAATTTTCATTACTGGGATTTCTATTTGACACATCGGCAAAAGCTGGAAAGAGCGCCATAACTGGACGGCGTCTCCACTAGTAAATAGTCGCCCCGTTTTTACGTCAGAGAGAACGCGACGCAATTCAGTGTAGATGTAGAATGAATAGATCAGACACTATAATTCTATATGCGTTTAATATATGCTGGCCGTGAGCCACACTGCGATGAATTTGTAATACTGACGCAAGTCCAAATTCAATATGGGCTTGGGAAAGAGGGGGTTCAGTGTTTGTGTCTCTGTGCAGGTATTCAAGACGGCTCAACAGGCAGCGGCGTATCTGACCTAGTAGATCTATAACTTAGATCTGTAACAACAGCCGCTACTTCCTTATCGAGGTGTGTAGTGTAACTTTCTTTGCATGTTACCTGCATTATAAAATACAATGTAATTACAGAGCCATTGCTACGTTATTAAAATTTATGGATGTCAGGTAATACGCAGGCTACTTATTTAGAGCAGTGATTCAGTGTTCATGTGATGAAATCCTTCATTAAAAAGTAGATGCTTCGCAGGCAGTTTATTCAAAGAATACATATCACTCAATAAAACATAACTGTATTAAGATTACACATTTTGGAAGTGAACAAACTTTGCAGTTGGCAGATTGATTGCAAAGTGAGGGAAAGTGACATTTACTGTGAATATGTAATTTTAATTTACGCGATCAGTTCTGTGCTCAGTTCTTTGATCATTCGTAAGTGAGATAACTTATACCCAATCAGGTTTATCCGAAGATTTAACATAAAATACAAGCTGTGGTCCAGATCTTCTGTACTTGCCTCACTAAAAAGGCGCATGTATTCCAGCGTACACATGGTCCTACCTTAAGAACCACTACGGACTAGGAAACCGGTAGACAGAACCACTCAGCTACGCTACTACCATAAACGACCGCTACTTGACGCATTGCAGGTCTAACGTAGCCAATCATGGACGCCGACACACCGAGAAGACCATTGCGGATTTGTTGTAGCCAATAAGCTGCAGCGTCACAAAGAACACGGAAAACTCTCTAGCGTCAACAAAGAAGCCGGCTCCAAACTTTGAGAGTATCCCTCCGCAGGAATAAAGTAGGGCCTCACCATCGCGCTGGATTACGGCTATATGTCGGTGACGTTGTGTACATGCCGACTGTCAGCGCAAATTACATACTGGTTACCCTACTTGAGCTAGTCAGAAGGCAGAAAGTTGTTTATTTTCCACGGTGCCAATTTCCAAACAGTGTTTTATTTTAATAGAGGAAATAAACTGCAATCGGCTTCAGAGATGTAGTTTACCGCTGCATACATTTTAATTCTGATTTAGTTTGAAAATAATACTTTTCAGGCAATGCACACAGAAACCGCGAGAGAAACGATTGTCTTTATTATTAGACACTGGCACATTGGATGAATTAAATATCTTCAACTCTTTTGAACTTTTTTATGTGCCCATGCAGAGAAGTCGATTTGTGCCGACCATACTCGCTTGACACACCCTCGATTCACATAGAATAATAATAATAATAGGGGTAAACCTTTATGATCACCTAGTTGTTGCCATAAACCACCACAGATATTTAATAAATGAAGTGCGGGTTCAGTCTCCACTCATCACAGATATCGGAGAGTCGTAATTTTCATTTATTTACAGTAGTCAAAATTAAACGTTAAAACTTTATATTGTAACACGTGTCACACTTTCATATACCAAAATTTAATTTAAACTATTTATAACACTTGTTCTTGTTAACTCATATGTGTTTAAAACTGATCGAGTTTCTTAAATCGCACATCATTCATTCATTCAAAGATAACGTGTATTATGGTAGCAACAAAATTGCATATTTGGAGAAGATGGAGCTTTAAATTGTCTCACCTTTTCCAAAACGGTCGGCATTGTTTTGCCTGGAAACCCCAGAAGAATAGACAAATTAGACCGTTCAAAGGTATGTAATGGAAACGGGCGGTATGACCCAAACCACTGGTGCATCGTTCCGGCCAGTGTTTTCGGTGCGGCACCAGCGTATGCTGCGCTGTCTGCGGTTTACAGTCACGTCGCACCTGCTGCGCTTTTTGCGTCCCTTACGCTCGCCGGTCCTGTTGCGCCACTGGCGCTCTCTGCGCTTGTTACGCTTAGCTGAGACGGCTGCAGTGAGCAAGTTACAGAGGCGAGCGAAGGGCTGTGCGTGGCGGATGAATACACGCAGTTATAAATAAGCGAACAGGCACACGTACTTCTACAGCCTTCAGTGAGTAGCGCTGAACGTAGGTTCGTGTTTTGTCCAGCGTCGGGAGACGAAGTCGACTCGCAGATCCGGTCCCACCAGACATGGTACGTATTCAGCTTCTCGTTATGAACCGATCGTGTTAATGTTTTAAATGGTGACATGCGGAGACGGGTTAATTATGCAGCTGCACTGCGCACGGATGCCTGAGAGCCAGCTGTTGGTGCGATGTTCTGATGGTATAAACGAATCACAGTTGGAGTCCGCGGTGGTGCGCTGGCCAGGGGAAGCACAGTGATCGTTCGTCGTATTTCTGTGGAGACCGAGATATACCAGCGAGCAACCTGACTCTAAAACTAACAGCTTATCTCTGATCTTTCTGCATGCGTCTCTTAGTTTTGCTGCAGTTCCGTGTCAGGCAGCCGTAATAACGCTGCTAAGATGGGAAAGATTTCGGTTTTGACAGATTGGGAGCTGGCCGATAAGTGCGCTGTGCGGGCACATTTTGCGCTTTTGATTCGCCTCGTTAAAAGTGACGGCTGTTAAGTTAGGAATTGGTGTGAACACGCCGATTCATTGCTGATTGGACTTATTCTGCGTCTTGAGGTTCGGAAGTTACCCATCGCATACGACTGGATGCTTGTTTCTAACCATTGTGCATTAAAAGTCTTCTTTCCATCTCTGCGGATCGGTTCCGTTTCGTTTGTATTAGGAAGGAATAACGATTCAAGACTGCGCAAGTGACTGTCCAGAAAACGTTAACCTATTTAAGGCTGCTCATTGCACATTAATAGAGAGTATGGACACTCGAATCAAACGTTTAAGGAGAGAATTAAAATTGTACCGTGTTACACCGGACAGGCCGGGTGGGTGCGGCTTGCACGCCTTGGTGTTTCTTACGGCACATAAATAAAACATTTACAGCATGTGGTCTGCCGATTGCGTCTTCTGACAGTCTACAGAAATACATATTTACATTCCATGCTCGGGAAAGACGCAGTTATACACTTTCGCGGATGCAAAGAGCTGTGAGGACTGCGTATGTTTATAGGGACATACAGTCCAGTAGTGAACTTATTTACGAATGTTCGAATAGAATTTCACTTAAAGTACCCATTACATAATTGCAAGGGGATCACTTAATGAAGCCTTACTTCTATAGTAATTTTTATAGTAAGCTTCCTGGATGCGGTAACTCACAGCATTTGCGCTCAGACTGATGGTGTCATTAAATTGGAAACACCAGACTGTCTGTGTACTGCAGTGCATTATGGGAAGGGTCCTGGTAGATTGTGATCCACGTGCTGGTTTCCCCAGTGTGCAGATAGGTAGGCAGGCTGCCAGTAATGACCTAGTGGTCATACAAGACACAAGTATCAGCATGGTCACTTTCCATACACGCTGGACCTGATATTCTTGTGCATCATGGCAGGGAAGTGGGTCACCACAAGAACTTCCTGGACACTTGTGGTCAAAGGCATATCCAAGCGCAAACTCAGGATAACTTGCTCTTCAGGCCTGTGGACTTGGGAGGGTCCTGTTTGCCAGTTTTGAGCTACGGTGTTAAGAGCCATGCTATGTGAGTGGCAGTGTGGAAATCCCATAATGCTCAGCTGCAGCGCCTGTGGCAGCCTTGCCATGAGTCTCAGGGAGGACGACGCCCCCATGGAGGGTCACTGCTCAGGGCAGCGTAAGGGGACCATGGCGCTGACAGCCTCCACAGCCACGTGCCCGCCACACGCACGACACGATACGGGCACCGGGGGGGGGGGGGCATAGATATTGCACCAGATACCCAGTCCAGCGGGGCACTGATCACTTGCTCATCATGGTGTCGAGCTTCTGGCGAGCCAGACTCGCCACTCAGGCCGCCCTTTTATATGCGGCTCCTGCAGGAGCAGGACCAGCGGTACCATTCCTTCCTGCTGGCCACTGCATAGTCCTCCGGCACCCACATGGATAGCCTGATCCGTGAGGTGCAGGGTCTGAGGATGGGCTCCAGAAAGGGGTGGCTGGTCAGCGTGTAGAGAACCTAACAGACTTCCGCCTGAGAGAGATTCAGGTGGGGGGGGGGGGGGGTGCTGGAAGGAGGATCAACGCCCTCTCTAGTCAAGCGGAGGCGGTGTTTTTAATCAGACGTGTCAGCAGTGGGGGAGGAGGAGGAAGGTGTGAGAGAGTGACACAGTGGGTTAGCGAGGGGCTGTGGTGGGGGGCGGTGCATGGGCAAGGCGCGAGGGCGTGGTCACCGCGGACTTTACGAGCCGATCGCAGTCTTATCCCCCGATCTGCGTCATTTTCGCGACTCCTTGCCAGACTGTCGCAGCCCGACAGAAGCCCTCTTTAGCCGTAAATATGCACCATCTGCTCTCCAGCTGGGTTGAGATTCACGCAGCAGCAGCAGCCTGCATGTGCACAGCCAGGCTTCAGCTCCTCCTGCAGGTCCAGCTGCAGATCCATCCTGTGACGCGTCCTGCAGGGGAAAACCCACATTCTTTATCTCTGGGCATCGGTGTCACACTCGCAGGGTCTGTGATGTACTTCGAAACGATAATAAGGTTAACACTCCCTCTCTCCCCCTCCGCCAGGCCGACCAGCTAACGGAAGAGCAGATAGCTGGTGAGTATAGCTAGCTGGCATTAGCATCGGTAATCCAGAGGGGGAGCGATTTGTGCTCATGTGGATATGGGGTGGTTACGATTCAGACCCATTCACCTGCCTGTCCACCGCAGAATTCAAGGAGGCCTTCTCCTTGTTTGACAAGGATGGCGACGGCACCATCACGACCAAGGAGCTGGGCACAGTCATGAGGTCACTGGGCCAGAACCCCACAGAGGCCGAGCTGCAGGACATGATCAACGAGGTGGATGCAGACGGTGAGTCGGGCTTGGGATATAGCCCAACCTCCCAGACCGCTGCCATGACAACACAGCATCCAGGAGTGATCAGTCAGAGAGAGAGAAGCAGTCTGGTTCAGTGAGGTGCTCTGTGCGGTGTAATAAACTTGCTGATTAGCTGTGAGAGCTGTGAGCATCCCTACTGGGTGTGTCCTCTGACGAAGGAGTACAATTTACATGGCAGCAGTCACACATTTTAGTATGACCAGCTCTTGTCAATGTGAATAAAGTGCTTAGAAACGAATTGAAGTGTATCGGCTGGCCCTGGTGTTAAATATCGTGCGGAAGCTGAGTCTATCCCCAATCCCAGCGTAGTGACACACTAGCTCACAGTGCAGGGTGCGCGATGGCATGACGGACGTCGGAATCCATGGCTCTGATCCCTGTCGTCTTCTCCAGGAAACGGGACCATCGACTTTCCTGAGTTCCTGACCATGATGGCCAGGAAGATGAAGGACACCGATAGTGAGGAGGAGATTCGTGAGGCCTTCCGTGTTTTTGACAAGGTGTGCCCCCCCCCCCCCTCCCTATTGAGGTGGGATTGGGTAATCGGGTAGCTGCTTGGGATGATGACATCCATGTTGTGGCGTCTTGTTAAGCTTAGGCAGGTATCTTGGCATCTAACTCTGGATCAGTTCATTAAACCATGACGGTATGCTGTCAGCTTGGTTGGAAGGATAGAAGGTGCTTAGAATGCTGAGTAGGTCCTGGTGATTGAGAGACACCACAGCCTTTAACCCCCTCCCTCCCTCTCTCCCTCTCTCCCTCTCTCCCCACAGGACGGGAACGGCTACATCAGCGCGGCTGAGCTTCGCCACGTCATGACCAACCTGGGAGAGAAGCTGACGGACGAGGAAGTGGACGAGATGATCAGGGAAGCGGACATCGACGGGGACGGGCAGGTCAATTACGAAGGTACGGTCGTGACACCGTGTCACCGTGACCCTGCCAGGGTGTGCCTCTTCCGGCCACGCTGGACTGGCGCCCCTCCCAGCAACAGTAATAGCCTGTCTGAGTGTGTTAGAGCCCTGTTAGTACTCGTCACTGTGACTCAGCCACCCCTGTCTAACAGAATGTCTTTATGCTCTACGACTGTGCAAATACAGCCTGCCTCCCCCAGGGGCTGCAGTGTTATTACATAAATGAGACCAAGTACAGGGCGTTCAGTCAGCGGCGGCCAGAAGGCGGCCAGAGGCAGGGCGTGGCCGAAAGCTTCCAGGAAGCCCACACAAACCTCACCCCCTCCGCTTCTGTTCTCTCTCCGCAGAGTTTGTACAAATGATGACGGCAAAATGAAGCCCTCCTGGTTCTTCCTCATCCCTTTAGAAGAAAGAAAAAGAAAAAAAAAAAAAACGTTTTACTAATCTCTTGCAAAGATATTCATTTACTCATCCTGTTTCTGTATAGACACCACCTGAATGTTCGAAGTCCTTCTGTCAGAAAAGCTGAACATGTGCATGGATAGTGGTTTCGTCCCTCAAGCTCAGACTCGCACCCAGCCTGACAGGAACACACCTGTACCACTGCTGACCCAACAGGAAGTGCTGAAGCACCGTGTGGCTCCATCCGCTTGCCGCAGTGTCTGGGCTGGCCGTTCCCCCCCCCCCCCCCTCCCCCCTCCTCCTGCATGCAGCTTAAGGATGGCGCTTTTCCGGCGGATCGCGATGTTCTGGCGGCGCCGTGCCGCCCTGCCCCACCGACGGGCCAGAGCGGGGTGCTCAGACTGGGGAAACGGGCTGCCGTTGCCTCCCAATGGGACCGGGACCAGGAGGCGTGATGAATCTGGTCGTTTACAAACCACGTTCGGTGATGCCGGGCTTGTGGGATTGGTTTCCTTGCGGCAGGTGGCACTAGGGTGGAAGGAAGGGGCATCAGGTGGCCTCTGAGTCAGAGGAAGAGCATTCTCCTTTCGAGGAAACCTCAGCCGTTTAACAGGAGCGTCTGTGTTCATGGGTATCGGCACAAGCTGTCCGTCTGATTTTCAGTTTACATCCATTCCAAGTTGTACATGCTGGTCTTTTGATTTTATTTTTTTTCCAATAAAAGTCCATGACCTCAGTCGGCATTCCTCCTTTTCTTGCTTTGGTGCAGTTTGGACCCCCCCCCAGTTCATCCTTTGTCTCTCCCATGCTCTCAGCGGTGTTGGAGGCTGATCTCGTCCGGAAGGGCTTGTAGATCGCTCCCCTGGAGTGTCCCCCATGCTCACAGGGACATGGCCTTCGTCTCTCGCGGGCCGCGTCCAAAATAGCTGCTTCGCACGTGTCCAGTGCCGGAGCACAGCAGGTTCAGACTCTGCGGGTTGCTGAGCAACACTGTATGCCCGAGCGGCCTGGGAGGGATTTAAAAAGGCACGTGGGGGGATTGTGGGAAAAGAGGAGAGCTATATGTGGGCCTTTGGTTAAAACCTCGGTATTTATTTCTGTCCCTGGTGATCCAGACCTAGTTAACGCTTTTCTTTCAAATGGAACATTACATAATGAGCTCATTAACGAGAGCGGCCTTAGCCGCTCTCCACACACCAACTGGCTGTCTGCCCCAGCGTGGCACCTCACACTCAGGGCCCGCCAACGTCCCGCGGGCGTTAGGCCTGTGATCACTCAGAGAACGGGGCTGGGGAACGGCCTACAGAAGGGCGGGAGAAGCAGGCGAGATCTGCTCCAGGTGGCACCAGACCAGGCCTGAACTGGACCTGCCTGTGGCCACCTGCTGCATGGAGGAGGTGCTGACGGGAGCCCAAACTGCCCTGAGTGGTCCAATAGGCCCCTATGTCCTCAGTGAAGGGTGGTGAGTTAGCAGTCCAGAGGTGTTCTCACACGGGCTAGTCCAGCAGAAATAAAAAGATACAACAGATTCCTCGTGCTCAGGTGAAGGTCCTACATTTCCAGGGGATCCCAACTCTAGGAGCACAGGAACGTCTGGAGATGCAGCGGACAGAAATAGGGAGCTCTCAGCAGGGAAATGGGAAAGGCAGCCATTAAACAAACAAGTGACACAAACAGCAGGAATCCCAGAGGACATGGAGTCTAACAAGAACTCGTGAGTCCCCGAGGCGGCTGTGGGCAGGATGGTGCTGGGGGGGTGGGGGTCACATTAAAGATAACAACATAAAATGGGTGACATCATGGAGTGGGAGGGCAATCAGCCAGGTGATTGGCTTAATAGGAACAAAGCTTTCATTCAGCAGCAGTGGCAGCTGTGTGCTAGGCTCAGTCCACTGCAGCACTTTTCTTTATGGGGACCTGTGTGTGTGTGGGTATAAACACACAGGTTCTACTGCATTCTCAGGGACAGACAAGTTTGTAGATGAACTGGGAGGGGTCATGAGTCAATTGGAACTTCTCACAAAGGGGTTGTTGTGAGTGTGAGAGAGGGGTTACATGCTGTATTTGACAGGCTCCTCCGCAGCCGGTCCACATTTTTACTCCCTCTGACTCAAGAGCAGGGAGGGAGCAAAAACATGGACTGTCTGTGTGTCTCCAAGACCCAGACTGAGAAACACCACATTAGAGCGTAAGGCTATAAGCACACGGCCGACCACTTTCTCCTATGCAGCACTTGTGTTATGCTATCTTAGACTGGAAGAAGTATTGAAATGATGCTCTGAAAGGGAGTGACGTTACTGCAGTGCTTCAGATGTGACGCACAGAACACGAGGACAGTGGATGGGGCTGTGCAGCCGCCACTGTAAGGAACAGCAGGCCACTCGCCCTCATGCACAATAAACCAGCTGCTATGCTGGGGTACAAAATAATGCCCAGGGGCAGAAGCAGTACGACCGCCTCGCATGCAACACAGCACCTGGAGACACGCATGAAAATGATACTTTTATTTCTAACATCCATACATTACGTTGGTACTGAGACGCTTTTGGCTTCACCCACATATCGACTCGAAGGGTTTGCACGTTCCTAAACCGCCACTTCAAAAAGCACCAAGTTCACAGGCTGCTCCAGGGAGCCAAGGAGTGGAGTGGAAACCCCACGTCTCCCCTTAAAGCGAGACGACGGCGACTTCACGCAGCAGACGTGGACGAGGCAGGGTCTGATGTGACATCTCTGAGCTCGCCGCCAGCGGGACTGGCAGAGACACTAACGAGAGAGGGTCTCACTGGCGGGGGAGGGCATGGAGTCGGCAGCGCCAGCCGAAGGCGGGTCAGCCAACAGGCCACCGCCCTCCTGGTATCAGCAGGCTATCCCGATCTCTTTCACCGTGAAGACAGGCGATTCCCCCGCGCTGACACGCTTGTCCGATTCCTCCGTACAACCACACCCAGACTGATACAGTCACCTGACTTTTCTGCTCTATATCTTTGACCCAAATTAAAAAAAAAAAAAAAAAAAAAAAAAAGCTAGCTTTTGGCAACAGGTGTGACTCACCCTGATCCCTTTTTCAGGAGGGAAGGGAATGAACCTTCCGAGAAACAGGTAACAGAATTCTCTGGTGTTCAGCAATAACATTCCATCCATTCCTGTTCAGAGTTTACATAGTTATGTCACAATTCTGATGGGCTTGTACAGGACATGAGGACGGTGGGATGGGGTCAACACCATACACTAAAGGGGAGACAGGACAGCCTTTGTCACATTGTTTCTTCCTTATTTTACAAGTAGTGTCCTTTTTTAGTCACTGGCAAGACACAGGGTGGGACTTCCTGTTATGCAGGGTGCCAGGCAGCCAATCAGAGGGCTCTGGGGATGATGGTGAAGGGCATGATGGGGCTGCTGGCCTCCAGCTCTAGGGCGGTCAGGAAGCACTCGGTTGCGGCGTCGTCGTTGCCCTGTGCCTGCAGCACCTCGCCCAGGCTGTTCCATACGTCGTGGGCTGTGGAGTTGACCTGCACTGCGTCCCGCAGGATCTTCTCTGCGAGGCTGTAACGCTGGAGCTGGTGCAGGATCAGGCCCTGGGGCAACAGATGGTAGGTGGGGGTGGAGCGGGGCAGGGTGGGGCAGGGAGAGAGCAGATTGCGAATGAGCCACAGACCCCCTACGCTTTTGGACTTCATCATTCTTTCCCAGCATACATCACTGTCCATCCTAATGGTCAATAATCCACCCAAGTGCAACAGGGCTTCTGGGACATGCTCCATATGGTTGCCTGGAAACTGTCCAACACCCAGTGACCGCTGTCACAACTGCAGCTGTGATACAGTGTTCCTGTCACCATCTACTCTGCCATCGGCCACAGATACAAAGCCTCTCCAGACCCTCTCAGAATGCCCATCTGCCTGGCATTAGCCAATGGAGAGATGAGACGGCCCTTTGCAGTCGCCAGTCTGCCTGCCGTTAGCCAATGGAAACATGGGAGGCCTCTAGGAAAGTCTGACCCGCAGGAACTAGCCAATGGAGATGCATAAGGACTCTCCGTGGGCCACCACCTGCCTGGCCCTGATAAATCTTACTTTTAGAGATCTGCTACCTGAAGGACACATCCAGGCAGAGTAGGAATGGTTCAGTGCCAACATCTCACCATTTAACATGGGAAGTGAGACTGACAGGCACCACAGGCTTTGCTCACTACAGCCAAGCGAGGGAGGACACACAAGCGTGGGTGGGGTGTTCAGCGGGGGCTCTCTCACATCCACCCACCTCGCAGAACCATCCGCAGCCAACCAGGCATTCATTGGGCTCTTCAGGCCCTCAGTGCTCAACCTCAGCATTCCACGTTCCCTCAACATCATCTGCATCGAGGTTTGTCTGGCCTGGGGTGGGATGGCAAGAAGGAAGCCCCACCCCCATGCTACACCCACTCCCCAGCCTGGCCAATCCAGTGTCACGTCCTTTCAGCAGCCATGTGACCATGAGTACTGTACGCTTGGAGGCCAGGTGGAGCGGAGGCCAGGTGGAGCGGAGCCCGGCGTTCAGACCATACGAGGCACCACCATCAGTGGCTTTAAACAGAAACAAGAAGCATTGCCTCCCAGCCTTTGGTCTTAATAGCTACTCAGTCAGGAAGCTCATCCTCCAGGATGCTGGATAGACACTAGCCCCGCCTTAATGTGGCGTTCCAGTCCATCTCGCAGGTATTTGTCGGCGTGCCTGAGGAATCCATCCACCAACCAGAGCTCTGCACATTAATCATCGTCAGAGTGCTGATCATCCACCTCTCTGACAATCGGGAACGATTCAGGAGCCCCTGTGGCCTCCCTACGCTCTGCCACCCCGTAGGTCACCTCCCCCCGCACTCACCAGTCTCTGCATGGTCTTGACGTGGGTGGGGCTGATGGCGAGGGCCTCCTCATACCAGCGCCTGGCCTCGTCCACGCTGCCCCGGAGCTCAGCCACCTGGCCCTTCATGAAGAGCACGTTGTGGGACATGGGGAAGAGGTTCGCAGCCTCCTGCGTGCAGGCCGTAGCCTCGGCCGGCTTGCTCATGCTGATGTACACCTCCGCTGCAATGACCAGCACGGCCCCCGGGGGCATTACTTAGACAGACACGTTTAAGTAGCAGTTCTCCTATCCTGGACACCGGAGTCTGAAACCTTATGAAGACAGGCATTTGAACCGCTATGCCCCCTAGTAGCCTACTGCACACACCACACCTACCTGCGTGGAGCCAGATCTGCGCCAGTGTCATCCAGGGGTGGAGGGGACCTTGCTTGGGAGCGCTGCTCTGCAGGGAAGAGGCGGCCTCCGACAGCGCCTGCTCCACCCGCGAGGCCGCCATAGACGTAGCGTGCACAGAGCCTGGGGAGGGGGCGGAAACGAGGGTCATGGAGATCGCCAATCAGTGAGGAAGGGGTGGGACAGACTGTGGGGGGGGGGGGTCTGTGACATCACTCATCCTGGGACACCCCATTATTAAAGAAGGAACTGCATCCTTCACATTCAATCTGGGGGGGGAAGGGGGTGCTTAGGGGGTAGGAGTGCCAGAGCATGAAGAATCTACCCCAGTCAGACCAGCGAGTTCCTCTGACATCAGAGAGGGACACTGACTCAGACGCCGTCAGAAGGATGGATGGTGTCTCCCTAATGCCCCCCACTCCTACCCACCCCTCAGAGCCCCGTCTCCAGGCTCCACCCAGCTCTCCTCTAATGAGGCCACTTCTTTCAACAATTTCCTTCCACAGCATGGTTGTGTGCAGCAAACAGACGGCCTGGGGCCGTGTCTGTGTCAGTGGGGGCCCTATCGCATGCTCCTGACTTTCGTGCCCGTCTCCAAACCCCTACACAGACCCTTTTCGCCACTCCTCCTCATGGCATCGCTTCCTTTCCAGCTTCTGCCACTACACCCCCTGCCCCGTGGCTGTGCCCCCCAGTCCCACCAGAAGATAAAGCCGACCGTCCCGTTCCAGGCTGTTTATAGCATCATCCTGCAGCCTCGATCCGACTTAACCTCGAGGTCTGTCATCAGGGGCGGGAGGCTTCCGGTTCTCAGCAGACACACAGCTACTCGGGGCTTCCCCAATACTGATAAAATAACCAGGAAACATGACAAACCGATCAATGGAAAAAAAGAAAAAAAAAAAAAAAAAACACTGAGCACTGGTTCCCTGGATGAGTTTAAAGTGGGGAGGTGATGATGACGCGTCTGTGTCTCCCAGGGAGCGCCATCATCACCGGTCCCCCTGAGGTGTCCACATGTGGGTGACGATGTCAAGACCATGTGCATGCACAAAGAAAACGACGCAAAAAAACCCAACCAATCAGCTCCAGAGTCCAAACGTTTGGCATGCGTCGTAGTGCAAAAGGTTTCACTGTGACAGGGTGACCACAAACGGCTGCGTGCGGGGGCAGGTGGGGCTTTACTGCTGAATGACAGGATAGGGTGGGGCTTCACAGCAGGAAAAGCCACAGCTTCTCTGCAGCAACACAGCTGTCCACAGCATCTTAAAGAGACAGTGCGCCTTCCTGCAGGCCAGCTGGCTACAGCACTTGCAGCCATACCTATAACTTACCTCAGCCCAAGCCGGCTCATTAAAACATACATTACGGATGTTAAACTTTAGACACAGAACCAAATTTTGATCCGAAGGCTGCCGGGGCCCAACCTGCCTTTAAATCTCTGTGCTAATCGGGCGTGCGGCCCAGGAAAAACAATACCGTCTCTTTAATTATTAAGCACGACAAGCCATCTGCATCCAGCTCCCATCAGGCGGCACCACACAGACAGGAGACGGAGAAACACAAGAAGGACGAGGCCCACGGCAGCATCCACACGCACGGGTAAGCGTTCACATTTGGTGGCGGTGGAAAGACCACGTGACTGCGGGTGACTGCGGGGTCCAGCGTGGGGGGGGGAGAGGGGCGGAATTGAAGGCCCGGGGCCCTCCAAGTAAAGCACTACTTACAAACTGAAAAAATGGAGTAAAAACCATGAAAGTAAGCGTCTGGGGGGTTGCCTTTGAAATAACAAATTAAAACAAAATTAACTAACGAAAGGGAAGGTCACCGCAAACACAAACAAACAGGATAGAGGAGGGAGGGGAGAGCACCTTACTGATAACAGTGGATCGGGGCAGATGGGGTGCAGGGAAGGCCGACAGGGGCGGCTGTAGAGGTTTGGGGGGGGGGGCAGACATACAACAGCACACAGGTGGGGGGTGGGGCATCTAGATCAGCAAACACGTAAACTCCAGCTCAGATTTAGATCAGCTCAGTGTAATAGTCATTTAACTGTCACATCTGTGAGTCTGTCAGTCAACTGGGGGGGGGGGCGTTTCATACGGCCATACTGAGCGGAGTCACAGAGAAGCGTGGTCACAGAAGTGTGGAGGTGAGGCCTTGGCACCAAGTGAAAGGGAGACTAGCTGGGGGGGGGGGGGACACAGACCTAAAAGCTGAATAACCAATAAAAACAAAAGAACAACAAAAGAACAGGAGGCGGGAAGACAGACTGACAGCTGGAGGGACACGGCCATAGCTTTGTCTATTTCTGGATGTATCTAAGGGCGGCTGGATTTTAACACTAAAAGAAATGCCAGGGATTCGGGGACAGGATGCCAGTGGCTTAATGGGAAGCCCTAAGCCTCCGATGGGGCACGTGTGCCCACGGCATGCCCACCTGTTTCGGGGTCGCTGAAATCCGGCAGGGTCATGGTGTTCAGCTGCCGCCGGTCCGCTACGGCCCTGTCCAGCAGGCTGCTCCCACGGCCCGAATCGCTAAGGACGGGGAAAACAGGGGCCGCTTAGACCTCCCAGAGTAGAAGAACGAGAGTGGCACAATCCTCGCCACGGGAAACAGTAGCCGTGGAGATTAGAGAGGATAATTAGATGATGTAACACGAAGAAACAAACCGACCTGCCCGTCAGACGTAATGGAAAACCATTGCACAGGGGCTGATTTCATCTGAGTGATGTGTAAAAGTACTACACCTCAAGGGAAGGGGGAAGAGAGTCGTGTGTGTATAGCCAGTAACGAGGAACACCCAGGGCCCACATGCCAAACTGCCAATGAGTCTTTCACTTTAATCTGCGAGCTCTATCCGCAGTGCTGTATATCACCTGGACAACACAAGGCTGCCTTTAGCTCATCACGGCAGAGGGAATATACTGCCCATACATCTCTCAGCTTTCCAAGGTGCTGCTTGGCAACACACTGTACTCAAACTCTCCATCCCCTGTAGACGCCAAAGAGAACACAGCGCCCTCTAGCCTTATGGAGGACCAAACTGCATTCCAAAGAGTCTCATTATCCTGAATCCTTTAGCGCTCATTATTAATATAATGAGAGGTCCAGGACAGGGTGCCGACAGAGATCTCAGTCCGGCAGGCAGTACAGACAGGCCTCCCCCTACTTCCCGACCAGGACATCAAGACGCACCTGGGGTTGGTCAGGTTGTAACAGGACTTCCAAATCTGCAGCATGTGCTTACAGGTGAGCAGCCCCTCCTCTGGCCCTCGACACAGGGTCTCAAGTTTCACCTTGGTGAACAGCAGCCTGGGAACACGCACGCACACGCACACACACACACACACACACGGTGCCTCAGTGAACGATGTGACAGGTCTGTGCTGAGACCACATTGTGTGATCGCTTAAACGCCGTGTGACAAAGTTGATAGATGTTTGGCTCTTGCTATCCTGCAGCTCATGTACTCTTGCATTATGTGCATGAATGATGCTTGTTTATCTGACAAAATCAGATGATCTGACCGAAGATAACTAAATGCTAAAGCAACTACTCAACCATATTAATTAGGTTAGATGTGTGTGCCTTTGCTAGATAGCTGCCTTATAGTTAGCAGCACGGTTTAGTTCCTTCGATGGTACGGACTGTGGGACGAACAGCGCCTCCTGCCTGCCGGTGGACACAATGCGCTTACATGAAATTCTCGGGGTACTCGCTGAGGGCCATCTCCACAATGTTGAGAGCGTCATGGTAGTGCTTCTGGGCAGACAGTAGCAGCGCCAGCAGGTGCAGTGAGTGGACATCGTCGCCCTGTAGCTGCAGAGCCTGTCGAACGTAGCCCAGTGCCTCTGGGATCTGGATAGGGACAGACACACAGAGAGACAAGTGTTGGCATGGAGGCCACCGAATGTGCCGCAGGATAGCCAGTAGAAGGCGCCGGGAGCCAGTCCCACCACTCACCAACCACCATACTTTACAGAAACACTCAAGGCTCCCCACCACCGAGCCCATTCCCCATCTCCATAGAGACCCAGACTAAATGTACAATAAGTTCTGCAAGGCCGTGAGTGTCCTTGTGGAGCTGGTATTTTTTTAACAACCGAGGGGGAACAGCTCCTGAATCATGTGACCTAGAGCCCTACTATAATACCCACAATGCAGGGGGAGATACAAACGGGCTGGCTGAACAGCCGGCAGTGGGCCTCACCTGCCGAGACACGGCCAGCTGCAGGGCCAGGTAGAAGGCAGCCAGGTGATCTGTGGGGGACAGACTCTGGGCCCTGCGGAGGACAGACCAGGGCAAGTGCGTCACATGGCTGTCGCACCTAAAAGCTGAACGCCGGGGATGGAGCCGACCCACCTCTGAAACGCACCCAGGGCCTTCTTCTGGTACTCCTCCTGCATCCCGCGCAGTGAGGCTGAAAGACAGGGAAGGAGCTTGGCTTAGAGCCAGAAAGGCACTACACATCAGTCAGGCCATTCAGTCAATCTTACGTTGATGGCACGGGCAGTTCCACAACGGACCCTGACCTCCTGGGGGGCGGGGGAGGGGAACTTACCATCCGTAGCCCGCAGGCTATACACCAAGCCAATGGCCAAGTAGCCTTTGGCCCGGAATTCAGACGCTTTCTCTCCCATGTCTACCACCAACTTCGCGAAACGCTCACCCTCTTCCAGCTAGAGAGAGGGCGAGAGCCAGTGTCATCACGAAGCTGGTTGATGAGCAGGACTGCCGCTTGTTATGCCTCCCTAAGGCCAGGCTATGGGTACAGACTAGAGGTGAATCTCAATATGCATTCTTGACCGTAGCGGTGTTCTCCTGCACCTGTTTTACATCATAATTGCCAAAGACCAGTTCCAATACTAAGACCACAAGTACAGAGGATGGTAGAAGTTCTTGCCAAGACCACAGTCTAAGACCACGGTTTTTGCGTTCTTGGTATTGAGATTCACCTAGCACTGCTGGTCTTGACCTGAAGTACCAAAGGCAAGTCATGTGACCTGCAGCACTCACCCAATGCAGGCTGCCGATGCACAGCTTGACGGCCAGCAGGGGGATAGTGGGGTCGTCCGGCTTCAGCCGAATGCACTCCTTCAGCACCTTGACTGCGCGGGCCGACTGGGGGGGCAGAAGAGAGGGTGTGCGGCACAGCAAGGTGACGGCACAGCAAGGTGACGGCAAGGCGATGACATGCGGACCTACTCACTTTGCCGGCAGCCATCAGGGACAGAGCGAATTGGTACCACAGGTGGAACTCCTCAAAGGCGAATTTCATTGCCCTCTCGAGGCACTGCGGGGAAGCAAGACGGCAGTCAGCCACGGGCACATAGAGACACGGAGATAATGGCATGTAGAAAGAGCTTCGAGGTCAAGCTGACATGACGCTGGAGCCATGTTCTAAACATGCCCCCCCCCCCAGCCAGCCCCATCTCACCTCAGAGAGCATCTCATACTGGCCCCGCCGACCCAGTGCTATCGTCAGCAGGTCGTACACCACCGACGCGCTCTGCAGGCTGATCAGGCGGTCACTGTTGTGCTCTGGGATCCGGCTCAGCACTGCATCCCGGTTGGCCTGGATAAGGGGTGCAGAAGGTGTGAAACACATCCATAATGGTCCAAAGAAACATGCTGACCATGTCCCAGTTGGCCTGGACCAGCAAGAGGTATGAACCATGTCCATATTAATTGGGAGGCAAAAAATATGCCATAGAGCAGAATGATCAAACGATCCAAAAGCTCAAGTGCAAGCCGGAACATAGAGCACCCCCTGGTGGCCTGCAGGACTTACCATGGACTCACTGATGAGAAGTAGGAGCAGGGCCTCCTCTGTGTTCTCCTGAGGACAGAACAGGCTGTCGGGGCAGAAAGCAAAGTGTGCTGTCAGCCTTTAGCCCCCTGATCCCAGATGCAGGTGAGACACCAGCTCCAAACTGCTGCAATCCTGCCAGAACTCACTTTTCCCCAGAATAGACGCGGGGCCTGCGGCTCAGGCTGTAATCCCGGGTGAGGGAGCCCTGCCGCAGGGAGTCGTTCAGGGGCGACTGCTGGGGGGGGTCCTCTAGGGGGCTCCAGTAGCTCTGCTCACACATCCCCCTGAGAAGGATCTCAGCCAGCTGCCGGGCAATGGTCTGGAGTGCAGGAGAGGCAGCATGTTAGACACTGCGCTCCTCGTCCCGATCATGGTCGTAACTCAGCAGCCCAACCCATCACTCACCATGCGGAGGTTCTGCGTGGTTCTGGTTTCCACGGCACGGAGGATCTCGCGGAAGCGGCCGACGCCTCGGGTCAGATTGCTGGAGTAAGAGCAAGAATGCACAAGTTGCCAATCGGTAAGGCACTGGACACCCTTCATGATGCACCTTTTGGGACCCACTACACTGGCCTGCAGCTCAGGGGAACCGAAAAAGGAAACACTAGGAAACAGGCACCCAATATCCTGGCACCTTCACTTACATGTCCCAGTGAAGTAAACCAGCTCTGTGTCAACTGGAGACAGAACGTTAAGCCTAGAGGATGTGGGGGGAGCATCTGACCAAACAAGGGTCGGTGCGCCTCATTAACGTGCAGGAAGGCAGTCGGCCAATCAAATGACAGATGGTAACTTCTGAGCGCTGACTGGAATAAAGTCTGATTTTAACTGACTCTACTGCAAATGATTTTATTGCTCTTGTTGCCGAGATGCATCCTTGATAATGGCATGAGATTTTTACTGTCCACTGTACTTCTGTTCATAAAATTGGAACTGGTCTTCGGCAATGGAACGGGTCCACGAGAACACAAGAATGGTCAAGTAAGGATACTGATAAACAGCCAAAATGTCCGAAACAAAGTGTTAACGAGGTTAAGCGGCCTGGCGATGCTCAGCACCCTCTTACCCATTTTTGAAGTGAATGACATGAGCCCTCTGAAGACCCGTCTCTAGGAAGTAGCCCAGCTCCTGTTCCTGGGTCACTGGACCGGGCTTTGGGCTGCGGTTCTGCATCCCAGCACTCAAGGCCTGGAGATGGAGGGTGGTACATATTAAAAAGTGAAGTGGGGTGTAGACCACCTTCTCCTTGGATGTTTACTGATCCTAGGTCAGTGCCTGCATGCACTACCCTCACAGGGACGCTGACCTGCCCGTCAAGATTGCATCACTGACAGAATCTCTAACTGGCCACCATTTAGGGCACAGATGGGATCTAGTCGCAGGGTTGTTCAATGGTGCTGTGGATACTGAGGCTAATGGTCGGGTAGGGGCAGGCTGCGGTCAGCTTGCGACGGCAGTATGAAAGGCAGGATTCCGCCGAATCCCATATGATTTGGAGATGATTGCGGGTCAGTTACCTTCTCCATCTCCTGCAGGTAGAGCAGGGCGATGTCCCCCGACTTCTCGTAGCACGTGATGATCTCCTGCTCCCTGTCGGGCCCATGGCTGGTGAGCTTCTCCAGACATAGACCTGCACACAAGTGACAAATGCTGGGACTAAGGGCCATGCTGATGGTCCAGCAGAAAGCCCAACCTGGGATTAGGTGCGAGTTCCAGCTTTTACTTAATGTAGTCCCATGTGAGATAATTACCTCGATTTGCCGATATCATCCACACAGACTCTACACCAGACAATTACTGGGAAGGCATGGACATTATCTTCCCCAGGGTAACAACAAAATGGGAAAAGTGAGTCAGGGAGAGGGCTGGGAGAGTGTGCCCCAATAAGTCTGTGAAGCTCAGGACTCATGGATGATGCAAATGAGGCAGGCATTAGGGACACTGTGCCAGGGGTCCTTATCCGATGCTGGCTGACTGTCTCCCTCTCTCATCTGCTTCTTAAGTTCCTTGGTTGAAAAACAGAAAAGCTGACTGTTTGTTGGAGGGTAACCAAGCCTCACAGCGGGGAAGCTATGTATTGTGCCTGACTGAGAGCATCGTGAGACAGCTTGGCTATTTTTAACCACAGAAATGTGGCCCCATGAAGCCGTTCAGGTTGGATCCAGCAGCACATCTGAAGCATCCCGATTCGATTCCCCAGAGTTGAATCTACTGGCTTTCTAAAAGGACCAAAGTCTCCGTCAATGGGACTTTTGCCAAATGAATGAACTCTTGTTTACGTCATGACATGTAACCAAACTCTACCTTTGTCAACAGCACCGGTAAAGAGGTTTCCACACCTTATGCCATAGAGGATTTTGGGTGTTTTCAGTCTACAGGTACACTATATTGACATAAGCTTTGGGACATACCTCTCAATCATTGAATTCAAGTGTTTCATTCAGACCCATTGCAACAGGTGTAAAAAAAAAATCAAGCACCTAGCCATGTAGTCAGGTTTACAAACATTTGTGAAAGAATGGGTCGTTGTGAAGAGCTCAGTGAATTTAAAAGTAGTGCTGTCATAGGATGCCACCTTTGCAATGTCAGCTCGTAATTTTTTTCCCTGCTAGATATTCCATGGTCAACTGTAAGTGGTATTATTGCAAAGTGGAAACACTTGGGAAGAACAGAAACTCAGCCACAAAGTGGCAGACCACATAAAGTAACAGAGTCGCCAACGCTCTGTTGACTCAATATAATGAGTCAATATCTGCAGAGTTCCAAACTTCCTCTGGCATTAACCCCAACACAAAAACTATGCAAAGGGAGCTTCATGGAATGGCAATCCATGGCCGAGCAGCTACATGCAAACCTCGCATCACCAAGAAGGATGCCAACCATTGGATGAAGTGGTGTAAAGCATGCCGCCACTGGACTCTGGAATAGTGGAAACATGTTCTATGGAGTGACGATTCACGCCTCTCTGTTTGACACATGGACAAGTCTGTGTTTGGCAGACGTCGGTAGAATGTTACCTGCCTGACTGCATCATGCCAACGGTAAAGTTTGGTGGAGGAGGGATAATAGAATGGAGTTGTCTTTTAGGGGTTGGGCTAGGCCCCTTAGTTCCAGTGAAGGGAACACTTAATGCTACAGGATTTCTGGACAGTGCTATGCTTCCAACTTTGTGGGAACAGTTTTGGGGAAGGCCTTGTGCTCCAATGCATAAAGTACGGTCCATAAAGACACAGTTGGGTGAGTCTAGTGCGGAAGAACTTCACTGGTCAGCAGAGCCCTGACCTCAACTAGATTGTGGGCCAAGTCTTCATCTCCAACATTAGTGCCTGACCTCACAAGTGCTCTACTGGATGAATGGGCAGTAGACAAACTCCAAACTCTCTTATGGAAAGCCTTCCCAGAAGAGTGGCAGCTGTTATAGCTGCGAAGGGGGAACCATCTTCATGTTGATGCTTATGGATTTAGAATGGGATGTCATAAAAGCTCATATAGGTGTAATGGCCAGCAGTCCCAATAGTTTTGCTCATATAGTATAACATGAATGGGCTTTGGCCTGAGCTCAGGTGAACCCAGCCCGAGGAGAGTCCAGCATGCCCAAGTGGAGGAAACGGATGGACATACACCACTTTTGGTCCTGTGACCCCACGACCTGATAATCGAGTGACTTAATAAAACTGAAAGAAAGGAGAGCTATCCTAGAGTAATTCCCATTGAAGGAAACAAACCACTTGAAAACCAGCAAGCCACTCCTTAGTAGGGTAAGGTGCTTGTGTCATACTCATTTGGTCAAAGTCATTGGTTTACAGCTGTTCCTCTAAGTATGAAGAAGAACGGCCATATTAGAGAAAATCAGCTGGATAAATGACATGAGAGAAGACGGTCTCCACCCGGCCCACTGCTGGGATCAAAGGCAAGTACGACACATGAACTGACCCCAAGACATGAAACAATGCTGCCCCCATCAGGCCAAACTGTGACACTGCGAATGACTTATTGTCGCGACAGGCACCTTAAGTTAATGGCAAAGTTATTACAGAATTAAGAGTGAAATGAATAAATAAGAGGTTAAATAAACAAATAGGCCTTGCGGGCAGCTTCTAAAATCACACAAGTATCAGGCTGTGGTTTCAGCATTCAGAGGTTTATGGAAAAACCCAACTGCCTGTTTAAGGAGCGGCACAAGGAGAGCTGTCTTTATAGGGACATTAGGTCCAAGTGTGGAGCTCTGTCCTGTATAGCTTGGCACATGGTCACTCCTGGGCGGAACCTGACCTTTGGTGGCGTGAGCCTCGGCGATCATGGAGAGGCGGTAGACAGGGGCGCCCACAAGCTGCATGTCGTCCAGCACGACCTGGGAGTACTGGCTGACGGCTTCCTGGTAATCCCCCTCCACATAGCACAGCTTGGCCATTAGTAGTTGGGCCTCCTGCTGGTGGTCGGGCTGGGGACACAAACCCTACTTATGTGGACTACACCAGGAACTCACCATGAAAGGAACTTCTCCTTCCAGAAGGCTGCTAAGCATTTCCATTACACAGGCGTGACTGAGGAGAAAGCAACTAAGGTGGGGCCAAGCCATCTCTGCCCTGTAGCGGCACTTGCTAATGCTAATGCAGTAAGCTAACAATAGGATGAACAAGCTTGTGGGAGTTTTACTTGCACAAATATGTTCTGAGGGCAGAAGGAAAAAATGATTGATTTAGAGAGAAAACCAATCAGATTGTAGAGGAGGTGAGACCAAGACATCTGATTAGTTGGTCCTGCTTCCTGTAGTTGTTTTAACCCATCTCCTCTACAATCTGATTGGTTATTTCTCTGAATCAATCATTTTTCTTTCTGCCCTAAGAACATTTTTTGTGTAAGTAAAACTCCCGTGAGCGAGGAACAAAGCTCCATGAGCCACGCAAAGCAGAGTTAGCAGGACTAAGCAGACCCATGCTGCATGGATTTTGGAGCCTTATCTCCTCCCAACATTTAAAAGGAGTGGAGCTCAACACCAGAGGCTAGCAGCCAGTGTGACCTCCTTAGGTACCATTAAGGCCAAAGGCTGGTAAGCATGACTTTAATTTCTGTTCACCTCTGTATTCAGCAAGTCAGCAACAGCCCCATAAACAAAATGAGACAAGACTAAAGGGGAAACCCAAATAGATTCATCTTTCTGTGGTGTTTTAACTTGGCAGGTGATGCAATAACCTTCAGGAAGGGCTCGCCCACCTCTTCAAGCCACAGACAGACAGTGACTCACTGGAGAGTCACGCCTCACCCAGTTTCACTCTTCTGAGGTGGGGACACTGACGCTATGAGCGCAGCACGAATGGAGCCAAACTGGATTCAGGGTAGGCTTGGGTTGTGTCTGATCTTTCATACCATCTGGACATTATAATATAGCATAGGTGATTCTAGGCTTTTATACCAGGGAGTGCATTCATCCAGACAAATCAATTCAAATAAATAAATAAATAGTAAATGCATTTACAATAATTATTACACATTCACATGAGTAACACATAGCATTTGTATCTGACCAGCAGGGGGTGAAATCGCACACCCTGCATAATCACCTATAAACTGATCGTTTTCAGCCAACGGCCACCCAATCTTCAAAAGATTTTAAAATACCATGGAACACCACCCTAGGATAATTCAGGGTTTCTTTTTGGTCAAAGCCAAGGCCAAAGCCTTTCCCTTGAAACACTTAGGAAGTCCATTCAGGAAACAGGAACATGCTTCTACCTTGGACCTACCTTGAGGTTGCCCCGGTCCAGAGCGGCCGTCAGATGTTTTCGGACCTCAACCAGTTTGGGCCGGGCACCTTGGGGACTGGCCCCTGGCTTGATGGGGTTCTCCTTCAGGTACTGCTGAAGCTTGCCCTCCCCAAGGAGCAACTCTCCCAGGTCATCTAGGGGGAAACAGTCCGTGGCATCAAAAGTGATCTTGGCCTAGTTCATGACTCTCACAGGCTTGGACATGATGTTTCAGGACTTTCAGTATCATATCAGACGTGGACATGGCATCTTGAGGTCGTCTATGCTATGGTTCCTCTGATCAAACAAGCATGTGGATGCAGCATGAATGAAAATGACACAAGCAACATACACGTCCTGCAGCAAACTGCAAAAAAAACTGCACTGCTGCGCAAGTCTTACATTTTCTCTGGACTATACTACAGAAACAATAGTACAAGTAGCATGTTCTACGTGAACAGCCCTCAGTAATGGGTAACGCCTTCAGTCTCTTTGCAAAAACACCACCCTTGCCCGGCGGGGTGGGGAGCCTCTGCCTCAACGTGGGGAAAACAGAAGCATTCATGGGGGCTGTGAAAAAAAATCACGTCCGTGACTGATCAAATCAAGTCTGCAGAACCGTCTGTGCTGGCCACGTGTAGCCTGATCCGGTTATAGACGGCTTGTTTCTGCTCCATTTCAGGATGAGCTTGTCTAAATTAACCAACTGAATAAAACAGCGGAATGGGTAATCTGCGGGACTTTGCCACAGAGTTTGTCTAAATGAACAAGACGGGACTCAGTAAAGCACTACAGACATTCAGCCACGGAAATGTTCAGGAGCACCTTGGAGAGCTGCTGTCATCGCACCGGAGCCGAGATATCTGAAAACCTTCAATATCTGTGGCAAACCAAGTTGAAAGTAATGATGTTCATTTTCAAAATGACTGTCCGCCTATAACACTGCAGGCCAAACTGCAGGTGGCACAATCAAAGCTGTACATATAAAAATTAACTAATAACTAATGCTAGACAGCTATACCAGCAGCTTGTATGTAAACAACAAGTCTGTTTAAAGATAAATTAACAGATATAAAGAGGACAAATGTGAATTTAAGAGACATGAAGGGCTTTCCTGTCAGTTAGCCCGCTAGCCGGTTTGACAGGCTGCACTTTGCCCATTCCTTCAAAATATATCCAACACAGCGGACGCCTAATATCAACGCCCGAAATGCTATCAAACTGCAAGCTTGAAGGGAAATTGAGATTAGCGCCAGCAGATGTATTTCTTTAATGCGTCTTATTGGTGACAGCTTTCCCCAGCCACGAACCGGAGCTGAGAATTCAGAGTCGGCAAGCATACGCTTAACTTCCGCGCTCTTGTTCAGGAAACATCGCGGCTGTCGTACAGGCCTGTGGGAATAGCATTCAGCATGCTAATGGGCTACCGTACCGTTCGAGATGAGCTTGGCCGACAGCTGCCGCACCAGCTCGGGGATCTTGTCCCACTGTCCTTCGGACCGGCAACGCTCGATCTCCGTCTCCAGCCGGGAGCCGGACTTCCTCGCCGTCATGTTTCTCCGGACCGCAGCAAAGCTGGGGAGCCAGAAGACGCCGAGGAAAAGTGGTGCAGCGCCGGGGAGGAGAGAGGTGAACAGCGACACCGCGGGCAGCCCAGGCGACTTTAATGGACATGCGAAGGGGCGCTGCTGTTGGACCGCTACCACGAGCAGAGGACTTCACGTTCTCGTCGCACCAAACCTGCGTGCATCCTTGCCTGTACTAAAAGTGCACTTCCTCACCCATTAAATGGATATACAAATGGCCAGTAGTTCTTATCATAGTGTTAGCAGGCAGCCTTGAAACGCAGATAAATATAAACAAAGACTGTATGCAGACATTTTATCGCCGTTTATTATCCTATTACTAACCACCTCTGACTAGTACGTAAAAATGTGAATTTAAACACTGAGACTCCAAGTAAAGTTTGAAATCGTTTTGCTTGGAATACTATGTTAGCTCCACGTCGACTGTGCAAAATGAAACGGCACATGTGGTTACACCCAGCGAAATGCCTAAACTTGAAAGCACACTATGACTTGACTTTTGCGATTATACTGCCACAACCATTCAGGTCTTGCTGTAGGTCAAAACCCCCATGATGGATCGACACCCACTCCAGTATCCCCTGTTTCCTGCGACAAGTTCCAGGTTCACTGTAATCCTATACTGGAACAGTTATGGAACACAGATACATAGATTGATGCACATCAGCACACTGATTATATTTTTTAAACCAATATTATTTCTGTACATGCTCACTTTGCTAACAGAAAAGGGAAAGCATTCAAACATACAGGACAGGATATGTATATTACAAAAGTAAACAGTACAGAGTCCAAAATCTCTAGAGATCAAAGCAACATCACCTTCACATGATCTTTTTTACAGGGAATTAAATTCCACAAACCTTTATTCACACATCATTTCATAAACAACCAGGTCACACCACCCGCTCATAGAACAATGACTCAAGCAAAATTTATGTTTAATACTGCTGTAGAGAAAGGTTACATACCCACAACACAGTCAATAACCATGTCCATTTATGATGATGAAAGAAAACACAATACACAAGAAGACTGACACTAATGGACACAAAGGTACCGAGATCCTACATCGATGGGAAAAGATCAAAAAACCCATCAGTCCATCTGCTGATATTCCAGCACATCACCTCACAATGTCCCCAGAACATTTTCTCTTTGGCTTGGGTAGAAGTAGCACATTCTGGTCTTACAGATAAGCGGATCCTTCTGATATGCACGTTGTTGTACATTATTCACGTCGGCGAGTAAGAAAAACCACTTTCCTACACATACACATTTTGCACAGGCTGCCAACTTTACCACTTTCCATAATTTACTGTGAGGTTAAAAGGCTGCCTGACCACTGGATTCTGCAGGAGAGAAACATCCCAGTCAGAGCTGATGACATGAACAAGAACTCCTGTCCTGTCACATTACAGAGGAAATAAGCAGATGACCAGGTGAGGGCAGCACACGTAAAAGACACCCTTTTCCCCTTTAGAATGAAAGTCAGAACAAGCCTGCTGACCATGTGCAGTACACTCACATTCCTGTAAAGGCAGCTGAATCTCATTCCTTCTCACTCCATGCCCTAGTTAAACTATCCCTTACATCTCTCGATCTAATTAAGGAGAGTATTCTCCATCAACACTCAGCAAACACATGAAAGCTACAGCTCATGGGTGTTTGACAGAATTAGGCCAAGCGCTTGGTAGGGACTCAGCTTTAAAATACCAGTCTTTTGAACGCAATATCTGTAAAACAGCACTCTTCAGAGGTCTGCGAGAGATGGACCGGGGTGGGAATCACACATGTTTGATGGTGTATTTGCCCTTTTGGAGCTGCGAGATGTACAGCTTGGATTTGCTGCCATCAAGCCGTTTGAACCAGACCTCGTCGTGGTTGATGGTCGTTATTGTGGCGCTGTGGGACAGAAACACATACATCACAGAGAGACTACGTACCCATCCCTGATACATGTACTATACCCAACCAAACAGATGACAAACCCATGCATGCCACGCTAACCAGACCCACCCCCCATATACAGATCACACATACCAATGACCCATCCCCCCTGACACTGACCAATCACGTGCCAGCCCCACTCACCACCCAACATGAGACAGAGAAGCTGATTGGCAGTCAGATACCTCGTGGGGCACTCGTACTTCCTGTCGATGCATATGGTCTGGCCCCGGCAGTACCACTCGCCGTCATATAGCAAGCGGCCATTTTCAGATCGAGCCCTGTGCTGATGTCGCTCAGGCTTGGAGAAGGATGGAGGTTTAGCGGGCACGCTGGATTCCATCTGGACAGCTAGACCGGCAACAGCCATCGTCATGGAAGAGTGGTCAGGCACCCAACGGCATGAAGCAGACCATGAGAATCAGACAGGCCAGCCCCCAATAGGTCACAGCCCAAAGGCAGTATCCTACAGACTCGAGAGAATCTAGTAAATTCTGCACTCTGCCAGATGGTACTATACAGCTGAATGCTGATGTGAGCCTTTCACCAGACCTTTGGGCTGTATTCTCTTTAAAATAACTGCCCTTTGTGCCTCATAAACGCCCTAAGACAATTACAATAACTAACTCCGAAACACTGAACAAGAGGACGGTGTCACTTTACCATCTGTTTTTACTCTGTGTGGTCCGAGTGAGGCGACAGCCTGTAAAAACAGACAAACAGATAAATAAAGTGAACAAATTCATCTTGTTAATTTCCATAATTCAAATTTAAAGTCAAACACCTTTCTGATCGTGGTCCAGTCCTCAAGGATGTCCAGATCCTGCAGCATGTAGACGATATATGGGCGTGAGAGAGTTAAAGGCAAGTCATTTGCAGCGTTTGGCTGACAGAGATCCTAGTGTCACTGTCTGTGACAGAACAGCGCCATCCTGTGGGAGACCTGCCACCGTGAAAACCTAAGGGCGCTTTCCCACCGCACAAAGTACGGTACTTCCGCTTTTCCATTGACTTCGGGTCCAGAACCAGTACCGAAAGTTCCAATACCGAAAGTTCCAAACCAGCTGGGGTACTTCTTTGGTACTTCGGTACTTTGGGATGGGACTGGCCAACGTATTTGCTGTCGACTGGTTATGCAAATAGCCTTCTGCTGAAACACAAAATACAACCGGCATCTTTTGAAACACACGGCGAACAGCGAGAAACGAAATAAAAAGCAGTAGAAACACAAATATAAAAAAGTCAAATGGAAGGATGGACAAACGACGAAACACAGGCTTTAAATCGCCATATGGTCGGATGTACCGATCCAGCGGGATTTGGACGGCACGACTCGAAATAAAAAAGTATTCGCTGTAATAGCAAGCCGCTTGGAAGAAATGGGGCACACGCGAAACACCAAACAATGCCGCTTGAAAATAAAAACTTAAGCAGGACTACAGGAAAGTGAAGGATCATAATAACATGTTTAAATACAGCGGAAAAAAAAAATACCACAGTGTGCTCTGTGATGATGTCATTTGGTACCGGTACCAGTTTTTACGGCAGTGGCAAACCGACATAAAAGAAGTACCATACTTTTGGTACTTTGTGGAAGTACCAAAAGTACAGTACCTGGTGCAGTGGAAAAGCGCCCTAATAGGAAGAAGCTAGCAGATCCGGCTCGTTCCTCGGGTGACACCAAAGAAGGATATCAGACACCACCACAGGCTTCTTCTTTTTGTCCGGGCTGAACGGGTCCTTCTTCTTGTTCCTATGGGACTGCAGCTCATCGTTCCACAGTTCTGAAAGACAGCATGACAAACGAAAGCAGCAGTGATTATGCCCCAGACGTGCTTAGAGGATATGGCCTACAGCGTGAGCCGAGGGGAGAAAAATCACTGCAGTCAAGAGATGCGTGGCCCCGTACCCGAAGTAACGTCGATGCTGTGCCGGTCCTCCTCCAGCCTCCGTATCTTCTCCTCCAGCTCACTCTGCACTGTGTCAAACAGGAGCAGCTTCTCACTCTGTGGACACAAGGAGCCGGGGGTCACATGATTCAGCCAGGAAAGGGGGAGGAGCTCCCACAGAGGATGGGCCCCTTACCTCCCAGTGCTGCAAGGCGGCCTGGATCTCACACTCATATTTGTTCTTCACAGACTCCAAACACAACTCCTTGTAGATGCCTAAATATGGAAGACAATAACATGCACAAAAAAAATCACCTAATCAATACCTCCATTTACATGACTACCACATGACCCGAACTTCCCAGAATCTGATGCTCCATCACTTGCAGATGCCAAAACACCCCAAAAGCAGCAGCCAAAACTGCCTGCACTCCAGGCCAGCTGAACACATTCCCATCCTCACCGGCCACTTTTGTTCTGATTAGCATGTTCTCCTGCAGGTTGGCCAGGGGCTCTAGGTACTCCGGTGCTTTTCCTGCCATCACCTCCTGCAGCTTAGCATCCACTTGTGTGATCCTCTCTTTATACAGTCTAGGAACAAGGAAACCCAGTCACAGCTACCAAAGCGAGAACCAGCTCATAAAACACTCTGGAAGGAGACGGAATGGTGTGACAAAGGACACAAAAACAGGATATCTTACTGGTCTTTAAGGTCAGTGAATTGTTTTTCTAAATTTGTCATTTCATCCAAACATTCCATTCTTCTCCTTTCATAGTCCTCATCGTCCATCTCTACACGTGGGGGTGAAAAAAACATTGGACAACAGTCATGGAGTTTTTAAATATTAAGTTGACACCACTATAGCATGCGCATTAATCGCTATCTCACACGTATTTGTGTCGTGTGGACCTTCCTATTATCGAACACAACCCATTAACACAACCTAGTTAATCTGAAACCTTAGCGGAAGGTTTTAAAGTAAAAAAAACCTTTGCATATAAAAATGCACATAGCTAGTTGATGTTACCGGCTCATTAATAACCAGGGGAATGCAGAATAAGACCTGAGCTATCTCCGTCCTCAGACACGGTAGAGCTGTCAGTCTCCTCTTCGTCGGAGCTGCTGCCATCCTGCTCCGGATAATCCAGCTCCATCTCCGCATGGTTACTCTCTCTCTTTTCGCGGGAATGAACCGGCATCGCCCAGCCGCCAAAGGGGCCCGATCAGTAACAAGCTGGTTGGATCAACAGAACTACCTAACCAGAAACAACCGAAGCAAACGACACCTGACTTTGTTAATAGACCAGGTTGTAGTTAAGTCAAAGGAATAACTATTTAAGCTAGCAACGCTAGCAGTTACACAAGGCTGCTATGTGAAAGCGCTACGTAGGTAAGTCAGCGGAGTGTCTAACCACCGAAGGTAAGTGATCCGATATATGTTAGTTGCAACGGACCGTGTAGGTAGTTATCTAGATACTGGAGCACGTAAGTCAAAACAAATCACCTGCCGCAGCTAGCCTATTTGGCTAACTAACTGACAGGAAAGCAAAACTGTCAAACTGGCAAGGAGATAACAGCCGTATCTTTCAACTGAACGTAAACTAGTTAACCTTTCTATATTCCTTTAGACACACACAGCTAAGTTAACGTTTTCAGATTAGAGCAAAATCGCGCTCGGGTAAAAGCTAAGCGACCACCGATCGCGTAAAGGTAACTGACTGGCGCGGAATTAGCGTTTTCCGTTTGCGTGGGTATTGTAGTTCTATTAACGAGGTGATATAATTGGTGTAGAACTAGAAATGAGGTGATTGAACTACACTTCCCGAAATCCACTAGTACTTCAAATTTTACGGCTCCCAGTTCAACAGCAGATACATTTTATAGGCCATATAATCGATTAGGGAACAGCGGTATCAACACTGACAAAATGTCTTGGGGGACACATCTGAACATAAAATGTTATAAATTCGTGTACCTTGTTAATTACAAGTTAAGTCTTTTGCTCCAATATATAGATCGCGTCACTATTCAAACGGTTTTTACTTAACTTTGTTTTATCGTATTTAATTACATTACCGTACTTCATACACCGAACGGCTGTATATGTTAATTTGGACACCTCCAACCTGACCGCCACCTGACGCTGTCCGCATATTTGGGTTACGTAGCCTCCTTGCGTGCTTTCCGCCCCCTCCCTCCTTGTTGGAAGTTGGATTGCTCTGGGATAGATTAAGTGGCTCCTCCTGCCTGGATTCCGCCATGTTCGGGTCTGATCTGTTTTGGGGAGTGGGGTTTTGAGCGCTACGCTGGAGCGCACATTTCAACTCAGCTTGGCGCAAAATGTGCGCCTGTCCGTGCCAGTCGGATACCCATGTGCATATTGTGACGAAGAGAGGGCCTTAAGTGTGCGTACTGCTCTGTGGTCAGGGGACTGGACACCGTGCGCCCAGAAAACCGTGTTTTGACGACCCGACAGGGGCTCGCTGCCCTCCGAGCCCCGCTCGCCGCCGGTATGTTTTCCAAAAAACCCCACGGTGATGTGAGGAAGTCCACGCAAAAGGTGCTAGACCCGAAGAAGGATGTGCTGACACGCCTGAAGCATCTGCGGATAGTGATCGGTGAGTATGAGAGGTCGGCTGACGGTGCCGTTTATAGCAACAGAGGCAGGTGGCTCCAATCCCAACATCGCAATTAAACCCTAAGGCTAATTGCTCATCCGCACGAGACTCATAATAAAACACGCCAAGTTCCCCCGTTAAACGCAGATGTAGGATGACTGGGTCACGCCAGTGTCATATTTATCTGGTATAAGGACATAGGTGTTATGGGCTGCATCATTATCCAGTAATAATAAATAACTGTAGTGTTGAGGTTGTTTGAGGGCGATGCAAAGATATGCAGTAGCTCGCCAGCAAGTTGGAAGTTGCTGTTATTGTGTGTGTGTGTGTGTGTGTGTGTGTGTGTGCGTGTGCGCGTTCGTTCAAATGTCCCTGGCCTGCTTTCTGTCGGAATCAAACATCCGGGAGGGGTGCTTGAGTTAAACGTCCTTTAATGAGTGAAAGTGTGAACCATTTGTTGTGCTGAGCATCAGTTACACAAGTGATTAAGACTCGCAAAGCTGCGAGTGCACTGAGATTTGGCCTGGATTAAACACAGTAACCACCTGGAAATAAAAAGTCACTTTTGCAGATGATAGTGGGCCACTAGTTATTAGCCGATAGCCCTGCCAACCCATCTCACATCGCTCATGGCTTTTTCTGTTTACACTGTGCCATGTTTGTGCTGTGAGGCTATGCAGTGACATGTTTGTGCTGTGAATCTATGCAGTGACATTGTGCTGTGAGACTACGCAGTGACATGTTTGTGCTGTGAATCTATGCAGTGACATTGTGCTGTGAGACTACGCAGTGACATGTTTGTGCTGTGAATCTATGCAGTGACATTGTGCTTGTGAGACTATGCAGTGACATTGTGCTTGTGAGACTATGCAGTGACATTGTGCTTGTGAGACTATGCAGTGACGTGTTTGTGCTGTGAGGCTATGCAGTGACATGTTTGTGCTGTGAGGCTATGCAGTGACATGTTTGTGCTGTCATCGCTTGAGACTAGACTTGTCCGTACTTTTGTGAAAGCTGGAAAACTCGAATCACCATTAACATTTCTGGGAGCTGCCATCCATAACAAGTATTTTATATGACTGAATGTCCCTTAGGCTTGTTATGTGCTCTCATAGAGCCTAGATGTGTTTCCAGGAGGCAGATGATCGGCTGGCACTGCTTCAGGTTTTTGTTTGGCTGATGGAACAAGTCAGGTCAGTAGCGTATGAGGTGATGTGAAAAGGCCGCCAGTCGGATGAAGCTGTTTTCTGTGTCATGTGACCGGGCTCCGGCTTCAATCATGGCTCTCTGGATGGCTGGGGAGCAGACTCCGACTGTAATAACATTCTTCTGTTTAATCAAGCGATTGTCAGCAACACGAGTAACAAACCAAAAAAGTTTGTTTGGACAGTGAGCAGGCCGGGGTCCAGGAACTGTCACTTGAGGTGTAGAAAGGTTTTGTTTTCGAGTCCCAAGAAGACCATGTTGTACTTCCCAGTGTCCAGCCTTTTAAATATGGCGTGTATCTCAGAGATGATTTCATTGCTTCTCTGCCTGGCAGGAATGCAGGAAGGGAAGCTCTGTGGTGAGACCATGGTGCTCTGTGAGAGATTGGGCGTGCCTGCTCTGTGAGGGATCGGGCGCTCCAGTGTAGGGCGTGCCTGCTCTGTGAGGGATTGGGCGCTCCAGTGTAGGGCGTGCCTGCTCTGTGAGGGATCGGGTGCACCAGTGTAGGGCGTGCCTGCTCTGTGAGGGATCGGGCGCTCCAGTGTAGGGCGTGCCTGCTCTGTGAGGGATCGGGCGCACCAGTGTAGGGCGTTAATCATGCTCATTGTCATCTTTCTAGTCAGGAAAGACAAACTATTATTATTATTGTTGTTGTTGTTATTATTATGATTATGATTATCCATCCATCCATTTTCCAAACCGCTTATCCTACCGGGTCGCGGGGCACACTCACGCACCACTCACTCTCACATGCTCACCTACGGGCAATTTAGCAACTCCAATTAGCCTCAGCATGTTTTTGGACTGTGGGGGGAAACCGGAGTACCCGGAGAAAACCCCACGACGACATGGGGAGAGCATGCAAACTCCGCACACATGTGACCCAGGCGGAGACTCAAACCCGGGTCCCAGAGTTGTGAGGCAACAGTGCTAACCACTGTACCACCATGCCGCCCCGATTATGATTATTATTAATATTATTATGTGATTTCTGTAAGGTGCTTTGGATAAATATATGCTAAACAAGCATAAGCCTAACATAAACATAAGCTTATCTACTGGCATATTAAAGGCGAATTTGGATCTGAAACTCATTAACTAGTGTATAAGAACATCAGAGCAGAATATGTAACATACACAGTAATATAGTCAAAGGATAAAGAGAGAAAGCTTTAGAACATGGGTGGCCAATCTTATCCGCAAAGGGCCGGTGTGTGTGCGGGTGTTTGGGATACCTTTTAGGTCAGCTGTTCTCACTCAGGTGTGAGGACTCTTCCGCCAATCAGTCCTCTAATTAGTAATCAAATTAGGGAGTCGCAGCGAAAACCTGCACACACAGCGGCCCTCTGCGGATAAGATTGGCCACCCTTGCTTTATAAGATAATTACTAAACCACAATCAGATTAACTTTGCAAACAAAGGTGAAGGGGCCTGCACTGCATTGGTGCGAAGTGGGTAGAGAAGGTGTAATGTTACCAGAGGTGGAAATTTCAGGTCCAGACAGCACAAATCCAGACCAAGATTTTGTTTCAACCAACCAGTTGAGTATGAAGAGTCACAGTCACAGAGTACTCAACTGGTTGGTTGAAACAAAATCTTGGTCTGGATTTGTACTGTCTGGACCTGAAAAAGCTCTGTGCTGATATCAATGTTAGCGCATTATCAAGTGTTATATACAATAATACACCTGTATCTGTGGGGGATACGATCCATGACCTACCGCAATGATCCGAAACATGCATACTTAGTGAGCACAATAAATGACTTTGTTTTTCGAGTGCTTAAACCCCTATGATAAAGTTAAATTTATAAATTACTCAGACTGCAGTTACCAAATCACTGGATCTGGGGCTTCCACTGTACTGCTCTAGTGAACTTCCTAGCCAGCAGTAATGTTAGCTAGATAACTAAGAGTTAACTAAACTACTACTAGCAAAGATCCTTATTCAACACAACATTACAGCAAACTACAGCGACGAAAGACACATTTTAACAAGAAGGAGCTTTTAATAAGAATAAGGTAACATTCCTCCTCCACTTTCACAGGCGACTACAAATGCTTTGCAGAAGAATATCTGATGGGATGAATGAAATAAACGTGATTGGCAGATTCAGATGGTGCAGGCTAAAGTTGATCAATTGGGTGGGCAGAGCAGAAATTTGGGTGGGCATTACTCACCCCTGCCCACTTCTACATCCGTCCGTGGGGCGTATAGCAACTCATTTTCAGTTCTGTCATTTGTACCTCTTTCCAGTCACAGAACACTTTATTTTGAGACTTGTTTAAGTGAGAGAAGATCTTGTAACTTTGGGGGAAATTTAAAGTTTAACAATTTCTTTTATTATGAAAATAAAATTCTGCATTGAAGATAAGCTGATCTTTGCTTGTAAATGCTGTCAATTATAGTTCTTAGAAAGCAAATCAGAATCAGCAAAACCGGTTCTGGCAGGTCACACTTGCAAAAAAAAATCAGAATCGGCCAAGAAAATTGCCATCAGTGCATCTCTAGATTTTCACGAATAATTGTGCATCCCTATTACACACTACACACTGCATCCCAAAAGGGATCCCAACTGGTTACTGAGGATGGATGGATGGTTCAATGGATGGATAGGTGGATGAATAATGGATATTAGGTGCTTCTTTAATCAGTTTTCCTTCTGAACATTGGCTGCTGCTGTTGGCTGCGGCTTCCGTACACATCCTGGGCTTGAAAGGTCCATGGTTCCCCGCAGTTCCAACTCTATGGGGACTTGGCCGCACATACCGTACTGTGGCTATCAAAGTGAGCCTGGATGAGTGGTGCCGAATGCCGCCCGAGCGTAGCGTGTCGCGTCGCATCGCTGTTCTTCAGAAGCAGTGCAGCGCGCTCCGTGGTCACGAGCCCCAGGTTGGGAGGAGTACCCAAGGCTAGCGGCAGGAAGCCGCCTATGTGGAATGTGTAAACATTAGCTTTAGGAAACGCCTCGGGCTTCGCCGGGCCATCCCGCTCCATCTGATAGCGTGGATCGCTTTGTTCCATCTCAGGACAGGATGCCGCAGTGTACGTCAAACGCGGCAGCCTTCCCCAAGGCCTCTTCCCACACTGCACATGGTCACAGGCTGCACTTGCTAAATGCAAGAAAAGCAGGAGATCGTCGCCGATGCTGTTCCCAGGCGTGCCTCAGGAGATTTGAGAGCTTTATGTTTGGGGATACTTGATTTACATCAGACAGCAATATGGAGGGGGGAGGGGGGTGATCTGCTGCACTGGCATCTATCAGATAGAGGTGTGGGCCCACTGGGGGCCCGCCTCAAGGGTGACCTAGGTCAGCTGGGCAGTTTTAGTGGAGCTGATTGGCTGTTGGATGGTGAAGGGGGTCTAGTATGCTTTAAGTGATTTCAAGGTTTCCCTATCCATAGGCCTTTTAAGCAGGCCCTTAGATCTCCAGGAGGGCATTGCTGAAGCATCCCAGGGTCCTTTGGGGGGTTTTGGCCTGAGCGCTGGCCTGAAGGTGAAGTTTCAGCAAGTCTCTCCTGCAGCTTTGGTTCCTCTGCTCCCGTTCGCTCACGCGGGAGTCGCCGCGGTTTGAATGCAGCCTGCTCCATCAAAGCATTTCCTATGTTTTTCCCGTCACAGAAAATTCCGAATCGGTCGACCTGAAGCATTTCTTTGAGCAGAACTACTCCCACATCTATTACGTTTTCTTTGAGAACTTCGTGACGATTGAAGCCACCCTGAAGCAGAAAGGTAAGCTCAGGTTCTGCCCACACCAACCTACATCCCCTTTAGCATGCATCAGTTCTTGATGTCCTCTACAATAGTGGTCACAATTGTGGAAACACTTCTAATTTTTAGAGATTGCAGAACTTCATTCCAGTTACTGCCCTTAATTAAGTCTAATGTATATTCGTAAACATTCTTTGATTGCTTATAAAAATCACTGCCAATATTCCTGTAGCAATTTTTAAAGTGTAATGTGCCATAAATGGTAGGTGCTTCCATAATTTTGGCCACTAAGGTAGCTGAGCTTGGGAATCTACCTTCCTCTTTATTTTATGACCTTTTTCTATGTACTGCCTCTACGAGAACAGTAATGTGGTAATGATTTGCAAACAGTAATTGGGGAAAAAACAAGGAAGTATGAGAGGTGAGCAAAGGGAAATTACGGAGAGAATGAGAACAGGAATCCATGACGACTAGCAGCCCATGCGAGTCAGACAAAAGTAATCAAAGACAGAGTCAAACAAGAATTAGAAAGGTGAGGGGCATTGTATGGGGAATCTGTGATTGATTACCCCGAATGCTGCATTATAAGAGTGTAAAATCAGTGTTGAGGAGGCTGTTAGTCCACTGTGCTGTAATCTAGCCTAAATGTTTAAACAAAAAGCAGTAAAATGGCATGAGGCCCAGGTGACGCTGGTGATGTCACTGGGCAGTTAATGATAGGACACATGCATTTACTCCAGTGTTTGGGAGGAGAGCGAACAGGAGAGCAGCACGCGGCTGTCGCATCTAATTCTGTTTTCACCCCCATGGCTTGTACCCTGAATGGTTTTGTTACCGAAATAGCCAGTCCCTCCTGGCCTCGTCCCAGGGCAAAGGGTTAGGCGAGACCCATGAAAGTCTTAGCAGCTTTTAGCCATTAGCCTGCTAGCCTGAGGCCAGAGATGGCCAGCTGTGTGTTTTTCTCATTAACGGGAGTTCGGAGTTGCTGTGTTTACAGTGTCCGCCCTGCCTGTGTTCCAGGTCACAAATCGCAAAGGGAGGAGTTTGACTCTATTCTCTTTATATTTGAGGTAAGAGCAGACCCCCCCCCCTCCCCGGTTGGCCAGGCCCATCCTGGGTCACAGTCAGACATCTGTACACTGTTATGTGCCTTGTGATGTCGCAGGGTGTCTGTCTTCTTCTCCGATTCCATTTCTCTCATGCCGTTTCCTTCCTCCACTGCTCCGCTTTCCTCCTCCTCTCGTTCTCCGTCACCCTGTCTTCCTCTTCCACTCTTTCTCCCTCTCTTTCGGTCTCTTTCCTTCCTCCTGTCTGTGACACGTGGTATTTATAGAGGCTGAAGGCTTTCTCTATGCGCACGATATGAGGTGACCAGCAGGCACCACACAGCACCACTGACGGATGTCGACACCCACGGCTCCCGGCGGGGTCACTTGCATGTGCTTCCTCAGGCTACAACTTGAGGCACTGTTGTAGCTGGTACAGCCACCATGGCAGCTCCCAGTAGCTGTAGGGTGCATGTTTAGCATCATCTGAGGCTGGCAGAGCAGGGCTTCCCTATTCTTACCCTCTGACTGTGTTTTTGTCATGTGACCACTCAGCTTGGCCTGGCTGCATGGGCGGCCCTCACTATAATGAGAACACGGCCCCATACAGCGTCGTGCTGCTCCCATAGCGCATGGAGAGATGGGCCTTCAGGTACATCGGACAGAATGCCGTAAAGCACAAACGCTGTGTAAGAGGCGTGCCTGTCCCTTGTGTTCCAGAAAATACTCCAGCTGCTCCCGGAGAGAATTCAGGGGCTATGGCAGTTTCACAGCATCGGTAGGTATTCTGTCTGTGCCTCCGACCGTCCATATGGGGGCGCCCTGCGCACACACGAGTAAGACCCCATTGCTGACTATAGCTGGACATGTTGCATGTATTTTTTTATTATTATTATTTTTTTAAATCCATATTTCATTGATTTTTGAACACACAGAATACAATGACGTTACAGAACAAGACAAGGGAACCCCAAGATAATACAGGACAGCGTAATGCGTTACAGAGCAAACAGATTAAAAAAAGGCTCGATCAGGAAAATAATGCTTGCAGTGCCATACATACAGTAACATGCCATTCAGTCTAGCAAATCAACCCACACGCAGCCCTACACACGCACATACCTATCCAAGTAAAACTGCGGCAAATAACGTCGCATTCAGTTCCATATGGAAGCGTTCCACTGAAAGGTTGGCCTCCCCCCATGCACTAGATCCTTCATTTTCAAAGATGGTCTAAAACTGGTCGGCAAATTTTACAAAAAAGTTCATCATTCCCCCTAAGAATACAGATCTCTGTCAGAAGTACCTTGTTAATTTCTCTGTACATGATGCATGCTTTTTCCATTTCCGAGTCGGGCTAATTGCGTTAGCCTACCCTGTACCCTGTCAGGCCGCTCCAGGGCGGTCTCTGGCCAAGGTGGTCTCTCCTTTCTCGCTGCGAGTAGCATAGCAGCGGGGTACAAAGACCACCGAGAGTAAGAAGGAGAATGCCAAGGGCCTGGTTACGAGATGTGTCCAGACCTGACCGAGACCTCCGACACGGCCATGACTGGCTCCCAGCAGCCTGGGCGATGGCCTATGTGAACAGCTCTCCTCTTTGCTCACAGGGCTGATCCTGAAAAAGCTACTCCACAGTGCCAACTCCTTGAAGGTGCGTTCTCACCGCCAGCCAGGCTCTGCACTCCATCCTGCTATATATTAGCTGGCTAATGTACAGACTACAATCCACAGACTGTTACAACACATTGAGTTACTTGCACTAGTTCTGTCACCACGTTTAGTCTGCTAATCCAAGTCCCTTTTCCCTTTTACATCTAATTGTACAGTATGCAGTTTGCCATTACACCCAATCATTAGCCTAACGCTAAATCTCAAACCGTTACATGCAAGCATAAGTCTAATGCTATGTCTTATTCCAGTAGCCTAGTGATAAGCTCTCATGCCATAGAACTGTAATTAGCTTAATGCTAAATCTTGCACTAATGCATGAAGTGATTAGCGTCGTGCTAATTCTCGCGCGTCACTCTGCTAGATCCGGCGGGAAGGTTTGCGCCTCTTCCTGCTGTGGATGCAGGCACTGCAGACCAATTGCCAACAGGAGCAGCTCTGGCTCTTCGCCTGTCTGATTCCTGGCTTCCCAGCTCCCATATCCGAGCACGGCCCACGGACACTGGACGGACTGATCAACCCCCCACTTAGCCTCCAGGACAGTAGGTGTTCTCGTTAACGGGTGTTAGTGGTTACCATGGCATCCTCCAGGTCGAGGGTAGCTTCACTCTTCACTGGCTGCACATCATTTCTTGAGAGATTTTATCTTTGTCCAAAACCTGCAGTACTACTGTTATCAGGGACCAGCGTCAGTCACTCTTGATCTGCATTCCTTCTAAGGATGTCAATAAGCTTGACTTCTCTAAACACCAGGAACCTTTCGTGGATGCTGCGCCTTTGCGGCGGATGTCCTGTATTCACCTGCCGTTCTTTTATTCCTTCTACCTTTTTTCTACCGTTTTTTTTCTCCCCTCACAGACCAAGTCACTCCTGAAGAGATCAGCCCCCTGGTGCCTCCCCAGTCTGGAGACAAAGGCCAGGAGGACCTCACCGGATATTTCCTAGAAGCACTTTTGAAATACATGGTAAACCAGGTACACCTCTGATTCTTACTAACCTGACTAATGGTTTGTGGATGTACGTGCAAGCTGATTGAGGCTCACATGTCATGGCTTCACCTGCTGTTGGAAATATCTCTTTTTTTTTTGTGAGATGGTGACATTTTCAAGGGCTCACATGGGCATCTGCCATGTCTTTACAGGCTAAGAGTCTGGAGTGGAGATGCAAGGAGAACCACGAGAAGGGCTTTGCCTTTCTGTTCGGCATGTTTAGGAAGTATTACCTCCCACACATCTTCCCCAACTTCGCCAAGGAGACCAGTCTGTACAACCCTATTCTGGGTATGAACTGCACTAAGGCTAGTGTGTCTGGCAGGGAAGGTCATTTTCGTTGGGTTGTGTTTTTTTATCTTTATTTCTGAATGGATTGAATAACATTTGATGGACAGGTCCTCCAGGACTTTCTTGGAAGGGTCCGTATGTAGAGTTGTATGCATATGGACCATGAAATCACTTATACGTTGACCCCTCTGCCTGTCTCTCAGAGGTTCCACACATGAGACCAAAGCCCCATTACCTCATCGTAAAGCGAGACCAAGAGACCAACGAAGCTGTCTATTGCGTCAAGGAGATGTTCCTGAACGCAAGGGTCATCTTCATTCGCTGGTTGGTGTCCTTCTGGCTAGAGCCCCGTCCCAGCAGTGGGACTCACATCCCTGGGGTGGAAGGAGACAACGTGCCAAAGAACATCCAGGTAGGATGTCTGTCCATGACAGACCACACTGGCTCTCTTTCCAGGACTGCAATTGTCATCATCCTTGTCTTTAGACTCTAGAAGCAAAGGTAACAAGCAGGAAAGTAGCTTCTTTGCCATGGAAGAAACCCATTCAGCCAAATGTGACGTCTATGTCCTTCAGAAAGCAGCGGCGGGGTTGGCTGCAAGGGAGGAGAGCGTGACTCGGGGCCCCGATGGACTAGAGGGAGTTGGGGAGCCGGAACAGTCTCACTCGAACACCAGCACCCTGACAGAGCGGGAGCCCAGCTCCTCGAGCCTCTGCAGCGTGGACGAAGAGCACCTCACTGACATCGAGGTGCTGCGCAAGGTCTTTTGCTCCTCCAGGACCAACGTGAACTTCATCACCGAGGTGTTCCGACAGGTAGACCCCGCCGTATCCTCCGCACAGCTAAAGTAAGTGGGGTTCTGTGCAGGAAGCTGAAAGTCTGCTCGCCCCCGCAGGCCTTCCTGCTCCCCATGTGTGAGGCAGCAGCCATGAGGAAGGTGGTGCGTGTCTACCAGGAGTGGATTTCTCATGAGGACAAACCCGTCTTCATGAGGGAGCCAGAAGAGGAGCCATGCCTGCCTGCTTCAGCCGCCACTTCTAATGAGGAACATGCTGATTCTGGGCAAAATCTGGAGAGGGAGGAGGTGAGGTGGCTGAATTGAGCTGCTGAGAGTTTGCACACTGTCCTGCCAGAAGAGAAATTAGTAATGAACACAACGACCTTGGGCCTGCTGAGAAGATTCTCTGCTCCTTTCATGGCTTCTTCAGGGTGCTCTGAATGACGTGGATGTCTCTGTTTGCAGGACAAAGCACTGAAAGGCTCCAACTGGGCACACGGCTCTTCCTGTAAGGCAGTAGAAGAAAGCGTGTGTGCAGGAATGCAGGCCAGTTTGCAGGTAGCTACTTCTCAGCTGTTTTAGAACACATGCTGGATGCAGTCCTCTAACACACCACTGAGCCGAGCTCTCTGTCCACCTTCAGGTCTTTATCACCAACTCTTCCAACGTCTTCCTCTTGGAGCCCGCCAACGATGTGAAGGTTCTCTTGGAAGAGCATGTTGATATGTGCAAGCGTGTCCTCAATATCTACCGCAGCCTGGTCATGCATGAGACCATGGACCAGAAGACCTGGTACTGGCCATCCGCACATGCAAATGACACGAAGCTCACGGCTTCACACTAGGAAGAGCTAACCTCACCGAAATAAAGTACCTTGTCCTGAGAGGTGGGAAGTTCAGATCCAGACAATAAAAATGGTTGAAATAAAATCTTGGTCTGGATTTGTACTTTTTGGATCTGAACATTCCACCTCTGTTTGTCCTTAATACTCCACTAAGAGCTGATCCAGCCCTGTGCACACAGTGTGCTGGCCATACAGCCTGACCTTACGTAAACATAAGCACAAGCTACTAATCTGGACTTGGTTAGACAGACCTGCTGGTGGATGTAACGGCATCGTAGCTTATACTGCTTATGGGCTCCAGTCACACAAAGTCACACAGACAAAGCAACAATGGCTGATCTTGACGTCTTCTCCCAGGGAGCAGATCCTGCTGGTGCTTCTCAGGGTAACAGAATGTGTGATGAAAAAACCCCCATCCATCATGCCCCATGGGAAGAAGAACTGCACTCTTTCTGGGCGGCTGGCAGGGGCAATCTTTCAGGTATCGGCGGGGGGGGAAGCATGCATCACCTAAATAATGCTGAAGTTTAAGCGTGTGTTACTTAGCTTCTCCTACTTCTGCATCACCTGCCTGACGTCCAGTTACTATAGAGCAGGTGGAAACTTAAGCATTCACTGTGGTTGACTTGACCCCTTATGCGTCTAATTGTGCCATGTGGGGACCTTCCCAGTGGGGTTGGGGGCTGGTGTTCCTGAATCGTGCCCCTATCCCCGCAGACGCTGATTGTGGCCTGGATTAAGGGCAACCTAAACGTGTACATCTCACGCGAGCTGTGGGACGAGCTGCTCCAAGTGCTGTCCTCTCTTACCTGCTGGGAAGAGCTGGTCACGGAGTGGTCCCTGACCATGGAGACTCTGACCAAAGTGCTGGCACGCAACCTGTACAGCCTGGACCTCGGCGAGCTGCCCCTGGACAAGCTTAGCGAGCAGAAGCAGAAGAAGAATAAGGGCAAAGGTGCTGGGCCGTGCTGGGCTGGGGCAGGGTGGGTCATTGGGGGGGGGGGTAATCATTGGACTTAATGGCTGAATGCCACCACTAGGAGGCGCTCACGAGGGACAGAAGCTATCAGTGGATCGGTCCTTCTCCAAGGGCTGGAGCCGCGACCCGCCGGGACAGGTGCTGATGCGGCAGCGTAGCGCCACCACGGCTGGCTCCCCGGGCATCGAGAAAGCCCGCAGCATCGTCCGCCAGAAGACTGTGGGTGAGCAGCCAAGCCGAACGAGAGCAGTTAGCGGTTTATATGTGTGGTGCAGAGGCAGCCGGCAGGATCTGGAAGACGACAGCAAAGCTCACCACCTAATACTTGTGCACTCTGGGTGTGAGTAACAGGTTATCAGACAGAAGCAAGGCTCAGGACTTGGTGATGTAGTTTAATGTATGTTGTTTTGTTCCTACTAAAGAGCGTCTTTAAGGACAGAGAGGGGCTGGCCTTTGGCCTCTGAGCAGAGCCATGATGGACACAGACAAGGGCCCGGCAGAACCCTCCCACAGTGCCGTCCGCCTGCCCTCTGTGGCCCTTCTCTCTGACTAACGGTCTCACGTCTGCCTTGCGTGTGTTTTCCTCACTTTCTCTCTCCCTCTCTGAAGCGCTGCGGAGCTGCTCCACAGGCGACAGCCTCCTGTCTTCAGCCTTTATCCGCAGCGCTAAAAGCGCCCCAGTTCTGATCCACCCTCTTCACCCTCTCCTGCCTGATTCTGTCCTCACTCCCCTAGCTGACGAGTTGTCAGGTAGAGCGCCCTCTGCTGGTAGCTATGTGTCACCGCATGTCTTCCCTGTCTCCGTTTAGTTTTTTTCCCTTTGCTTTCTTTCGGTATGCGTTTGACGTGTTCCTTTGCATGTCCCTGTGTGTTGTGCGCTGCCTTCATTCTCTTGGAAATGCCGTGGGTCCATGCTGTCCCATGTTGGCCACCTCCAAATAACATCTGTCCTTATCTGTCTCGGTTACGGACAGCGGTGAAGCTGGCTGGTGAGATGCCTGTAGGATGTTTGGCGCCCACTTTCCTCTCCATTTTTGTTTGCTGTGGATTTTGGTTTGCACTGCTGAAAAATTGCCATTAAAGGCATAACAATCTTGTGACCCAATCTTGTGATGTTTTTTTCAGATCTGGAAGACCCTCCCATGATCGTCCGTGGTCCTCGCACTCGGCACTTCTCCCAGGGTGAGGACACGCCCCCCTCGGAGGTATTCTCCACCCCCGGCGAGGAGCAGCCCCTCCCCCGCAGCAGCAGCACCTCAGACATCATGGAGCCCTTCATCACCGAGCGGGTTAAAGGTGCCCTCCCTGTCCCCGACAGCCCGTCACATGCCACTCTAGACGTGGGTGATAGCATCTATGATCATCTGTGCCAAATGGGGGGGTCTTCAGGGGGGCCCCCGGCCAGGCCTGTGCCTAGCCTGCCCCCCCAGGGTGAGGCATGGGAGGGCTGGGGGGACGAGGAGGAAGAGGAGGAGGAAGATGATCTGCTGGCCTCACTCAGAGAGTACCTGCAGCTGAGCGGGGTGGGGGACAGTGAGCAGGCAGAGGAGCCCGATGCTGACAGGGCTGTGCCAGAGCAGGGTGGGGGCTCAGACGGTGCCGACACGGACGAGGGCAGCCCCGAACCGCCGGAGCCGCCTTCCTGCCCGGAGCAGTGTGCCGGGGTGGGTGTGGCCTTGCTCAGGCAGGAAACCGGTGACTGTGAGGCCGATCTGCTCCCCCAGGGGCCTCGCCCTCTGGGCCCCAGGCCCCTCAGGCCACGCCTGGGCCACGGAGGAGTCCGGAAGCGCCTTCGGGCGCCGCACGTGAGCTTCCGTCCCTCCACCGAGTCCGTGCAGTTCCACAACCCTCCAGAGGCCAAGGAGGCGCCTTGGAAGACCCGGCTGCGCAGGCTGGGCCACTTCAGTGGGGGCGGGTCCGGCCACGCCCTCCCGGGGGCGGGGCCTCAGTGCGGGGACCCTCTGGCAGAGCGGGAGGCGGCGTTCTCACGCAGGAGGCTGGTGCCTAGATCCAGGCCCCGCAGCCAGGAGGCGGGGTGCAGCCACGGGCAGCAGCAGCAGGGGGCGCTGGGTGGGGTGTATAAGTGTGTGGTCCATGCTCTCTCCAAGCCCAAGACGCACACGTCTCCCCCGCGGCAGAGCAGGCCCTCGGCCGAAGCACCGCTCAGGGAGCTCTACTCGCATGTTATGGGCTATTTTGGAAGGAAAGCAGCAGGTGAGGACCCCCGACCCCCCCCCCCGCCTCTCACCGAGGACGGACAGCGTCTCTCTGCTCTTCCTTCCCGTTTTTTTTATTTCTCTTTGGTTTTTCGCTGAATGCCGGTCGACTGTAAAGCTTTTCGTAAAGAAACAAGCCCCCCCCCCCCCCCACCCCTGCCTGCCGCCAAGGACCTCCGGCTTCCTGAGCTTCTGTGGGACGTAATCTGTGCTTTTTCCAGACCCCCCCCTTTCCATTTGGATGCTGCATGTGATCTCACAGCTCCCTCACACCAAGACGCGCAGCCTTAGCCCAGGACGCTTGCGGTTACAGGGTGGGTTGCGGAATAAGAGCTTAAATAGAGGATAAAAATGAGACAGGTACGCCAGCAGGTCTTCTTCACCCTCCGCTGGCCCCCTCCCCCTTTCTTCCAAAACATGGGATGACTTATTTTTTTGCTGTTTTTTTTAGCCTGACATTTCCGATTTTGGCCAGCAGAGGGCAGAGCTCACCCTTAAAAGCTGTCGGATGAGAATCGCTCTTGTCACAGGGTGATGTAAATACACACAGCTTAGCCGAACGCACAGCCAGGCTGACAGCTGACTCCTGAGCCTCTGGCTTGGCCTTATTCCCTTTCTGTGTACAGAAAGCTGTATCACTGAATATCTGGGCCATGCCAACACAAATTTACGGCGCAGGATAGATTTGTTAACTATGTTAACTACCGGTGGCTCTTGGCTGTTACTGCCTGAAGCTGCCGACAGCCAGGATGACTAGGTGTCGTGTCTGTGCGGGTCCAGACAGGAGCACATTATAGAAATGAGTCCTTTTGAAGGGTGATGGACTCCTTAGGAGAGGCGGGACTACCTGTCTGTTCAGGCTGCGAGCAACGCCTTTCTCTCTCTGCTTCGGGGAGCGATTCCTAACAGACTCACAGCCGCCCTCCCGCTTAACGGCCGTTTGGCAGTGGACCGACTAACCCCATCTCCGCCCACCCGCCTGCCCACTGTCCGGAGGCAGCATGGTGTGTCCCAATCCCCGCGTCGCCGGCTTCCCGGCTGGATGGCCGCTTCCTCCCCACTGATTCCTCTCAGTCGCCGGCCGGAGCGTGTTTGTGTCCATAGCTCTGCCGTCTCGCTGACATTCCTCACTTTCATACGTGGGGGGGTGTTGGTGGTGGTGGCGGGGGGGTAAAAATACCTATTTTGACAAAGGAGTTTGATGCTGTACAGCCCCGGCAGAGTGTGCACACAGAGACCGGCCTCACGGCGCTAACCGCCCAGATCGCCAGCCTGGCGCTTCCCTCACCCCAAGCCCTTTTCCCTCTGTCTTTCTGGGTCCAGCCACCAAAGAGGAGCTGGGCCAGAGCCTGAGGGCAGCCTCCACAGACACAGGCAGCAGCAACCCCAACATCAGCGACATGATGGATGAGTTCATCCAGGAGCGTTTGCGGGCCCGGAGTACCGCGGTGAGTCGCGGCCCGCTGGCCATCCGCTCTGGCCGGCGTGATGTCACACCCCATCATCTCCGTCCCTGCCTGTCTCCCTGGCCCGTTAATGGGCACGATTTAGCATGTGGTTATTTGCAAACAGTGGTCCGTCTGGACTCTCCCGCGAACCGGCCCTGTTGTTCCCGGCTACACAGGCCATCGCTCGGCGGGGGAGCAGCCCCGGCAGCCTGGAGATACCCAAAGACTTCCCGGACGAGCTGAATCGACAGGGAGCGGCGATGCGGCCCATTGACGACCCTGGTGTTCCCTCCGAATGGACATCGCCGGCGAGCGGCAGCGGCAGTGACCTCATCAGCTCCGACAGCCATTCGGACTCCTTCAGCGCCTTCCAGGAAGACTGCTGCAAGTTTGAAAGTGAGTCCCCTAGAGACCAGAGTGGGAGTGGCCGGTGGCTTGATCAGCTTCCTGCCTGACCTTACCCGCTAGCGCATGTGAACTTGAATGTATATATGCATGTGTACGCCTCTACTGATGAGGTTGTACTGGGGGCCAGATTTCAGCTTCGGCCCCGAGGCGTGCACCGTGGGCTCCCTGGAGCAGGACAGCCCGGCCGCCCAGGCACAGATGGCTGAGGAGCAGGAGCTGGCCAGCCTCACTACCCTGCACATCGACTCGGAGACCAGCAGCCTGAGCCAGCAGGGCCAATCAGCTGACACCGCCACCATTACTGGTGGGTTTGTGTGTATGTGTATGTGAGGGGGGCTGGGGAGTGTTTGTGAGGCCCATCATCTCGGTAGTTAACAGCACGTACCAATATGTCCCCCCCTCAGGCTCAGAGAGTGCCTCACCCGCACAGTCCCCTCGAGGGTCCCCCTCCCAGACCCCCTCCCAGACCCCCTCCCCTGCAACCCTCACAGAATCTATAGAGCACAGAGAGCTACAGCTGGACCAGAAGATGCACCACTCTGTCCTGCAGACCCCTGATGACCTGGGTGAGATGGTCCTATGGATGCACCACATACACACACACACACAAGTGGGAGTACTAATGGTTTGTTTTACCCTGAGGGAGGTAGGCAGGCGGATATTTTACCAGAGAGAATGAGAGTGAAGCAGGTGTTTTACCCTGAGAGAAGCAGGCAGGTGTTTTACCCTGAGAGGCAGGAAGGCAGGTAGGTGTTTTACCTGAGAGAGAGAAGGATAGAGAGGAATGTGTGTTTTATCAAAGACAGAGGGCAAAGTGGGTGTTTTACCTGAGTTAGAGAAAGAGGAATGTGTGTTTTATTTGAGAGAGAGTAGAGCAGGTGTTTTACCTGAGGAGAAAGAGTGTGAAAGAATTGGGTGTTTTTCTTGAGAGACAGGGGAATGAGTGTTTCTTTATGAGAGAAAGAGAGAGTAGTAGGTTTTCTTCTGAGAGAGAAAGGGAAACGGGTGTTTTTACCTGAGAGAGAGCAAGCGAGAAGCAGGTGTTTTACCCGAGAGAGGCTCGAGACGTTTTTTACTTGAGGATGTATAAACTGATTCTCCAATACCTCCCCTGTGCAGAGACCAGCGAATTCCCAACAGAGGACTGCAGTGTGATGGCAGGGGGCTCCCTGACTGGCTGGCACGCCGATGTCGCCACTGTGATGTGGAGGCGGATGCTTGGCATACTGGGAGACGTAAACTCCATCAAAGACCCAGAGATTCATGCCCAGGTGTTCGATTACCTGTGCGAGCTTTGGCAGAACCTGGCTAAGGTACGCATCCCCGGTGGAAGGAGCAGGTTGCCACCTGTAACACAACCTTGCGGCTCACTAAGTCCTCTGTACTCTCCCCCAGATCCGGGACAACCTGGGCATATCCAGTGACAACCAAACCTCTCCACCTCCACCATCCCTGATCCCCCCACTGCGCATCCTGACTCCCTGGCTGTTCAAGGTGATCACCGTCGCGGCCCTGTAGGTCATACATGGAAGGGGCTGGCCCGCTGTTACTGTCCCAGCTCTCGCTGATCCTCTCCCCTTACAGGCCACCATGCTGACAGACCGGTACAAGCAGGGCAAGCTGCACGCCTACAAGCTCATCTGCAAGATCATGAAGCGCCGTCAGGACGTGTCGCCCAACTCGGACTTCCTCACGCACTTCTTCAACATCATGCACGGAGGCCTGCTCCACCTGGACCAGGTTTGCTCTGGTCCTCTTTGGCCTCCTGGCTGCCTCGGGTTAAGTTTGGCACCAGCATTCGAAACCCTTTACGCTGCCCTGTGTTTCTGCCTCTTTTCCTCCCAGGACATCGTGAACACCATCATCAAGCACTGCTCCCCTCGTTTTTTCTCCATCGGCCTCCCGGGGGCCACCATGCTCATCCTGGACTTCATCGTGGCGGCCAGTAGGGTGACGGCGTGTTCTTCCCTCAATGTGAGCGTGACATCACGGTCTGTGACCGACGCCGGGTTGTAGTCTAATTCACAAGATCCGTCCAGCAGTGTTTAATTCACTGTAGGGGGTGTCCTCATTTTTGGAACAAGGGTCCCAAAATTTGTATGGTTTAATCATTTTTGCTTTCATCAATCAAATCTTACCAAAACTAGAATTTTCATACTCGTGCTAAAAATAAAGTATATTTTCAGCCTCACAACCTCTCCAACCCTAATTCTCCACCCTAACTCTGTCATCCCTTTTAATTAATTTTAACAGAAATGCAATGCTGTCTTCATCTCAACTTCCAACTGTAACGTTGTATTATAACATTCTATTCTACATAGCAGTTTGTGATATCGCCACGGTCAGGTCGGGTTGGGGAGGATGCACTGGTGCAGCGCATTGCCACGCCCACAACATGATGAAACACCCCCCCCCCCCCTCCACCTGGCTGACATGTAGTCCAGTCCCCCCCCCCCTCCAGAAAGGCTCCAGAAAAAAAACTGACTTATCTTTACTTACACAATGACAAATCACATCACAGACAGAAGAACGTCTTGGCATCTTTCAAACGCTCTCACAGCTGCTTTCTGGTGTGCCTAAACCGCCTTGCTCACACCGGACACCCAGAGCTCCTGCTCACACGCCGTGCTCCCCTCTCCCAGGCCCCCCGTGTGGAGGCCCAAATCCTCCTGGGTTCCTTGGTGTGCTTCCCAAACCTGTACGAAGAGCTGCTCGCCCTGCATCCCACCACCGCCGACGTGGTCGTCACCAAGTTCAGGGACGTCAAGGTAACTGTGGGCGGCCTGCGTGGTTGCCATGGCGCCCCGCAGGGCTCATTTCCGTAATGAGCCATCGGCATGCGGGGCCGCAGTAACGGATCCGCTGTCCTCATTAAGGCACTAATGCCATGCAGGACAGCGTCCCGCGTCCGAATGGGGAAATTCGCATGATGCCATCTGATGGCCGGAGCCTCGTTTTGCATGACAAGAGGCGACTTAAATCTGCCCGTGGGCCCTCTGGGCGCCGTGTTTATTGGATAAATAAAAGATGAGCGTGACTTGAGAAAACAGACCAACAGAGGAAGCTGTTAACTGTTTATGGGGTCTGCCGACGGAGTCGCACAGGGCTCTGCCTCCTCTTCTGTGTTGTCTGCCTTGTGAGTCATGCAGACGTTAGCTGGTGCAGGTGTGAGTAGATGTGACCATAAGGCTGCACGTTCCGAGGCTGAGAGTCTGGGGTTTTGTGTCGGGGCGGCAGGTCTGAACCCCTCTGTGTCCGTTCCCGTCTCCATAGGAACACATCATCAAACATATACTGCAGTCTGCCCGGGAAGAGCCCTCCGCACCGGCCAGGTATGCCTTCTGCCCCCCCCCCCCCACCCCCGTCGGCGAAGGGTCAGAACATCTCGCCCACAGCCCCCACTCTGCCCGACCCGCTCAGCCCGAATCTCGCCGAAGCGGTCGGCGGGCTGCGGATTAGCAACTCCGGCCTCCTCGTGGCCGTGACGCGCCTCGCAGCCACACGGAGGGGCAGCTGGGACGCGAGAATCCGGGGAGGGAGAATCGGGGCATGTTTGGGCTGCCATGGCACTGGCCCCTCTCCCACCATCTGCTCCCCCCCCCCGGAGGGTCTGCCAGGACTTGGGAGGCTCTCTTCACACTCAGATCTCAACATGTGGATGGTCTCCATGTTTTCTGCGGCGCTTTATGATGGCCAGCGCGGCCCCTGCTTGGCATGACGTAGCCTTTTCATGGCCCTGAAGCGTGTGCGATTCCCCTGTCCGCAGGTGTGTGGCGCTGTGCAGCCTCGGCCTGTGGCTTTGTGAGGAGCTGATACACGACACACGGCACCCGCAGATCAAGGATGCTCTTAACGTGCTCTGCGTCACGCTCAAGGTAGGCACCCAAAGAGCCGACTCACCGGATGACCCCTAACTGCTGTTCTTTCACGCCGAAGGTCATGTGACCTGTAGAGGAAGCAAGTGCTCTTTGTTGCTTATGTGACCTGCCTGGTCTCTCTCTAGTTCCCCAACAAAGCCGTGGCCTTGGTAGCGACCGATATTGTGCACCTGCTCATCAACTATGTGGACAACCTTCAGAAGTTCCCCCCAGACACACCCAAGAAGATTATTGAGGTTTGTTTTCATGTTTGTTTCTTTGTTTGTTTGCATGTTTGTTTATGTGTCGGTTTGTTTGTGTGTTTCTTTGTCTGCATGCTTGTGTATGTGGGTCGAGGGATTTTCCTACAGTTTACAGAAACATTCTTTAAGCATTTGTTGTGGTTCCTCCAGGTCCTCCTTGCCACCATTACCCACCTGCTTCCTGCTACAGAGTCATCACCTCACGAGCAGGACAAGAGGGTAAGGGAGGCGTCCACACCCCCCGGTCCGGGAGAAGAAGCCTTTTAAACCGCTGACATCGTTAGGGCTTAGCGCTCCGTCTGCACTTCGCTAACCTGCACTATTGCACTTGTTCCTTCGCAGCTGGTGGTGGCATTGCTGCTCTGCCTGCTGGACTGGGTGATGGCGATGCCTCCCAAAGTCCTGCTGCAGCCCGTCCGCACCCTGGCGCCAGATAAGGTCCAAAAATCTGTCCTAAGCTGCATATTTAAGGTACGTGGCTCCCCAGTTTGGCTGGGCTACCTATTAACCGTCACTGCTTCTCTACACGTCTGCTGCCTGTAGCACAAATGCCTTCACCCTCCCCATCTGGCCACACCCTCTTCAAAAGGCACTCCAGAGACTAACCCCTGTTTCCACGTACAGCTTCGGCACACGTGTAGTGGGTGGAGCCAGGTAACTGTTCCTGGCTCTGACGCCTTGCCCTCGGCCCAACAGGTGCTGCACGGCTGTGTGTACGGTGCTCAGACCTTCACCAACCCCAAGTACTTCCCCATCCACCTGTCGGATCTGGCCAGCAGCGACTATGACCCCATGCTGCCCCTGGACAGCCTGAAGGAGCCGGAGCCTCTGCATTCGCCGGACTCTGAACGCTCCACCAAGCTGCAGCCAGTCACTGAAGGTGCCTGCTGCCACTTAATGCCTCCTCCTCCGCACCTTTCACACCCCCCTCCTTTTCTCTCCCTCCCTCTCTCCGGTCTTCAGCCTCCCTCTGCCTCCCTCCTCTGTCCCTCCCTCCCTTCTCTCGTTTTCTCCTTCTGCTCCTCTTTTCCATTTTACCGTCATTAGTCGTCCCTCCACAGCCCTGGAGGATCGCATTGTGTTTCAGGTCACCACGGCAACACCGTGTCGGTGGGGGTGGGGCGGGTGGGTGTTGGGGGCGCTCTCCAACCTGACCCTGTCTTCCCCTCTTTACCAGAAAGCTTGAAAATTTGAGATTAGGGTAATTCCCCTAAATCTAAGCAGGCCTCAGTATAGCTCTCTCTCTCTCTCTCTCTCTCTCTCTCTCACCTCTTGAGAGAGAGAGAGAGAGAGAGAGAGAGAGAACGGGTGTGAAAAGATTACTAGAGCACTTGCCCTTTAAATGTTCACCACCCGATTTAAGGGGGCGGGGTCAGCGTGTAACCCTAGTGATAAGGACCAGGGTGAGGTGGCATAGGCACCATGCAGTTAAAGCCCCTGAAGAAGAATCAATTCGCACTTCAGTGTTAGTCCCCAAATTGGAGGCGATAATGGGGCTGCTGGCGGAGGAAGCAGGTGAGCTTACCCAGGTAGCCCGCATCCCATACCGCTATCCTGCTGGTGGCAGCCCCGCAGTGCCACGCAGGACAATGCAGCTGGCGGCAGGGGGTCCGCGCTCGGCAGCATCTTCCACCAGGGGAGATGAGTAATCACCTGAGCCCTGTTTGAGTCATGCCTCTCGCTGCTGGGCTGCTTCTCTCCTCACCGTGTCCTTCTCGTCACAGAGGCCTCGTGGTCTGACCTGTGGTCCAAACGGTACCAAGCCGAGGTCAGACGCATGTAAAGGTCCTTGCACCTTGTAATGACCTATAAGGAATGTCTGCATGAAGGCAGGCTTTAAATATAGACGGAGACCTCCTAATGTCCAGATCTCACCTTGCCAGGGTGCAACGCTGCCTCCCTCAACGTTAACCTTTTGGTCTTAATGTCCCAAAATTTAGCAAAACATTCAAAAGAAATGCTTTGATAAGAGGTCAGTTTTGGGCTAAAAATCATGTGTTCTTGTTGATCAACTTTAATGTTAATTTTTATTAGTTCTGACCAGGCATTTATTTCTCAAGTGGATCCTTACCTGACGCCTATAGTTCTGTTCTGTGTTTTTGTGTTTTGACTTATTTTGATTTGCTGCCAAAATGTCGCCCACTAGCTAGACTGCTAGAGGTTTGATGTGTGTAAGGTGCAAGCTGTGAATAACTTCATATTTTAATACATTTTGGCAGCGACATTACAGACACATAAGCAAGATTGTTCCATGCAGTGATAAGCAATTTTGATGGATTTTAAAGTTTCATTTACATGTTTGAAAAAATTCAATAATTGAAAATATTTAACCATATCAGTTTATTTGGTATAGCTTTGAAGTGGTAATAAAACATGCCGACAAATTAATATACTGTATCTCTAAGACTATAATCATAAATGCATATGAAAATAACTAATGTACAGAGTGGCGTATTGCCTTTAATTGGTAACACATTTCGACGAATTAACATATTGCATTTTTAAGGTTTATGACCGCAAATTCATATATATAACTATATATAAACTAATGTGCAAAGTGGCTTATTTAAGAGCATCTCCCCCGCCCTCCTGACAGGGCTCCCTCCCTTCTGTGATTCTGACTTAACCCCTGCGTGGGGGGTGTGTTTGCCTGACAGACTCTTCCTCCAGGGGCCCAGTGCATGCCTGACGCCATGCTCCAGTGATTCGGCTCAGAGCGTGTCGAATTAGTGCCTCTGCATCGACCGGCCCTTTAACCGCAGGAACACTCCGGTCCTCAGGCCCGTGCGGTTAGCCGAGCGGCGTACGTGGTCGTTAACTATTGCTCTCTGTCTCCCCCTGCAGTCAAGAGCCGCATGCAGCGGGGTCTTATCCCTATAGCGGCTCGCACGGTCATCACACACCTGGTGAATCACTTGAGCCACTATCCAATGAGCGGCGGGCCTGCCATGCTCACCAGCCAGGTGTGCGAGAACCAGGACAACCCGTACAGCGAGAGCGCCGAGCTGTCGCCTGAGCTCTTCAGCAGTCCCAACCTGCAGTTCTTCTCGCTCAATGGCACCACGTTGCTGTCCAGCCTGCAGATCCGCGCGGAGGACGGCGTGCCGGGCGGGGGCATGTCTGCGGGGCTTGCCAGCACCAGCGCCTGCGTCCGCCTCATCGTCCGCGACATCTCCGGCAAGTACTCCTGGGACTCGGCCGTGCTCTACGGGCCGCCCCTCTGCCCATCTCCCTGCCCGCCCCCGCGTCCGCCGGGGCCTGTCCGCCATGCCGTAGACTGCTCTCATGGGGGCGATGTGCAGTGCGATAACGTGGAGGAGGAGGAGGAGGAGGAGGAAGAGGAGGAGAAGATGGAGGAGGAGGAGGATGAGATGGAAGGGGAGATTGAGGTGGGCCAGGAGGTGGTCATGGAGGAACCAGAGGAGCAGCCGGAGGAGGTGTGCGAGGAGGAGGAGCCAGAGGATGGCATGAGCCCACCAGCGCCACCTCAGGCCAAGCGCCGGTGCCGGGAGTCAGTGCCGTCCTGGGACTCGGCGCGGGACGGCGAGGATGCTCTGGACGAGATGCTGCAGTACCTGGGCAACAGCAGCCCGGAGTGCCTGCAGCGGGCCGGCGCCCCACTCAATGTTCCAGCCCCGCCACCCGCCTGCATCTCTGAGAAGCAGGAGAACGATGTCATCAACGCCGTGCTGAAGCAGTTCACGGAGGAGAAGGAGCTGGGTGCGCGGCGGGACGGCCGGCCCCACGTACGGGCACCGCGCCAAGTCGAGCCGGCCACACAGAGCCCCCAGTCCGCCTTCTACTACTGCAGGCTGCTGCTCAACTTGCTGGGCATGAACTCCTGGGAGAAGAGGTGGGTGCAGAGAGCCACAGGAGCCCCCTCCCCCCCCGCCCTAACCCGCCTCACCGTGTGAGGCCTAATGATGGGGAATCGTGGACCCGGGCGGGGAGTGACACAACGGGCCTGTAATGAAGGCCCAGCGCCCCCATTCATCAGAGGTCCCCTTTGTCAGGCTGCTTTGTGCAGCCCTGTTACATCACAGCTGCGCAGCACTGCCACACGCCTGCGAAATGGCTGCCTTTCAGCCGGGAGAATGAGCTCCATTACCCAGTCTAATGTGGGGTGGGGGGCAGGAAGGAGCGGCTCTATGTATTTTGCTCTGGGTCTCACGCCGTCATTAATACAGTGCATGAATCTGCAGGGATCGTTAAGTTATGTTTTTTTTATGGTTATGCCTATAATGTCGATCCCGTTTTATCACCACGAGCGGATCGCAGCCTCCCACTTCCGCCGATCTGCCCCTTCCCTGCTCCTCACAGCCTCCGTCTCATTTTTTTTGGTGAACAAGCAGGCGGTCGGCGGACTGTGGTTCTCCTCGGGACAGTAAATCCGGGTTGAGCTACCCGAGTAATGGTTCTCCGGCCCGCGTCCTCGGCGGGATCGCAGATGGAAATAAGAGGCTTCTTTCGGGAGTCTGTTTACGGCAGTCCTGCTAAGAGGATTGTGGGCTGTGCTGTCGCTCTGTCCTTAATTAGCGCCCCACCTCAGTGGATACGCTTACTGACAGGTTCGCCTCCTGCCGCTTGGTGCGCTGGGTCTGTTATTAGATAAACCCAGCTGCCCCCCCAACACATGTGATGTGTGCCCCTTCTAGGAGCAGCTTCCACCTTCTGAAGAAGAATGAGAAGCTGCTGCGGGAGCTGAAGAATCTGGACTCCCGGCAGTGGTGAGACTAACAGTGCGACATCTTGAGGTCGAGCAAGGCGGGGCCGTGTCTGAGCAGGGCGGGGCCGTGTCTGAGCAGGGCGGGGCCTTGTCTGAGCAGGGCGGGGCCGTGTCTGAGCAGGGCGGGGCCGTGTCTGAGCAGGGCGGGGCCTTGTCTGAGCAGGGCGGGGCCTTGTCTGACCTGTGTGTGTTTCTGTGTGTGTGTGTCTCGTAGCCGGGAGACACACAAGATCGCCGTGTTCTACGTCGCCGAGGGCCAGGAGGACAAACACTCCATCCTGTCCAACACCTATGGCAGCCAGGCCTACGAGGACTTCGTGTCTGGCCTGGGCTGGGAGGTAGGAGCGTGGCTTCAGCCAGGGCCACCTGCTTCTGAGGACCCAAGGCAGGGTCGCCCGTAAGTGCCTGTGCTTCTGACCGGCAGGTGGACCTGACCAGCCACTGTGGCTTCATGGGCGGCCTGCAGAGGAACCGCAGCACCGGCCCCAGCATGCCCTACTTTGCCACCTCCACTGTGGAGGTCATGTTCCACGTGTCTACACGTATGCCGCCCGACTCGGACGACTCGCTCACCAAGAAGGTGGGTCCCCTGGGGCTGCGATACGGTCACAGGCAGTGACACGATATGACGCACTGGGCAAATCTCACAAACAATACAAGACCGTCTCAGGCCGCTCCAATCCCCCCCAGGGCTGCCAGTCTTCATTCTGCCCCCCTCCCCCGCCATCTCCCACTGGGCTCCGCCTCCCCCCGTGACTGATTTGGCCCCACCCCCCCGAACCTGCCTTTCCTCCCGCCCCTGCTTTCTTGCTCCTGCCCCCCCTCCCTGCGTCGGTATTTGTCTTGCGGAATCTAATAAGGGTCATTAACGCTAACGATGGCTGGGGCCTGTCCTCTTGCTTCCGCTTGCATCCGTCTTCAGGCCCATGCGCTGATGACGTCGCAAGGCAGACGCATTAATACCTCACCTGGGTGTGCATGGGCGGGGGTGGGCGGAGGCGGGGCTCCCACTGAGTTCCCGGAACCCAATTGGATATGGGGTGTGAAATGGGCGTGTCCTTAGGTTTAGTGCCCCAGCGACAGTATAAGGGGACTGATGCATCGTGACTGATGGGGTTAATGAGGCCCACAGGGTGTCACCCATCCACTGCCCTACGTGTGACAGCCACGTTAAGGCCCCCCTTACGCAGGCCCGTCACTCCCCCCCTCCCGGACAGTCACAGAGTGATGGCACCGTTGTTTCAGATTGTGGCCCCCGCCTCTAGCCCCTTGATTTGATTTCCCAGACAAAACAACACACTAATCGCCTCTCACTAATCGCTTATCTCCTATCCCTCATTGCCCCTTTCCCGCCGCGTCGCAGAAATGACCCCCCACCCCCCCGTGCGTCTCGCAGGCCATGTCTACAGCCCCTGGGGGCCACTCGCCTGCTCTCGCCGCACACACCCATAATGCGGCCAAATTCGATTGTAGCATGGCCCTGCTCAGCATTATATCGTGAAACCGCCGGACATAATTGGATATGAGCTGTCAGAGGAGACGCCGGCCAGGGCGAGATCCACGAATATGGGCCGTAAACCGTGTTACGCCGGCCGTGCTGAATGACCCCTCGTCCCTGCCCTGTGATTGGCTCAACATGGTCTCCCCCCCCCCATTCCTGCAGCTCAGACACCTGGGAAACGATGAGGTGCACATCGTCTGGTCAGAGCACTCACGGGACTACAGGAGGGGCATCATTCCCACCGAGTTTGGGGACGTCCTCATCGTCATCTACCCCATGAGGAACCACATGTACAGCATACAGATCATCAAGAAGCCAGAGGTGGGTGGGGCCACAGGGCTGCGGGGCCCGTTTGTCTGAGGGGTCTAGGTGCCCGAGCTCACGGGCAGGTCCTCCGTTATGAGCCCCGTAATCCAATGAGCTGGATATTTGGAATTAAATTCCACTGTGGAAGAAGATGAAACACAAGGCCACTTTGACAAAGTCCACGGAAGTGTAGGACCCTAAGTGGGGGGGGGGGGCGCTCTGGATTCTATGAATGCCAATTTGGGCCCTGAAACACAACATATTAGTAACATTAGCTTAGCTTTGCTACCCCCCACTCATTTTCAAAAGGACATATGGGCCTTCGTCTCTCTGCTGAAATATGTGTGCCTCTGCTTTCTACTGACGCAGGCGTTTTGTGAAGCAGCCCAGTGCTCCGGGTTTCAGCATCTCTCATATGCCTTGTTACCAGGTCCCCTTTTTTGGCCCCCTGTTTGACGGCACCATTGTGGACCACAAGATCCTGTCAACTGTGGTGCGGGCGACTGCCATCAACGCCAGCCGAGCCCTCAAATCCCTCATCCCCCTCTACCAGAACTTGTATCCTTTCCTCATTCCTGCAGTGAGATACGGGAGCTGACCCACAGGGGGCAGCAGTGAGTCCTTGTAAGACTGGACCTTACAGCCTGACGTACCCAATCAAGTTGGGGGTGTCAAAGTGCCTCCCTCCTTCCTGCATGGGAAGCGGCCCTGTGGATCGATGGCAAGAGGCGCTGGGTTCTGCAAGACATGTACACGGGGCGACAGGGAGCAGGGGAGCGGGTGTGTGTTGCATCGATCCAGATCCGGGGGGGGTGGGGTGGGAATCGATGGATAATTGACGCCTCGTGTCTGTCCCCGGTACGGTCTCCATCTCATACGCTGCACCGTGATTGGCTTTCGAGCTCTGTGACAGGTGATGAGTCGTCCGTGTTAACGGGCAAACCGGCCGGTTCTGGTCGCCTGTCATGTGACATGGCCAGTGAGCTGCTGGTCACATAACCAGCCAGCCGTTATCTCCGATGGGGGGGGGAAGCCCCTGCACTACACGCAGCCAGGTTGTTCCCCGGCTCTGTGGCTGCCGGCCACTCTATCTACACCGTCAGATCGTCCTCTGGACCGTACCGCTTTCCCACTTCAAAAGCTCTCCTCCTTAGAAGGAACTCCTCTGCCAGAGACGAGATGGCGGGCGGGGGGGCTGTGGAGAGACCCAGTTCTTGCCGGCCTGGTCTTCCAGGAGAGTACGGCCTGGCCCAGCCTGCTGCGCTTCGCGGAGCGACGGCGCCCATCTGTGTGCACAGCCAGCTCGATACAGGGGAGTGCCATCGATCGGCGTGAGTTGCACAGGTCGATGGTCCTGACAGCCAGAATTACAGTCATCTGTCATTATCGACGGATGTCTTTCCAGCGCCCCCCCCCCCCCCGTGCTGCCTTTGCCTCATCGTTGATAATTGAGATACGTTTAGCTGAGAACTGATTGGCCTGACATGAAAAAGCAGTTTATTCGGGAGACTGGCACCCCCATGGAAGAGCAGGGGAGGGCAGGGAAGGCAGGGAGGCTGATTTTCACCACATGGCACTCTGGGGAGTGGGTAGGATATCTCAGGCTACCCCCCCCCCCCTTCTCATGTGCTGAGGTTTGGCTGGATTTAACTCTGGGGTGGGGTGGATGGGAGGGGTCTCAATTAGAGAGCAGATGTAACATAGCGCCCCCTGGAGGTAGGTGTTGTGATTACCTCTGCTTATGCTTCAGCAGTTTTCCCAGTGGGTTGTCTCTCCTGAGGTGCTTGCAGCCCCTCACCAGGTGGCGATCTTTCCCCCTGTGCACCTGGCTGCTGACTGCGGGCGACTCTGATTGTGCGGTCAGGCGGAGGCGCAGGAGAATTGGGCTGGGGGTGCAGGGACCCTCTTGGTAGGGATGCTGTGGGTCGTGCTTGATTCTCCCCTTCCCACAAGCCCCCGTTCTGGGGTTTAATCGGCCTGGCTTGGGGGCGTCAGGGTGGCTGGGGGGGGGCAGAGGGGGTGCTCCAAGCTGTTTGGAGGCTAAATAAAATGCAACTGTGCAAGTCACTGTGAGCCTCCATCTGTCAACCGCCGATTGTGGAGGGGGTCGCCGAGTGTCTGCGTGGGGGGGCTAAGCCGCGCTCCCATTGGCCTGCCGCTCCAGCGGCGTGTGTATCTGTAGGAGGAGGGGGCTGATGGCTGCAGCACGGCCGCTGGGCTGGGGGGGGTCAGCATATGGCCAGGCGTGATAGGGAGAGCTTGGGTTCGTGCCCCATCCCGCCATGCTGGCGTCCAAGGGCGAGAGAGCCAATGAAAGACTGGGCTCCCCCCACAGATGCAAACAGAGGGCCAAATGCCCCCCACCCTCCAAATACACAAGACTCCCCCCCCCCCAAACACACACTGGACCAAGACTCCCCTAATCCACCGAAACAACCCCCCCCCCCCCCCCAAGACTATCTCCCTGACATTTCTCTCCTCCAGCCCCCACAAAGGCCCCATTGTAGCTTCATAAATGGGGGGTGGCAGGGGGGCTATTTTTCTCTAATTGCTTCCTGTTGTTAAAGAGGAATGGAGGAGGACGAGTCATTGGGGTGTAAAGTCTGCAGTGGGAGGGGGGCGTCGGTGCCCCCAGCATGGGTCGGACGTGGCGCTTACAGACTGGCCCTTTGCTCCCTGTGGATGTTCGAGCCCTTTTTTCGGGTGGGTTAGGGTACAATTTACCCCTTAGCAGAGGCTGCACACCTCACAGTCCACAGGTCCAGCAGACGGAACCAAGGTGGAGGGGGGGTCACACCGTCCCTGTGTGTCAGACACGCGTGTGCGTGTCCGTGTCTCATGTGGGATCGTTGCATCCCTGCCGCGGTATCGGCCCCCAACCCGCACGGTGGCCCTGGGGCCCCAAGGCGCTGTGGCATGGTGCCGCTTAACTGGAGATTAATGGGTGGAAATGTGCCGGGCCCCGCCGCAGAGCTGCCCCCCCCCAGCTGTAACGGGGACACTAATGGCCGGGTGGCCGTGACAGCAGCCCATACTGGTAATAAAATCACTTTTAAACCCCCGACAGCAGAGCCATCAGATGGAAAAATAACCCAATTACTCCGCACTTGGGTACACATAGATGTCTGTAATTACAGTCTGTAAAACTACTCAAATTTAATTATTTATATGAATTTTTTTCCCTGTTCCCCCCCTATCTGTTCCCTTAGGTCAAAAAAAAATGTTGCTCTCTGCAGCTGAATTAGGTTTCCCTGACGTATCTCCATAGTTTAACCGGATATCTTGTGAGAGGTGGGGCCCCAGGCCGGACCGGGCCGTGGTTTATTGCCCCCCGATTTAGCTGCCCTCAGCCCGAGCCCCCCCCCCCCCCCCCCCCCCGGAAGCATGTGGAGAAGAGACAAAGGGATGCGCTGCTGTCTCAGTGCCCCCGACTCCCTCGTTCTCTGTCGGTCTTCCTCCCTGAGCTTTGCGCCGCTGTCTGTCTGAGGAGGCGCGATGGGATGCGACCCCGCGGCACAGGCTTCCTGACCTGTGGGGGGGCGTGGAGTGACTGTGCTGGGCTCACCCCCATTCTCTCACCACCCACCCCCCGGGTGTGACGGACTGAAGAAACAGCTTGTTTAGACAGCAGCTTGTTCTCCCTGGGCCTGGCAGAGACTCTCTCTCTCCTGGCAAGCGTCATCCGCTCGAAGGGGGTTTTGTGGGGGGGGGGGGGGGGGGGGGAGTGATCAATTTGGAAGCTATCAGTAGCAGCATGTTCCGAGTGCGCGGGGACTCTTCCCCGGGCCGCTCCCAGATCCCTCCGTTCCCGACGTGCTAACAAGCTGGTTTGTTCGGAGTCGGGAGCTGTGACAATGGCAACCCGGCGGGAGAGACGGGGGGGGGGGCGGGGGGGGGCGGGGGGATGGGGCCCTCTTTATCCAGATGGAAAATGAGATTCTGCCCGCGCACAAAGGGCAGAGCTTTCCACAGCGCCCTCTGCGCGGACGCACTCGGCGTGGATGAGCACCGCGAAAAACATACTCATAGAAATTCAATTACCTTATATCCGGGGTGGGGGCTATTTGGCTGCATGTGCAAGGGGGTGTGTGGGGGGGGGTGCTTTTCTTATCACCTCACAACAAAAAATAAAAAAGCTCCTTTTCACAGCCCAAAGTAGGTAGCAGTCAACAGAGTGGGGGTGCTGGTCACCGTGGCAACACTGAGGAGAGGGGTGGGGGCCCTGGAAGGGAATGCGGGGATGTTACCATTGTGAGGTTACAGGTACAGACAGCAGCCGGAGTGTAATAACGGTGATGCAGCAGGCAGGGTGGGGGGCGCAGCGTGAGCCAGTGTCGCAGGTTTCCGCCGTTGTCACATGACTTCGTCACCCCCCCCCCAGCCAATCACAGCTCATAATTGATAGCTCTGGGTTCCAGGATCACGGTGTAACCACGCCGAGCCGCTTCCTGCCGGGGGGGGAGGGGAGCAGCACGGGGAACGGGAGGTGTGGCTGCAGCGTCGGCCGGGACCAGGCGCCCCTGTGCTGAGACGAGCTGGAGATGGGCCCCATTTCCCCACCTGCTGTCCCCCATAATGGGGACCTGCATCCGTGTTTGCACTCGCCCTTAACGTGTCCCCCCCCCAGCTACGAGGAGCGGGCCCGCTACCTGGAGACCATCGTGCAGCACCATCTGGAGGCCACCACCTTTGAGGACTTTGCCGCCCAGGTGTTCTGCCCGGCGCCATTCCAGCAGCTGCCCTCGGAATCGGGTACGTCCCACTGCCGTCGGTGCAGAGTGAGCTGGATGTTCCACTGCAGATGCTGCTCCGGTGGGCCTCGCGATGCCGCCAGGCCAGGGTGGGGGGGGGGGTGAGCGTCAGCCCGTCAGCGAGGCGGATGTGGCCCGTCCACAGCTCTCCCTCGCTGCTGCGCTTCCGAATTTCACAGTGAATCTGGGCTCTGGTCCGGCACCAGCGGCTCCCCCCCCTTCCCCCAGCCCCTGATTAATGCACCCCCCTTCATCATTGGGGGGCTTCCCCCGTTTGGGATGAATCCTCATGAGCAGGCTGCTCAGAACAGGGGATGATCCTCTGCTTGCTGTTCTGCCTGTCTGCCATTTACAGATGTTTGAACTGCATTTGCACATATATAGTGTATAGTTTTTTTTTCCATGAAGATCTTTAGCAGTGTGTCACTGGATGTGTCAGGATGCCCCCCCTGGTGCCGCCCAGGCCCAGGATCAGCTGATGATCATTCTCTGGTTCTTTGGTTCTCGTTTTTCTTTTAGATCATTAACTATCGCTTGCGTATCTAAAAGGTAAGACCGGAAGTCATTTTGATCTCACTTCTGCCTGTCAGATCGTAAGCCCCCCCGTTCTGTCCACTAAACTGAACCTCTGGGGGGGGGGGGCAAGGGCAAGGACACCCTCTCTCCCTCCTGATTAAAACGTGGCACTAACCCCTGGCCCGCATGCCGTCTAACAGACCAGTCGGTGTGTTCATTTGCAGGTAGACCGTGGTGCTGCCCGTCACGGCTGGTGTAACCCCTAACACTGTTCGTTCGCCTCTTCTCGTCTTTTCACCACTTCATTAACACCTCTGGTCCTACAGTGTCCTCTGGCATGAGCTGCAGCTGTTCACCTCTGTGTGTGACATGCTATACGAAGCACGCTACGTGTTTGAGGGAGATTGTGTCACAGAGATGGATTAAGGGACTGGCGCCCTGTGTCCGGTATTACATCATAGGGGAGTTCCGACGTCTTCTCGGCCCGGGTTGTTTTTTTTCCGTACAGTTCGAATGTCAGGGTGTGAAGGTTTCAGGTCTCCAATACACTAGAACCCATCAGAACCGGAGACCTTATGCTGGGCCGTTCTGGTACCATCTTCTATTTCTATAATCATAATCGCTCTTCTTAAAGTTCCCTCTCCGGCACTGTGTTTCTGGTTAATTTGTAAGAACAAAACTAATAAGAGCCAACAATTCAGTGATTTTTGGTTGCGATTCAGTGGCATTCAGAGATTTTATGTGGAAATTAAGTTTAATTTTTCCCATTTTCAGCTATTAGTACTGGCTGCTTCCATGACCTTAGCTTGCTTCTCCCTGCAGCTCGCATCCTTCTGGCTCTTATTAGTACATATTACTAGGCCAAGAGATCAGATCAGATCAAAGTTTGTCTATCAAATGTGCGACAGTCCAGCAAACAGCAGTGGAGCCAGGTAAGATGAGCTATTATGTTAAGTAGCAGTCCAATGTAAAAAAGTAAATCAATGAAACGAATTATAAAAAGAAACGGAGTAAAGAAGAGAAATGGACATGTGCAAATCATCCCTTCTACTATTCTGAGTAGCTACTGAGTGACCTCACTGCCTAAGGGTAGAAGCTACTCCTGAGCCAGTTCGTGCTCCAGTGTTCAGGTACCGGTTCACTGACCGCAGTAGTAGTAGTCTCCACCACAGAAACTAGTCCGGCATGTTCTAGGTTAGTCCTTTGGCTGTTTTTTTAAGCTATGTCACCACCAAAGGTTCCGTATGAAAATCCTTGGCCTGGTTCAGCCTGGCACTTGCTTGACATGCCAGTGGAAAAAGGTCAGGCGTAGCGACCTCACCGTTGCGTGTGCAGATACCCTCCACGCGCGAGCAGCGGCGCAGCTCTGTGTGTTTCTGCGTTTCCGCCTTTGTGCCCATGTCATCATAGACGGCCGGTGCGTTTCTGCTGCCCGATGAGTCTCGTCCTGTAGCCTCCCACTCTGCTCCCACTTGTTAATTTTCCATTTCTTTCTCTCTCTCTCTCTCTCTCTCTCTCTCTGACTCCCTCCTGTTTTTCCTTCCGCTCTTCTTCCATTCTGCTCCCACCTCATCGCGTTCCCCCGTCGTCACTCAGAGAGATGCCGGTCCTCCTTCCGGGGCCGTCGCTCCCCCCCCCCGGCACAGGCTGAGCTGCACGGTGGCCCCTAAACAGCGAAGCTGCGAGCTCTCGGTGTTGATTAGTCCCGCATCTCCTGCGGCTTCTTCCTCCAGCGCGGCTCAGGCGAGCTCGCACATGCAGGCTCGTCGCAGCCCGTGGCGGGGTGCGGTCCCTGTCGGAGCGGAACCATCCTTGCTGTTTCTCTTTCGTTTCTGCTTTGCGCCGAGCTGGAGCAGGCCATGGTTGGGTGGGAGGGTACCCAGTACGAGCTGCAAAGGCAGGACGTATCGTTACCATGTGAGGCCACATCTCTGTTTCCTGCTAATGCAGACACACTTATCTGAGCACAGGCCCCACTGGATGGTGACACCCAGCCAGTAAGCTCATCTTTTTCTCTGGAAACCACTTTAACAATATGGGCATCTTGAATGGGAACCATTCCTGACGCCCCCCCCCCCCCCCACCTGACCACCATAGTGTGATCCAGGAGTACCTGGGATCGATGATTTCACGGCGGAAAACGACCTTGAACCATTTCAGACCGGTTCCAGCTCTGCGCACTATCTGAAGACGGTCTTTTCTTGTTAATTCCAAAGGCCAATGTCAGGTTGTGTGAAATGTGGCCTGGGGATGAGCGGAGTCTGTCCCAGGACCCACTGGGCCCGTTTGATCCCTGGGCCCCATGGCGGCATCTGCGCCATTCCCGGCCAGCTGGGCGAATGCAGGAGACGCGGCCAGATGGCACGTGACCGCGAGAACCATCCCAGGTCCCCCTCCCCCCTGTTGGGGCAAGCCAGCCGCTAGAAGAGGCAGTCTCGCGCCGTCAAGTGTCTCTCCTGGGGGGCCCTGATGCCTCTGCTCCCCCCCCCCCCACACAGGCTCGTGTCCCGAGAGTCAACCGGCCGAAAGCCCAGCAGTGCCAGGAGACGGGACCGACTTAGCCTCACCAATGTCGCCCCGCGCCAGCAAGAGCCGCATGTCCATGAAGCTGCGTCGATCTTCAGGCTCCGCCAACAAAACCTGAGCGTCACCCAAACCCCAGGGCCGGGCTGCATCCCCACATGCGCTGGGGGGGCGGAGCCCTGGCAAGCCGCCGCCTCCTTCACACCCTCAGACACGCAGCCAGACGTCATATACGTGTATTTACGGTAGATATCTATATATACACATATTCATGTGCATAGGTGATGTACAAACAAAAACAGACAGATGTGTATTTTTGTGTGCCTGCTGCATGGGATAGCAGCTAGAGCGTCTGCTTAGACGTGATTATTAATTACCCACTGGTTAATGCTTTAGCCTCGTGCTAACGTCTGTCATCTTAGCTGTGGTCACCGTGGCAAGGTAGTGAGGGCCTTCCCAATGGGATCCCATCTCGGGTCGCCTCAAACATTTACTGTATTCCGCACAGAACACACTTTTATATCTGTACAGTGGTATATACCTAAAAGAATAAACCTTTCTTTATTAAAGGGCTGGATGAAAGTATCCTAGTGTTTCCGAGCTGGAAGGTTTTTGCGGTGGTGTTGCCTCGCGATTTGGTTCCCTGACTTGGGTGTGGCTGCACCAGGAATGACAACATGCACTGTTATTTTTCCTTTTTTTCCCAATTCTGCTTCTAATGAATGTTTTGATTTTGTTTTTTTTACGCACTGTGTATAATGCCCTGTGTATCCCTTCTCACTGCAAGCGGTTATGTAAGAATATATATGTTGGTATGTGAGTGAGAGGTATGTGTGTAAGTGCTGGGTATCTGTATATATTTCACTGTATTTAAATCTGCCAGGAACATATTAAAACTTCAGTTAACCTCCAGCCACCTTTAGGACGAATGGCATGTTATAAATCCTGCTCTCAACTGGCTTGGCGACGACACCCTGACACCACCAACCCTACAGCTGCAGAAGGGAAGACTCTCACCTGGGAGAGGAGCAGTCCTCCAACAGGCCTGTCCCTCTGATAGTGGTAGGGAGCTACAGCTGGATAGCAGGAGCTCTGTGTTCTGCGTGCAGCCCTGAAGAGCATCGTGCGGTGGTGGACAGCAGGGCCGATTCATGCTCCTGTGATTGTTTTGCTGCATTTTTTGCGTCCGTTATGTTTGGTTTGTTTGCGTGACAGCAGCAGGTCGTCTGCTGCACGATCCATGTCTGACCGCACGTCACTGGCCTCTGCCTGCCCCGATGGTGATCCCGTACCCTCAATCGGACCGTGAATCCCAGAGAATCTACCTTGTGAGTTGCAGTCGCGCAACTCCGTCCAGAGAAGCAGAGCTGCGTTGATCCACGCATTGGGCCGGAATGCCCAGTGTTTGTAGGACTGGTGCCCCCCCCCCACCTCCCAGTCTTCCCAGTGCCCACGTATCACTGAGGTGCCATCAGGTCATTCGGTGTATGTTAGGACTGCAGCATGAGGCAGTAGAAGCTGCATGAGTCTGTTACAGAACCACTCACCGTTAACACCATCGCTGTCAAACATTAGATTCCCTGTTTGTAATCGCTGTACAGGAAGAACAACAGACGTGCTATTTACTTTGACAATAAAACTGTTCAAATGGAGTATTTGGTGGTTTGGTGTCTGAGGGAGGGACTGGCCAGACCAGTGACCCCAGCTAGAAAAGGGTCACCCTGCATTCCTATCCACTGTGAGGGTACCATCATCTCTCATTCCCCTGAAGGACGGAAACGTCACGTCAGCTGTCCGTCCCCAGCAGGCTGATCTCATACCCTTTCAAACCCCCCCATTGTGAGACATAGGAGACATAATAATATTTCAATGACGCTCGTTGAAAGACCTAGAAGACAGAAATTTTTATATAATACTTAACACGAATTTTCGATTTTTTTTTTATCAGACACGACAAGATGAAAGGTAAACATCATTAATTAAACTGTAACTGACTTTTTATTAACCTTTGGCTAACACAGAATAAACAGACGTCCAATAAGCGCACATCATGTTCAGCACAACTGAGAAACGATCAGCGTGCATTTCTACTGCAATACACCGTCAAACTAACCAGTTTTCCAGCGTTGACACTCGTTTTCCCGTCACAAAACACAGACACCGACAGGTAATCATTTTTTCGGTAGGAAAATAAATGTAGATAGCGTCCTTTTATAATAACAACGGGCAATATACGCATATTTCCATAGGAACCATCTCGAACAGTTTTAGACACGCCGTAAGCTGCTTTGAACGATGTTTTATCGTGTGATTTTCAGTCTGACAAAATCCCCACAGGATAATATCACACTGCCGAAACTCGGGCAGACCAATGCGACGGTCATACCTGTAATCCCAGCAATGGCTGCATGCAGCTGTACCCCTTCACTGTCATATCAAATGGCATCACTCTTCTAACCTATTTCAAGTTGTGCATTGACAACGCAAAACGACATACAGACGAAATCTACTGATTGATAGACTAATTTGATTTAAGATGTAAGGTGTGTTGCATTTTAGTCCCACTTCAGTACTATACACATATTTATAAGTACTTTGGCCTATTAAAAAATACATATTTAGTTTTTAACGTTCTACGTTATTCGACTACAGTGATATAAGTTCCGAAATATCCAGATACTTAAAACCAATGCAACATACGCTGTGCTTGACTTCACACGGGGGAAAAAAGACGCTTCTTGACTCATGTACAGAGTTGCGTTCATCTAACAGTCCCGGCGCCGCTGTCCTAAGCTAGCAACCCGGCCGGACGGCCATCTGAAGCAGCATCACCTGTCGGCTTTCCGTCGGATGAGCTTTATTGATGTGCCTGGTCAAGCCCGGCGAACTGAAGAAAGTGGAAGGGCAGTGCTTGCAGGAGAAGATCTGCTGGTCGGATTGCAGGACGTCGGGTGCCGCGAAGGCGCTGGTGCCCGCTGCTTTGGTCGGACACGCCAGGAGCTCGTCCCTCACTGCGTGCCACAACCTGTGCTTATCCCGTATCTCCACCGACGGAAAATGCGCCCCGCACAACTGGCAGGGGAAGGTGATCTGTCCGCTCTCGATCTGGTTATAGGACGCAGACCTCAGCGTTTCGTGAGCCGCCTGGTGCTTTTTCAGGTACGCCTGCCTGCGGAACTTTTTCTCACAATATTGACACTCGTACACCTCCTCCGGGGGGCAGGCGGACAACAGGTAGGAACCGGCGATGGCATCGGCCGCCCGAGAGCAGCCCGGGAACAACTGGTCACCTCCGGGGATGTGATGCGTGTCCATGCGTTTCTCCGGCGCTTTGTAGAGCCGCTCCAGCGCCTCGTTTTCCTGCGGATTTCTGCGATGTTTATCCTGTATGCTGAAGCCATGAGCGGGGCGGTGCTGCGGAGTCGGGGGCTGGGAGCTGTCCGGGGGAGAGTGGTGCTGATCGTTCTCCTTCCCGTCCACCGTCACCGGTTTCTCCAGTTCCTTTTTGCCGCCCAGCTCTGCGTGGTTCATCGGACGGGGCTTGTGCCACCTGCGGTGTGAAGCCAAGTTTGCCGGGCAGCTGAAAACTTTGTCACAGTCCGGGCAGCGATACTCTACGCGGACAATTCTGGAGCACTTGTGCTGCGCCAGTGAGAAGGGGTCGGGGTACTCCTCCTTGCAAAGCTGGCAAATGAACTCGCCCAGCGGCTTTCTTCTCACGGAGGACGGCGTCTTCGGATCAGGACCTTCCTTCTTTATCTTCAGTCCGAGCACAGGCGAGGTGGTCACCTCATCTTCGAAGCTCAGCTTTCGCGTCACTTTAGGTCTTTTGGCCGCGGGCTTGACTTTGCGATCGGACTCGAAGCACGACCGCTTGCTGTTTTGCTCCAGCGGAGCGCACATGTGCACAGGTGCGTTAAGCTGCAGATCCGCCGGCGAGGTGAGCAGCCTCTCCATGGAAGGCACCGGCGCACATGTCGGGAATGATTCGGCCGTTGCTGGAGAGCTCAGGCACCTCTCAAAAAAGGACTTTCCCTGGTCCGAGCCTACCGGCTTAATCGGGCTGTACGAGGCATCAGCTCGACCTGGGGATCCGAGTTGGTGTCTGCTAATACCATCCGTCGTATAATCGCGGGGGTAATCGGGACCTTTCTCTAAGTTTTCGGTCAACTGGACTTGTTCCGTTGCTGCCTGGACACCTGTACGCCTTTCGTTCCCTCTCTCCGGACTTCGGACACCAGAGCAGGTGACAGGAACGCCACCCTGGGCGACGTGCAGGGGCAGCTCCGCGCCATGTGCTCCGCTGTCCGCCTCTCGCATCCTGTAGGATGCTGGCGATGTCCGCTTGCTCCTTTTCACTAAAAATCCCCTGGGCATTTTTTTTTTTTAAACCAACTCCCTGAGTGTCAAACAGGGGCGATCGGTGTCTGACGACCCGAATGTATAAGTGTGGGCAGGGACACAAGGAGACGGAGTGTGTCACATTGGTTTGCTGGTTGTTTTTATCTTTGGGGCAGTCTTTTGTGCCTCGTGAAGTCACGGTGTGTGTCGCATCCCTGCCCAATCAGTACTCGGAGCGGCGACTTAGACCGCAGTCCCAAGAGAACATCAAGTAGGAGGGGCGACGCCTAACAAGGATGCCTACGGTCGATGTCACATCTACTAATACATACGGATATTAATTCATCAAAAATTCTTTTTTTCAAATGAAATAGAACTTTGAAATACAATTTATAGGTGCCTCCGAAAATTAAAACTTCCACAAATAATCTGTCACACACCACCTAAAGTTAAAAGCATTCAATCCCGTATGATGCTGCAAGTTTGTCTTTTAAATCCTTTCAGGGTATGACGGCTATTTCTGGTATCTTTTTAAAACTGATAAATGTATAGAAAAATACAAATAACATAATAGTTCTATTCCGTTTGGTAGCCCAATTAATCGTAACGACACGGCTATGATGAACATATATAGGCCCATTATGGTAAATTATAGGTATACTTATACTAAAATAACAACATAATGATGATCATAAAAAATGTTGATTAATTTCCATTTCTTGCGCCCAGCTATAACTGGTAACTCGATAAAGCATTCAGAAAATATTAGCTCATATTTCACTTGAGGATATTCGCTCAAAAGTAAACTAATAAAACTAATAGTAACAATGTTGAAATATTGTAATATAAATGGGACCTGTTTGAATTCGTTCGTTATAACCATTTAGAGGGAAATTAGACGGTATGAGGATACAACGTTTGTATGTATCCTGCTGTCACGTCTTCGCCCTAATCACCGAAAGCAGCGGCCCGGCCTGCATCCCTGCATCCCATCTCTGCATCCCTGCATCCCATCTCTGCATCCCTGCGCTCCTCTCCGTTCTCCTCCCCCCGCGTCCCTTGCTCAGTCTCTGCCGTTTCGTGTGTTTCATAAAAGCAATTACGATTGGCAGATTCCTGAGGTATAATGTCCCGTCGGCATGCAGCGTAATATATAATCAGAAAGCGGCCTGATGTCATAATCTATTCATTGGATGCACTTTACCTGCTTTTTATTAACGGTCCAGCAAGCTGGCTGCTTGGATCCGTCGGACGCTTCAAACTTCATCATTGTTTCATTCAAACTCTATCTCCGATGAATAACCTTCCCTGTCCAAGTCAATAAGGAACAAGTCACAACTGTAATTTTCAGTGTGTTTTACCGCAGTAATTTTACTGTGTATGCCAGACGCTTTTATAGGCTATATGTGTACTTTTAACAATTTGTATTTAAGCCTATAGACCTGCAAAATGAAAGATCCGTCAGCAATGCACGATGATTCATTGCTTTGTCGAGATGGGAAACAGTGAACTGTATGACAGAGCACATCATGTAGGCCGAACGAGGACAATATGTCTGAATCTTGGCCTAGTATTTATTACATCATGCTACTACATACAAAGTAGCTACTATTGGGACTATAGTTTACTATGTGCGCTATAATGAAATGTAAAATACAAAGTTCTGTTTAATCTGAAAATAGCATTTCTCTTGTTGAAGAAATATGCCTACTGTCCACCGTATATATTTCTAAATTTGACATCGATCGTATTACTCAGCCGACCATTCAAATAGAAATAGGCCTATATGTCCATTTTTTTGTCGAAGTACAAATTTATGTTCTAATTTATAATTATGTAAATTACTTTATAATTATATAATTACTGCAATGAAGTGTAGTGTTTATATTTATGTAATACAACTGTATATACAACCAATTGTATATAGTGTTTATATGTGATCACAACCGAACATGGGTTTTACATGCCTAAATTCGTAGACTTCGCCGATCATTGTTCTTACTCTGTCATCACATTAGAAATATTTACGCTGATTTATACTAGGAGCGGCTTCAGTACGCAGAACGAAGTTATTTCATAAATAGGCTATATAAAATTGTACTACGTTCTACATACACCAATTTATTATGGTATTAATTCGCTTTGGAGGTAATGACAGGCTGTTGTTTACACACAATTTAACCTGTAGTTAATCGCAATCCAGCACGTAGGAAACAAGTAGGTCTAATCGTCGCCTCTAATAAGGGTCCTAAAGGCAACAGCGTCGGCTAATTGATTGGTCGTTCGCGATTTGCTTTTATATGGTGTGCAGACGATGGGAATGTCTTTACTGGCTTTATCCCGTGTGAAAAGACTCCGCTATCTGGGTAGCAGAAGGGCCGTGATGCTCCCGCCTAGATAAGCGGCCCGATCCGCCGATGCGGCATGTATGTGTCGCCCATCGACCAGGCTGGGGACGCCGATAAGGCATCAGAGCGGCCGAACACCATTATCCCAGCCCCGGCCGGGCAATGAGGGGGCGTCACCGTAAATCAAAGAGCCGTGAGAACCACCCATCATGAACACAATTGCCATGGGATCCATTTAGGGTTAAAGATAATCTCTTTTTACGGCAACATTTCACTTTGTATTACCTCCGATCAAACCTCCGCAGATACATAAAGCCATTATTCAAATGACAAAATTGAATTCTTTCACGGTTTTCCCCTCGCATCAGATGAATGTCAGAAATTACGTTTGTAGTTCTGCTTGTTTAACTGATAATCCTTTACGTTTGCTTTACAATTTTGCGCTTAATAGCCTACTTCACGTTTTTAAAAAGTTTGTCGATTATATTTAAAACGGGGTTGTTTTAAGATGAATATTTATTGATTTATAGATCATTGGAAATGCTTTTGCCAGTTAATGTAGCTAACCTAAAATTACCGCCCCTATTACACTGTGTAGCCTACATGAGTCTAATTACAAGGAGTCTAATTACATCGATACAGCATTACAATATGGAGTCGTTAGCGTGTCTTAATCAGCTCTGCACCCTAATCCACCAGACTGCTGAAAATTCATTTATCAAAATGTCTACAGTATCTTTCTTATGCACGTTATGTCAAGGACTGGACGCAACGCAGGAATCCATACTAATCAAATGCTTAAAGAAATCTAATTATCCGTCGCTTCTAACAGCGCGGCTACTTAAGTCATGCGGGTTGGGGGCGGGCAGCATCAAGCATTTCATAATGACTAAGTACAGTCTTGATCTATCTGCCCCACAATTCAGCACCACGGAGCGAAGAGCTCTGGTGCCCGGGTTTTGGTGGCCTAAAACTGGCAGCTTACGTGATAATTAACATTTAATTGTGCCCATCTATAGCGCCGCAGATTTGTCTCTGCCTGTCAAGAAACAAATGCGTTTCACTGCAATCAACCTTAAAGACCCTTAAAACGGTAGATATCAAAAATCATTTTAAACACGAGACAGTACTGATTTACTATTTATTCCTTGTGCAAATGGGAAAATTCTTCTTGTAAGCTTAATTTGATGGGTTTTGTTCACTCAACATACACGAATATCCTCCTACACAGTGAATAAAACCGAAATTAAATAACACATAACCACATAGCAATTAACAATTACCGTGTTCGCGTCTATGCGTTTTATTCGTATTTTGTAGAGCTTATTGTCGTTTCAATTTAAGATCAATTCTCATTCCACGCTGCATGACAGGTTCCTCTTACAGTAATATATTCCGGGTACACCCAGGATCACAAAACACTCATTAGTTTGTCCTGCTCATCGTGAGCAGATGTTTATGGATTATGGTCACCGTATAAATTAGTTTGCACAGGATGCATAACTCATAACTAGGAATTCTTTGGAAGCTCATTTTATCCGCATTAATGCGCGTATGTCTGTAATGTGCTGCTTGTCTCACCGGTGCCTCGATTTGGACAGAAGCGTCTATTAAATGAAAATAAATATAAATGCATAATTTAAATCAAAAGTAAAATTGTCGGTGGTTGTCGCCATCTTGTGGACAGTCGGTGGGAGCATTTCTTTTACTTTCAACTGAACAGGTCAGAGGGGCACGTCGAGTGTACGTCGCTTAAAACATATCTCTCGTCGTTAAGTCTGTAATTCCTGGACTGGTTTTGCAAGTGTTATAATCTCTGTTACACCTCTAACTGCTGTTGACTTAGTCAATGTGCAATAAACTGCATTTAAAAGTTTTTTCATGTTTCGTCGCCAGGGGGCAGCACACCGAATAAACTCAGTCGATCCAACAACCGCAATTATTTGAAACAAACGCTGCAAAAAAATAACTACATATTTTGAGGAACGTAATAATTATAGACTATTTCCAGATGGTGTATTCAAATCATTTTCCAAATGGGTTGTAATACGTAATCTCACAAACTGTGAGCCACTTCTATGCATTTCTAAAGTAACACAGACGTGTCCTGACCTTATTGCTATGAAAGGCAAGCTAAATCTCGCCCTAGGGTTAGCATGTGTCTCACCCACAGCAATCCCAAAGAGGTAAAGCATTTCTGCCATTCCTGGGGGGTGGATCAGTCTATTTCAGGGACTCCCCTGTCTGGACCTCCCACAGCCCCCGGCATGCTACAACAGGGCATTCCCTCAAACCACAGCAATCTTTTGGGTATTGTGGAATCACTAGAAGTGCCTTCCCACCTCGTCTCCTGCTTGGAGGGGAACTCCCTAACCCCCAGATCAGCAGCCACATGTAAGATGTGCCTCTTCTGAGGGACTGTTTCCCCTGGAAAGTTTCAAAACACAACGCTCCGATGCTGGGGTGAAATTTTGGGCCAGGCAAAATGTTACTTTTCACCCCCCCCCCACCCCACTGAATTTTATGCAAATACATATTCAAGGGTCACCGTAAAGTGCTGGGACCCCCTGAATCTGCCAGGGCATCCATGCTCTTACTGAGCATCTGCTCTGATGGATCCCTCACCATCTCTTACATGGAGATCCGCTTCTCAGATGGCTGGCTTTTGCTTCCAGGCCGTATTCCTAGTGTGATGAGGAGGTGAGATGGAACGCAGGGGCATCCCTGCACGACAGGAGTGTGACTCATAGGGTGTGGTCCTGTGTGACTCAGCACACACACCATTCCCCCCATTTCCCTGCCCGTCGCCGGCTCGTCGTCCTGTCGTGACGGACATCTGCCGGTGTGCATGTGTATGCGTCACATTCACTGTGGTACGCTGTGCCTGCATGCAACCCCCTCCCCTAACTCATCACATTGCACTGTAGGACACTGGCTGGCGCTCAGGTAAAGTGGGCAGCTGCCCAGAGCCCAGACCAGGCCTGTGGGGTCACTCCTACTGCTTCTCCTACCCTGGACAGCCGTTGAGAACTGTCAGAACCTTCTCTCCAAGTACACGGATAGACCGGTACGTCATGACCTCCAGGGGGCGACAAACCAGTCATACACGGGGGAGCGACAGTGTCCCGGCATTGTGGGACAATCCCCACCTTGTGTGAAACAGACAGATGGCAGGAGATGGTCTTTCCATTTAGACGAACCACCAACTCAGTCCACCGAGAACTTGCTAAATGCAGGCAGGGGGTGGATTTCTTCTGGCTATTTTGGAGTGTTGAAGCAGATCGCTAGTCAATCTGAGAAAAAAGAAAAGAAAAAAAATGTGCACATCTACTCTGATTTGCACATCCATTCTGATTTGCACATCCATTCTGCATCGTATCCTAAATCTCAAAATGACATGCCTCTTCCCGGCAGCTCTGCATGCTGGACATGCTTCAGTGCAGTCCGGGACTGTGTAAAAAAATCCCCACAAAGCCTGGTAAGTCAGCATGAGCAAGAACAGAACCTGGAGCCCCCAGCTTGCTGCTAGTGGAGACTGTGGGTACCGGCCCAGCATATTTCCTTGGGGCATTTTCAGGGTGAGCAATCTGGACAGACCACCCATGCCCAGCCAAAAGCCCCTAGTTCAGGGGGCAGCTGCTAACACCCACAGGTGGACACAAAGACACATCGCATCACACACATTTCATCGACTTGGTGTGGCTGGATGGGGTGTGAGGTAGGACTGGGATTCTGTGTTCTCTCTGTCCTTTTAAGGGACCGTTTAGAGCGGGAGTTTACAACAGTTCCCAGCCAGAGGGCTCAGGAGCTTGACATCACTGGGGTCTGCCTCGAAAGCGGCTGGTACAGAGCCTAAGCAGTGACGTCAACCACAAGAGGACGCTATGTCTCAAGCTGCATGGATACAGTTGCTATGTTGCTGCAGCTGTGCCTGAGAAGTGCCTCATGCAGTGAGTGTCAGTTCTACTGCGTGAGAACCTGCCTGACGGGTTAGGGTGGTGCCCCCCCCAGCATGAAATTCTGGAACTGCTTTTAGTTTTCATTCCTAGAGTTTTGCTTTATAATAATAATGGATTTATTTACATAGCACTATTCACACATCTGAAAGCAGTTCACAGTGCTTTACACAGAGTGCAAATAATTAAAAGCTAAATGAATAAAACGGAAATTAAAACAACACAGAATCAAGAAACACAGTAATGATAGAATTAACACAAACATTCCATCAGCAAGCTCAGTGAATCAGTTCCTTATAGCTTTCCCCAGTATCATATAATCCTAAATGGTTTGGTTCAATGGTGCCTTCCTGACCAAGACTGGTACTGGCACACTTATGTAAGTTAACTAAGCTCATGAATGAAGGTTACATAACTTCCAGCGAATTATGGAAATTCTGGGTGACTGGGACAAAGTTCTAGCTCAGCGGCTAAAACTGGGGGTTGCAAAAAGTACCTAAAACACTCCACTCCCCCGTGCAGAAACACCGCAGAATCACACATACCCCGCTCCCAGTATGAAGCGACAAAATTCCCACTGCATTAAGATGGCCACTCGGGTCACAGCTGCTTTTAAAAATATGAACTGGTGGTAATGTAAGTGTAACATAGAATACCCGAATATCTCAGTAGTTACTGTAAAACAAGACTAGTGCAGCCTATAAAAGGAAATAAACAGTAACAAACGTTAGAGGAACTTCGGGGGAAAAACATTTTCCCCAGATGCAGGTTCTGACTTTCCCTACTGGCCCCGGGTCGTCTGCAGCTCTCTGGAAATCCCCCACCCAGATCAGGCTCCGCCTACCACTGCAGATTTAACTTTTAGTCTGCAGCCCTGTAGGGCCCAGTCAACTTCAGAGGCAGCCGAGGACGGAACTATTTCGTACCACACTATCATGGATCTCTACCGAAAAAACAAAAACCCGACGGATTATAGCGCCGGCCAAGGGAAAGCGACAACCTGCCCCGACGACCGGCTCGACAGCGGCCTGGACTCGCTGAAGGACGATGAGCTGAACAGCCTGACGAGCGAGACTGAAGGACTGCGGATCAGCTGCAGGGAAGAGCCCGGAGATGGGCTGGGAGAGCCATGGAAGCTGCAACGGACCGAGGACGGAGACACGTAAGCAGGGGTTCGGAAGGGGACTTGTGCAGCGCGGAACCCGTCCGTCACTGCGGGCGAGTTTCTCAATACGCTCTGCGTGGCCATGCGCAGCAGTAGAAAGTACGGCCGTCCGTGCATTAAAAGCGCTGTGGGACACTGTGTGCCCTAGCCCCCCATTAGGACCCCCCCCCTCTTCTGCACTCCCTTGTCTTGGGCCCCAGGAGCAGCGCGAGCTTGGAAATCCCCTGGCGCACGGCCAGGAGCGCGATAACACGCTAGCTGCAGCGGGTGGAAAGAAAAAAAAAAAAAAAAAAAATCCGGGCTTGCGCAATGCGCGCCGCTTCGTGTCACCCTCCCCCACACTAAGTTCTAACAGATCCTCCCCCATTTCTTTTTCAGGCTTCTTCATCTCGCCATTATTCAAGAAGAAAAGGAATATGCTTTCCAGATGATCGATCTCTCTCGTCACAGTGCTTTTCTCAATATCCAGAACTATGAGAGACAGGTAAAGACATTCAGGGGTCCCTTTGTATGTGTTGTAGAATCATGCTGTGTATCTGGGGGCCACTGTGACTGACCTGCCCCCACCCCTCCAGACACCTCTCCACCTGGCTGTCATCACGGAGCAGCCTGAGCTCGCTGAACGCCTCCTGAAAGCGGGATGCGACCCACAGCTGGTGGATGATCATGGGGAAACTGCACTGCACATCGCCTGCAAGCGAGGCTCTCTTCGCTGTTTCAGCGTCCTGACCCAAGGCTCCCCCCACACGCTGCCATCCATCCTGCTCCAAGCCAATTACAGAGGTACATATCCTTGGATTCCACTCTTGGACTCACCACCGCCCCCTATGCTATAGGTGGCCTGGAGCCCCCTGGCCGTAATGCCCAGTCCTGATTGGTTGTCCCTCTCCCCACAGGTCACAACTGCCTGCATCTCACCTGTATCAATGGCTACCTGTCTCTATGCGAAAGCCTTGTTCAGCTGGGTGCAGACATCAATGCACAGGTAGGTCTTGGCGACCCAGCTGGGACGTGTGCCATTAAGCCGTACCGAAATTAGCTGTGAGGTCTCACCAGCTCATGTGATCCCTCCCCAGGAGCAGTGCAGTGGCCGCAGCCCCCTTCACCTGGCTGTGGACCTGCAGAACCCACAGCTTGTGCGGCTGCTTATCTCCCTGGGTGCCAATGTCAACAGCCTGACCTACAGTGGGCACAGTCCCTTCCACCTGACCTACGGACGGCATGATGCAGGCATCCGGGAACAGCTGTACGGGCTGACGGATCGCAGCTTGAGGGAGCTGCCGGAAAGCGAATCTGAGGACAGCGACGAGGACCCAGGGTCTGAGGACGAGGTGAGGTGCTGGGAGGTAGCTGGGGGGGGGGGGTGGCTGCGGCAAAGCTGGGGGCAAACTCGCAGCACACTAACACCCCACTGTGCTTCTGTCCCTCAGATGTACGATGACATCATGCTTGTAGGACAGCAGTAGCCGGGCCTGGCCCAAAAGCCAGCCTCGCAGAGGAGACCGAACAAGAAAGATCAGTGGCAGTCGTCAGCACTCACGACACCGTGGTGGGCATGGGCAACAGAGCTCGGTTCCCATAATGCCCTTCTGTCCCCAGTGCATCCACTTGTATAATGTACAGAAATTAAGAGATTTATTTTTTTACTAAATATTTTCAAGAAATGTACATATTGTAAATATCAAATGTGTATATTGACACTACTGTAAATATGAACACACTCCTATAAATTAAACAAAATCATAAAACAGCAGCCTCTGTGTGGGTTTGTTTCTGACGTTTTCGGTGAGTGAGGGGTTAAACTGGGAAAGAGGTTAGTCTGAACAGGGAATGGAATACAGACGCAGGTTGGATCCTCAGGGCAAGTTCAGCTGGCGTTTGTCTTGCCCTCTCCAACATGCTGCCTAGGCCACTGAAAGTGGTTTAAAGCAAAATCCCAGTCAGGTTCGTTTTCTTTTGGCTACTGACTGGATGTGTACTGGGAACACGTGCCACATGCTTTACGCCAGTATGGGGAAACAACCTTCAGCCATAGTGAGCACAGACAGGAATTTCCTATGTTACTATAACCATTCGACTATGACTCGCACATGTAAAATCCCCGTTCTGTTTAGAGTCCCCGGAATCTTCCCGGATCATGGCCCGTGAAAGTACACTTGACGAAGCTCTCTGGAATGAGGGAAATTAGTGATTTCTGCTGATGACGAATTGCAAAAGACTCCACGGTTATGAAATACATTTCCTTTTAATGTTACCATAGGTCATTGCTGGTTAATGACACTTGACTACTTTTTTCACTTCAAGTCAGGTGTCAAGTGAAAAACAGACTTAACTGAAGAATTCAAAAAGCCATGTCCCACATAGACCGCCCCCACAACCCCGGTAGAAACTCCTTGAGGTTAGCAGCCAGCCAGTGACACAGGCTGCTTAAAACACAGACTGTCAGTTTAGGTCTGAGTCTACTGACTCTCACCCACCCCTCACAGAAAACTCTGAAATGCCACAGGGTTAAAAATAGACTTTCTGCGACACAGTACCAGTGTGTCATGTCATGGAACTCCCACGCAAAGCCACACGTCGCGATGCGCAGATGCCGGGGTCATGCGAGGCCCCAAACATCAGGCCCCAGCATGACATCTACAGCAGTGACAGCCGGAGAAAAAGTCACAGGACAGCATTCCGCTGTTTTGAGTGTGTTTACTCGTCCCAGAGCCATACTCACTGATCGGTGCAGTTGTACCGCTCGTAGTGCTGAGAATCTCTGAATAACTTCAATGCGAATGTCTCAGTCATACCAGTCAGCAGCAGGGGTATGGAAAGATGGAGCAAACTAAGTTGTGGGGTGGGGTGGGGTGGGGTGAGCACTCAAAACAAATGATGATTCAGCGTGATCCGGGAAGTGATACTGCATGCAGCGGAAAATCCAACAGCTCCTGGGCAAACTGGAGCCAGACGGCGTGAGCAAGCACAGCGTCAGGACAAACCGTCACCAGCTAACGTGGCACACACGGCAGCACAAGGGGGACCGCGTCTGCAGCGCAAACGACCCACATGACACTGCTGAATTAGTGTGACCGCGGCAACACTGCAGAAGATTCAAAAAGTGGGTGAAGGCTCCCCTCGCGATCACGATTCCCGGGAGCAAGACGACAGAAAGCAGCGACACGAGTAAAATGCCTTCTGAGCGCCATGATCCAGCTGTCAAGCTATAAATTTCATTCTAAAACAGGAAGCTGCAGACTAGCATGTTTCCTTCCTAGCCATCCAAATTTCCCTCCCTCCATCGCTGCCATGCCAGGAAACAGATGGTTACATCAGTGACACTGTTCCCAGAAGGAAGGACAGAGTAAATCAGCATATTTATTGAGCCCTTCCATCAAATTCAGTAATGACTTCCTGTTAAAATGGGTGTAGTGACCCATTCAGTGACTAACCCAAATAAGGAGATAGCCAAGCCAAAGCCTGCCCCTCTCCCTTCAGGGATGCCATGCCAGACTGACTGGATTTCGCCACTTTCCATGCAGGCTGTTAAAAACCTTTTTGTTTCCTTTATGTGGAACTTTGCCTAAAGCAGGGCTCTTCAAATCTGGCCCTCCGTTCCAAATCCGAGCCTTGTTTTCCACTCTCCCAGGTAGTAAGTATAATAACTGACTGTGATTGGCTGGAGGCTTCACAACCAACTCACAGGTAAAGGACGGCTGGAAAATCAGCAGGGCACGGACCTTAAGGACCGTGATTTGAACAGCCTTAGTCTAGAGGTTTCAGGGGCAAATATTCCCACAGCTCAGCAGTGGCTGTAAGCTCAGTTGGGTCCTTAGTGACACACTTTATAAAGGAAGCTGCATACAGAGAATGGTCATAGAAAAGTGCCTACCACTGCCTCCTGGAAACGGACAGGATTTCAATGCTTAGTAAGAGCCTGCCTCTACTATTCAATCACAGACTATCAGATTAACAGAACTGTGCTCTGTGCACAAAATTCAACACTGCCATGGCACAAATGAAAAACAAGACTAAACAGAGAACAGACCAGCATTGAGGTTCTGGTCGAATGTGACAGAATATGTATCAGGACACCACGGTCCTTGAGGCCCCCACCCTGCCAAGGACACCAGATGGGTCTCTGTGTCTGACTGGAAGAGAATCCTTGGGGGGAGGCGATGGTGGATAAGCAGAAATTGTATAGGGACTGAGGACCCTGTGAATACATGTGGGAGTATTACCTGCCCCCCGCCTAAGGTACACAGAGGCACTGTGACAAATAGGCGCATGGTGTTGCCACCTGTAGCTGCCAAAAAAAACAGGAACAAGAAATGTGGGGGTGCACCTCACATCCGCTCTAGGTGAAGACGCGTGACACTTTTACTCTCGGCTAGAGACAGGAAACGCTCAACACACTGTAGACATATGGCAACAGCTGCACTGTTTAGGAAAACTTCACGTGCTTGTGGGTGACGCTGGCTGGTGTGCAGGAAGACGCCCCCGCGGGACGTCCCACTGGCTGCCACCTGTACCTGGACTTCTGTACGCTGACAAGCCGCCAGCTTTGAGGTCTTCTTGTTGAACTATTGCCAACTCTCATGCATCTGACGTGACACTCGCGCTTACGCAAGAAATCTTATGGCAAATCTATATTTCTCCATTATAATCCTAACATTAGCTACATAGGAAGCGCTTGCAAACCCTACGGACTATTTTCAAGGTAAAAGAATAGTTACATACATGTGAATGCGTGTACAGACTCGAAAATCGAATTGAAAATCTCATGTCTGCCAGCCATGGTGGTGCAGTGGTTAGCACCTCTGGGACCCGGGTTCGAGTCTCTGCCTGGGTCACATGTGTGCAGAGTTTGTATGTTGTCCCCATGTCGTCATGGGGTTTCCTCCGGGTACTCCGGTTTCCCCCCACAGTCCAAAAACATACTGAGGCTAATTGGAGTTACTAAATTGTCCCTAGGTGTGCATGCGTGAGAGAATGGTGTGTAAGTGTGCCCTGCGATGGGCTGGCCCCCCCCATCCTGGGTTGTTCCCTGCCTCGTGCCCATCCCCTTCGGTGATAGGCTCCGGACCCACCGCGACCCAGTAGGATAAGCAGTTTGGAAAATGGATGGATGGATGGATGTCTGCCAGCTGGCCAAAGTCGGCAAACCTGGGTCAGGCACTGAAGTCAGGCCGCCCTGCTTCACACTCTTCATTGCCAAATATCCATTTGATGTTTTTGAAAAATTAATTCCGATAAATATTTAATCTTTACTATGATGGGCTGGGGAAAGTAAATAAGGCTGGTTTTAATCATCAGCGACAGCAGGGTTGACAACGGGCGTGACACTCGCATTTTCAGACTCAGACGCTCATGTAAGAAATCTTACAGCAAATCTATATTATCCCATTATAAACCTAAATTATGCTACGTCAGAAGTGTGGGGGGTAATGTGCAAATCCTACAGACTATTTACAAGGTAATAAAACTGTTACATGCATGTAAATGCGTGTGCAGACTTGCCTTGGCCAGCTGACCGAAGTTGGTGACTCTGTAGCAGATACATTGCTCCTGCTCGAAAATGAGGCTTAGTACATAACTAACCTGCTTGGTATAATTTACCCTCCGTTAATACAGGGGCAGATTACGGGACACTCTGGCTTTTATATATTATATCCATGTTTCTTTTTAGAAATTAAGTTTCGAGCAGAACACTTTCGGTTCCGATGTTCCACCCGGAACCATTATTATGCGGCGCGCGCCGCAGCTGCGTCCCAGAAGCGCTTCTTCTGATTTCTAATCGCGGTGGATAAAAAGCATCAGGAACTAATTTCTTAGTCGTTTTAATCCAGTTTAACAGCATATTCGGCTGAAGCTGGTCAATATATAATACCGCAGGCTCAGTCATGGCGCTCAGTGACAGTCAATAGATATACCTATCAGAACAACTTGTGGCTTATGCAGGGTTGCCGACTTTGGTCAGCTGGCTGGCGTAAGATTTTCAATTCGAGATAATTTACATGTGTATAAGAGTTTTATTACCTTGTAAATAGTCTGTATGGTTAGCAGACTACTCCTACGCTTTTGATGTAGCTAATTTTAGGAGTGCTTATTATTAGCTTTTAGAACCGGGTAAAGAGCAGTAAAAGCAGTTTAAGTATTGGCGAAAGTGTACAAGAACACCATCGTACACTGGCGAATCGTGCAGTTATGGGAGATAAAATGCAGAATGGAGCTGTTTAAGCGGCCAGGGAGAACTGCGTGGCTCTTTTGAATAATGATGAAAGTGTATAGTGAGGCGTGAGCTCTGGATGTCAACCCAAAACACGTAAAAACCCTGTTTATTGTACTGACACTATTATTGTAGCACAACTCCCAGCCAGGAAATTCACCTTGCGGACTTATGAGAAGGCTGGCTTTTTACACCCACCAGTTTTCATCATTAGGTATTAATTGAATGTAGTATTTAGTTAAACTGGCTCTCGGAACAAAACCAGCAATAGGAGGAGAGTTTTATGGGTGTTCACTTGTCCATAATAAAATAAAATAAAAAAAATTCATGCCTAGCCCGTAATTCCTATTTCTTCCTGAATTATAAAAACACATTCTGCGTTTCCTAAGTAAAGCAGGGAGCAGCACCATAGGTAATTACATCTGTGGGGACTGTCATGCGAAACGGTGTAAAATGCACCTACTAGACAGACAGAAAGTAGAGAGGAAGAGCCGAGCAGGATTCCATGGGTCAAAGCCAAGGTATAGGGGTGCACCTCTCATATTTTTACTCGGCCATGACTGTCTATATGCACGCAGAAGGAAGCAGATGAAGGGACTTCCCAAGCCGGGTGTGTGACAGCCCAAGATAAGAGGCTATTCAGGTCTTGAGCAAACATGTGTGACTGCTTTTGTTTTTCTACATGCAGGCTATGTCCGTTCTCGGGACAACGGGCACATCGCCACATGACCAGCATAACTCATACGAAATGTAAATTGTGGGGGGGGGGTATATGAGGAAAGAACTGGGCACCACGATGAGTATGGAGCACCGCATTTCCTTATTGTCTGACGAGGCAAGAAAAGCAAAAGTGGCACGGTTAGGTTTGCTTTTATTGTCACTGACAAGTGATGCGTACACTAAAGTGTGAGGCATGGAGCCGTGTCAGAGTGCTTCTGTGGGCCTTGTCGGTCTTCCTGCTCTCCTTACACAGAGCCAGGTGGTGGGCACCTCGTAGGAGCACCGGTCCTGCCCTTGGGGGTCATAGGGTATATGCCAGGAAGCCCCATCCGTCTGCAAAATGGTGTCGTAACTCTGTATTCTCTGAAACACACGACGGGAACTCAGAACACCGTGCCGCATCATTTTGTTACCTCACGTATGCATTATGTAACGCAGTAAATGTTCACGGATTCCCTGAGGCACACTCCCCACCTGGAAGCGCACCCGCCTGCCAGGTGCGTAGCTGTGAACGCCCAGCTGGTGCCCCCGTTGCCACTTGAAGAAGAGGCGCCGGGTGGTGCCGTCTGCCAAGCAGGCCTTGTGGTCCCGCATCAGGTCACGGCTAACGAACGTGCAGTGGTTCCCAGAGTGAAGGGCGGCATAGAGGAGGAAGGGGTCGTCCTCAGATCTGCCAGTTTAAAAAAAAAAATAAAAATAACGTAAACCCACACAGGCCCTCGTCCTGACAAGCATGTGGTTAACAACCTCGAGGTGGGGGCGTGTACCTAATTAAGTTAAGGTTAGAATACCTTAAAACCCATAAGTAGAGGATTTCCAAAACATTCCATGTTAAAAAAAAAAAAATCCATTCATGACTGCACATCTAGTCCAGAGTCATGGGGGCAGTAGGCAAGGGGACACCCTGTGGAGAATGCCAAGGCATCACAGGGCACAGACATACTCACGTTTGCACACTGTGGAAATTACAGAAAAACCAATACATTGAAGATCGAAGCAGATTTCCTATCCCCGGAAATCTGAGCCCAAATGGTTAGTAACTCTGCCACCACAAGTATCAGAATAATCAAATATCAGAATAATCAAGGCTGGACTTACTAACGGCCTAACTGGTGCTGTAACCAAAGTATTTCAAGCTTTACGGTTTGGGTCTCTGTGAAATTTAAGTCAGGGGAAAAAAAATGACTACTGAATTGAACTTTTAAAGAAAACACACATAAGATTGTGAACGGTGATAACAGTGAGAGGCTGCTGGGTCAATAGCAGCACTCTACAACTACAGAACCAAAAATTCACAGAGGGCTCCACATCGCAAAGGTAAGGCTTCCCTTCGGTTCCTTCAGTGTGAAAATCTTCAAGCACAACTAGTGACAAAGAAACCTCAAGTGACGAATGTGAGCTGTGGCTTTCTTAGAAGCTGCGAGGAGATGGTCACAATACAGGATCAAAGGCTCGACCCGGGTCTGATCGCATCCGTCGCACGACTTACATATCGTCGGTGAAGAAGCAGTGGGCCACCTGCTGTATGCGGGTCATGTGATCTCTGTCCCAGCTGTGGCTGTGACGCCGCATGTGACTCCTCCCCAGGACCAGGATGTTCAGGCCCTGCTTCTCCAGCTCCGTCACCACGGCCAGCAGCTACAGGACACACAGGCCGTCACTAGTGCCCGTCACTGACGTCTGGCTGACCTCACAGCGACGGCCATCTTACGCAACACACAGGGAAGCGGTGCGGGGTGATGAGTGACCGGAATACAGAGCCATGACCAGCTTCAGCTAAATTGTATTTGGCCACCCACAGAGGGTGGGAGAAGACTTCCTGTGGTAGGGAAAGTGGGGAGGTAAATTGGCAAGGAAATGTGGCATGGGTGAGTGAAGGCAGGAGGTCAAACCCTTATGCGGAGTTAGGGCTGTTCCTGTGGTATCGCTGAGGGAACAAGCAACACATGAACATTCTGCCAGATCATTCTCTGAGAATTTCGGGGCTATTCCGGAGTTTTTCCCAGACCGTAACCTGCTTCCTGTACCATGGACTTTGACCCCCCCCCACCCCCAAGCCGACGCTGCTCTGTTATCAGTACTGGCGAGACAGCTCGAAAAAGCCCCCCAATCCCCAGGCTCCTGATTCACTAAGGATATGGTGCTGACTGCATCTTCACGTGGCCTCAGATCTAGCCAACATGAAATGAGACAAAGTCACTGTGATCTTAATCAGCAAAAAGAGAAGACATTTTCAGCCTTTGTCCAGTGAGTCATATCAGGCAAGGAGAGAATTCCCCTGTCTGTCTCCCCACGCACCTCAGAGGCATGAGTGGGCAGTCATAAGACCTGTCACCTGACAGTCTAGCCACGGCAACAACAGCCTGTGGGACCCCACTCGCGATAAGGTCAGGAGGTGGGGTGGATGTAGAGATCTTCAGCCTGCTCACAAGATCCATTGCTCAGGAGGTTAGAAACTGGTCATACTGAAGATACCTTGTGGGGTGAATGAAAGAGCCAGACCAGGCAGACACTACCGGAGGACCAACCAGATGGACAAGCATATCCCATAATCCACTGGTGAAGATGGTAATCCACATGGCCAGATCACCGCAGTTATTTCTAGTGACACTTATAAAAGCTCACGTTCAGATAACGTCGAGACATGGAAGAGAAGATGGGGGAGAGGCAGACCCCACTGGTTTTGAAGTGCTGGTGTCAACTTTAAGGTCACTGTGTGACATTCCCCCCACACTGGAGATAACACTGTCTGTTAGTTCTTGTTTGTGTTCGCAGTTGTAATAATAAATCATTACAAAACAATTTCTGGTTTCCCTGCTGTACTGAAATTACACCAAACCATAAACCCAGAACTGAGGTTTATAGTGAACTATGAATTGTACCGTTACACCCTTAATATTTATACTTTCCTCCAGTCGGTGCAGCCCAGCCCCTGCTCTAGCTACCCACCCTCCCTTGGTAATACCACGGATCACCCTGGAGATTAAAGTACACAGTGTGTTTGGCAAACGTGGCTGTAAATAGGCCACCCCACCCCATCCTGTAGGGGGCGTATTCCTCTGGACATGCTGATGTCAGTGTGGATTATGAGCACAGAAGCTGATGTAACGAGGGAGAAAGCGGGGAACAGAGACATGACTCAACCCCCCCCTCCCCAATCCGCTGAGGTGCCTCGATGGGAGCCGCGTCCCTCGCTATATGGGGGGGGGGTGAAAGGCAGAGGCGGGGATGGATGTTATAAAAACCAAAGCCTGACAGCCAAGGGCTACTCACCGTCTCCGATTGCTTCCCCTTGCCAAACATATTGGCCACATTGAGGCCATCGAGGACCACGTCAAAGGCCGGGACGCTCTCCACGAACTTCCGGAATCTATCCAGCTCCTACGAAGGGGGAGAATCCATTACATGTGCCCGGTTTCCACCTCCACCTTTATTACACTGATGGACACCCGGTGGCATCAGTACAACTCCTCCATCTAGGTACAGGTATACACTGCAGCACCTGCATTTACGCCCTGTTAGAGCTATTTGTAATATTTTGTAATTTGTTGTATATTGTACCTTCCATGGCTAAGTAGCTGCATCCGAGCCTTACATCACCAAGTGTAATGCAAAGCGTCGGATGCAGTGGTGTAAATCACACCACCACTGGACCCTAGAGCAGTGGAGATGTGTTCTCTGGAGTCATGAATCCCGCTTCTCCGTCTGGCAATTCAATGGACGAGTCTGTGTTTGGGGGTTGCCAGGAGAATGGTACTTGCCTGACTGCATTGTGCCAAGTGTAAAGTTTGGTGGAGGAGGGATTATGGTGTGGGGTTGTTTTTCAGGGGTTGGGCTTGGCCCCTTAGTTCCAGTGAAATGAACTCTTAATGCTGCAGCATTCAAAGCCATTTTGGACAATTTCATGCTCCCAACTTTATGGGAACACTTTGGGGATGGACCCTTCCTGTTCCAACATGACTGCATACCAGTGCACAAAGCAAGGTCCATAAGGACATGAATGAGCGAGTCTGGTGTGGAGGAACTGCACAGAGCCCTGACCTCAACACGACAGAACACCTTTGGGATGAATTAGAGCGGAGACTGCGAGCCAGGCCTTCTCATCCAACATCAGGGCCTGACCTCACAAATGCTCCCAAGGAAGAATGGTCAAAAATTCTCATGAACACACTCCTACACCTTGTGGACAGCCTCCCCAGAAGTGTTGAAGCTGTTATAGCTGCAATGGGTGGGCCAACTCCATATTATAACCTATGTATTAGGAATGGGAGGTCATTAACATTCATGTGTGTGTAAAGGCAGGTGTCCCAATACTTTTGTCAAAATAGTGTATGTGCTTCAGTAAACTTTCAGCAAACGAAATGGAAAAAAATATAATGAAGTGTATGTTACTCTGAATTATGTAGACCGAGACACTGCACATGACAGTGCTGTATACCGCAACGGGATGCAGACTGCTACTAAAACAAAACAGCGACTGCCAGTCGTTGATTAGCTTTTACTGGGCTGGCCGGATAACCAGATGTGCACACTGGAAGGGGGGGGGGGTCCCCATCACACTGTTTGTTCCTTCTGGGCAAGGGAAGCCAAAGAGTAAAGCTCAGGAGCCAGAGAGTCGCTAGCTCCCCACACCTTGGGAATCACCTTTGCACTGGGATTTACTAAGAATGCAGCACACTCCCAGTAAATCAAACAGACAGCTAATAGACTGCTCCGCCCACCTTAAGAGGATTGAGGCAGCTTAAAAATAGCTTTGCTATTGTTACAGACCTGCCGTAGTAGATTCCGTAATTGCGTGTATTAGTAGCATCTCATGGTGACCAGTGACATTCCAACGCACCAGCAAACCCGCCTGAACACGTTCCTGGGCCGTGAAGCCCCTCCAGTCGCCTCTGCCAGCGTGACGCCCCCCGCACGCGTCATGTCTATGGTAAGGTCCCCTCCAGATACTTTGATAGGGCTCATACAACCTGCACAAGGAACTTGCCAAACATACGCAGCTCGGTTACTGCATGCGCACACATAGGATGCCATGCAGCGGGCCCGGACCCAGCTCCCTCCAACGGCAGGGGAACGACAGGCTCGAAACTCCCACGCATCCCATGCGAGCAGCCTTAACACAGAAGACGGGATCCGTCCTGCGTTCAAATGCACTTTCCGCACCATCACCCCACAGTCAGTCCGTAGTTACAATGTGCTGCAGCATCGCCCCCGGGCAACTCTAACATGCTGCGAGGGACAAACAGACACTTAAAGGGACAGGGCCCCTGCACAGAATCACATATGCGGGGAGCCTGCAGAATGAAGCTGACTTCGAGGGGGGCAGAAAACCACAAAATACTTGGGCAGAATAATAAAAGGCTTATTTTTCGCCTCAGAAATGGCCTGCTATGACCCCTGGGGAGGGGACGTTAGGCCAGCAAAAGGGGAAAAAAAAAAAAACAAGCTGACTGCACTGGAGTTCCCCCCTCCAGCAGTCTGCTCTGACTCTGATGACGCCACCACCACCTAGTGGTGATTTCAATTAATGCAGCTATCCCTTGGCTGGTTTCTGCAACTGCCAAATCATGCCAATAAACAACCTCCATTCTGTAAAGGGCTCTTGAGTGGTATATAATGGAAAAGTAATGCATTTTTACAGCCTCAGCTTAGAAGAGCAACAAACAGTGCAGATCTCTGACCTGAACGGGGTGCAAAATACAAACACAAGGAAGAGAGCAACAGAAACAGAGGAACGAACATGCAAGCTACGCAAACAAGGAGCTGGGAACAGTTACGCAGCCCACAAACTGGAGATGTGAGGCTATCACTATCCAGTGAGCTACAGGCCACTGCATCTCCGTTTTTCAGGAAAATGTATTTTTGTAACACCAACAAATTTTAAGCTACAGCAAACAAACATTTGAAAAGGAACATAAAAGCTCTCAGTACTAGTGCATCCGTTTTGCAATTTCTTTGAACCACATCACTATGCCCTACTGCCCCCTAGGTGTGCGACAGACCCGCACCTGTGGGGTAGTCTTGGTGAAGACGTCACGTCCCATGATGACATCCCGCATTACGCGGTCCTTCAGCAGCCCGTACTCTTCCTCACTCAGCCTGATGGACTCTAGGGCTGCCCCACAGCCCTGGCATGTACCACTATGTGAGGACAAGGAAGGGGTGGGGGAACCGGGGATCATGTATCAGGCAAAACATGGGGAGATATTAGGAGGAGGAGTCGCAGAGAGGCATCCGTGACAGAATGACAGAGTGAAAAGTACATCTGTACCTCGGTCCCACAGTGGTCCAGCTTCCCGTCCAGTTGTCAGCTGGAAGACTGAAAGGAGAAGGTTAGTGTTTTGCTTCCTGGGCCTGCAGGCTCAGCTTCCACCATGCGAGACAGGTGGCTCACCTCTCAAACCAGGCTCTGATGCACTGGGCCAGCAGCTCCCCCGGATACAGCTGATTGTCCCTCATGAAGTGCAGGATGTCCCGCAGCCGCTCGTTATGGCTGTGCTCGGAACAGCCGCTCTGGAACAAAGCCTGCCATGTGTCCTGATGGGGGCTCAGGCCCTGTTCCAGGAGTCTGTCATACAATGCCCAGGCGGCACCGCTGTCACCGTGCTGCAAAGCCCCAGCAATGATGTCACCATAGTTACGCGGAGAGGGGGTCATGGTCTTACTAAGAGACTCCAGCAGAGTAAATGACTCCCTCCAGCGGTCTGTGGTACTGAACACCTTGATGAAGAGGCTGTACGCCCCAGGGTCAAGAGTCTTGAAGTGGCTCTTCATGATTTCATAAAGGTCGAATACCTCCGAATAGTAGTTACCATGGACACACAGGGTTAAGTACTTCAACAGCAACTCATAGTTCAAAGTCCCGGTCTCCACAGCTACGTATGTTAGCAAGGATTTAGCAATATCAATGCTAGACCCAGCAGCCACCATTCTCTTCATCATCTGAACCTCAAACTGATGAGGACGCAGGGAATTCTGTTTGAGACTGGCCCACTCTGCCACCGTAAGAGGACAGTCTGGAACTTCAGCATGACTAGGTCCCTTGCTGGTAGCCACAGGCTGATCTACCATGTCCTCCCCTGATTTCCTCCTCATGAACTCAGCTGTCCTGCTGGCCGTCCCGGCCGCAAATACGGACCTGGAGAAAGGCTGCCGCTCATTGTACCTCGAGTCTTTCTGAGCCGCTTTCTTCTTGTGTGCAGTGTACCTGTTACCTTCTTTAGTTGATTCTACACGTAGATTTGCCAGTTCAGCAGATTTTAAATATGGCTGCAGGCTCTTAAGAAAAATACTTCGCCACGGCCTTGAAACGAAGAGTGGTGAGATTTGTTTTAAGTTGATTTTCACGAACGGGAAGATCAAGGAGGACATTGTCACATCCGAGTGAGGTCAATTAAAAAACAAACGGCACAGGTCTGGACGACTGACGATAACTAAACATAAAACAAGTCGAGGTTCTTTTGAGAAAAGTGGGAAGGCTTTTATTTAAATTAAGGTCCAGACGCGATCTTATACAGCCGTTAAACTTAATATGGCACCTACTTGCTGGTCGCGTGGGTGACATAAAAACTACACTCACCAAAACATCAGCAACTAGATTTTAGAATAAATTCGCACACAAGATCAGAAATCGGCAATTCTAAACTTCTACTTCACTCAATATTTAGGTACAACCCAACAAAAATGAAGCAACACGTATAACATGGGTTACACAGACATATCGTTTAAAGGTGTAAGCAACTGCCTGATTTATTAAAACATTGCATAAAAATGTAGGACGATCACTACTCACGAAGTCCTTTTTGAACAATTTAATCATTCAATCTAAAGACTAGACAAAGCGATCCAAACCCACTTTTTAAGCTTAGATAATCAGAGCAGTTTTCATCAGGAAACGTCACATTGACATGTCTAAGTGGCCGCATTTGATGACGATGGAGTCACATGGTAAGCATGACGCTGCACAATAGGTTAGATGCAAATGGTCACGCCTTCGGGGCAAAATTAGCCAATCAACAGACGCAATAGGGCACGGCAAGGAAGTCTAGGACAACTGGCAACCTTATAACTGAGTTTTTAAAAAATTTCATGCCGAATAAATCGGTATTAATATGTCTAATGATACGGTGAGACAATGGAAAGAACTGCTGAAAAAGAAACTGGCATCTGCAGAAAAGGGTGAGAGTAGGCTGTGATTGTTTCGGAGTGCTGGAATTTCACAGTTACACAGGCTGCTAGGCTAGCTGGCTATTTAGCATCAGCTGAGCGCCTGAGCCCGTCACACATCACTGACTGCTCAGCTGCATGCGTAAACCAGGACTTGCCGGCAACTTCAAGTCGTTTGTTCTTTTATTATCGTTGAGGTTTTCATGGATTAAACATTTATTGGCAGATGAGAGGACAGAGGAGGAGAAGAAGGAGGATGAACTCCGACTGTTTACGAAGTATTACACAGAGTGGAGGGGTGGCGACAAGACTGACTCCTCTTACAAGAACATACCCCGCTTTTATTACCGGGTACTTACGTCGCCGACCCAGTCACTGTCCCTCTCCAGGGGTCTTATTCTGCAAAGTGATGGTCATCTTAATGCGCTTCTTACAGCTTCCTGCCGACGACGAGATTTTGCTACAGAAACTGCGTGAGGAGTCCAGAGCCGTGTTTCTGCAGAGAAAGAGCCGAGAGCTTCTGGATAACGAGGAACTGCAGGTGGTGACTTCATTCACTGTGTGATACAGCCTGAGTGTGTTTGCAGTGATGCTGTGTATGTCCAATATGCTGCTTTTCCTCTTCTGCACCAGAATCTGTGGTTCCTGTTAGACAAAAAACAAGTGCTTCCCATGGCTGGGGAGGAGGCCATGATCAATTACGACAGCTTCCTGAAGGTTGGAGAGAAGGCAGGAGAAAAGTGCAAGTAAGTGCAGACAGCTTACAAAATTTCAGGGTTCATAATTTTTAATGTATTTCCTTTTTGTTGGTTGAACAACAGAAAAGCAGATATTCCTGCCAACTCTCTCTCTGTCTTCTCCCACCAGACAGTTCTTCACTGCAAGAGTTTATGCCAAACTTCTGCACAATGACCCATACGGACGCATATCAATAATGCAATTTTTTAACTATGTCATGAGAAAAGGTTTGTGTTACAAAAAGCAAATTTATAGAGACAATGGAGGCTGTTCTTGGAGCAGGGTTGCCGAAATCCATTCCTGGAGTTTGCAGATTTCCCTGCTCACACAGACCTACTAAACCTGCCGTTTGGCTGGTAAACTGAATAAGGTGTGTTTGAGGAGGGAAATGTGGTGAACTGGCCTGGGAGCAGATTTTGGGAACCCTAACACAGAGTGTCTACTTGGCACACTAATTGGACTTGTGAGATATTTATTCACTTTTTTCTTGTGGCATAGATTAAAATTTGGTACCACTGTGATACTTCCTTCCCAGTTTGGCTTCATCAGACCCGGATTGGCCTGAGTCTTTATGACGTGGCAGGTCAAGGTTACCTCCGTGAGTCGGTAAGCATCGTCAACATTTGGTTGATGCTGATTTTAAACCAGTGAAACAGATCCAGTCTCCCAAGTCCCCTTGTGTGTTTCTAAGCGTCAAAACCTGTCTCATGGTAGGACCTTGAGAACTACATTCTGGAACTGATCCCCACCCTGCCCCAGCTGGACGGTCTGGAGAAGTCCTTCTACTCCTTCTACGTCTGCACCGCTGTCCGCAAGTTCTTCTTCTTCTTGGACCCACTGCGCACTGGTCTGTGTTCCACAGCGTCCTCCTACCCTGTGCTGTCAGTGACTGCTGTTGTGTCATTCAGACTCTTATTCCGAATTCTAGGATGCCGTTGATCTAAAGCCAAACCCTTCAGCGTATCAGATATTTTAACGTTACTTTAATGAAACCCAGCTGACCCGTCCCACTTCTGCCGTAGTAAGGCTTTACCTTCTGAGAATCCAAGGAATATTGTTCTCTGTTCCCGAGGGCTCTTTGGTACAGCCTACTCACTCAGTTTTCTCTTACTCAGGGAAAATAAAAATTCAGGACATTTTGGCCTGCAGCTTTCTAGATGATCTTCTGGAGGTATGTCATCGCCCTTATATTAGCTACGGAGGATTTGGAGTGGGGGTTCCCTTTAGAACCACCTTCCTATTATCTTGTTCTTTATCTGATCTGCGGTGTCTGCCCTTCCCTGCATTTCAGTTGCGGGATGAGGAGTTGTCCAAGGAGAGTCAGGAGTCCAACTGGTTCTCTGCCCCATCAGCACTCCGTGTCTATGGTAGGCAGACGTGCTTATATCCGAGCTGTCTTACGGCATCTTGCACTCTAATCTGCTAAAAAGTGGTTTGTGGTTTCTACTCCCAGGCCAGTATTTGAACCTGGATAAGGACCACAATGGAATGCTGAGCAAGGAGGAGCTCTCTCGTTATGGCACCGGTACCCTGACAAGCATCTTCCTGGACCGCGTCTACCAGGAGTGCCTCACTTACGATGGAGAGATGGTAAGCACATATCCTTCAATATCCCCAAGTGGCCTTGTGGTTGGACGTGACACTCGCGTCATGCTTATGTTGCGGTTCCCAGGACTACAAGACTTACCTGGACTTTGTCCTGGCGCTGGAGAACCGCAAGGAACCTGCTGCCCTTCAGTACATCTTCAAGATATTGGATATGGAGAACAAGGGCCACCTGAATGTGTTTACACTCAACTATTTCTTCAGGGTAAGGAATGCAGTAGCAGAGAGAATGGGACAGGACACAAGACAGCAGGAAATGACTCTGCTTTGTCCTTCAGGGAATCCAGGACCAGATGAAGGTGCACGGCCAAGAGCCAGTGTCCTTCCAAGACGTCAAGGTATGTGTACAAATTGAGGAGCAGGGGGCTAATTATTTTGTGCCCGATACCAATCAGTTTTCTCCTTGTAACAGGATGAGATCTTTGACATGGTGAAACCCAAAGATCCCTACAAGATTACCCTGCAGGACCTGGTGACCAGCGGACAGGGTGACACCGTCTCCAGCATCCTCATAGACCTGAACGGCTTCTGGACCTATGAAAACAGAGAGGTTCTCGTGGCCAATGACGACGGCAACGCAGATATGGACGATACGTGACGCAGGCTTTTGTATCAAGCAGCAATGCTTTTCAGTACTATGCAGGATATGTTGAGATGGACCTTCACACTCCAATATGGAAATACCTCATCAGTTAGAAAAGTACAACAGAATACGCATATGATTCAATTTATTAATATGTATATTATATAAAATAAATGCATCTTTTCGCAGTTATAAAGCTTTTAGTTTAAAATGTATACATAAATAAAACAAGTTTAATTTTTCTGTGATATAATAGAAAAAAAATTGAACTATACTTGGCTCTGACCAGTCTTCACTAATGATGAAGTTCAACATGTTAAGGATAGACCTGGATCCTTGGCCGCTTTTGACCATTTATTTAAGCGAACATGATGCAGGCGAAGCAGTCAGTCTCTCTTCCCTCCGGGGTCTTCGTTTTCTCCCATTGTCCAGGGGGAGAAGTATGGCAGCCGAGAACCCAAAGAGTAGAGGGGCTCGGCTGAACGGTTCCCCTGAGGCGGAGTCATGGAAACGGGGCTGCTGGCAGAGCCGCAGCATCAGTGTGGCAAATGGTTATGTACAGAAAAAGGTCAACGCAACATCAGTTACAAAATACCTGAAGAAAAGCAAATGATAATGAAACACATCTGGAAGTCAGTCCTTTGGAACGTTACAAGGACTGCAGGAATTTTATCAAACACGAAAATGAAATTAAAAGGCTTTCAGAACAGCTCTGACACCCGCGGGACCTTAAATCCCATGTATTACAGACAGCCCTTTTGGCAGGTCAACCATACGCTGTACCCAGCACAATGACACACCCTGATCGTGTTCTACAGCTGCCGTTTTAGAACAGCACCGATATGAGGATAAAGACTGGCAAGCTGCACATATGATGAAAACCAAGCTGGGGAGGTCACTGAGGGCCTAGGTGGGGATGGGTGCGGAGACCATGTTCATTTCCAGCGAAGTGCGCATCTCATCTTGCAGGTCAAAGGTCACTTTAACAAAGGAGGCAGAGCTCTCTGGCTGCTCTGTCATTGGCTGCTTGTCTTCCGGGCCAAGCTTCTCGTTGAACTGACGTTCTGCTTCCTCTGACAGCTTGTTCTCCTCTGCTTCCTCTTCCTCCTGCAGTGCCCGACCATTATCCAAAATCAGCACACTTCTTGAGGTGTGATGCAGCTCACAGTTTTCATTTATTGATATCGGCGGTGGGGTGGGGTCACCCCCTGATCTTTCCACAAACCTCTTTTTTGATCCTGTAGAACTCGTCAATCGCGTACTGGTATTTGGGCGTTGTGATGCCCAGCAGCGAGGACATCTTCTCCCCGAAGTAGTCACAAACTGAAAGGCACAAACAGGCAGGCACACTTCAGGAAATCCGTCTGCTTTTGGGGGTTGTGCAGCCTCTGGCCAGGTCACCCCAAGGTACGGCACCCAGCAAGTCCATCTCCAACAGAGTCAAGAAAATGGATTAGCGGAGTGTGTAACTGAAAATCTTATCAACAGGAAAAAGGGCTATTATACCAGGGAAATAGTTCATGTTTAGATGTCAGAGTTATACCTTGATCAATGTTATTGTGAATTAATCACCAACTACTTAACAGGAGGCCATAGCAGCGACAGAAATTAACCAACAGTGGTGGTTTTATATCGAGTCAGGGAACCGACAGCAGCTGACAGGATTAGGTGGTGTCATTACTGCCCATCGTCCCACTGGCCGATCTCAGTGGCTGCCTTGATACGCATAACGTAAGAGGAAGAGAGAGTACTGACGAGCTCAGTGTTCAAGCAGCCTGCTGCATTTTAGCCTTTGTCGGCTAAATAAAGAACTCTATTGTACTGCAGGGGAGAAACCACCCATGACTGAAGACACACCTCTGTAAAACCTAAGATGGAGTGTTCCACCCCTCATTGTGCAAATGAAGGAAAAACTGGCTGGATGAAGGGATTTTTCTTACAAATGAAAACTCAGGCTGGGGTGTCGGCTGCTAACATTAAAAAGAATTCCTGATCCTATGCCCTAGGTTTTTTTGTGTTCCTGTAATCAGAGCCAACTGGAAATAAAATAACAGGAGTCACAGAAACTACAGGCATGTTTAAATTAATTAGTTACATTAAAAACAGTCCCTGCGATGCAGCAAGGCCAGATTTAGAGCTGCATGGTGCAGACAGCAAACACAAAATGCTTCTTATTTCAAGACAATGACACTGTGCTTAGCCAATCACATAAAAGGACTGCACAGCAGCCTAGACCTGCGCGACTGGACTCCTTCAATTCGTCCACTGTGTGGAGCTTCCTCTCAAAAAAACTTTCTCCCTTCCTACGCTCCCCCAAAAAAAGTCCATGGATGTCAAGTCGGTTGAATCTGGTGGTCAGTAAATGCTCCCATGTTGCAGCATTATGTATCAATGTATCAATGTTCACAGAGGACATTTCGAACACATAAGAAACTAAATATGACCCAATCAGTACTGTAAAATAAAACCTAGACCTATTTCGGCCCATCCTGTATGAATACTGTGCCTTTTATAACTTTGTTCTATTTCATGTGCTGCTGCTTGCACTTAACGTCAAGATCAATACATGTCTGTCTGTCCACCTGTCTGTCATGTAAAAGATCAGGTATATAAAGACTTTTGTCGTACTTCCTGCTATGGCTCAGCAATGGGAAAAGGACGCTACGAGAAGAAATTGGAAGGGCTGCAGAAACCAGCTTCAGTGTATGTGCTGGGCGACTGAAGGTAACTCACTGGACACAGTGGACATGGCCGCTCTCCACATATGAAACAAGAAGTATGGCCCCCACGTCAGCTTTGACTAGAAGAAAAACGTTATGGGGTTCAGACACCTTGATAAGACCATACACTACAACATGTGCTACAATAGGGTGAGCGCCATTGTCAGGTCAACCAGACACAGGTCTACTCACAGGGTCTACGTTAGGTATGAGATCCTTCTTCTCTGGTTCCTCCTCTTCCTCATCTGTGCTGTACTCTTCCATGGTTTCCCCACCGGCGAAGTATATGGTCCGACGTGGCAACTTTTGCTGTGGATTCCTCATCTGATCTCCCAGCTCCACATTTTCAAAGTCCTTTCCTGTGCTCTGATGGCCGGGACACAGAGAGGAATACTGAGTAATTATAAGACAGGCCCATTCCCATTCGGTTCTGTACCGGCCATAAATTAAAAGAAGGTGGCTTTAGGTCTTATGGGTTGCCAGGCATAGCACGATCGTACAGAAGACGGACGGGGCCGATCTTAGAGGAGCCAGTGGCAGAGGCAGCATGCCATCACCTACAGAAACTCTAAACAAGTGTTATATTGTCATGACAGTAACGGAGCCGTAACAAGACAAGTCACGCAGTAGACGAAACACGCAAAATCAAATATTATCCCTTTCTCGGAGGAGTTATTACTTCACAGCCAGTTCAGTCACTTTGTTAGTGAAATTAGGCACGCACTCGAAATACACCAAGACAAACTACAGACCCTGAACGAACTTCCTATGGCGGAGCCCTCAGTCAAGAGGCTTAAACAAACTAACTTTGACATAGGGAACTCAAATAAACCATTAAAATTGGCACCTTATCTGCGTCCATAATGGGCATCAGAAATACCGCAGCTCCACCCGAAGTTCGCGTCCGCGGCTTCTGCTAAGAAACCCGGATGTGACACGATACGGAGCACGCGCGCCGCCTCTCGCTGTCCCGCAGACAAACACGGAAGTGATGTAAAAGCAAGCGTCGCTTTCACCTAGAATTTGGGAGGGGGGTAACTCGGGTGCTATGTAACAGTGCCTATACTGATTTATCAACGGAACCTATTAAGCTATGCTTTACCATGAATTACATAATTTTATGTAGCAGTTACTGCACACCAAGCTATTTGAAAAACAGATGCATTAGCATCAGTAGAATATAACTTGAATGCTGTGCTTAATGTCACTTTGGTGATAGGTCCATTAAACATCTGAAACTTGTTGTTGCGTTTCGTTAAATAATAATAAAATATCCAGCGGCTTGTAAACTGGGAAATAGCGGAACTGCTCCCTCTACTGAAAACCACTTAGTATAGCAAAAATAACAAGGTTTCGGAATGACCCAAATGAGTCAATGTGGTGGGTTTTAAAATAATTGGCCAAATAATATACTTGGCTTTCGGAATTATTTAATTCTTTCAGAATAGTATGAGAAAACGGAGATTCGATTTTATAAATTAGGTATTTTTTTGGTTTTGATTACTGGAAATATAATTAAATGACCCAGTACGATTGCGGTTCCCCCAAGACAGGAAGGGCTTGGTGCGCTCCAGTAGTATTGAAGGAAAAGCTGCCCAGCTTGTTTATTTTCACGGACGGCGAGCAGCGTAGAGGCGCAGGCCCGCACTGCAGACCTCCGAGCGGTTACTTTTCCTTAATTTCCACTAAGTAACAGTCCAGTAGCTCTTGGCCATGGCTCTGTGCGGGGGTGTCGGAGCCTTGGCCTTACCCAGCGAGCTCATCGTCCACATATTTTCCTTCCTGTCCCCCCGGGACAAGCTCCGGGCCTCCGCCGTGTGTTCCCGCTGGAGGGAGTGTCTGTTCTACCCAGCGCTGTGGACGAATCTGAAACTGCGTGTCGGTGGTGGCACTAACGGCGGGGGTTCGGGGTCCGAGGAGACCCCCAAGCTGGAGTTTCTCATGCGGAAGTTCGGGTCCTTCGTCCGAGAACTGCAGCTGGAGTTCGCCCCTGTGGAGGGTTGCCTCCCGCTGCACGGAGTGGAGGCGCCGCAGAGCGACCCCCGCTTCCCCGATCAGTGGAAGGATGCCGTGAAGATCTACCTGGACCAGGTGCTCTGTGTGCTGCGCGGCCTGCGGAACAACAGGTAGGCGGCCGGGAGGAGGCGTGCGGAAAGCCATTTTCGACTGCGTCAGATGCTGCGCAAGGCCAGCTGCTGAGCGGTCATGCGTGGCTAGTCGGGGGCTCGGCCCGGCCGGAGCGGACACCTGTCATAGGGGTGCGGTGACATGCATCAGCCTCCCGGGGTAGCTGTGTTTAGCAGGGGTGGGCTGTCTGCGCAGTTTGACTGGGCTTCGGGGAAGGCCGTCTTTAACTCTACAGCAGTTCCTGTTGGCAGCTGTTTGCGTGGCTGTCAGATGTAAACAGATCTGTCTCTTTCTTTTATTAACGTGCCTGGACGGGTGGCAATGGGCTCCGCATACCCCCGGACTGCAAAACCCGTAATTTTGTTCATGCTAAACTGACCAGATGCACCGCAGTAACCGCTTTCAGTAGTGCAGATGTGTAAGGGGCATGTGATTGTGAATGGGGACATGAAGGGTCAGCACTCCGGCACTGAGCCCCCCGAGCCGCATTCCCCTGCCCGGACGGAAATGCCTGGGTTGGGGCGCTTTGATCGCCATTGTATTCCCATTATTTACCTGGCCGCCTTTCATACATTCTAGGGGCACGTAGACATCTTACTGTAGAAATAAAGCAAATTCAGAGGGGAAATCGGCTGGCTCCGTGCTACCGGAAGTGGAAGCGGCAGGGCGCCGCGACCGCTTCCTGTATTCTTTTAATTGCTCCATAAGTCAGTGGGGTTTAATCGCTGCCTTTTTTTTGCATACACAGAGTGACGGTTGATGGGATATTGTTGATGGGTCTCTACAATTTTCTTTTGTTAGGAACCTAAGGAAGCTTAGCATGTACGGCGACACCTGTATTCTACAGGAGGAGGGGGTTCTGGACAGCCTTCATCTTAGCCAGGTCGACCAGGGTGGGAAGAAAATCAAAGAGTAAGTGTTTGTTATATTTATTAGTGTTTATTGTTATTAATTAAAAAGCAGCTGTTACCTGAGTGTTGTCTCGTTCTGTGCTTCAGAATCCAGCGACTGTTTGGGGAAATCCTGGCTGATAGCCGGCAGCTGAACTGGCTGTCCTCAGCATTCATGCTGGGTATGGTGACTCCCAGCTCCCTGGCGGCTGTGTCCAATGCTAGCGCCGGATCTCTGGAGCACCTCAGTCTGCTGGACAACCAGCTGGTGCCGCTGCTGGGGGTGGTGGAGCTGGAGCGGCTCCCACACCTGCATTCCTTGGCGCTGGACTTCAGCGACTTCAGTGCCACCATGTGTCACCTGCTGTCAGGTGGTGACCGCGTGCCCCTGCACCGCCTTTCCCTGCTGCTCAACGGCGGCGCCCTAGCGGGCAAGCCTCTGAATGGCACCCCGGCCGACGACGACTGGAAGGCCCTGGTACGCCACAGCGCCAACCTGCGCGTCTACATCATGGCCCTGGACACCGGCAGTCAAGACCTGCTGGCCATCTTGAAGCCTAGCATTCCACTGGAGAGGATCCACTTCGACAGCTACTCTGCCTCCACCAGTGAGGCGACGGTGGAGCTCATCTCTCTGCAGTACCACAAGACCCTCACCCATTTCATCCTCATGAGGGACGACAGCGGCTTCCCAGACCTCAGTGACAATCGCAACGAGGATCCGCTCGTGCTTCTGGCTTGGCGTTGTATCCATCTGTCTGTGCTGGTCATCCATGGTGAGCGAGGTTCCACTGGGGGGGGCACAGGCCAGCACGTTTCCATCCCCTCCCATTCTGTGTGATACCGGGGTCTCGACGGCTCACGGGCCTGTCTCTCTGTGCACAGGTTACACGGTGTGGGCCCACAACCTCATCGCCATCTCACGCCTGCGTGGCTCCAACCTGAAGGTGTTGGCCGTGTCGGAGGAGAGCATCGACTTTGACCCGTACCAGACCCTCTCCGTGGAGGAAGACCCCGTGCACAACCTTATCAAGGAGGTGTCTCTGGGACTGGGCCGCGTCTGGCACCCCGTGATGGACGCCAGCATCGTTCTGAGCGAGCCCACACAGCACTTCTACCGCGAGGTGCAGAGCTTCAGCGAGGGCATGTAACTTCTCGCGACCTCGCCTGTCCCCCTCCCCCCGTGTCCGCCCTCAGACCCTCCTCCCCCCGTGTCCGCCCTCAGACCCTCCTCCCCCCGTGTCCGCCCTCAGACCCTCCTCCCCCCGTGTCCGCCCTCAGACCCTCCTCCCCCCGTGTCCGCCCTCAGACCCTCCTCCCCCCGTGTCCGCCCTCAGACCCTCCTCCCCCCGTGTCCGCCCTCAGACCCTCCTCCCCCATTCCCAGACACTGACATTGCCCTCACATGTAATGCCTATGCTAAATGCTCTTTACGTACTAGGCCCTGTCTCATTTTATGTTTTTTTTTTCCCCCCAATTTTTTTTGTTTTCTGTAGTGAGATCTAACCCTTTATGTGCTGTTAACCTAGTAGTAGCTCTATATTTATATCTATCTATATATCTTGCTTCTGAAGAGTATAGTCGGTATTGGTTTAGTAGCTAATAAGCGTGTGTGGGAGGGGCTTCTCTGTCTGGCTTATGATATGTGCTGCGTTTTGTTCCGCTCTTATGGATGAGTATAGAGCTGCAGAGAGCTAAGGCTATCAGTTTGTCCGTCCCTGCCTTTTTAAGATGAGTAAAATCCTTTGTACTCTTACCTTTGACGAGGCTTGCGTCTTCCGGCCTAGGACGGAGCACTGATGGCTACCCCTCTGGGTCTAGAATATTCTTTTTAAACCGCGTGTTAGCTCTTTGCGATGATCCTACGTTCAGGACGCTGGTCCTGCTGGTTTTTGTTATCTGGAAGCGCGTTTTTGTGTCGATGGGGCCCGTCCACCCTGAACGCAGATGTTGGAGGCTGGACACTAGGTCCGCTGCGGAGCTCTGCAGGATTCCAGGGCTCCTTCTCAAGTCGCCCCCCCACAGGGGGAGAAGGGGGGTCGCTCGCAGTCCCTCGAAATACCTTTGGTCTGCCTCTGCTATCAGCCAGGCACTATGTGAGACTGTTGCGATGAGGATGACCACAATCCGTGAGGCAGTTTGCCGGTTTTTCCGTTTGCTTGGGTAGTCTAGAGTCACAGTTGCCTTGAACGCCTCCTCCTCCCCCCCCCGCCCACCCCCGTATCTGTTTCAAGGTCTACAGGTCTCATCTGTTGAGCTTTGGACAGAAGAACAAATAAGCTGGCCTGTTCTGTATCTCAGGTACTTCTACGATGAAGGCTGTTGTGCCATTTGGGGGCTGAACTCATCTGAAACCTTTTTTTTTTTTTTTTCCCCATCTCTGTCATTCCCTCACTTTCGTTTAAAAGGTGAACATCTTCATTGTGTCTCTGAGACTTTTAAATGAGCTTCAATGGTATATTTGCTGTTTTAAATCTCAGTAAAGAGGGAACATGGTGCTTCGGAGGCTTAGAATGTAAATATGAATTTGGTAGCCTTTTTAATGGCAGGCCTGTAGGTTTGATCCTACAGCGGCCCCTCCTGATGGCATTTTTCTCTTTGCTTGTCTAAGTGGAGCAGTGTTCCACTAAGGTACATCGATGGAGGTCAGCTGATCCCCATTGTTGCGTGTTGATAGACCTTCCTCAGGAGGCACTGAATGGTTTGGTCCAAATGTTGGCGTGGTCTCGTTGGAGAACCTGCTCTGTAGGTCCGTGTCAGTTGTTAGACCAAAGCAAGTTGACCAGTGTTTCTGACCCATTGGTCTGTATCAGTTGAGGCCGACGTGTAAAGAAGTTAAAGGCGCTAGGGTGGGTGGGGGGTGGGAGGAGGATGTTGTTGGTCCAAATAACAAGGCGATCGACCTGGTTTCGGAACAGCCCGCAGTGTTACTCTGGACATGAAGGGACATGAAGCCAGTGGTTTACACATGACAGGCCCAGAGTAAGACTGAGCAGAGATTGTTTCTATATAAATTTGCAATTTTCCTTAATCACACCAAAAAGTGATAACGGGTCGTTAAGTTGGAGGCAAGTGTTACATGCGTGGAACTAATCAAATTTGTTAACTGTTGGAGCTAGGGGAGCAGCAGTTAATCCAGTTCCTCAAGCTACTAACTGAGGCTACTAATCTCTGCAGCCTGAAGCCACGTAGCTTTCGGTACCAAACCCCCCACCCCCCCCCCAGTGTCAGAACCACTCTTCTGTTGTGTGATTTCACGTCTAGTGTAGTAGTAGCAACTGGACCTCTGTCTTAAATGCCGCTCGCTCGCATAATTCTCCTGTGTGTTAAATTGAGACGCGCTGAAGTAGGAAGAGGGGAGGCCAGTGCATATGGTGTACCGCTTTGTCACCAGTGAACAACGGGAAACACCTTTCTCAGGGTTATAGTCAGAGCGAACCAGGTGGGGCTGCACTGCTAAGACCTGAACCACAGAAGCTAGTCGTGGAGGAGAGTAGAAACAAGTCACTGGATTTCACGTGCGTCGGTGTCCGTATCAGCTGCTGACGACACAGCGTTCGCCGAGCACCCACACCCTGGCGGGCAAGAGGGGGGCACGTGCCTCGGGCTCAAGTTGAACCGGTGCGTGCACAGCTGTGCTCTGGCTTGGTCACCAACAGTAGGACTCTAACAATGCACCTGTTTCACTGTGAAGAGTGAATGTAGAAAGTACAATGGCAAATCACTAGGTTGGTTCTATCAAACCTGTACGCTGCTATGAGACGTTGTAGGGACATTCCACTGGGGGGATTTCCAACCAACACGAGGCCAAATGTCTGCATGGAGCTTATTTTTTTACTTTCTTTTGCAGTGGGATCCAGTTATTAGCCTGCAACTGGTCTGTCATAAAGCCTCCATGCGTGTTTCTGTGTCGCAGGCAGGCTCCGTCTTCATCCACCGCGGTCAAGTTGGAATCTCTAAGACCAGTTGTCCCTTAAGCTTGGATTCCTTTTTTTTTTTTTTTTATCTCGTGGAAACTGTATGCATTCACAATCTGAATTCTCTCACTGGAAAGCAGGGAGTTAAGACAGCGAGCGGCTTGGATATCAGTCTCGAGCGGGTACTCGGTCGCCTCTAAGGTGGCGTTCTCGCTTCCACCTCCGCTGCAGCTCGTCTTGTGTCCATCCCACATGGAGGGCCCTTAACCGATTGGCGAGAGAGCGGCCCGGAGAATCCCATAAGTGCACTAGGGTCACGGGCTCGCTGTGCTGTAGGCTGGGGTGAACGGGAGGCCGCAGGTCATGAGAGAGCAGATAAACTATGCAAGAGGATACACATCGTCGACCCGCCGCTCCTGTTTTCTGTCACTTACAAACGGAGAGATCTTACCTGCAAAGATACTTGGCCTTATCGTTTTAAAACCTTGATTCTTCGTAAGCCAACTCGGTTTCGGGGGCAGCCGTAGGTACGGACGTGGTCTCTGTGAGACTGGCCGTCTGGCCCCAGTTTTAGTGGTACGAATGTTGTGCATTTGTTTAAAATCAGGACAGTTTGCAATAAAGTCAAAGTGGCCACCATGGGGAACTAGCAGTGCTAAAACCTGGCTGCTACCTTGTAAACTTCTGGGATCACATACGCGTGCATACACACACGCACACACCCACAGTGTGTATATATACATATGCCAGTATATGTATGTATTGGCACACGTCCGGATTCTATTTATGAACATGAAAAGTTTATAAAGCGTTATTTACAGAAATGGTTTTACCATCTTAAATGTTTAATATTTGGACAGTGTTCTGTCTGCCTTTTTGTCTCCAGTGAGCACATAGTGTTGGATTTTATATGTACATCAGCAGAGGGGAGTTTGTCCCAGTGGGGATTATGCTGGGTGTGGGAGGTTTTAATCGATCGAAGGCGATCAGAGCTTAATTAAAAAGATGGGGAAACACATTCGAGAAGCTGGAGCTGACCGTGTAAACCAGCTGAATACCGAGTCTATGTTGAATGGATGCATTTTCTTTTAATCCGTGAATAAAGCATTAAAAACGGCCGTCTTCTCCTGGTGCTTCTTTCAATGCCGCGTCTGCACAGCGAAGCATTAAAGCCCAGATATTATGCACATCTTGCACAACCAGAATCCACTTTATTAGTTCTTTACATGACAGTCCTTTAGTTATAAATTACAGTAATTCATTGACAGCTGATGTGGGTGGCTCAAACAAGTACATATCTGCTAGTCAGTGTTTAGGGGAAAAAGGGGGTTTAATCAAGGACTTGTATGTACAATTACTTATTAACAATATCCATACAACTTCTCTATATACAGCTCAAGGAAGGGCAAGTTTGCCTTAAAAATTCTACTGCTAAAAAGCTTCCCTGTGCTCATGAAAAAGGCAGCTGATGCACTCCTACGATGCCCTGACCTTTCAAGTTTGTCGACGGCGGCAAATGTTGCCACGCGCACTTTAAGAAGGGAAAGCCAGACGAGGCAGGTGGGCCGCTCAGTGGGCCAGGGGACACAGGCATAATCCAGGTCCAGCTCCATCTCGCTCATGCCTCAAACTGTCCCTCTACTGGTAATGCAATAATGGAGGTGGGAAGCTCAGATCATGTCCTGTGAGAACGGGCGGTTGTCTGGGGGGTGCTCGCTGCCCGGGGGGGAGGGTCTGCGGGGGGGCCCAGACCGGTTGTCGGGAGGGGGCCCTGCAGGCGGATAACCCGTGGGATGGGGTGGCAGTGGAGGGAATCTTGGATACATCCCAGGGGGCAGTGGCCCACGCACTGGAGAAACAGCAGAGGGACATCTGAACAAAACATGCAGTGACCACTAATGGCCTTTTTCCATAAAAACCTAACACACACCCCCCCCCTCCCACCACCAGCATGAAGATACGTAGAAATATTACTCACTGCCCATGGGGGGGACTCGGGGAGGGAAAAACTCGGGGGGACCATAGGGGCCTCGACGATGGAGGAGGTCCACAGGGGCCAGTGGAGGTGGGGGGCCCAGGGGAGGGGCCTCCCGTGTGTTTGCATCAGGGGCATTTGACGGCTCCCCAGAAAGAGACAACAGGCTCTGGGGACAGAGACAGAGCCAGTGTGATTTTTTCAGGTATGCGATTTGAAATATCGCCAGAAAGGAAATGGTTACTCAAAGATGCTGGAGCTGAGCTCCATTCCGCCAAACCACAGTGACCCCACTATGGAGAACTGCCATCTGGGACTGTACTTACATCTCTGCTCTCACTGAGGCCCAATCTGAGGCTGCCGGAGGTGCTGCCTAGTTCTGCTAAAAGAGGCGAAAGCAGGCTGTAAGGATCCAGCCTTGTTCCCCTAGGAAATCCTCAAAGGGCTCATTTACACCCCCGTAGCACCCCCGTTAGATAAGGAGACCTGCAGGGGGGCCTGGATTCCAGAAGCACATTCACACAGACGTTCTTACACGATGGGAAGGATGAATGCCACCTGCTTACCAGACTTATCAGTGGGATTTGGGTTGAAGTGGGCCTCGGCCAAAGCAGGGCCCCTGGGAGGCAGCGGGCCCGGCAGGAAGGCGCCAGGTGGTGGGGGACGGCGGTAGGGGAGCCTGGGGTCTGGATACAGGTAGCCTGGAGGACAAGCGGTACAGACCACTCAGGCCACCGTATTTTGGCGAGCGTCTTGGGAGAGGGAACGTTCTCTGATCGTTTCTCATAGGATAGAGATGAGACATGGGCTGGATCATAGGCACAGCTCATGGTGAGGAAGCAACTCCGTCAAAACACGAAAGGCCAGATGCAAATGCAAGATTAATGCAATCATGGAGCAGGACTCATACCTTCTGCCACGAGAGTGATTACGGTGCACAACACAAACACTCAGTACAGCGATGACACGGTCCATTGGCACCCCTGTGACGTGGTTCCAGTCACCCGGGGCCATGCTGGCGGCCCATTTAAGCCACATGAGCCCTACCCCACATGCCAGAACCATGGGGCACCAAGACAAAGTGAGGGGAAGATTCTGGAATGAGCATAGGCAGACTGTCACCAGAGATGGATAGCTCAGGTCCAGAAAGTAAAAATCCAGACCAAGATTTTGTTTCAACCAACCAGTTGAGTAATCTGTGACTGTGACTCTTTATACTGAAGTGGTTGGTTGAAACAAAACCTTGGTCTGGATTTTGACTGCCTGGACCTGAACTATCCACCGCTGGCTGTCACCCATGTAGGTGCTCTATGCTTAGTCAGCTATTTCTGACAGCTTCTCCCTCCTTCCCTGGCTGAGGGACAGTACCACCCCCACCCCCGCCACTGATTGCCCAAATGAGACGAGAGCAACTGAGAATTCAGGGGATACTTTGTCTCAGGGGCGCCAACGTGAGAGGTCTTCACTGTACCTGGGGGGGCTCCGGGACCCCTGCTGTCGGAGCGAGGGCCTTCCCTGGCGACAGGGACGTCTGTCAGGCTGGGAGGGCCATGCGACACTAACAGGACACAAGAGACAAAGCACGATGGTAGTTCGACGAGAAGACATGGCAGGTAAGACGGAGGGAGTTCACACATCCTTTAAGTGCGTTCACTGCAGGGAGCCTGCAGATCTGTCTGGATGCAGTTTTTCAGTCCTCAACAGAGGTCAGTGAATGGGGTTCTGGTTTCTGTGCAGTGGATGTGCAGAGTAAGGCCGCATCTGGCTAGTGACCAGGCGCTTCTGGAGTGGGATGTGAAACACAGAGCTAACAAAAACACTAACTGAGAAACAAATAGCTAACAGAGGTGATGCATACAAAAGACAGCTGACAAATAAAGGCATTACACAGAAAAAACAAGCTAACAAAGGCACCACATACCAAACGTAGAGCTAACATACAAAACAATGGGCTAACAAATAAGCTACGAACAAAAAAACAAAGCCAAACAAACACGTGCAAAACAACTAACACAAGATGCCAAATGCAAAACTCGGATGCTTGAAGCTAATTCATGAGCTTGCTTCCATCACAGGGAACAGTCCTGTTAGTTTCTTTTTAGGAATTTAGGCACGATGGGAGTGTTTGTGGTAATAGGGTGGTCACCTCGGCTGCCAGGCCCCAGAGGAAACTGGGGTGATAAGCGTGGTGGCCCGTCCATCAGGGTAGGTGGTGACAGGAAGGCTCTAGTCTCAGAGGCGGGCCGCCCTAGCGGACTCGGTCCAAATGGTGATCTCTCTCCTGTGGGAACGAGACAGAAATGAGGTTGTGAAGCCCAGAGGTCTGCATTGAAGGGAAGGAAATGTGAAAAACCACAGTGGTTATGGACAAGATCACCTCTGAAGGAGGACCTCCCAGGGGCCTCCAGGGCAAATGGGTCCTTCTCCACCATCTCCAGCTTAAACTGGAGGTCTGTCAGCCTGCATGGGGAAAAGGAAGCTTCAGACCATGCTGAATGCTCCCAGTAGACCATGTGACGCCCCTTGACGCTCTTGCTCACTTTTGCCTGAGGTGGCCGTTCTCCCGCTTCACGTCGGCCAGGTCCCGGTCAGCCGCCCGTGCAGCCAGCTGCAAACAAACCGCCGGCTTCAGTCACGATCACAGCCGCTTCTTCACACTGATCTGTGCCTGAGGAGCAATGGGACGCTACTCACCCAGTTGTCGTGAGCCTTCTTCTCGTGGGCCGCGATCTGCCGCATGGGGTAGATTCTGAGTGAGTGCTCATTGGCAAGTTCCTGCCACTGCATTACAGTGCGAGGACTGAAGTGCTCACCTGGTTTTTGTAGGCCTGGTTGGTTTTCTCCAGCTCTTCCTCTAGCTCCTGGGCCCGTTGTCTGTTCAAGAACAAAAGGGCAGTGAAAAGCAGAGCTTCTCTATTGGGCTGTGCCTGAATCAGATGCGGAAGTCCAGTGCCTGGCTATTCCCCAGTGTAGTACACGCTTACACTGAAAAGGCTACATCAGCTAGAATGACGCTTTTCAGCTGTTTATTTTGCTCAAAACTCTGCCCCCCTCCCAACAACCCCCACCAAAATCTAGGTTGATTAAGGAGGACAGGCCCTGCTGACAGAGGGATGCTCATGAGCAGATTCCAGAGGCTCCTGCAGGTACCTGTAGGTGCTCAGTTCCTCAGCGGCCAGACTGATCTTCTTGTCGGCCTTACTTAGCTTTTCCTCCTTCTGCAAGCGTTCCCTCCCTTCTACAGTCAGCATCCTGAGGGGAATAGGGGTTCACTGTGTGTGTCTGGCCCGAGGGTCACGGCGATGGCTGCCTAAATCTCCTCCTGCTCACCGATGCAGCTTCAACTCATTCTCCTGGTACATCTCAGTCATGATCTGCAGCTTCTTCTGGAGCTTTTGTGTCTCATTGGCAAACATGACACTCTCCGCCTGTAGCGAGTCCTTCTCGCCCTGGAGCCGCTCAATGCCACCTGTCAGATCAGAAGCAGGACGTCCTTTAGATGCCACCAAGTCATATCCAGACCACCCCAATGTGGGGGGAGGAGGGCTAGGAATTTTTTTGTTTTTTTGGAACTGAATGAGGTCTTTGCTCCAATGTGAGGCATCAGCTCTGTACCAACCTTGGAGGTCCTCTTTGGCTTTAACCTCATCAGTAAGTCTGGCAACCAGTCTGTTCTTCTCCTCTTCCAGGGACTTCAGATCAGCACTCACCTGAAGACAGGCAGCAAACAGATGTGATTCTCTGTGCACTCTAGCAGGAGCCGTCGATCATGCAAACATACCTTTGCTGCAGAAATTAGCTTCTCTACTTTCTGCTTCTGACGGATATCTGGAGAAAACGCATGTCCAGAAAGACAAAAAAAAATAAAATAAAAAAAATAAAGTTTTCTTCTTGTTTTTAATGAAAAGCACAGTTTTATGGACATAGCGAGAGACAGCCTGTATGAATGAGTCCCACCTGAGGCATCCCCATTCTCCTGGACGGACCCGTCCTCAATCTCTGAATCCCAGTCCCTCATCTTCAGCAGGCAGTCAGTCAGAGACTGCAGAAGAATCAGGCACTCAGCATTTATACAATCCAAAGGAATAGTGTCTGATTGGGCCATGTTATATAAACGATATACCAATTTATCAAGATGTAAAATTTAAACAATAAAAAAAGAAATCTGAAATTTCGAAACTTGATAAACACTGCTTGACTGCACCGCATCAACCCAATCACATCACAGAAACAAACTGAATTCCAACCAATCATATCGTAGTCTTAAGAACACACAACCTATGCCTAACAAATGCACAACAAGATCGACCGAGTTAAGGGAGCATGCCACATTGATTTCAGTTTGCAGTTCGTTCAATTTGTCACATTTTTTCATGCTCGGAATCTGGTTAAGGGGAATTCTAAGGGGTTTTTAAGCAAAATTTGAGTGAGCCTTGAAGTAAAGAAACAAAGACTCGAATTATATAGTGATGATTATCAATACTGATTGTGACAAAATATTCTGCCACGTTGCCCAGCCCTAGTGCTATCTCGCTTGTGGTGTGGGTAAATACCTGAATGTGCTGGTCCTTGCTGGTGCACTGCTCCACCATGTCCTTGTGGGAGCTCTCACACATCTTCATCTCCTCCTCCAATTCGCTCAGACGCTCCCCCCAGCCTTCAGCTTCCTGTACCAACTTTGGAGAACAGTCCTCCTCAGTCTCAGCCAGACTACGGCCACAAGGGCTGCCGTTGCACCGTAAAACATACTTCTGACTACAATTCGACAAGGTAACAGGATTTTTGCAAGGATGTGTGCAGAGCCACCTGGGTCACCATGCAGTGCTCAGGTATGTCGTAAGGTTTAAGCGGAACATCTGGTAAAATGACCCCATTAGACACAAAGAAACCTCACACAAACCTGGGCTTTACTCTCCAGAAGCTGCACATTCTCCTCCTTGGCTGCCTGTAGGCTTTTCTGTAACCTCTCACCGTTAATGTCATAGATCTTCAGGGTTGTTTGTGCCTGGTGAGATTAAAATAGAGCTCATCACAGCTTGGCACAATGATCCAATGAGACACACTCCGTAACCCATGTGACAGACTCCATTCACCGTGCCTGGCGCCCCCCCTCCCCCAAATACCTGCTCCATCTGCGACTTCAGGTTCTTCGATTCTTCTTCCAGGCTTTTCAGTGTTTCCTGCATGCTGGCCAGCTGAGGAGCATACGGCTAAATCAGTATAACTGTCCAACGCTCTGATCATCCAACCAGCAGCTGCTCAAATTTGCTGACTAACCTCTGCTCTACTGCCATAGAGTCTGTTGATAGCTATTAGTGGTTATTTTTGAGGTGATAAGCTGTGAACCAACCGTCTTTACTTCAGTTGTATGGATGTTCATGTGAAGAGTAACAGGTCTCAGCTGCTATTACCTCATTAGTGAAGTTAGCTGATCATAGAAGACTTGAGGAAAAGAGGGTGTCTTACCGTTTCCTCCTGCTGCAAACGCTTGAACTTCTGGGCTTTCAAATCCACCTTCAGCTGTTCGGTCTCCTCCCCGAGTTTAGCGTTTGCCTCTTCGAGTTTCTTGGACATGGCCTGAGATGACGCATTACAGAATGCCCATAGCGTTCTCGCACATGGCATGGCATGGCATGCAGTAAACGTGTCCGCGTGGTGTGTTTGATCGGGCTGCTCATCCCACAGAGTAACTCACCTCAAGATCTTCACCCTCAGATGCTTGTGCAGAAGCACCTCCATTTTGCAGGGCAGTTTCCAGTTCCTCATACTACAGGACACAGAGAGAGACAAAGAGTGTGTCATACTACAGGTACACACACACACACAGTGTCACACTGCAGGTACACACACACACACAGTGTCACACTGCAGGTACACACACACAGTGTCATACTGCAGGCACACACACACAGTGTCATACTGCAGGCACACACATACCCACGCAGTGTGACAGTGCAAGCACACAGACCCTTGCTGCAGTAACACTCACTCTGTGACTGCACTGACTGAGTGTTTCCAGTGCTTTACATTTCTCTTCAAGTAATTCTGCTATCTTCTGGCCCAGCTTTCTCTCCTTCCCTGAAAGCCCAAATGGAAGATTACAGTAAGTCAACATCTGGCTGAGTTAAGATGTCCTTCTTAACAAAGCATGAACCAAACTTACCGACATAGAATCTACTTTTTATCTGGAAAAAAAAAACACATGAATGAGCAAAGTTCAATATCAATCGTGTGAGTGCGATGCAGAAGGTTCTGCATGTTTATGAATTGATGCCCACGGCCAGCTTTACTCCCCACGTGCAAGCTTACAGACTGATACAATCTGCAGGTGAACAGCAGCATAGTCAGCATCCCCAGCAGCGCAGTCACTATCACCGCTTCCCACGGCAGTCCGTAGAAATCCGGCCCCGGCTTCAAGTCATCAGGGAGGGAGGACACCACCTATTAAAACCAAGACTACTTAGGCATGGGAGCGAGCCGCCCACCCCTTCTCTCTGCATCAGTAAAATTGTAAGCTGGAGGGAGTCGTATCAACGCTGCGTTCGCCTATTTGATCGTGACTAGTACACAGTTAAGTGTCACCATCAGACACGTCTGCCATGGGACAGCGCTTGCTAGTGTCATCGGGGGACTGATCCTCCAGCCTCAGGAAATCGTTTATCTACCCTGTCCACATTGGCGGACTATCACAACATCAACAGGCAAATTAAAGCATTTAGGACGCACTTTATAACGGATTAAGTAAAGTAAGCTTTACAAAAACGGAGAGAACTAGCGAAACGCCACTTCATCGTGGAGTGAAGAAAGCCCGCCGCCAGCATAGAGGTTATCTCACATCTCTCACGGTCTCCACCGCACGGGAGTAGTAGACCCTCGCTGCCACTTTAAGATCGGTCGCTTCAGGCGACGAAAGGACCGGGTCGCCCGCTAACTCCTCTGCCATAATGTATTAAGTTTAAGCGCCGCTGTTTTCACGGAACAAATGCAGACATGTCCAGCCCGTCTGCTGTCACTTCACGGCTTCCGAGACACCAAAACAGAAAGCCAGTAACAGTGAACGGGTCGACACTGGTTGCGGAGGGGTGCCTTGCTCTCCGGACATATTATTATCCCATCCGAATTTAACATTTTCTTTATCTATAACTATTTTTCAAAAATTTCTAAATAACTAAGCAAATGTGTATCCTTACTTTTATTATTCATACACTCGTAGATAGGCAGGTGCCTAAAAGCACGCACACACACCCCTATTTTTCGCAGTTTTCCTACGTGGTTCATTCCAGACGTCACCAATTGTAGAACGCCACACGGCACCTCAGCTGCAATGTTAAAGTGACACAACGAGAGCGGGGCCGTCGTCTGCGCAGCGCTCGGCTCTGTGCGTTCAGTAATAAGTCGGCCAACACTTCTGACTTAATAGGAAGTTACATCAATGAACGCACACTTTAAAAGCGTCTTTATATTCGAGAATGTTTCTTCAACTGGTCTGTGACACAATAACAGTATCTCTCACGTCCCGTCACACACTTCCTGGTGAATAGCAAAAAACGGCTCGATCTCATTAAACTTCCCTAAATTCATACATTTTGTGTTTAGAACATTCCAGATACGGGCGCCATCGCTTGACCATCGCTCCGGCCACCACGTAATCACCCGGCCCACTGCTTGGTCAGCGAGTATATTCAACCAGTACGACGAATTTGTACGACTCCACCGAAATACCCACCTCCATGTCATCGTCAGCTTCCATTTCAGATGTGCGCTTCTCTCATTGTAAATTATTTCCGATTTACGCTGATGAAGGGGCCCGGCTAGGAGACACCAGCACCCTAAAGACAGTGCAGCAATGCCTCTCCCCTTGATATAACCTGAGCCTTTACTGACATCAAATTACACTTGACATACAGCAGGGCAGTCCCAGCAAAATCTTAACTGTAAACAAGCCTTAAAGTAACAGCTTCACCGAAACGGCGCTTGTACAATGTAAATACTGCAAATTAACCGGAGTGTATTCAACACAACACGAAGTGATATTAAGTTACAAAAACTGCCAAATCAAAACCGCAAATTTCCCCATTTAAACAACAGTAAGAGATCCACTATAAACGCTTAGTTTTTAAACCTTGAAAAATATGATTGACGTCCATACCTGTATGATGAATTGCGTTAAACGTGATACAGTGTCTTGAAGGCACTCTGTAGTATCCAGGATAACTTGGCTAGTACGGTTTAGAAACAGAGCAACAGCAGCAGCTGTACCTGTCAGATGAGCGAAACCTATTGTCATAACTGTATATATGTTGCTCTTGCTACTGAAACTGATTTATCTTCAATCAATACATGATTGGCAATAGGCTAGCATGACATTTGTCTTTGAAGGGTGCAAGACGTACCATCGTGTAAATCCTCTGACTGTGACTGAAGAGGAGTCTCCTCCTGGACTGTGGGGAGTAGGTCCCCTTCCTCAAACCTCCTTCTGTCCTTCTCTGCTGCATCTTCTTCAGGGACAAAACAGCTGCCGTGTGTGCACTCAGGTCCATCTGTCACTGCTGATGTGTAATTACAACTCAGTGGTCAAACCTGGGGAAAACCTCCACATCGTACATAACTGTTGTTTCCATGGATTTCAGTACTACATATAAAGTACCAAATGATGATTGCTGGCTCTGCTCTTACATTGCAAGACAAGAATAACACAGTTGAGCTGTACCAATAAAACTACAAATGTACCTCAAAGTGCAAATAAGATTTTTTGGGTTTAGTAAAAAAACATTCATTAATATATTATATATATATATATATATATATATATATATATATATATATATATATATATATATATATATATATATATATATATATAACATTCTGTGGGCAGCAGGGTCTCGCTTACAGAGAATTTCCTCACGGGGATCAATAAAGAAGTATCAATTCATTTTTAAGTCATGATCATACTTAAAAATTATATTACACAGCAAAAGTACCTTGATTAGAATGTTTAGGGACAGTGGGTTTCTCTTGTGTGAATGTACTTTTTAAAGTAGATAAAAGAGCTTTTAATTTTTGAAGTGAGGCTTCCTTTGTATCACCATCAGCTTGACTGCCTTTTGAGGTAGAAGTTATTTCAATGTGATATTGTAGAAGTCGTTCAAAATCAGACAGTATAGCTAGGTCGTCGTCAGTATTTTCCACAGCTTCCCAGTCCCGAAGGTTTGCCAGCTGATAGTCAAGCCACATAAGTTTGTGTTTCCCTATTAAGTCCAACACTTGGTGTAGGTCTTGGTTAGTCATGTAGTTCTGGATATTTCGGTAATCTTTAAGATGCTCTGGAAACTTAACAGCATCCTTTGTGGATTGCGGGTTTCCGTTAGGCTGTACGACAACAACTCCATGTTTTTTGTTGGCACTTTCCTTTGGTTTTGGTGTTTCTGTAACACCTTCTGCTGGCTCTGCTCTTAAAATACCAGCGTGTTTTCCCGAACCATCATCAGTGACCATTCCAGTTGTTCCAGATGAGAAGCTTGATTCTGTTTGCAAACTATAATAATCAAGTTCGGCAGTGTGCAAAGTTCCACTTCCTGAATCCTCCTGTATGTGTGTAGAAGAACGAATGTCTCCAGCTTTGTTTCCCTTCCAGTCCTCTGTCCCACCAAAATGTTCATTATTTACTACTTTGCTGCAAGAACCCGTGTCTTTGCTCTCTCTGCCCTGCTGCCCTGTTTCTTCTTGTTCAGGTGTAGTAAATGGATCTGGTGGTCTCTCCTCATTTTCAGATATACATGCATCTTCCTTTGGTTGTAATGTCTCAGTGACAAGTGTGTCTGCAGTCACACTATTAATGGTATCTACTTTCTCTTGTATTTCAGCTTGATTTTCCCAAATATTGTCCTGATCTTCTTTTTCATAAGATGCCAAATTTATTTCATGTTGTCCCTCAGTGGAATAATGTTTAAAAGAAGGTGGATCTTGAATGCTCATCTGGTTCAAAGCAATCGTTTCTTTGTTCTCTTCTGTTACAGAAACATCTGCAATGGCTGCGGATTCTGTTTGGTCAGAGATGATTGCAAAGATCTCTTCCACATTTTGACTGACCGATGACCTCTCCTCACTGTCAACCACGAGAGACCCCTTCTCCTTCTCAGTTACAGATGGTATTTCCTCATTGTCAAAAACAGGTGAAGTGCCCACCACCTCTATCAAAGACAACTTGTCAACCACTAAGAGTTCTGGCTCAGTCTTCATCCCAGATAACTCACTGCCACTGTCAATCACAGATGGAGCCTCCCCATTTTCAAAGACAGCATACTTGTCTCCACTGTCAACTATGGATGGTCCCTGTGCTGCTATGTCATCTATAGCTGACTCATTTCCACTGTCAGTTATGAATGTTTCTTCCCCATTATCATTCACAATCAACTTGTTCCTGTTGTTAGCTACAGATGGCCCCTCACTATTGACAAACACCATGTATTCCTCGCCACTTTCAACCACAGTTGGCTCAGTGACTCCCAAGGTTGACTCTTCCCTGGCATCAACCACAGAAGTCTCTGTCTCTCCCAAGGTAGCCTCCCCCCTGGTGTCAATGACAGATGGCTTAGCGTCTCCCATGACTGACTCCTCTCTGTTGTCAATCACAGACAGTTCAGTGTCTCGCAAGGTGGATTCCTCTGCACCATCAGCCACAGATGGCTCAATATCTCCCATTGGTGACTGCTCTCTACTGTCCATTATAGATGGATCAGAGTCTCCCAAGTTTGACTCCTCCATGCCATCAACCACAGTTGCCTCAGAGTCTCCCAAGGCTGATTGCATCCCACTGACAAACACAAATGGCTCAGCGTCTCCCAAGGATGACATCTCTCTGCTGTCAACCACAGATAGCTCAGCATCTTCAAAGGTTGACTCCTCTATATCATCAACCACAGACAGCTCAGCATTTCCAATGTTTGACTCTTCACTGTCAATTACAGACAAACCCCCACTACTATCGGCAATTTCAGTTGACATAAGGGAACTTTCAGCACTGTCATATATTGACAGCCTGCCCCCAATGTTTATTACAGTCTCATCCACAGATAAACCATTATCAATGTTGGGATCGTCAATGACTGATGACTCTGGCCCACTGCCAATCAAGGATGCCCCTTTTACAACATCCATCACAGATAGTCCCTCCCCTCTACTAGTCACAGATGGGACCTCCGTACTATCAATCAAAGCTGACTTATCCCCACGCTCAGAATGCACAGATTTACTGTAACTGGCAACAGGGTTCTGAGTGGTCTTTGTGTCATGACCTTTATTGTGAACTACTGTAGTCTTCTTATCCTCTTTACTGACATCCATTTTGGAAATATAATCAACAGCATATTCTACTGATACATTACCAGACATCACACTGTCTACATTATTAAGATCCATTGGTACTTGCAGAGTACTGTTTATGTCGACTTGGCCTGATGAATTAATAACAGTGCTACTTGCAGTTTTGTCATTAATATCTGCATTATATTTTTCATTTGATTCTATGGGTTGTGAAGAATTCATGTCTATATCACCTATCAAATCCTCAATGACATCTGATATCTTTAGCTGATCTGCCGACCCAAGTCCAGCCTTTGAAGTACCATCAGCTAATTGAATGTCCTCAGCTGCTAATGTTTCCTGTGGTATTAGCTGAGTTATATGGTGGTCATTTGTATCTCCTGTACTTGACAGAATAGTATATGGTTTATTGTCATCTTTATCAATATTTTCCTGTTTAATATTGTTGCTGGATGGATTAGAATTACTGGTTTGGAGTTCTAACAAGACGTCCTTACCTTTGTCTGTCATTTCTAGGGCTGACTCATCGTAGTTTTCTGCATCTTTATTAACATCTCTAATGTTCTGCTGAAACTTTGATGGCAAACTACCAAACATGGTAGAAATACCACCAATGGAAAACAAAGACTGAACATCTTTTGTTGTCTCATGCTGGCTCCCATCTCGTGTATCAGATCCTGGCTCTTGAACATGTGAACCTTCAAAAGACCCAGGCGAATTATCATCGGCATTCTCAACCTCACGTTTTTCACCATAAAGCTCTAAAACACTGCTGTACATGCTCCCATAACCATCATTTTCTCCATCATTTTGAGGCTTTCCATTTTTATAATCATTATCATATCCATTATTTTCTATGGAAGAAAAACCTTTAGTGCCATCTGTAAATTCCACTCTAGAGTTTTCTCTTTTCTTCCCCTCATTCCATCTCTCCCCTGGCTCACTAAAACTAAGAGGGTTCTCAGTTACTATCTTCTCCTCTGTGCCTGGGTGCCCGCTATCTTCTATTCTAAGTTCACTATTCTCATCGACTGATTGATGAAAATGGAGAAGGTCACCAATGCCAGTGTATAGCCAAGAGTCAGTGTTTGTGGTTTCCTTTTGGTTTGCCATAGATCCCTCATCTTTGGGGTTCTCTGTTAAACCCTCGTCTTTGGGGTTCTCTGTTAAACCCTCATCTTTAATTTGGTTTATCGGCTCCTTAGGTGCAGTATCTGGACTTCTTTGACCAAAACTAAAAACCCCAGCCAGTTGTCCCCTAAGCCAGGAAGCCGTTTCAGTCCTTTCATTCTCCTCTAACTGGTTAACATCCAGAGCGATCTTCCTGTTCTTAAAAGACTCTTGCTCCTCATTTTTGGCTCCTAAACCCAGCCATCCAGTCAGTCCAGATCCAATCCAATAAGACCCACCTTGTTCAGTTGGCTTTGACTTGGCATTATCAAAGGGATCCTGCACTATAGTCTGACTTGTTTCCACTTTGTCCACAGTTTTTGTGCTCTGAGTCACTTGTATTGGTTCGCTAGTTCTGAGACCCTGCATGTCATCTGCCAGGAGGCCTTGAAGCTCCACTTGTTCATCCAAATTGTCCGACTGACTGAAATCACCCTCAATTATAGCACCATTCTCATCTATGCAGAAAAAATCCAGTTCCTGCAAGAAAAGATTACTAGATTAAAATTTCTCAACTTTAAAGTGAAATAAACACAAACAGAAACACACACAACTGAAATAATGCTTGGATACCTGTGTTGGTAATTCAATTTCTTTTTCCTTAGGCGTGTAAACTTCCTCAACTTCAACAGCATCTTTTGGAAAATAGCCAAATTGCTTGTCAATCTGAAAATGATGGCAGTTTATTTACAATTGCTCTTTGCATTCCTCACATTAACAGTAAAACGAGTTTATCTGATTTAGATTACAAATTTCTATTACAAATACTATCAAACTATAGCAACTTTAATAAACAATGCACTGAAGCATATTAGCTGTATTGCAATAAAAACAAACAAAATCAGCATGCACTTTTCCCATCTAAAGTGGACTGTACTGATCATTAGAGATTGTCTACAGTACTCACACTTCCTGCCCAAAGATCCTCCCTTTTACCGGAAAGCTTGAAATACACAAATATGGCATCTCCGCTTCTGAAGTTTAAAAACCTGCAATCGGGTCCTTTGAAATCTTTGGTGGCCTGAACACGACCCAAGAGAGCTAGGATCATAAAGAAATCATAAAGCAATTAAAAACAAATGGTTACAAAACAGTCAAAGGTAACTTCGCAGTTCTTTCCACGTGAAAAATATTCAAATATATTATATATGTCATATAATATTTCAAGTAAAACTAATTGTCTATGAAATTTCTTTTCCGAATGATACCAGACCTTTGGACAGCGTTAGCCAACTACTGTTCCACGCACCACCTGTTTAAAGGGCGCTGAAGATAAATATTTTGTTACGTGTGTAATCCGTTACAATACTAAGAATAAATATGTGACAACAATAATTAATAGCTATTTCTTAGAACGTAGGCCTATGCATGAGTAAAACTCGAATCGCTTACTTTCACATCCGGGATCGCCACACAATTTGTAGTCGGAAAAAAACCCCCAGCATTGGGCGCAAAGCAGCGACAGTAAAAAGCAAAACTGTAAAGGAGTCATGATTAAGGAAAGAAAATATCCCGTTATACACCCCAGTCCATTCCCGGGTGAGGTTGGTAACGTTAAACCAAAAGTCAGATGTTACACACAAGAACAACCGTGTGACATCTGCCTTGCAGAACTGAAATTTCACAATTGCCCACAAAGAGGGAAAGATACTGAAGTGAAGGAAAGCGGCGTGTGGCTTTCAGCAATGGGTAAATGATTAACCTATGTACGTGGCTAGAAGAGAAATCAGTGTGTGCACGCATATATATGTATACATGGAGAGAGAGAGAGTGCGTTTGTAATTTATTCCTAAATATGCTACAACAGGTCAATAAGCAACAAAGTCAACTAAAGTACTGTATTGTAGAAAAGAAACACTTTCGCGTTTCAAGTAACCACTTCGACCATAAAGTAACGCCACGCAAGAGATATATGTTACTTTCATGTCCACTGTATTGCTAATGTATCTGACATTAATACAAATCTGAGATGCGGTGGTTTTGTACACTGCAATACGCACACAGGAGCTCGTCGGTACGGTCTATACATTTTTAATTTCGCTTAGGTGTCGCATTTTTGGCGGCTTAAATTTACCATGGCAACGGGCGCACATAACCTACGTCACTCACCAACATGGCAGCTTGCAGAGTGTAAATATCTGTAATGGAAGCTTAACGCAGATTCCTGCCGAGAAAGCATCGTATGTTCAGTCTTTACGGCAACCTGTCGGCTGGTTTCTGTACTTCTATAAAATTGTCTATATCTAGATTGCTAGTTGGCAAGCATGAACTCAGATGTGGAAGAGTTGATGCCCAAACTTCTCCCGATAGACCCATGTGATCCTGAAGATGTTGATCTCAGCGGACCTCCGAGGACCCCTCAGGAATATTTAAGACAAGTCCAGTCAGTCTTCTCGTCGCGTGCCTTTAATTTACTTGTTTATAGGCTAGGAAATTGCAGTTAAAATGGTCGGGATCAATTATTTGAATTAAACGATCTCGTGCGTCTGTGTTTTAGATTGGAAGCGTCCCTTTGCCCAGATGTGGTTGTGGCGCAGATAGATCCCAAGAAAATAAAAAAGAAGCAAACTGTGAACATTTCTGTAAGTGAGAGACTATGCTAATTATTTTCTGTTTTGGGGTAAAGGGCATTTCTTCACTATGCTGGTAGTAAGGCAAATATACTACTAAATGTGTATCTTACAATTATTGTGTTTTTTTCTGTAGCTTACAGGATGTCAGGCAGCTCCTGTGGGGTTCTCACCGAGTTTAAGATGGCAGCAGCAGCAAGTTAGCAACTTTTCTGCAATTAGACAGGTAATCGTAGTTGATGTTTTGAGCTTTTTTCAGTTGTGATCCTGAAAAAAATGAGTTACTTGATATTTTAAACCATTATCCTGTATTTCCAGAGTATTAATAAACACAGAGCACATTGGAAGGCCCAGTCCTTGGATAACAATGTGATAATGGTGTGTACAAAAGCTGAATCAAATATTTTATTAGCATTTAGCTAAGCATAGAACTCTTAGCTCTTGGGTTATAACATGCATGGGATGTGTATTTTAGCCAGAATTAGAGGATGAAGAGGGATGGAAGAAATTCTGCTTGGGGGGAAACATTTGTTGTAACACATCACCGACAGCTGGAGGCAGTGAGCATCCGGGCCTGGATTACACTAAGGTAAGTGCTCTTTCTAAAATATGACTTCAGAATCGAGACTGTGTAAAAGCAAGCATCTTATAAAGTGTGCATAGCAAAATCCATGCCTTTCTGTGCTGTCCTCATCAGATTGGGTTCCCACCATTTCTGAGCATTGTTAGCAGGCTGAATCAGGTGAGAATGTGCATGCACTAAACATTTAGCCATTACCAAAGCTTGTGATTGCGCTCAGCACCCATAATGGAAACCTATGTTCTACAGGCCACCGTTTCTGCAGTGCTGGAGTACCTGATAAACTGGTTTGAGGAAAAGGAGTTTGTCCCACAGTTGGTAAGCAGGGTGGTCCTGGTGAATTGCCTGGCCGGTGTGTTGTGTGAATAATAAAAAAAGGCCCTTCTGCGTTTCAGGGTAGGTGGTTGTATGCGCTGTTAGGCTGCCTGGAGAAGCCCCTTCTTCCTGAAGCCCATTCGCTCATCCGGCAGCTGGCCCGCCGCTGCTCGCAGGTCCGAGCCAGCCTGGTAAGCGATCCGTTTTCCCATTTTGCAGTTGCATGGCAAAGGTAAAACTTTTGATGCTGATGGATGGTTTCGGGTTTCCTCCCTGTGCAGGAGAGTAAGGAAGATGAGAAGCTGTCAGCCCTGAACCTCATGATTTGTTTGGTTGGCAGGTAATGTGACCAAGTACCAGAGGTGGAGATTTCAGGTCCAGAAAGTACAAATTCAGTCCAAGATTTTGTTTCAACCAACCAGTTGAGTACTCTGTGAGGCTTTATGCTCAACTGGTTGGTTGAAACAAAATCCTGGTCTGGATTTGTACTTTCTGGATGTGAAATCTCCACCTCTGCCAAGTACCATGCTGAAGAACTGAATGTTTCAGGCTAGAGTGAGTGCTGTGGAAATTGCTTGTGTTTCTCCTTGCAGATACTTTGAACAGAGCGACTTGGCCGATAATGAATGATGGTGATGTTTCAAGTCAAAAAGACCAGGAAAAGTTCAAGGAATCCTGTTGTGTAGAGAAGTTGGGATTGATACACAGAGCCAATTTTTACGTTTGTCTTTTTTTAAATGTTATTCTTCATTGTTTTCATGGAAAGTTTCAGGTAAAAAATAATTATGTGAAATATATTTTCAGAAAACTGTATTATGCTCGTGTTCTGTGTTTTCTTGTCAACGGTACAGCCACTGATTTGAGATCGGTTACCCTGAATTTAAAAGCAGCAGTTATAAAGTGTCACTTAAATATTCTGATCTGTTTTATAAAGGCACATTTCTTTGCAAACAATAAATTACTTCATAACACAAAATGCGTCTTGTCTAATGAAAGTAGTTTGCAGGTCTGTTGTCGCTGGCTATTTAGCCGGAACCAAGATTTATTGTTGTCTTCCACGGCCCTGAAATGTATGTAAATGACAGCTTCACTCCGTTAACATCACGACTCCGTCCATCCATATAATAAACTCTGGCACTGGTATAAGCGTCCCGCCCCACGTTTTCTGATTGGTTTTTATTAAATAGTTCAATAGTTTCATTGGGTAAAACGGTTGTCAATCAGTGCGACCACCAGCCGCCAGGCTGCGCTAGGATTCCGTTAGTGGATCCTAGCTAAAATGGCGGTTGCTGTGCGAACTTTACAGGACCAGCTGGAGAAGGCGAAAGAGAGCCTAAAAAGCGTAGACGAAAACATTCGCAAATTGACTGGCAGAGATCCCAACGATCTTAGGTAAGTGCACGTTAAACTGATAGTTAGACTGTTGGACACTGATCCGCAGCGGTGCAAGGAAGGGTCATTTTACCTGCGTGCAGCAGATGAGGATGGCTTTCAGATAGTGGGAACGCTGTAGTGATGTAAAGCGGCCGGAACCACGGGAGACGCATGCCACATCCGATTGTAGGGTGCCTTACGTAACTGCACTGGGTCCGGATTGCAGTAATGATCGGATTCGTCTTATTTTGCCGGTGTGGCACGGTATGGCTTCAATTAAGTGCTGGATTAGTGGTACCTGATGCGTCTCGCCTATCGATTCGAAGCTCTTCCCGTTGTGCAAGGCTTTAGAAACCTAACACATGCTGTTGGTTCTGCTGAACCTGACGGCAGAAGTCCGACATTGCTGCCTACGCTCCTCCTAAAGGCACAGTTCTAAGCCCCGTCAAAACACTAGGATGAGATAGGGTGTGTCCTGAACCCAACCTTTCCCCCATAACACTGAAGCAAGATCAGCAGTTATATGCAATCAGGTGGATTTGGATAGTCAAAAAACATATTTCATAATGTTTGTTCCCAAGACATTTCTGACTGACTGACTGACTGCCTTTCTTGTCCTTGTCAGACCTGGCCAAGCCAGAAGGTTAGCCCTCTCAGGCCCAGGTGGAGGTAGGGGGCGAGGAATTGGTCTTTTGAGGTAAAGTATTACTACGAGCCTGCCATCAAATAATAGAAAACATGGCATTTTGAGTGCTGTACTAGAACTGTACTCACCTAAAGACAATGTTTGTTGTCAAGGCGTGGACTCTCAGAGAGTGGAGGGGGACCCCCAGTTAAGCAGAGGGATATCGAAGGGGCACTCTTGAGGTGAGGCTGCCTCCCCACACATCATGCGTGTTGCTGGGGTATCCCAACAAAGGAAGTGTGGTCTAACCCCTGCCTGTGTCCCCACAGGCTTGCCGGCGATCAGCGAGGGAGGAGAGATTCACGCCATGACAGCGACGCCGAGGATGATGATGATGTCAAAAAAGTAGGCCCCGCTAATGTTTTCAGGGGAGTGCGGCATGCCTGTGGACCAGTGTCAGGCCGCGAACGGGTCCCTCACACGTATCTTTTCGCCAACAGCCGGCGTTGCAGTCATCTGTTGTTGCTACCTCCAAAGAACGAACACGCGGAGATCTAATTCAGGACCAAACGATGGATGAGAAGGGAAAGCAAAGGTAATGAGTGTCTGGCAAACCTACAATATGTGCTGATGATGGCACCTGGGCATATTCATGGCACTCGTTCTCCGGCGAATATAATTCAAAACTAGAGATGGATAGTTGAGGTTCAGTAGAATCCAGACTGAGATTTTGTTTCAACTAATCAGTTGAGAAACTCTGTGACTCTTTACGTTCAGCTGATTGAGCTTGAAATTAAGCCCTGATCTGGATTTTTACTTTCTGGACATGAACTATCCACCTCTGTTCCACACTAGTTTAACCTATGTTTAACAGCACTTTACGGTATTGCATATTTAACTCTGGTTGTTTTGATCGGCTACAGGAATCGGCGTATGTTTGGCTTGTTGATGGGAACCTTACAGAAGTTCAAACAGGAGTCTTCTGTAGACAGTGAGAAGGTGTGGGTGATCGTGCAACGTCATTCCCTAGGATGATACATGGAGCCTTTTCAAATTATTGTTAAGCTGTTAAAACCATTTGCTTGCAGCAAAAAAGGCGTTTGGAAATTGAACAAAAGCTAGAAGTGCAGGCAGAACAAGAGCGCAAGAAGATCGAGAATGAGAGACGAGAGCTTTTTGAGGAGAGACGTGCTAGGCAGACACAGCTGAGGCTCTTGGAACAGAAAGTGGAACTCGCTCAGCTGGTAAGGGCCCTCTGCTGTTGTGGATGGCTAAATGCTTGCCCTCTTCTGCGTTAACTCGGCGGCACCCTGTCTTTCAGCAAGAGGAGTGGAATGTGCACAATGCCAAAATCATAAAATATATCCGCACAAAGACCGAGCCTTCCATTTTCTACATTCCTGCCAAGATGTGCTCAGCCACTCAGAAGCTCTTGGAGGAGTCTCAGAAAAGGATGAATGGTAAACACCAGACAGCCCTGTCTCGCTTTCATCGGGCCGTCTGGACCGGCTCGCGTGTTCCCAGTGCTCAGTTTGATGAGAGGCTGATCTTTTGCTCTGATCCTTCAACAGCCATGTTAGAGGAGAGGTGTGAGGCCTTTGCAGAGCACCTGAACAAGATGGAGGCTCGGCCTAGACGCCTGCTGCTGAGAGTCAGGGACCGAGGGGAGCCCCGTGGTGGAGCCCCGAAGACTGAAGAGCGAGAGGAGGGTAAGGCAACGGGGCAGGAGGGGGAGCTGCAGGTGACCCGTAACCGTGGTGATGTAGGGGGGGAGGGGGAGGTGGGCATAGCACAGAATGTTCAGGAGCGGCAAGCTGAGACGAAGGAGCAGATGGAGGAGAGTAAAGGGGGCGGTGAGGAAGAGGAGGAGGAGGATGGTATGGGTCTGGAAGAAGGCAGGGAGCTAGAGGTGGAGCAGGAGGAGGTGGAAGCAGAGGGGCAGGTAGAGGATGAGGAGGGGCAGGAGAGTGTAGTGCCAGTGGAGATGGAGGTAGGTAACGAGAGCAGGGAAGCTGAAGTTGAAGCTGAAGGAGATAAGCAGCCCCAGGTGGAATCTCCCCACGAGCCCGGGAGCCTGGAGAATGGCTCAGAGTCCTGCCCCGTACCCGGCCGGTCCGTGGAACCTGACGCTGTGGGAGACACCGGTCCAGCCCTGCTGGCCCTGCCACCCTTGAGGACCTGGCCTGAAGCTGGCAGGGAGGACGGTGAGCGTGGCCAGACGGCCCAGCCCGAAGCGGAGGGCCCAGCCAAGGCCCCCGACGCCCCCGCTGGCGGCAGGAGCAGGACCGCAGCCAGGGACAGGGTGCGGAGTCGGAGCAGCAGCTCCAGCACCAGCGGCTCGTCCGGCTCCAGCACCAGCGGCTCGTCCGGCTCCAGCACCAGCGGCTCGTCCGGCTCCAGCGGCTCGTCCAGCTCCAGCAGCAGCAGCAGCTCGTCCAGTAGCCGAGGCCGCGGCCATGCCAGGGACAGGAACCGGAGGAGCGGGGCCTCCAACAGGGACAGGAAGAGAGGGGGGGCGCCCACCACTAGGAGGCGCAAGCCACCCAGAGGTGGCGGCTGGGATGCCAAAGACAAGAGCACCAAGGCGGACAGGAAGAGGATGCACTCTGAGGGCAGCCGGGCAGGAAGAAGGCCCCCCCACAAGTCAAACAGGAAGGAGAAGAGGCGCTGAGGCAGCACGCTTAAGCCGCCATAGAGGAAGATGTCTTCTGACAGAGGCAAGGGGAATGCTGCCCTCCGCAGACCAGCAAGCAGACTTTGCATTTGCATTCCATTTTAATTCTCAAATTCAATCACATTACACCTGCTAATGTTTCGTCCTTCTGGCATGGGGGTTTTCTATTGTTTTACCTCCCTACACTCAGTAGTATCTCCAAGCAAAAGGACATGCTGAGTACTCTGCTCCAAGGAGGGAATGGTCACTGAAAGGTTTTTTTTTTTTTTTTTTTTAAATAAAGCTGCAGCTTTAAAAATTAATGTGTCAAATTAATACAAACAAATTGTATTTAATTAATTCCCAGGTAGTTGATGGCACAGCCATCCCCTGCTGGACTCAGATTCGTATGCAGCTTGATCCCGGTCACATTAGAAACCGTGTATTTTGGTGTACTTTTGTAAATATTGCTCCATTTTAGCTTTTAATTCTTCATTCAGTGTCTAGTCTTACAATGAAGGATTTATTTAAATCGCTCCTCTTACAGGAAGGGCTTTTTCCTCCTTCTGGCATTTTTGTACCAGTGAATCGCCTTCATAAATAAAGCGGGTTGATCTTTCCTGTCCTCCATTCTACAGTGACTTGCACGCGTGACCATTTACTTTCGTAGATGCTTTTATCCAAAGCGATGTGCAAGGCAAGTAGCATATTGCAAACATATGGCTATCAAGGACTAGGCATAAGTGCAGCATCTGGCATTGTGTGTCATTTTACTGGAAACCTGGAGACTGGTGATTCAGGGCAGTTATACTAACAGGAGCAGCTGGGCAGCACTTGTTTAACTGATTATCTCTTGGTTAAACACCCCAAAGAAGTGACCTTCAGCAAAACTTGGCCACCAAAACTTGCAGCACAGCTATACTGCAACAAAAATCAGCTGTAGAATTTACTCAAAAGCAGGGCAGCAATTTGCATCCAGTTATTTTGAATAAATCTATTTCCTGTGTAATCTGAGTAAAGTTTACTTGTACTATTGACATGAAACCCTGCATATCAGGAAACTTAAAATATTTCTCTGTTTATTTGACCTACTTCCTAAATGTAAAATTGCTTTTAAAAAATAAACATCTATTTTATACCTAACACTTAAAATTTTATTATAGAAGGTTTTGTAGGTTACGCTCAAAGATATAGGAACGATTAGGGACATGCACCCCCCAATATTTGATTTGGCTTCAGCCCCCCCCCCCCCCCCCCCCCCCAAAAAAATAGAAATAGACCTTTGCATTTAAATTAAGTTGCCCCTCACCAATATCAAACTCTCTCCTGTGCCCTATCACATATCATTACCAATTTAATCACTCATAAGGCACAATAGGAATAATATCAATACTTTATTAATTAAGGAAAGAAAAAAACATCTACAGCTAAGAATGTAACTTAAACAGTAAGGACAAGCAATTACATACAAAGAAGCAAAGAACATAAGTGATGTAGTGACAAGGTACAGTTCCCAGTAAAGCATTCTCAAACAATGAGCTTCATTGCACGAAGTCCTGTACCGCTGGGCTGAAGCTGAGCATATCTGGGCTGGTTCCTGCCCTCCCGGTCCTCTTGGGTGGATTAGTTACCAGTAACAGCACTCAACAAGACACCAAACTGAGTTAGTAGATGTAAAAGCTTTACATATCAATACTGACAAAAAAAATACAAAGTTTAGCTATTTATTTAGTGTGTATAACAATCAGCACAACCACATACATCAGACTATGTTTGTACGTGGAATATATTCTTGGAGAATTTTTCGACAGTAAAAATACTACTGTCGTCGGCCACTAGATGTCAGTGAAGCCTGTGCTAACAGCTTCTTCAGGGCCTGAAGCAGCCATCATGCCAGACTGATAGGTCAGCTGGCTGCACATGACTGGCTGCAGTCGCAGTGATGTACTCTAATGTGACATGACTACCTAATGTCATGATAGAGTTGGGCTTCCTAATGAAAGTTCCTTTCTGTTTATGAACTGAGTACCTGAGAAATTGTGTAAAACAGGGGCCCTGTTGTTGACCACATCCTACGGGCTGGGAGCAGGTTAGCAGTAGAACGCAAGAGTTCTCTGACAGAGACTCCAGGATGAGCTGTCAGGCCTCAGTAAGCTCACAGAGCCTGGTTGCTGCATAAAGCCTTTGAGGGGAAAATGCACAATAAAAAGTAGAGATAGTCTGTGGGAAGGGGGCAAGGTGCAGGGAAAGGGGCTTCTTGCAGGGGCCCTTTTATTAATTAGCTGAGCAGTAGGTGGCAGCTGCTCTGGGTATACAAGTCTAAACTTTACACAGCGTACAGCTCTGTGAAGCCACGTAGTAGGACTGGCTGTTAGCAACTGTGACCGACTTGCCATTACCGGCTCTGTGACCTCGGTCCTGCAAAACATAAATCAGGTCAGAACAAGAGGTATCATGAGACAGCAGTCTCGCTATCCTACAATAACTGGGTGGCTTAATCTTCCACTAAGACAGAGGTGTTAAGCAGATTTACCTTATATTAAGACTGTGAGTATGGTAGAAGTGGCAACCAGTTTGTATATTTAATAGATGTGTGGTTTCATGCTCACATTATTTCAGTCTTCAATTCTCAACAGTTCCACCTAGTGGTCCTGCTGGCTCACACAGAAACAGGATGCATACAGTCCCATGACATCCTAGGTAACGTATTTCATACCAACATTAGCTAGTCACCAGCATCATCAACTGATTTGCGTTGCGGGTAGTGATGGCCAAAACGACTCCTCATGAACTATCTGTGACGTTTTTTGACCATACTTGATGGTACTCTTGGCTTGCTTTGGGACATGCTTTGAGCCCTTTTTTGAGCAGACAGCACCATCTAGTGGGGTCAAAAAATACAGCAAATGGTTCACAAAGCATCGTTGTGGCCATACTAAGGATTGCAGGCAATGGCTTTGTGAGTCCTGAGGTGCATGTGTGCAAACACTTCCAGCAGCTCCCCCCCCTCACCCACTCTGTTTATTCAACAGTTAAATGGGGCTTTAAATTGAGGCACCGGGTCTGCTGATATGGGCTTTCCTCTAATAACATGCTAACAGAGTCACTGGCAGCCAGCTTGGTGCTTGAGGCCAGGCCAAATGGATGGCAATGGTGTCCCACAGACCTGCACACGGCCTACCTGGCTCACTCTGCTGCATCCTGCTGCTTTCTTGGGCTTCAGCACCCCCAGTTGTTTTTGGCTGCGGAATTCCATTATTGTTTGGCACCTACCAGGCAACATAATCATGTAATTTAGTATTTATTTGTAACATTTTTATTTTCTGTTTGTAGCACATCACGCACATATACAACATAGATTTGAGCATGACCATTATTGTTATTTATTAATTAGTTTTTTTACGGTTTTGTCTTAGCTAAAGTTATGTAAATGTACTATAAATGTGTATGTACACCAAGGAATGTATATTGGTTGCATTTGAAGGTTTATTTCATGCCATGTGCAAACAAATAAATGGCAATGAAACAAACAAACAAACTAATAAATAAATAAATAAAGCTATCCATAGATATTTAAATAAAATCAGAAAGACATCAACATTTTTAGCAGATTTGTTTATTCATATAATTATCATTTAATTGCCACATTCACAATATATTTATTAATATACACATTAATTTAATAAAGAATAATTCCCCCGTACGAATAATCCCTCCCTACATAACATTACTGCGAATTTATTTTCTATGTGTACAGTCGCCACTCCAGATTTGCAACTTGCGGTTTTGCTTATTCGTGAATTAGCTGTGAATAATTAAAAAGGAATCGCAGAAACTCGCAGAAGATGCATAGCCCAACCACTGCAACCAATATTGAAATGATTTGATTTGTTAGTGCATGTACAGGAGAATCCTGTAATAACTTAATAACTTAATTCAAGGGCTAAATGAGTATTTTCATGAATATGCATTTAACAACTCGATTTTAAACACCTTTGAATAACTAAGCAATTTTCTGATATGCACTTATGCTGAACACAGTGATTTCATGCATAATCTCCACCAGTTCAAGGCCCAGTTGGATACAGGTATCCTTACGTGGGACCTATCTGGGTCATAACCCTTCAGAACATTGGCAGTATCAGAGAACCTATTTACACTATACAGGTCAAACTAATTGACTAATTGACTATACAGGTCAAACTAATTGAGATGTCCTGAAGGATTCCCCTAACATTGAATCTGCAGGTCAGTAAAAGAGACTAATTAAAAGCCTGTGGAACCAACCCCTTTAGGGTTTAGGGTAGCTGGTAACCTGGTGATTAAAAATCTGGGCTTGTGGTAAAACTTTTGTTGTACTCTTGGGTCCTAACCTGACTTGCTCCACTAAAAAGCAGCTTTATGAAAGATTTTATGAGTTATTTACATTATTGTATCTGAGTGTTTCAAGGACGGAGGACTACCTTCTCCCAGAGTGGTATCCAGGTTCCTACTGGGAGTGAGCAAAAACGTGGACTGTCTGTGGTTCCCCGAGGACCAATTTGAAAAACATTGCCCTAGTCTATAGAGTAGCGATGGACAAAATGACACTTCATGAACTATCTGCTGTATTTTTCTGAGGTTGTAGTTTGCTTTGGGTAATGCTTTGTGCCAGACTTGTACAGAGAGCTCCATCTAGTGGGGTTAAAAAATACTGCAAATGGTTCATGAAGCATCATTTTGTCCATCACTACTATAGAGTGGATCTGTATTAGCACCGTACTTTATAAATCATTCCTAGTTATTTACTAACCTGAGGAAGGTTCTCAGCTCCTTCACATAGATGACAGCCCTGGCTATTCAGTACATGTCTCAGGTTTTCAGTCTACTTGTTTCCAAATTCATACTTGGACCTCTTCACTCGCAATCCATTCTCTTGCAATCTCTGCCACACCTTCTGTAGCATCTGCAGGTGCTCCTGTTCATTTTTTCCCTGTAATACGAAGATCCTCCAAGTAGACCACTGCATTAAAGTCTCTCGTCAGGTTTCTATGATTCTTTGAAAAATGGGAGGTGCTAATCTTTCGCCAAAAGCCAATCTATTGTATGTGAAATAGCCCTCAATATGTCGATGGTCTGTAGTTTCATGTAGGTATGCCGAGGCGAGGTCATTCTTGGAGAACGCCGTCTCTCTGCTGAGTCACGCTATCCGGTCCTCAATCCATGGCAAAGAGTAAGTCTGCAGGGGCAGCCTTGTTTACTGTTAATTTGTAGTTCATGCGCAAACAGATGGTGCTGTTTTTTCCTGACATGGATGATCCGGTGCTGCCCACTCACTATGTTTTACTGATATAATAATGTCTGCCTTCTCCAAAAGATCCAGCTCAGCATCGACTAGCAATGGGAGCTTTTATAGAACTTTGGAGGAAAGTCAGAGTTCACCATGAAGGTTGCCTTGTTATCATGCACCAAGCCCAGTTCCTCTTTCGACGCTTCTAGTATGACTCCAGTATTTTATCTATTGATTTTGGAAGCGTCTGGCTGACGTGTTTTGTCTCTTTTCAATTGCTTTTCATGGCTCACTGAAGCTTTAAATTGCCCTAATACAGGCATGACATCCCCTGTGTAAGTCTTCAGCTTTACTTTAGTGCCATCTAGTGGCTGTTCAGGGAAAGCAGCTTTTGAAAAGCTCTGGATATGACTCACTGTAGCCCTGGTGTCAATTTCCACTTGAATATCTTTGCCATCCACCACAAAATTCATTCTGAATGATTGTTTATGGTCTCTGTTGTTTGCTACTGAAATCACTGCCCATTCCCATTCTTGTGCTTTCAAATACTTTCCGTTTTTCTCAGTTTGGTGTTTTCTTTACTTTCTGTCTGATCATCCCCTTTCCCTTTCAAGCTTGCTTACTATTACCAGTTTTTCCACGACTGTGACATTTTGAATCTTTGAAACTGCATACCTGTGGACTGTGATTCTTGCCATGACATCTGTAATGCTTCCTTGCTGTCTGTCTGCACTTTTCTTTATATATTCTTCTCATATGCAAGTCTTGTACCTGCACCCGCTGTGAGTCTCTCTCCACAGTCTCCATGCTTGATGTGACCTCGATCATGAGTTTTGTCTTTGGGCTTGTTTGGTTGCACTAAATTCCTCGACAACCACTAGGTAGTTGCTTCCATTACTCTTAGCCATGTGGCCACTTGCCTTCCATCCATGATATCTTTAGCCACAAAGAACTACTCAAGGTGTTCATTATACGCTGACCAGGCCTCTCTTTTTAGCGGAAAACTCCCCTATGGTGCCAATAAGAGCCATTTTGGATATGTACCTTTATCCTCACCACATTTTGCAGGTTACTCTTTACTGGACTCTTGCCTGACTGACCAAATGTTCCAGAAACAAAAACAATTGTGTAATACATCACGAAAACAAAATCATACAGGAAGGACTTGCTATGACTGGGCAGAGATATACAGGAGAGACCTACTGTCACTGGGCAGAGACATACAGGAGGGATATGCTATGACAGGGCAGAGACATACAGGAGAAACCTACTGTCACTGGGCAGAGACATACAGGAGGGATATGCTATGATTGGGCAGAGACATACAGGAGAGACCTACTGTCACTGGGCAGAGACATACAGGAGGGATACGCTATGACTGGGCAGAGACATACAGGAGAGACCTACTGTCACTGGGCAGAGACATACAGGAGGGATATGCTATGACTGGGCAGAGACATACAGGAGGGATATGCTATGATTGGGCAGAAACATACAGGAGAGACCTACTGTCACTGGGCAGAGACATACAGGAGGGGTATGCTATGATTGGGCAGAAACATACAGGAGAGACCTACTGTCACTGGGCAGAGACATACAGGAGGGATATGCTATGACTGAGCAGAGACATACAGGAGAGACCTACTGTCACTGGGCAGAGACATACGGGAGGGATATGCTATGACTGAGCAGAGACATACAGGAGAGACCTACTGTCACTGGGCAGAGGCATACAGGTGAGTCTACTGTTAATGGACAGAAACATACAGGGAGGATATGTTATGATTGGGCAGAGACATACAGGAGAAACCTACTGTCACTGGGCAGAGACATACAGGAGAGATATGCTATGACTGGGCAGAAACATACAGGAGAGACCTACTGTCACTGGGCAGAGAAATACAGGAGGTATATGCTATGACTGGGCAGAGACATACAGGAGAGACCTACTATCACTGGGCAGAGACATACAGGTGAGATCTACTGTCACTGGGCAGAGACATACAGGGGGATATGATATGACTAGGCAGAGACATACAAGAGAGACCTACTATCACTGGGTAGAGACATACAAGAGAGATGTACTGTCACTGGGCAGAGACATACAGGGGGGATATGCTATGACTGGGCAGAAACATACAGGGGGGATATGCTATGACTGGGCAGAAACATACAGGAGAGACCTACTGTCACTGGGCAGAGACATACAGGAGGGATATGCTATGACTGGGCAGAAACATACAGGAGAGACGTACTGTCACTGGGCAGAGACATACAGGAGGGATACGCTATGACTGGGCAGAGACATACAGGAGAGACCTACTATCACTGGGCAGAGACATACAGGTGAGATCTACTGTCACTGGGCAGAGACATACAGGGGGGATATGCTATGACTGGGCAGAGACATACAGGAGAGACCTACAGGTGAGACCTGCTATCATTGGATGGGGACATACTGTCATTGGACATGAGTGTGCCAGCTGCCCGTCAGCCTGCTGTATTTGCTCTGTATGAGTGCAGAGAGAAACACTGCACCGTGAGTGCAAGGTGCTGCTGCCCCAAACACAGCATGCATGACAGTTTGACACGCTCCTCCCCGACTGGGGGCATTACAGAACATCAGACTGGCTTTGTGGCAAACTCCAGAAAATCTGCTTGCTCTGAGACATTTGTGTCAGTAAAGAGATCAGTGACAGGTCCTAAGTGTCAAGTGTAATCTCAACTGGTGTTACATAAGGATCAAAGAGCTCGGCTCTCAGACACTTAGTGTAACTGTGAGGAATGTAAAAACAGCTCAGTACATTTAACAGGACTGAGTGACGCCCCTGTGATGTTCAGCTCAAACTCAATCCAATGCTCACAGATCGTCTTCCCCAATAATGCATCAGTGGTGTACTGCAGATCTGGCACGTGAGCGCCCTCTGTCTACAGGGATTCGTGAGAGAAATGGGAATAAAGAGAAGCTCTATTCATCAGGCCTTTCCGACCGCTCGGAGCCGGGCCAGCACATATCAGATAGCTGTTTATGCTTTGGTGAAGCGCTCGGCTCAGTCGTGACGTTCCGGGAGAGCAGGATGACAGGTGTGCTGTTCCCAGACAGAGTTGATGTGCTCCGAATGCTAATTGTCACATTATTCGTAGAGTCCCATATTAACCTTTTCACAATCATTTGTTCCACGCGTGGTGCTCCAGGGGAAGGGCGCGAACATACTGGGGGAAGCGCAGTGGGGTGTCTCACCCCAGACCCTCCTGTAGCAGCGAGGGATGAAGTGGCCAGGACGTTAGGTCGTCCCAGATCCTGCGCTGGCCACCTCAGGGATCCCGAAATTCCAAAATGGTGTCGGTTGGACAACCTTGGGTTTGTGTTTCTCAACACCTTACAGATATTTTTAAACAAGCAAATAAAACATTATGACTCATTTGCGTCTTTGGGAATCCTACAGGAGTGATATTTTGAATCATTTGGTCCAGGCGTTCACCCTGTTGACGTCTGCTTGTGGAAGTTTCACTCTGCAGGAATATGAGGGCAAACTCACAGGTCCTTTTAAACTGCAGTGCTTCCAGGGGGTGTGCTGGCGCGCAGACCGGTTTGTCGTTCCGCCGCTAATATGATCTATTTTTAAGTCCCGCACCCTCAGGTAAGTTTATTTCTGTTATATGGTTGTTCCAGACACCAAGCTCCTATCAAAGAGATAGCGGGCATTGTCATGGTAACGGGCCAATCGTTCGGCCTGTACTGTATGTCGAGCCTGCAGAGGAACGAGGCCTCGTTAAAACGGGCTAAGATCTTCCCGTTTGTCTGGACCAAATATAAAATGTCTCCATGTTTCTGTGGATCAGGAGACTGTGTCTACGCGGATTAAGAGAGGTTGGAAGGCTCCATGGTGACTCAGCGCCGTAATACATATAAGCGGCTTGTTTGAAGGCGGGCAGAACATACACAGTCTGACACATAAGACTCTTAATTTGCACATTACGCGACCAAACGATGTCTCCTGTTATTAAATTCACTTTCGCAAGCACGCACTGTCGCCTCTAAGCTGAAACCATGGCACTTTGTATAGTTTAATAAAACTGATGAAAGTGGCTGTCAGGCTTCTCTTTGTACCCAAACGGTGAGCAGGGTGGTAGTAGATGTCATGTGTTTACGGTACCTGCTCTTATAGGACCGCAGCAGCCACGTGTGTCTGCCTGTGCAGGTAGCAGAAGCCATGTGTTTATGGTACCTGCTCTTATAGGACCGCAGCAGCCATGTGTGTCTGCCTGTGCAGGTAGCAGAAGCCATGTGTTTATGGTACCTGCTCTTATAGGACCGCAGCAGCCACGTGTGTCTGCCTGTGCAGGTAGCAGAAGCCATGTGTTTATGGTACCTGTTCTTATAGGACCGCAGCAGCCACGTGTGTCTGCCTGTGCAGATGGCAGAAGCCATGTGTTTACGGTACCTGCTCTTATAGGACCGCAGCAGCCACAGTGCAGGTAGTAGGTGTCTGGGCATAATCGCTACGGTGGACCAGTTAGTACGGTAGGTAGCTAACTGAGACCGGCCTGGAGCATGTGTTGGTGACTCCATGGCACCCCCTCAGCCCCATAAGCTTGTCTTCAGTACTCCTGAAACTCCATTGTGGCTTTCGGGGCTTGTCTTGTCATTCTCTCTGAGAAGCTGGCAAGCCTCTCCTTCAAGGTAAAGGTCACCACATGGAAACATCTGGTGGTTAGACCAGCAGATGACGTACATATCTGATGAGCACCATTACCGCTGAAAGATAATTAGCGGAGGGAACGTCATTGCCAAGGTCACTCGCTTGAGGCTGTGCTGACTTCAGTGCTAATCAGTCATGCCCTCATGACCGCGCCCTTCCACTGCCACTCCATGACATTGCATACAGTGGCCTCATTGCAGGTCTAACCCTAACCGATAGGATTGGTGTTCTGTCACGTGGATGCCATGAAGACCTTGTATGATGTGGATAAAGGGGACTCTCAAAGGGTTATGTGTGACTCAGAAGGATAAGCTGCTGTGGTCGTGAGCAGAAGGTCACTGCAGTTCAAATCCTGGAGTTGGCAAAAAGATTTCCCTGCCATGCCCAATTTCTTCAGGGACTGTTTGGCCTTGTGCAAAAAAACAAATCCTTGGATACCAACATCTTCTCAACTTAGAAGATGGTGCTCTAAGTGGCCACCTATGATGTCAACTGCGTTGACCAGCATTGCATCAGCTTCCTATCAACATCCAACATCAGCAGACTGAACAAGCTTCCAGACATTTTCCATGGTCTGCCTGCTGTGGCGGGCGGAGCTCGATAGGTGATTATTGTTTCATTCCTTAACCAACGCTTGTACCCAAAGTGGCCTCACATAATTAGATATTTTACTAGAACTACCTCAGCTTCTTCTGGGAGACTTAAATACGCAAACCTGAGTCGACTTGTTCATAACTGGACACTCTACAAGCACAGTGGGGACAGAGCACAGTACAGTCCCGTAAGAGAAAGGTCAGGGGGAGGTCATACAACATGGGAAGGAACCTTACAACTACTTTAATAATGCATCACTGAGACCTAACATTAAATACCACTTCTGATTCTGAAGCTCTGTCGGGATACGTATAGGGGGAGCTGTCAATGAACAGAGCCCAGGAAATGAGGGAAAAAAGCCGCCAGCTGGAGACCGGTGGAAACGCCTCAGAGTCTCAGCCTCCTTTCTGTTTACATTTAACAGGTTGGGCGGAATCCATCCGTCTCCTTAAATTTGCATCCTTCGCTTTCCAGATGCATAATTGATTCCCACAGCTGCCGCTGAGTTGGCTCCTGTATCCTGAGAGTCACATGTGGGAACGCTCTGAAACGAGAGGCTAGGCTGTGTGGGGGGGGAGGGGGGGTGGGCTGGTACACCCCTCCCCGGGGAAGCGGCTGTTCAGAAATAAGTACAGAGGAGCCGTTTCACGAAAAAGAAAATGGAAATCATTCCCCTGGTGGCTGAAATCGACTGTAAAGGCAGAGCACAGTTAATGCAATGGAAGTCACGCTTATTTAAGGTTTGTACTCGATGTCCTGTTGAAGTCCACTTCCTGTTTTAGGAGGAAGTGTCAGCATTTGGCTCCCACTCGACATCCTCTCTGACGCCCACCGATGGACCTCTGAATCCAAGTTTGCTGGATTGTTCAGCTTCCCGGCACTTTATGTAGGTCAATATACAACACATTTAAATGTTATCACATTGTTTTTATGTTCTCTTTTGAGTACTTTAGAAAACTTCCTTTGTATTGGCACGCAGTGTATTTCTAGGCAGATTCTTACTACCCAGAATGCTTTGGGGTGATTTGAGCTGGTATCGAAGTATTGAGATGGTAGTGAAGCTGTAAACAGTGTGTCCTGTCATGGTGAGCTGGGGCAGCTATACGTTTAGCAGGGTGGCTAATTCAGAACGGCTGATGTGACTGGATAACCGGATGCTTAATCATTGCAGTGTCAGGACTCACGCTGCTTAGAGGCCATCAGCACAGATGCTAACAGGCCTGCTATGAAAATGTGCCCTCCTTCAAGATGCCGGTGACTGATATTTAAGGAGGGCTACAGGCCAAGTCAAGATGTGAATGCTGGGGTCTTGAACTGCGGTGACCCTCATAAGCAGCGTGAGCTTGAGGTGAGTGTGTCGCTGCTGTCTGTCGCCGTGACTGATTTGGTGGAGTAAACGTGGAGTAAACGTGTACTGACTGCACTTCTCTGAGCTCCAATATACAGTCAGGGGTGGAATGTAAAAATTTTTGCTAGTAGCCAACTGGGCTAATACTGTGAAAAATCCATGATAAATTTTCTCTGGAACACTATGTAATTTTCAAGCATAAAAAGCAACCAAAGCAACCATCATTTTATAACTATATCATCATCTTACGATAATAAATTACCATTTAAAAAAATATTTTCAGTATATCATCTATTAATTTCCATAAACGATTTACTCATTCAGAGCAGCACATGGTATGATGGTTGGCGCTGAGCCAAACACTACCAGTCATCCAGCTATGTAAAAACTTTATGATTTTCACATCCTCATGTTTTCTTAGTCTAAATTAGGACGCTTCACTGAAGGGGGGGGGATGGATAGAGAAAAAAACGATGCATTAAGTCTAGTTGGCTTTTTCAGTTTCTTTTCGATCTAGCTGGCCAATGTCTCGAGAATTAGGGCTGTCAAATGATTAATTGCAAATACAATCACGTTGCAATACCTTAAAATAGTCCATGTATTGTACAAATTTATTTATTCCTAAAAGAGGTCTGAAAATACAGACAAAAAAAATTATACCTAAATCATGGGTGAAGTAAAGCAGGTATGCGTTTCCTGTCACTATGTTCACCAACAGACTCTCTTTTTATCAGTATATGGCATTGCTTTCAAAATGGAAGGTGACTGTTTTTAGCGTATTAGCCTTTGATAAAATAAATATCGCAAATTATGGCATTTTTACCCACCGCGCCGTCTGGCAGTTCTTAAGAGAAATGAGCCAATTAACAATGTTTCCTCGCCTTTTCCCTCCAACAGTTTCCCCGTGAGATGCTAACTGACGCTAAGTGATGTTGCATTTGTGAATGATCCAGTTTTTTTCAATGGCTCTTTGGCACGAACGAAGGGAAACAAGTTGTACTTGAGAGCCCTTCCTTTTATTGTTGTGCCCAAATTGTACTGCCCTAAATCCACTCCACTCCCTGTTACGTGAACAGTGGGAGCAGGCCAGTCACAAAAGGTAGACGTTAGGATCCGTAAAGGTAGAATGAACAGGATTTATGCCAATAAAAAGTTTTCTAATATTAAGTGTTGCATCAATTGCATTCAAGGCAATTTAGGTAACACATTGCATACAAAGGGTAAAATTAAAGTAATAGATTCACTGACAAAGCAGAGGGATATGGCAACACCTTGTATAATGTTTACAATGCTGACCATTGACATTTGGTCTGGCAATACACTAAATCGAGTCTACACAAGAAAAATGGAATTATATTAGGGGGATGTCTAAGTCTGAAGTCCAAGTCTATTATTATTCTTAAAGAAAAAAAACGAAAGATCCGGCTTCCTTCAAAGAGCTGTTATTCCCATCGCTACAAGGAATATGATAGGTCTCTAATAAAGATCTTTGTTACATTTTTTCCTCAAATGGATATACACCTTTCCCAGAATATGGCACAAAACTACATACACAAAACCCAATATCAAATGCTACTTCTGAAAAATCGTAAACACCTAACAGAGAAGTCACTTTTTTGTTGTAAAACCCTTCACACGGTCCTCAAAACCTCGCGCAGCCAAGAATCACACACTCTACAAAAATTTAGGTCGCAGTGATCACTAGTTACACGCTGTGTTGCAAAAACGAAAGCCATTGTATTGCCGCAACTGTGAATATTCTGTAGAAAATAAAGGATGCTACGTCTAATGCCAGAAAAGAATGATTACTATTTATTATGTAACAAAAATCCAAATATATTCCAAATATATACAATAATGAGACATGAACATTTGAATTGTGACAGTAAATAGTCCTCACAGTACCATATAACAATAAAGGATGCAAACAAAAGGTACATTATCTCTGTATGGTCTAACATAACACACAAGGCAGACAGTGTAGTGGAAAAGAGAGCAAAGACAAACAGGCACCTCAGCCGTCATCCTGCTTGTCACGTGGATTAGGCCACATGTTTTCATCTACATCATAATGAATATTCTCCCTAGCTAAACAACGTGGGTGGTAGCTACAATGATGGATCATCCTTGACAAGACTCTGGGGTGATATCATCACAGGCTGCTTGCATTGCCTCAAGAGGACACACTTGCTCATATGGATTCTGATCATACACCTTCCATCACCAGCTTAATCAGATTAAGGAAGGGGGAATATGGTGGAAGGAAGATCATTTGAATATGTGGGTGAGAATGAGACCATTCTTGGGTGACCTGGGAATGATGAAAAACCACATTGTCCTATATGACAGCGCAATTGGTGTAGCCTGGAGTCCTGTGCTAGGGTGGGAACAAAATGTCATGTTGAGAAATTCCTCAAGGTGTGCTGTGTTGTATGGACCAATCGTGACATGGCAATGGACCACCCCGATAGACCACCCCGATAGACCACCCCATGTAGATTGTTGGCAGCTCGCATTATTACATCTCTCCGTCTCTGGCCAGGGACCATCCACTCTAGCTTTTTGTCCTACAATTCTATCTCTGCAGAAGCTTTTTTTTTTTTAAATCCAGCCTCTTCAATGTAGATGTATTCAATCCAGTCAGCATTTGCATCAAACTCGAGTATTCTCTGGAGGACAAGACAGAAGCAGGTTACATTGCTGGAGAACAGTGAATATGTACACAACACTGCAATACAGTGAAAAAGCAGAGGGCTGTACAGTACAGTGATACGCATTTCTGTACACGCATGTCGCATTTCTTTTGCATGATCAGAATTCCTGTCACATGGAACCCGATATATATATTTCATATTGTGTCTTCTCAGTATGCGATCAGTGGTTGATATAGACACAGTTCTCATGTTGTGGAATATGCTGTTGTCATCTGTTACGAGTATTTGTATTTCTCCAAGTCAGATGGCATTATTTTGTAACACTATGTTGATGATTTCTGCTTCTTGCGCCTGACTGAAGAGACGGCCTCTTCCACTATGTGATGGTCTTCTGTGAATTCTGCAGAGCAGAGTTCAACTAAGCAGTCAACACATCTTCTCTTGGACATGGAAGTTCATAATTGTGTAGCTATATATTCTTCTCGGTGTGAAAAGCCTTGATGATTCCAGATTCTCAAATTGGGCTTGAACTAACTGCCAGCTTTGCTGTAGTTGATGAACCACAGTTGCTCTTATTGCATTGGGAATATTTAATTTTCTGCCTCATCCTTGTCCTCGTCTCTCCTCGTCACTTCTCTGCTTTTTCTTGCGCCATTGTGCCGCAAGTTATTGTGCAGCGTTTGCATTCTTTTATAGAGAACAGAGTAGGTAATTGGCACACTGAATTTTAATTGGTGACTGAGGTGCTTGTGCAAATTGCAGAGAGGCGGCCAAACTGGAATTCACTGGAAGTTTGGCTGAAAAGTGCATGTAGGGTTTTGCAAGATGAGTACACCAGATTTGCAAACTGTGCAGATACAAGAAGATTGTGTTTATTATTGTGGGAAATTTCACTCTGGTGTGCTAGCAAGAGAAACTGGATTCTTGGTGGCTACATTCAATCACAGTGTGCATCTGTTTGGGAAAAACTGTAATACTAATCTCTTATTGGGCTATGAGCATTAAATTTTTTTTCTGATTGCAGAGACACTATCTTTGAAACAATTTTTGCAAAACTCAAAACTAACGGCAAAACCTTACACCAGGGGTGTCCAATCTTATCCGCAAAGGGCCGGTGTGTATGCGGGTTTTCATTACAACTCCCTAATTAAATTACTAATTAGAAGACTGATTGGCTGAAGAGTCCTCACACCTGGGTTTGAAGCGAACAGTTCCTGCAAAACCCTTCAAACTCTTAAAAAATACATTTTTGCGTCAATGCAGTACACACAAACCATCATTTAAATTCACACATGAAGCACCAAATATACACTGACAGTATAAATGAAAGACACTTGTGACTTTAGCTTTACCCATGTGCAGTTTCCAAAAAAGTGCCACCGTACGTGTAGGAAACACACATGCATACAGGTATCTCAATGTGTGAGGTATGGATGTGTATTCTGAACATGACTTCTCGAGCGCACTGTAGCCACACAGCTTCAAGATCACCTGACCTCTTGCAGCCTATGGGAGGAGTTTCAGTCTGGTTTCAGGACAAAGCACAGCACTGAGACGGCCCAGGTCAAGGTCGTAAATGACCAGTTCATTGCTGCTGACTCAGGCCATGTCAGTATTCTCCTGCTTTTAGACCTCACAGCTGCTTTTGACACAGTCTGCCACAACACACTGCTCACCTGGCTGGAAACACTGTTGGGCATTACAGGCACTGCACTAGCCTGGTTTACATCTTATGTCACGGGTAGGGAACAGTTTGTCTTTATTGGTGATTTCAGCTCCCCTAGAGCCCCCCTCTCACATGGTGCCCCACAAGGTTCTGTCCTTGGCCCCCTGCTCTTCATCATCTACCATCTCCCTCTTGGTCACATTCTGCATCATTACAGCTTAAATTTCCATTGCTATGCCGATGACACACAAATTTACATTCACACTAAGCCCTCCCATCCTCTCCCTCCCTCGAATTTGGTCACTTGCCTCAACGACATTAGTAACTGGGTGACACACAACTTTCTCAAACTCAACCATGACAAGATCGAGGCCATTCTTATTGCCACACCAACACTGCTGAAGAAGATCAATCAGTCACAGTTTTCCATGCCTCGGTATTTCACCACTGCTACCTCTGAAGTTAATAACCTAGGTGTCATCTTTGATTCTTCACTGTCTTTTGATTCCCATATAAAACGTGTCTCCAGAACGGTTCGTTTCCATCTAAAAACCCTCTCCAAACTCCTCCCCTCACTCAACTTTGCTACCGCTGAGACCCTCACTCATGCCTTCATAACCTCCAGACTCGAGGTCTCCCAGCAAAATCATTAAACACACTACAACATATCCAAAATTCCGCAGCAAGACTTATTCCGTACAAGACCATGGCAACATATCACTCATAACTCATCCTCCATCAGTTACACTGCCTTCCGGTACAATCTCGGATTCAATTAAAAATCCATCTGCTCATCTACAAATTCCACAAATTCACCAGCACCCATCTACTTTGCGGATCTTCTCACCTTATACAAACCCACCCGCACCTTGCACTCTACTGATACACATCTTCTATCCACCCCCTCTGCCCATCTCCGTTCCATGGGTGACAGGGCATTTAGGGTGGCTGGCCCTAAACTCTGGAAGACCCTCCCACTTTCACTACGTACACTCTCCTTATTGGAATCCATGCTCAAAACTCACCTCTTCACTACTGAGACTACTCTTGACTTTTTGCGATTTTCTTTTATATTTATTTCATGTTTGTTTTGGTTGATGTCAATCTGACGCTGGTGTGTCTCTTAATCAATGTGTCTTTGTCTCAACATGCTACCTATTTGTTTTTTATAGCCTAACAACTTCTATATTTTATGTTCTGCTCTTACTGTACAGTGTCCTTGGGTAACTTTGAAAGGCGCTTCAAATAAAATGTATTATGATTATTATTATTATCATCATCAATACAAATAAGGGGTTAAATGGTTTTTTTTCCTGAAATTTTCTAACACTTTGCCAAAAAACAGAAGTTCAGTAGATGAAGACAAAAACGTTTGAGCTAGGAAAAAAAACTGAAATAAACTAGCTTAAATCTCACCTTCTTTATTGTTGATGTGGAAAGGCAATTGGCAAAGCAGTGTAGGACGGTAGAGACCGATTCTTACAGTTTTGCTAGAAGTGCGTTATAAAATGACAAACTGAGCGTAAAACAGTGTGTCGTGTTTACAGCTTTGCAAAAAAGTGTGTTATTAAATTACAATCTGGGTGTAAAGCAGAGAATATACATTCAGTTTACCACGCTTGGCAAATGCAAGCGTGTTAACGGTTTCAGAGACACTGTTTCAAGAATCACTGTTACTATTTAAGTATTCGGAAAAAACTGTAGTACTATATCTTGCAACATTGTGGCAGAGAGTTTGATATGGGGAGGCATAAAACTTAATAATTTAAAAACAAAGTTTATTTATTTTGGGGCATGAATGAATCTTAAATGAATACTGGGGGTACATGTCCCTCTGTGGGGATGCAAAAACAATTGCAAGGATTCAAATCAATTGCGAAGTAACGCAAAACTGTTCATGATATTATTTTCCAACCTCTTCCCTTTAGGGGCTGTGTAGGATTTTTGTCGAGGTCTGACGTGCAGTTTTTTTTAAGCCTCCATGCTACTGTTGAGTTTTTATGTACTTGCCCTTCCTCTAAATGACTAGCCTCAGGCGAGTGGGTGGATATAATTCCCAGCCCTGCAAACAGTCCTGTAAAAAGGGCTCGAAGGTATGTTCAGTAGGCAGCTAATCGAGCCACAAGACTACAGGAGAAAATATCCATCACAAAGCTTGTTCATTCGCTAATCATGTCCAACAATACTTCAAAATGGATGAGACGCTGAAATGCTGTTATCAGGATCAAGCTTTGATGATTTTCAGCTTGAAGACGTGATAATTATCCATGTCTTGATATGTCGGGATGCATCTCATTTCTCTGGAGGAGATACAGGAAGCTGCTGGCACTGTGGTACATGCAAAGGAAGTTCACCAGCAGCAGCTATGTGCCAGAAAGTGTGTATTTATGGTGGATCATGTGTAAACATTGCTGGTAAAGGACCTCATTATGGTGCACGATCATTCAGATCCTGGGGTCACCACAGAATCCCGGTGACAGAGAGAGGATAACAGCCCACAGCACAGATAAAGTGAATGGACCATCGCAACAGAGCTTCTGTTTAATTCCTAATCAGAAGTGTCATTCCATACTGTGTGTGTAATTGCTGTCTTAACACCTTGGGGCAGATAGAGGCTACGTGGGCACAGTTACTTGGAAGGCAGACAAGTTCTCATAAAAATATTACACTAAAATTACATAAATCTTGCGTGTGTCTCCCCACTGACATGAACTGTAAATGGTGGCTGTGAGCATACGAGCATTATAAACACTGAAGAGTTTAGTAGATAGTTATAGTCTGCAACTTAAAGCTATTAATGATTTATTATCATTGCTGTGCTACAAACATCCATGAACAGAAATATTGCAAAAAGAGGATGCATGGTTCCCCCAGGGATACAGGTAATCTGAATCAGGCCCCTGTTTTTTCCTGTATTTCCTGTGTTTGTTAGGGGAGTCAAAGCCCAGCCACCTATTAGTGTGACCTGGTGACACCAAAATCTTCCTGCTAATGGGACGTAGACATGGGGCCTGCAGGTGTGAGACTTCCTGCTAACGGGACGTGGACATGGGACCTGCAGGTGTGAGACTTCCTGCTAATGGGACGTGGACATGGGACCTGCAGGTGTGAGACTTCCTGTTAACAGGACGTGGACATGGGACCTGCAGGTGTGAGACTTCCTGCTAACGGGATGTGGACATGGGACCTGCTGGTGTGAGACTTCCTGTTAACAGGACGTGGACATGGGACCTGCAGGTGTGAGACTTCCTGTTAACAGGACGTGGACATGGGACCTGCAGGTGTGAGACTTCCTGCTAACGGGATGTGGACATGGGACCTGCTGGTGTGAGACTTCCTACTAATGGGACGTGGACATGGGACCTGCAGGTGTGAGACTTCCTGCTAATGGGACGTGGACATGGGACCTGCAGGTGTGAGACTTCCTGCTAATGGGACATGGACATGGGACCTGCAGGTGTGAGACTTCCTGTTAACAGGACGTGGACATGGGACCTGCAGTTGTGAGACTTCCTGTTAACAGGACGTGGACATGGGACCTGCAGGTGTGAGACTTCCTGTTAACAGGACGTGGACATGGGGCCTGCAGGTGTGAGACTTCCTGCTCTGTGGGTGGCTGCAGACATCACGCCAGTCTCTGCCTTCCCTCATGATGCCTTCTCACAGCTGCCCCGCCAGATCTGCAGCTCTGTCATGTCGGCCATCAGGCGGTGTTGGAGAAGTTTTCGTGAGCATGGGTCGGAGCCTTCAGTTCGAGACCTGGGTGGGCGCTCTGCAAAGTGCCCTTTGCGGTACAGAGTGTGACAAGAAGCAAGGTCTTCTGAGACATTCTGCGGTCATGTGACCGATCACGGCTCATTTGTAAAAGCCCAGAGCTGTCAGACAGAAGGTACGGGGATTTGTGTGATATCTAGAGCTTGTTATGGTAGCCCGCATACGCAGTACACATGTGTACTGGAGCAGCTGGGGCACTGGGCTGCAGGGGCACTGGCGAAATGTCTGCTGAAATAGACTGCCAGTCCCCCCCGTCCATGGCTGCCATGGAAACCTATCCATATAGTACAGGCAGAAGCCATCAGTCCACCAGAAGGGACTCTGTGTGAGTTTTGGCAGGCTGAACTATCCCAGGTTCCCGGCCTAGAGGCTGCTTTAGATGTCAGAGGTCACACACTCAGCTACATTGGGGTCCCCTGCAGGAGAGAGCGCCCCCTGGAGGGAGGATCGCACAAACGGTGCTTGTCTGGTGAGTCTGTCACGGTTCATCTTCACAGCCCACGAGGCTTGGCGACTGGGGAAAACCGTGCTAATGAGGAAAATATTACTTTCTTTCAGATATTATTTCACAGCTCTTTATTTAGCTAGCAGAACGTTGCTGGGAGTAACACCAGGGAGAAGCATTTGGTTCCGGCAGATTCTGCTGATCGCTGCTTATCGTTTTCATGCGACCTGCATGGATACGCAAACCATCATTAAACACTCATAAGAGGGATTTCCATGCTGCGAGACAACAGAGCCGGCATTTCTGGATAATCCATTTAATACCTCAACATGCCTCAGCTTACTACTCGGTTCGTCTTCTTGGAGTTCTGCTCTAAGAAATATGGAAGGAGTCTGGGGGCGGAGCCTTGTGAAAATCACATGCTGGAGGGATTCGAGCACCGCGTCTTTGGAAAGAATAACCTCCACTATAGTTAATGGGTGTTTTCCGTAAAGAGGGGCTGCAGACACGGTCGCTCAATGGGGGCTCGCTTGATGAGAATGTGTGAATGGCTTGAAGTGCACTCGAGCTGCTCTGCGGGGCGGCTGGTGGGTCTGCTCCTGCTTTTAGAGCCTGTCTTCATCTGTTATCCTGACTATGACAGACAAAATCTTTCAATTTTGGACTCCGTGTAAAGAGGATATTTATCTAGGTAGTTCAGTGCAAGTCTTCCCAAAACAGCTGCAATCAATCAGTCGCTTCAGACGTTAGCTACTCTGCTCAGAGTAGACAGAGCTGAGAGGCTCGTGAGTGTGGTGGGATGCGGAGAGGCACGCATGCCTGACAGGAGGCTCCGAAACACCCAGGGAGCACTGCGGGTGTTTCCTTACCGTGCACTAAACAGGATGAATCTGCATAAGTCGGTGAGAGTGCATGCATGCTAATTCACAAAATGCATATCAGTAATACTGCTTAGTCAACAAATTGCCCAGAGTGACTGACGCAGCGAAAAAGTTAACAGCCGGTTGTTTTACCAAAGCAGTTCAGGTTAAATGTCTCTCTAATGGCTACAACAGAACGTCCCACCTGGGATTTAACTTGCAAACTTTCGCTTGAGTCGTCAAGCTGTTTGGCATATCCAGTAACTTCAGTGGCACCATGTTGTTTCGATCGTGGATCGTTTTCCTTTATGACTGTGCCACAGCTTCCCAGGACAGAGTCTGGACTGGAAGTCAAAGTGTCAGCGAGCAGGATACTTAAGTGTCTCTTAACGATGGTCATGAAGGACTTTCCTGTCTCTGTTTAGCCTTGTGGAAGCTGAGGATGTCACACTTATGTTTTACTGCTCTCCTGGAGACCTTGGAGACTCTGTAATCCTAATGAAACTTATCAAACGCTCCAGCAGCGGGACCCAACTTTGGCTGCAGAGGGCAGAATACCAGTCATTTGACATTGCAAATTTGAGCCCTGAGCTGTCACGCAAACTGTCTAGTCGCATGCTTGTCCTTCCTTGCATTTTTCCCTCAGAAACCCTCTCTAATTAATTCTCGGAAACTCCCGTACTGCTAACAGACGACTTTAATCAGACATCGATCGAATGCCCTGCCTGTTGGGTCACTCCTGCCTCACCTGCCCTTGAGGTTAAACAGGCAGCAGAGTGCTGTGGCAGTCCTGACAGACAGCCCTAATTGCAGCCCCCACTGGGACCGGTCACCCGTGTTTATAATTATGGAACAGTCGTAATCCATTTATCCACCCAAAGGACCACCATGTGCAAGGAACCTCCACAGTGGTGCCTGGAGCAGTTTGTGTAGGCTGCCATGGCGATGTACTGTGCCCGCCTCTCTCTCCTTCTGATAGGCACAGTTTGTGTAGGCTGCCATGGCGATGTACTGTGCCCACCTCTCTCTCCTTCTGATAGGCACAGTTTGTGTAGGCTGCCATGGCGATGTACTGTGCCCGCCTCTCTCTCCTTCTGATAGGCACAGTTTGTGTAGGCTGCCATGGCGATGTACTGTGTCTGCCTCTCTTTTTCTGATAGGCACAGTTTGTGTAGGCTGCCATGGCGATGTACTGTGCCCGCCTCTGTCTCCTTCTGATAGGCACAGTTTGAGTAGGCTGCCATGGCGATGTACTGTGTCTGCCTCTCTTTTTCTGATAGGCACAGTTTGTGTAGGCTGCCATGGCGATGTACTGTGCCCACCTCTGTCTCCTTCTGATAGGCACAGTTTGTGTAGGCTGCCATGGCGATGTACTGTGCCCGCCTCTCTCTCCTTCTGATAGGCAGAGTGTATGTAGGATGCTGAGGCAAAGTAGTGTGCCTGGCCTCTCTCCCTTCTTCTGATAGGTACAATTTGTGTAAAGTGCTAAGGTGATGTACTACAGAGATCAAAATGTGGGTTCCCTTCTTCATTCGAAACCACCCATAACTGTCCAGGCTATCTGTTAGTGATTACAGTGGAATTAGTGAAAGTCACAAGGATACGGCCATTACTGGTCCTCATTTGGCGCTCCTTATTTCATCATAAAATGGATTTATTTCTTGAGGTCAGGGCTGGAAATTAAGCTTGCGCACTTACCTGAGGCGAGTAATTTAGACAAGCGTTGAGTACAAAAAAAAAAATTAACCCTAACCCGCTGGCCAGTCAAAAAATAATTGTTGTCAGGCTACAACAAGAAAACCACATGACCCTGCCAATTTATTTCTCAGCACAGGTATGTAGACCTCTGCCTGTCTGAAAATTCTCTGGGGTGATGCTTTTCATGGCCAGTCCCAGTTTCACTCTCGCCACAATAACCCTATCAACTTGAAGCACCCGATCAACTGCTTTTCAGCATTACAGTCTCCATTTTTCAGAGTGTAGAATTAGTAGACACATTAGAATTCCAGATCAAAAATAAATTGAAAAAACTAACTATATTTAATGCATCACTTCTTACTCTTCACCTCCCATTTTTTCTTTTCTTTTGTTGTTCTTAATGCTTGAAAAGTAAAGTGAACATTGTAGGCTAGCAATTTTTTTTCTTGACTATATACATTTTTTACTGAACTAGCCCAGTCAACTAGCAGCAAAACTCCTACATTCCACCCCTGCTTAAGGTACAAGTTTAACAGGCACGATCATTACAAGTAATTTCATCCTATCTGTGGTCCTTTTGCTCTTACAACTTGTTTATTAATGAGATGTCAAAAATTGCTAAACACTCGAGCCCTCACCCCAGCTGGACGCTAATTAATTTTGCTGTCCCGCTGAGAAAATGAAAACGTTTTCTGAATGTTTCTGAAACATCAGGGAAAGGTAAAAATGAAGTGTTCTGGTGCCGTGCTCCCAGGGAGCAGGGAGAAGTCCAGCGCCTCGCAGGTAAGGTCAGGACGTTCCAATACATCTGCTCAGTGGGGAGCCCCACACAGGACGCAGCTTCTCCAAGTGACAGTGACCTGCTTTGACCTCTGCCTTCTGATTGGCTGATATCAGCAGTGGGGTGATACTGTGGTGGCCATGAGGGAGGTGCTTAGATGAATTACAGTAAAATATGCAGCTTCAGATACCAGCTTCCAAGTGAAACGGAAAATAAGTCTTCTGGTGACCAGCAAAACCCAATTCTGACGAAGTAGCAGAAGAAACACAGACGCACTTCAAAGTCTTCAAAGGTGCACTATACCCTGTGAGAGTATTCAGGCAGAGATCACTCAACCCTCTGCTCCCTCCAGCAGCCTGATGCGATCTGCTGTTACGCTTCCCTGTGTGAAAGACTCTGCTTGTGGTGTTGCAGGCGAAGAAGAGGCCATCGCTGCGAACCTGCATCAGCAGTGGTGGCTGGGGGAATTTTGAGAATGACCTCCAGGGGGCACTGTTGGTCTTTGGCCTCTTGTGCTTCCTGCCATGGCTCAGCACACTATGCGGTAAGAGGCAAAGGCATTTCTGTATCTCTAATGGGGGCTATTTTGGTGCGCCAATAAGTTCATGTAGATGCCCATCATACACCAAGATGCACGACAGCAGAGTACCTGTAAATGATGATGCATGGTCTTTAACTGACTGCCCAACCTGGATCCAGCTGTCATATCTGGCAGCCGATGCAGGCCATAGCCGTTCCCCTTCCCCAGATCCACTCTCAAGTTCCTCGCAAGCTCCTCCTTCTGGGAGACTTTCTGAAATGGTGTGATGGGTGGATGAATAGCTCACAGAAAGAGCTCATGGGAAGGTTATAATCAAACAAAAGCTATGCATGAAGATCCTACAAGCCCTTAAAACCAGAAATGCATAAGACCCATCCTGAACAGGTCAGAGAGGAACAGGAAACACACAAGTGTTTCCAGAATGTCTCTGGTATGATCTAAAGCTGCTACGGGGCTATGAATGGCAATAATTTCTACATATATGGGACCTGATGGGTGATGTCCTTTAAAATAGAATTGCCACTAATCATGAGATTTGCTCAAAACAAATTAGGTGTGGAATTATAGCTAAGAACCTTATTTTCTGCTTTGTAATTGCTGAATAATTCTCATTCATTCATTCATTCATTCATTCATTGAGTTTCCTCATCCTATGCATCATGATCTTCTGTGTTTTTGACGGACAGTGTGGAATCAAGCAAAATTTAACCAACAAATTCAGACTGACTGCTATCCTGTATTTGCTGAAGTATGTCCTCATTTATTACGGAATAATTACCAACTGTTTTCTGTTCCGATATACATTAAAAATATGGAAATATAGAAAGAACTTAATAAACGGTTCAAACTGATGTCTGAATGAACCAGAACTCCGCAATCAGAACTGAACTCTCTGCATAAACAGAAATAACTGGATCTGCATGATGCTATTCACACCAACTGAAGCTTCAGTTGAGAATATGGGTGATCCCCAGAGGTGGTGTAACTTTGGGAGTTCGGATGTATCTTCAGTTGACTCCAGGCAGAGAGGTCTCACTTCCTTTGGGGCTTGGTTCTTGTCAGAACACGGGATTAAGGGTTACCCATAAAAGTGATAAAGACTGGAACGTGAGCTCAAGTGGCCCAAATTGATTTTCTAGAAGCTCATACTTGGCTCACGTTGAGATCCACGTGGACACCACTGCCAGCGTGTCTGTAGATGCCTCTCACGGGCATAGGGCGGATGCTGGGACGATTATCTTTCACGGCTCATTGCGAGCCTGCCCTCCCCGCATGATTTATCTCGCTCACAGATGGGCGAGGCCTGCTTGTTGACGGGCCGCCTGCACAGACGGGCTGCATGAGATCAGAGAGCTTCACCCGTTTCCACAGAAACAGGGCGCTAATTATGCGTCGTGTGGAGAACGCGGCGGCCGGCTCCGACGTGCTCGACTCTCAGAGATAAACATCTGCGACAGATCAAAGCTGGGCTGGGCTGTGGAGGAGGCTTCTCATAACCCTGAACCTTGAAGGCTAAACGTATTCTCTACCATCCCAAGTTCTAGAACACAAGCTGATCCCCCTGCAATACCTCACCTTTCAACAAGGTGATCCGTGACTGTGTATCTGAGGTCTCTTACTCCTCACTCTGTGTAACGCTCCATGCTGCCCTCTTCAGGCGGAATTATGGACTGCTAATTAATAATTCCGCTGTGTAAGTTTGTGTCATGAAGAAGATAGTGATGAATGAAGGCCTCATTTTCCAGCCCAGTAAGGCCAACCCATAGACACGTCGGGTTCCAAAGCTCTGCAAGGAACCGAAGGCAGTGGTTTCAGGATCCAAAGCCTTGCAAAGACACAAAGCGCATATTATCCAGAGTAAACACCATCAAAACAAACAACACGCTGCCTGATATCACCATTGTCAAGGTCTACAAAAAAGGCGAAGCATCTTTGGCTTAGCTAATGTGTTCTGAAATGTCTGAAAGGGCTGCTACTGTCATCCCTCGAACCCAGACAAAGTCAAACAACGCGGGTTGGCTCCCGTCAGTCAGCGTGATAATAGGTGTTTACATCCACCGCACTCTCCTGCTCTCTCTGTCAAAACTCAAAGGACTGATGCGTGAGCGGCTGCCGCCATGGAAACAGGTTTCGCTAAGTGAGAGACAGAGCCGGCCATTAAGCGGCACGAGCTCTTTAAACAAGCCGGTTTGTTAATTAGCCCAGGAAGGGGGGGGGTGGGCTTCCATGTGTGCTGAACACCAGCGACCGTGACAGTCGGCCTTGTGATCACCGACAAAGGCTGAAAACAGTGCGATTCACATGTGCTGAGATATGCGGGTAAAAACCAAACATTACAGCCCTGCTTATGGTTCTTTAAAATAAGAACAAACAGGAGGTTGCAGCTTGACTTTTGTGAAAAACTTCTCTTATTGTCTTTGAGATGCATGAACAAGGAATCTGGTAAACGGCATAGAGACTGTGAATAGGAGATGGCTCACAGAAACAGTCCGGGGGGGATTGGTGGCCTCAGAACTCTCCTTCTTAGATGATGGGTCGCCCTTAAATGGCAGTGGAGCCACCATGTTGGCTGGATTTTATGGGTAAATGTAGACCCTGCAGCCACAAACTCTACTGCTGAAAACGACGTTCCAGCGAGAGCCTCCTACCCGGCATCTCCATCCGTGCCTTTCCTGAATTTCTGGCCTATCAGGAGGATACTTTGAGAAGCCAAGGTGCACATCTTTAATGGTATTTGCTGGTCCGATATACTGGGAGCCCAGTACCTGGCCTCAGCTTTCTGACGTGAGCTCTGCCTCACCCTGGAGACCCGGCTGCTTCCGTATTTCTGACTATAAAACTTGGACAGAATATTAATACAGAATAAACCAATAACCTCCTGATTCATCTTGTTCACACGCATTTTCTAAAGGTGTTTTTTTTTTAGGGTATTAAAACATTTAAGCGTTGCTTCTCCTTCGCTTTTTCTTGACTAATGAGTTCATACACAGAATGACTGTAATGTTTGATGTTCTATAGCAAGACTTGATTGGCATTTACGAATGTCAATATGAGTCACGTGATCTAGTCAACATGTCAATGTGGGTAAACAGTCTTCCAGTAAAAATGTATCTGGGTCAGACCGACTAGTGTTACAATCAGACTGAATATCATTAAAAACCTTTCATACATCATGCTCTTCACAATGTCTGTTATTCCTGTCGGGCAGCTAAATTGATCTTTGTGCCACTAAATAAAGCTTCAGAGTTGACCAGCTGTGCGGTGCTGTGAGAATCCAACGATGGGAACAATTAGTCATTTGAACGCTTCCTTCCTGTTGGCTGGCAGGAGCAGCACCAGCCTCAGTGGCACAGCGGTAGATAGGCTGGCGCTGTAACTCAGCAGCTGCCAGCTGTTTGCGTATTCTGCGGGCATTACTGCTCAGCGTCTGACTGGGTTACGCGTTCTGCGGGCATTACTGCTCAGCGTCTGACTGGGTTATGCGTTCTGCGGGCATTACTGCTCAGCGTCTGACTGGGTTATGCGTTCTGCGGGCATTACTGCTCAGCGTCTGACTGGGTTACGCGTTCTGCGGGCATTACTGCTCAGCGTCTGACTGGGTTACGCGTTCTGCGGGCATTACTGCTCAGCGTCTGACTGGGTTACGCGTTCCGCGGGCATTACTGCTCAGCGTCTGACTGGGTTACGCGTTCTGCGGGCATTACTGCTCAGCGTCTGACTGGGTTATGCGTTCTGCGGGCATTACTGCTCAGCGTCTGACTGGGTTACGCGTTCTGCGGGCATTACTGCTCAGCGTCTGACTGGGTTACGCGTTCCGTGGGCATTACTGCTCAGCGTCTGACTGGGTTACGCGTTCTGCGGGCATTACTGCTCAGCGTTTGACTGGGTTACGCGTTCTGCAGGCATTACTGCTCAGCGTCTGACTGGGTTATGCATTCCACGGGCATTACTGCTCAGTGTCTGACTGGGTTATGTGTTCCGCGGGCATTACTGCTTAGTGTCTTGCTGGGTTACGCGTTCTGCGGGCATTACTGCTCAGTGTCTTGCTGGGTTATGCGTTCCACGGGCATTACTGCTCAGCGTCTCACTGGGTTACGTGTTCCGCGGGCATTACTGCTTAGTGTCTTGCTGGGTTACGCGTTCCGCGGGCATTACTGCTCAGCGTCTGACTGGGTTACGCGTTCTGCGGGCATTACTGCTCAGCGTCTGACTGGGTTACGCGTTCTGCGGGCATTACTGCTCAGCGTCTGACTGGGTTACGCGTTCTGCGGGCATTACTGCTCAGCGTCTGACTGGGTTACGCGTTCCGTGGGCATTACTGCTCAGCGTCTGACTGGGTTACGCGTTCTGCGGGCATTACTGCTCAGCGTTTGACTGGGTTACGCGTTCTGCAGGCATTACTGCTCAGCGTCTGACTGGGTTATGCGTTCCACGGGCATTACTGCTCAGTGTCTGACTGGGTTATGTGTTCCGCGGGCATTACTGCTTAGTGTCTTGCTGGGTTACGCGTTCTGCGGGCATTACTGCTCAGTGTCTTGCTGGGTTATGCGTTCCACGGGCATTACTGCTCAGCGTCTCACTGGGTTACGTGTTCCGCGGGCATTACTGCTTAGTGTCTTGCTGGGTTACGCGTTCCGCGGGCATTACTGCTCAGCGTCTGACTGGGTTACACGTTCCGCGGGCATTACTGCTTAGTGTCTTGCTGGGTTATGCGTTCCGCGGGCATTACTGCTCAGCGTCTGACTGGGTTACGCGTTCCGCGGGCATTACTGCTTAGTGTCTTGTCGGGTTATGCGTTCCGCGGGCATTACTGCTCAGCGTCTGACTGGGTTACGTGTTCCGCGGGCATTACTGCTTAGTGTCTTGCTGGGTTACGTGTTCTGCGGGCATTACTGCTCAGCGTCTGACTGGGTTACGCGTTCTGCGGGCATTACTGCTCAGCGTCTGACTGGGTTACGCGTTCTGCGGGCATTACTGCTCAGCGTCTGACTGGGTTACGCGTTCTGCGGGCATTACTGCTCAGCGTCTGACTGGGTTACGCGTTCCGCGGGCATTACTGCTCAGCGTCTGACTGGGTTACGCGTTCTGCGGGCATTACTGCTCAGCGTCTGACTGGGTTACGCGTTCTGCGGGCATTACTGCTCAGCGTCTGACTGGGTTACGCGTTCTGCGGGCATTACTGCTCAGCGTCTGACTGGGTTACGCGTTCCGTGGGCATTACTGCTCAGCGTCTGACTGGGTTACGCGTTCTGCGGGCATTACTGCTCAGCGTTTGACTGGGTTACGCGTTCTGCAGGCATTACTGCTCAGCGTCTGACTGGGTTATGCGTTCCACGGGCATTACTGCTCAGCGTCTGACTGGGTTATGCGTTCCACGGGCATTACTGCTCAGTGTCTGACTGGGTTATGTGTTCCGCGGGCATTACTGCTTAGTGTCTTGCTGGGTTACGCGTTCTGCGGGCATTACTGCTCAGTGTCTTGCTGGGTTATGCGTTCCACGGGCATTACTGCTCAGCGTCTCACTGGGTTACGTGTTCCGCGGGCATTACTGCTTAGTGTCTTGCTGGGTTACGCGTTCCGCGGGCATTACTGCTCAGCGTCTGACTGGGTTACACGTTCCGCGGGCATTACTGCTTAGTGTCTTGCTGGGTTATGCGTTCCGCGGGCATTACTGCTCAGCGTCTGACTGGGTTACGCGTTCCGCGGGCATTACTGCTTAGTGTCTTGTCGGGTTATGCGTTCCGCGGGCATTACTGCTCAGCGTCTGACTGGGTTACGTGTTCCGCGGGCATTACTGCTTAGTGTCTTGCTGGGTTACGTGTTCTGCAGGCATTACTGCTTAGTGTCTTGCTGGGTTATGCGTTCCGCGGGCATTACTGCTCAGCGTCTGACTGGGTTACGTGTTCCGCGGGCATTACTGCTCAGCATCTGACTGGGTTATGCGTTCCACGGGCATTACTGCTCAGCGTCTGACTGGGTTACGTGTTCCGCGGGCATTACTGCTCAGCGTCTGACTGGGTTACGTGTTCCACGGGCATTACTGCTCAGCGTCTGACTGGGTTATGCGTTCCGCGGGCATTACTGCTCAGCGTCTGACTGGGTTACGCGTTCCGCGGGCATTACTGCTCAGCGTCTGACTGGGTTACGTGTTCCGCGGGCATTACTGCTCAGCGTCTGACTGGGTTACGTGTTCCGCAGGCATTATTGCTCAGCATCTGACTGGGTTATGCGTTCCGCGGGCATTACTGCTCAGCGTCTGACTGGGTTACGTGTTCCGCGGGCATTACTGCTCAGCATCTGACTGGGTTATGCGTTCCACGGGCATTACTGCTTAGTGTCTTGCTGGGTTATGCGTTCCGCGGGCATTACTGCTCAGCGTCTGACTGGGTTACGTGTTCCGCAGGCATTACTGCTCAGCATCTGACTGGGTTACGTGTTCCGCGGGCATTACTGCTCAGCGTCTGACTGGGTTACGTGTTCCGCGGGCATTACTGCTTAGTGTCTTGCTGGGTTATGCGTTCCGCTGGCATTACTGCTCAGCGTCTGACTGGGTTACGTGTTCCGCAGGCATTACTGCTCAGCATCTGACTGGGTTACGTGTTCCGCGGGCATTACTGCTCAGCGTCTGACTGGGTTACGTGTTCCGCGGGCATTACTGCTTAGTGTCTTGCTGGGTTATGCGTTCCGCGGGCATTACTGCTCAGCATCTGACTGGGTTATGCGTTCCGCGGGCATCCATTTCGTAGCTGTAAGTGGTACAAACTGGTCCCAATGAAGTATTTCTGCATAGTGAATCGTTCAGCCGTCGTGCGACTTGTAAAACTGCTTTGAAATGTAGAAAGGAAGCAGCATTAAAACAGCACTAAGTACTACAGTGGTTTGCAGGAAAAGTGCTCCTCCCAGCTTCATTAAACAGGTCATAAATAAAAGCTGAGTCATTATCAATCCAGTCTAGAATATAAATAGCCTTTTTTTTTGCCGAAACCAGTCCATCGATTATCTAGAATGTCCTAGACAGGAGATGCCGACAGGCTGGCTTTGCGACCCTCAGCATTACTGGATGCATTCTGGGTAATTTGCCAGAATGTAACGTCTCCTGAGGAGAGAAGGACCGTGTGGACTAGGCAGTTTTGTGCATCATTAAATTCACAATTATACGCACTTCTATAATTCCTTTGAATCTCGCATCATTCTTATTAATTGTTTATGCAATAGGCACTGTAATATGAGTTTGTTACAGTCACCAGAAAGATGGAACCTGAAATTGCCCGGTTTTACAACCAGAGAGCAACAAGCCCATTCGATGGTTGTTAGCGATGGTCCATAAAGCAGTAATTATGGAGCTAACTGCTCTATGGCCGTCTTCTGATGATCACAGGCCCTGAACGGGAGATACTGCTGAAGAGGCAGCATTGTCCTTGCTTACTGTACTCTGAACTTTTCTGGCTCATTCCAGCCTCAAACCCTGAGTCTTGCCATATGTTCCCCTTGGTGCTTCCTTCACTCTACCTCCTGCCCGCCTGCTCTCTTCTCACCCCTATTTCCCAAGATACCAGCAAACATCCCAGCCATCACAGCCATCAATGATGATCTTGCAACACCCAAGTCTGCCTTTTCAGCCTAGATAGGCCTTCCAACGTGACTCATCTGACTGGCGCTGGCCGGCCCCCACAGCACCATCACAAGTCATTTGATGCGTGTGAAATGTTTGGGGATTTGCCCAAGTTTTGCTTCCATCAACGAGACACATTGTCGTGACTGCAGTCGTACAGAGGTTAATGTGACAAGTGACAGTGGGAACTTCATTACTCCAAAACAGACATTCTTGGTTGCCATGGATACCGACGTCCGCTAAATAAGGATATGATAATGCGGCATTCCCGCAGAAACCCTTCAAGGAGCTCCTCTCGCACTGATGGTCAAACGGAATGCAGTTTGTGAGGGTTCCGTGCGAGCCTTTCATATACTGACAGTTTTACTGCGAGAGTATCCCAGCAGGGGTTATTAAAGTGAGGTCAGGAGACAGAAACTGCAAATGGTTCACCTAACGTCTGACAATGTCTTCATTGGGGAAAATCAGCCGTCCAGCCATGTGCCGTCCTCCTATGGCAGATGGAGAATCACCATTCTTAGATTCAGGTTCAGTTACTCAGCCGCATTCAGCTGCGCTCCTCTCGCATAAGACGTCTTACCAGGGTCTTTCCTTCAGTTTGGCTGGACGATGTGGTGATCACTAATAACTGGCACACTGCTGCCTTTCCCTCTTACTTGCATTCGGTGTTCTCCACACATTGTGACCTTTGAGAAGGACCGATAGGTTGATTTTCATATGGGCCCATCAGGTCTGTTAGCTCTAGTCTGGAAAAAAATCCTGGAATGTGTCCTTTTAGAAAACCTTACATTTGTGGAAGGTCCCGGACGGGCTCAGACACTGAAATTATTTTATATACTTTTCACAAACACATTTTTCATCATTTTTATTTTCTTTTGTTTCACATTTCTATTGTTTTATCTATGCGCCCATACAGTAGCTTTCAGGATAGGCTGGATGGATGGAACTCAACCGTCTCCACAGTTGGTCATTTTCTCTGGTTATTTCAGTAAAACGCGTCAGGTCCATTCTATTAGTTAAACCCTCCTTATGAGATGCATGAATGTCTGCAGGGGGGCACAGCATGAGGATCACCCTCAATCAGTCACTTATATTTGCTAGTGTGCTACCGGCTCCTGTGCCTTGACCATTGGTGAACACAATACAGTGGTTTCCGCCAGCATCCCAGCGTCCCTCTCACTGGGAGGTGTACAGGATGCTTTAATAAAACCCAATAATACCCAACACCTCCAACTGGTCCATCAGCCCACCTTTCTGTGCTCTAGTGGTGCCCTAGAACACTATTACCAAGTCTTATTCAAAAGACAAAAAAATGACACGTTGGGATGGGCCATACCACTGATTTTCTTTTTGGTTTGATACCAAGTAATACCAAAGTTAGTATATTAATCCAATACTGATACCGATATTTGGTGTCCAGCCTTTTCCCTGGCCCTAAGTCAGGGGCACATCAAATTTTCTTGTGTGCTGCTGGATCGATCGTTCCATTTTCCCTGTGGCAGGACCCCACTAGTGCCTGTAACCCCGAACGTCATCCCCTTTCTTCCCCCTTATGGGTGGCCCTGTCTGGTAGTACTTCATGTCCTGCTCCCTATGAGAATATAAACATTTAGTTACCAATAATTAAGTAAAAAATAAATTAATCTGTATTTCAATGTCAGAATTGATTCTCAATTCTCAAAATGAAAAATTGAAATTGAAAGAATCGATATTTCAGAAATGTTCTGCTCGTCGCTAATGACGACTCTTTCTATATCCATAGTGACATGACACAGCTTTTACGATACTGTTAGATACAGCCTCACCTGCTAACCATATCTGCTGCATCAGAGCCCAGGGACAGGAAGTACAGCTCAGTAAAATTATACATGAAAAACAGGAACAATAAGGCTGGATGAAGATAAACAGTAGATGCCTGCAATTCATTCCATTTTCAATAAGGAGTGCTTCAGGTCCCTCGGCTGATCGTGTCTAATTTGGTGTGAAACTCATAAAAGCACAAAAGAACAAACAGGAATTTGTGGGGCAGTGAAGAGGCTTGTGTGTCTGTGAAGCACCGGCACTTGGATTCATTCTACGCCCTCGATGTGATTTAGGCCATATCCAGGTTGCTATGTCTCCCACTCGCTGTAATTGGTAAACAAAGCCTGTGTCCAGATTACACTTGAAAGAAGTTAAGAGTTAAGCACTAAGCTCAACATATATCAGAAATAAACGCATGAACCGCCGGAGATGGAAAAGCTCAGACAGATGAATCTCAAATAGACTGGAGCCTTTCTGTTACTGTATTTGTTTCTATCCGATCACCAGAGGTGGAAAGTTCAGGTTCAGAAAGTATCAATCCAGACCAGGGTTTTGGTTCAACCAAGCAGTTCAATATAATGAGTAACAGTCACAGCGAACTCAAGTGGTTGGTTGAAATAAAACCGTGGTCTGGACTGATACTTTATGGACCTGAACTTTCCACCTCTGTCATTCGCCATCAGACACAAGCACTTTCATGTCTCCGGTTCTCTTTCCAGCCATACAGCATCAACTGAGTCATGTGACCTGGGCAGGGGTGTGACTGGTGACTGGTGGCGCCAGGTAGCGTCTTACATGACTGCATTCAGTGCATTCAAGTTTGCAGGATTTATTTGAGCGCTCAGATTTAATTGTTGTGAAAATTGCACTTAGCTACTCGCTCAGAAGCCGAGTGTTTGGGCCAAGTTTCTGTTGAAAGCGCCGTTTCATCTTGCAGTGAAAGGCCAGGCTGGGTCTGCTGCTGCCTTGGTGGGTTTGTTGGCAGGGGATGCATTCATCTCTCTCTGGCTTTCCTAGTGTAAGTCCCTATGTCTGGGACTGGCACCCATCCGAAGGGCCTGCTGAGTGAGGATATTTGTGGTGAACATGCCCTTATTCATTTCCACGGTAATTTATCCCATAGGGATCTTATTACCAGAAGGGTTTTCTATGGATACCAAAACAAGCTAAATTTCCACAAACAAAAATGGCAAACAAGCAAAATCACGAGTGCCTCGCTGGGCTGGTGAGCCTCTAAAAGTGTGTTTTGGGATAAGCGTGTTGAGCAGAGAGAAAGGGAGACAGTCCGGTGTGTCACCGCATGACTTCATGCTCTGAGCTCATCCCACATAGCAATGACACAGGTTGTTTCGCAGCAGCGAACCCTCTTGAATCCCGGCGGCTGAATCAATGCAGGCATCGTTTCTCCTTCAATGAACGGAGGAGGTAGCTTGGCTGTACGCCGCACACACCGACATCTGGAGCCACCGCTGCTGTTCAGTTAAGACCAGAACACAATTATCACTTGTAGAAAAGCCCTGAAAAAAAGTGTTTGCCTAGGGAGGGGAAAATAAGTCACTGTGTTACACAGCAAGCTGATTACCCAAGATTCATTAAGGGCCACCACACAGTGAGACCTAAAATCAACACCCTGCACAAGGCGTGGGTGTGAGGTACCGCTGCTTTCTCTGAACACGTTTAAGATCAACTGACCTCCATACTGCCATGAGCTGGAGCCACCAATTGACTTAGGGTCATCGAGCTGAGAGGGTGTTTAGTCCTGTTGAGAGACCTACCGACAGGTGGGCAGAGCATCACCGCTGGGGAGATTTTAAGCCATTGATCATATGGCAGGTGGAGTGTAAACTCGCAGAGCCAAACGACAGCATCTCCTGAGACCTCCCATGAGTTAACGGTTTTGTCTGAGCTGCTTTCATAGCACAATTTTTGTACCTGAGACAGTTGTATGTTCACTTAAGCCGTCAGTGTTTAGGAGCTTAAGGGAATCTACTGCCGTCCTCAACTTCAGCTTCCTCCTGGCCTAAGCGACCTACTGTAATTCAATGATGTCTCCATGCAGACTGAGGCAGGTCTCATGCTGAAAGGTCAAAAACTAACTGGACAGTTAGTGATCGGGGCCAGCACTCGGCTCTCGCACGTGGCTTATTCACAAGAGCACAGTACAGATGGCTCAAAGCAATTCCCTGTGATGATTTCCAGGGGGAACATCTTTCATGGCCGACAGGAACAAACCAATATTTTCCGATGCGCCATGCAGATTTCAATCTACTTCAATTTTTGAGCGTTGAAACCTGTTTATTTCAGTCATGCTCTGGGAGAAACAGGCTCCCTGAAGAAAGGAACTGTTAACCAAGGGAGAAGATCCATTGCGTGTAATGAGTCCAGACTCGTCACACACTTTCACTGTACGCTATGCACCTGCAATTCCCCTATATCCGTGGTTATCATTTTTACTGTTGAGAGTGATGGCTGTACACACGTCATCCATTTTTATTTTATTTGCGTAAATGTACCAGATGTCCTAAACTATATATCACTTTGTCCTCTGGGGGGGCAAAAGGACAATAAAACTTCACATTTGTGAAAATTCCACCCAGAAATATTACATCCATTGGCAGATGATCTGTTAAGTATCCATATATAACTTACCGTATGCAGTATGCAGTATGCAGCTTCAACAGAGAACTAGCCCTTTGTTTTATGAAAAATTACACCCTCTTACATCATCTAGAGACATTCTGTCCCTCCTATAACTCCGTGGCTTTTAATCTTCACAGAATGAACACTTGGACCTTCTTATCAATCTGTTGAGGTGGTGTAGATGATGGCCAGACACTGAAAATGCCAGCTGCTGGCCGTGATCCACCGGAGAGAAAAGGACATGTCGGTTTGTTGGCGTAAATTTGCAGCACACGTGAAATACAGCCACTCCGCACTTGAATGCCAATACTAATAATACCCTGAGAGAATCTGTTCACTCAGCAAAAGATCACACAAAAATAACACGGAAAGCTTGAATTAGCTGGCTGAAGGTGTCCTCCATGCCTTGTTCACCTGGGGACAGGAACACACACCGAGGAGCACACTGAAGAAGCTCCGGAAAACTCTTGGCCGCCGTCACGTTCAATCTGCCAGTCGGCAACATATACCTGGCACGGGCAGACATAGGCGGCAGCCGCATCCGTGCCGCTAACCTCGCAGGAAACAGACAGTCGGCCACAAAGTGCTCTGTGATGTATAGCTACACGAGGGCCTCTGTGTGAAGGCAAATATACTTAAAAAAATGTCTGTTTTATGGAAATAAAGCACTCATCCAGTAGTTATAATTTCTGATCGTGCTGTACTGCAGAACACATCCATTTGTTGTGACTCTCTGGAGGAGCAGAAAACTGCAAAAATATTTGATTCGTTTCATGTTTTTTCCTGGTGGCATAATGGGACCTGAGTAGCCCTGGTCTAAATGCATCTAACGATCTGAAAATTATCCCTGATGAATGGGATGGTTATTTTTTTGATTTTCCTGCAATACAAGTAAAAACGCCATCACACCAGCCAACTGTGTAGCAAGCTTCTAGACTAGAGTTTTAGGGCCAGGTTTACTAAGCAGGGCAAATTAGCGTGAAGTGCCAATGGGAGTGGCCAGTACTGAGGATTTTCTACTAAAAAGGCACAAATTTATGAACACAGACGCAGCCAGTTTATTGAAATAATGACCAACTCAATCTACCGAGGGCAAAGTTAATTAGCATAGGGTCGCAAACTAACACATGTGATGACTCTTCTCGTTATAATCCGGCAAACGCAATAGAAGTGGAGGCGGGGTTAGGTGGTAGACTGGTTCATCTGGTATTCCGGTTTTATTTTCCCATATGATATGAATTTTTCATATACCATCATACTGTAGCATAGCCGAAACAACAGCTGTAACGCTTCAGTAGGCAGCAATTTATATAATATTGTTCGCTGCTAGAAGTGCTATGGATGGATGTGCAGAGTATACCGATAGGGGACCTTTTTAACTGTGCCTACCCTGTTTACTAACAGTTATAACTTTATAGCAGTACAATTATAAATATGAAACTATTCTGGATTATAGTATCTATACCTACTGCTTTAGTCTGTGCCTGAAAATGTTAATTTACAGTTATAATCAATAAATCATCTCGCTATCGAGCATGTTGGTTATGCTATCAAGCTGAATGTAAATGATTTTTGAATGATAGTTAATAAAAACAGACATTTTAAAAAACATTAATGGACGTATTTCATTGATGCACACGCTTGCTGCCTCGGTAAGGGTTAACTGGAGAAAAATACCACGATATACTGTGAAACTGACAGAATCATGGAAAAAAAGAAACGTTTTTGGACATCCTGCCCAGCAAAAGCGTAGGTTTACACTCCTGTACATTATCGCAGCCGTGGCTAACACAGAATAAAACATGCTTTTTTGAAAAAAAAAAAATGGTGGAATTTGCAGTGAATTGCCTGCAGCAAACCTTAGTAAATCACGCTGTGTGACCCATTTAAATACCCTCCTCCCCCAAATTTGGGACTTTGGAAGGGAGCTCCTACAAATGCATATGCAATATGGCCAGTCGAAAAATTCCATTCCACTGCTGAGTCTTCACCGATTACACATCTTTAGTAAATCCGGACAGTACCATTTTAATGGCAAAACAAGGTTTGCTTTGGTGCAACTGCTAGTAAATCGGGCCCTTCGTTTTTTCATAGATTCAAGCAGCTCCTCCCTGAAAGTCAGTGCCATCCCACCCCCCACCACCCGGCTTCATTAAACCAGAGATTAATCACAGGCCCCCTGCTGGCTAACTCTCAGGACAGCAAGAGCACAAAAGTGCACGGCTGGTTGTATCGGGCCTTGTGTTTCAGGCAGCCTTGCCCTTCCTTGAAAAGAGCTCATGGTCAAATTTTCTGAAAGAATCTGACACCTTAAAAACATGGATGTGCTGAGATTCATCACACTGTCAACGCTGGTGGATTTAGATATTGGTCTGCAGCAACACAAAACAATAAAATCGCGATGGTGACAGTTTTCTGTTGCTCATTTGCATATCATGTCAATGGGTCAATGAACAGAGTGTTGGAGTGGGTGCCTGGATTCTAGCTTGTGATCTAGGCAGGTCGCCCCACTGTAACCCCGAGGCTGGGGGAGTGAGGGAATCTATCAAATAGTGCAACTCTAACTTTGTACAGTACTAATACAATTAGTAAAATCAGCCACACTATGAAATGCTACCAGATGAATCACAATTTTTTCATAAGACTGTGAAAATATGGTTTCACAGACAAATTATAATATTGAATTTTATTCTGGTTTGTGCTATATCATTAAGAATTACATAAAGCCGGTCTGCATATCATCAATGTGAATTTGTTTAGTCTTGACCGTTGACGGTTTTGGCGGATAGGTAATGTATCGATGTTCAAGTGTCAAATTAACACAAATAGATAAGAAAAGGTCGAAGACATCAGTTGTCCAGTTTAGAAAAAAGAAGACAGAAGGAGAGAAACACAAAAAGATAAAGATGTGTAGCTATTTCATTTCATTGTGAGTATAAATGTAATGCGTGTAATGAGATAGGGTAGTATATCATTAGTATGTTAGGTAAACATTAGGGTAACACTGTAATATTTTGCTGTGATGGGCTGGCCCACCATCCTGGGTTGTTCCCTGTATCGTTCCCATAGCTTCCAGGATAGGCTCCGGACCCCCCGCAACCCAGAAGGATAAGCGGTTTGGAAAACGGATGGACGGATGGCTTTAATAATTTGTTTCTCTTTCTTCTTTTATTTAGGTGTATGTACAACAATTTATGACTTGTCTTTGTTACTTGTTTTTGATATTTTTGAATCTTATTTTGTATGTATTTTTATATTTATGGAGTTTTTAATTTCATCATAATTTATTTGTATCTCTCCAAACGTCATAATAAAAATACAAGTTAGTGCCATATGGTACATTTCTTTTTGTTGCAGAGAGGTACGGGGGGGGGGGGGGGGGGGGTGGGAGATGGACACACTGTTTTTGTTGGGGAGGTTGGGGGGCATAGCCCAGAGTGCCATACAGGCTAGAACCACCACTGATTGTCAGATACGCTGAGGTATATCATCTTGGTTCAGAGGTGCTTTCCTATCCTATGCCAGGTAGACAAAGGTCAAAATGAAAGTGTAACAGAGCCAGAGAGGGGCAGCGTACCGAGGATGATCCGGCTTGTGCCCGTCAAAAGGGACATGCCTGAGGTGCATGCATTGGGGGGGGGGGGGGGGGGGGGTGAATGGAAACGCATGCATGTCAGAGGTCATCCTTTCTGTATTATTCTTCATCTGATTCTCTTGCTTTGGTCAGTGCCAGGTTAACCTGCCGATCTGGAGAGTAAAAACACAGGGGATGGACCTCTCCGCATGTAGGAAAGGTGTTGTCACAGTAGGGAGGCTGTCAGTAAAGGTATTCCTCCTCTGAAAAAGGGCTCCATGAAGTCCATGGGGTGCCCTAGGCGAGACTCACCATTGGTGCCCCCCCGCCTGCCTCCACCCGCTGCCAACCGCTAGCATTACTATATAATGAAAAAATAATAATAATTACAAAACATAATAATATATGTTAAATGCGGGGTGCTTTTAAGTCATATCATGTTAATATTTCTTTGATCGCATTAACTTTAATTGCTTTAATTTTGATACCCCAATGGGAAAGCAGTATGAGCAAAGATTTTTAAATAGAATTTAATTTCTATACTGAATATACTGATATCATATCTTTTTTTCGTTGATGGTGCACTGTCAGAAAAAAGCACCAATTTGTACCTTTGAGGGTACAGTCACTAGTCAGTGGGGCTGAATCCTCAAGGGTCTAGCAATTGTACTCTGTAAGTAAATGTACCTTTTAAGGTACAGAAATGGACTCTGAGGAACATTTTTGTACCGTTGGGGGTATATTAATTAACCATAAAGGTTAATGTATTTCATGCAGTTGCTATATTTCTTCATGATTTGTACTTGAATAGTAACTAACTTACTCGTGCCCCCTCAAGTAAAGTGTTTCCTGCAATTATTTTGCAATACACCGTCATAAAAAGGGTGCAACCCCGGTGCAGTTTTGTTCCTCGAGGTGGAAACAACATCAATGACGATTACATCATTTACAATTACGAATACAGACGCTCCTCTACTTACGAACTTTCAATTTTCAGACATACGAACGAAGAGGACTGTAAGTCCAAATTGTGTTCGTTGGGCTCCCGTTTCCTGTATGCAGCATCAAATTTTTTTCTGCCCGCCAATTCCGGCTTCTACGACTTCTGGCCGCTACTCCCGCCGCGCAGCAGTGTAGCGTGCGTACTCCCAGCATCCTAGTTCTTAGTACTTGCGTATGCCCATAAAATGATGTTGAATAACGACTTACGAACATTTCAAGTTACGAACGGCTGTTCGGAACGTAACTCATTCATAGGTAGAGGTTTGTCTGTACATTAAGACACAGACTGTCCACTGCACACACACTGTGTGCCGTATAAAAAAACTGCACAGTAACTGAGCCAAAGCCAGGAAAAAACATGCAGTTGATTTCCAGGGCCTGCTTAGATCTGGGGAACCACCTCCAGGGAAGCAGGTACCACCCACTCCAACACTGAATCACACCACCTAGACGTTCAAAAAAACCGTGACTTGGCAAAATCGGTGACTGGGGACTGCTTTCGGCATAGTGCATCACAGAGTCAGGTGATGCCATCAGGTCACATGATGACAGACACGAACTGAGTCCTTGAGCCCGGTAAATAGGTAATGAGCCGCTTAAGTGAGTCTGGGGAATGAATGTGTACGAAGGAGGATTGTGAGCACTCATGTCAGCCTCCAGTGCCAGGCTGCGTGTTTGTCAGTGATAAATATGGATGGGAAGCAAGCCAAAGCGCTACACAGTCATCGCTAGCAGGGAAGCGTGGAGACGGAGAGTTTGACGTTTCCTTCCAAACTCTAATTAAGGCCCTTCAGAGCCTTTAAAGGGGATGACAAGAAGGTCAGTGAGCATTCAGTTCGACGTAATTGATTGACGGGCCACTTAATTTATACAGGAATCTAATCTAATCCTTTTCAATCAAAGGAATAACCGGTGCCCCATCGGCTTTGTGATGCAGACAAATGGTGCCTGGCTCATCCTGCCTTGCGTGGCCAAGGAGGACCATGGAAGAGGATGTTTTATTAGTCCTTTAATAACCCCCCCCCCCCCCTTCAGAACACTCCTGAATGATGAGCATCATACAGGAAGCCTCCTAATTGGGAATCTGCGCCTTCGATTACCTGTCGAACAGCACTTAAGTTTCAAGGGGAACTGGGTCATGACCCTCTGTCTCCAGGGCCACTGCGCATATGTATGGACGACTCCCAGACCTGTCCCGGTGAGCCAGGAGAAGCCTGCTTTAGCGATCCCGGCCTGAAGGCATCCACGCCGAAGCAGGTAGCTAACGTCACTCAGTATTACTCATGCCCAAAAAAAACGTATTGTGATGATCCAGAACTGAAGCCTAGGAGAACATATGGTTAGTTAAACTCTGGGGAACATACCAATCTTTCTCATATCCCTTTTTATACTGTTGAAATACCCAGCTTATATTTCATTTATTTATAATGCTAGATAAATGTCAGTGCTTTCCCAACTGTAGAACTAGCTGGGTGCACATCTATGAAATCTAGTCACCTCCATGCAACATTCCGGCGCCCCATGCAAAGTTAGTGAATGGTGATCACATGACCACAGGCCAGATGGACACGAGGCACTTGCCTTCTGTCAGAGTGATGAACTCCCCACCAGAGGAACTGTTACCTATCCCCAATCTCAAGGACAAAAAAAAAAGAAGAGCTTTCTCTAAGAGAGTAAAATTAGACCCTTGAGGGGAGAAGGAGACTGAACATCCATATTCTATGAGCCTTGCAGTTAAAAGGAGCAAGGAATCAGGGTCCTGAGAAGAGATGTGGCCTTCTGAGCTGTGCTGTCAGCAGCTATCCCAACTTAGAGAAACGACAGGGAGCCATCCACTCGTACACACATAAACTCTCTGACAAAGGGTCTAGGAGGGCAGCATTAAAATGGAATCACACACCACTACACTCCATTGATGACCAAAAACGCAACTGCGGATATGGCTCAGCTTCTAAAACCACTGCATTAGCATCGAGGCTATGGCTGTACCGGACCTAAAGTCGAAAGGCAACGGCAAAGGCGGTTACCAGCCCGGGACTGATTCCACGGATCACCGCACAACTGGACTTATAGTTCATAAACTGTGTAAACCGCTTTGGATAAAATCATCCTTGAGCAATTACAATTAAATACAATACAATGAAATGTATATGTATAAAAACCCAAAGCAGGTCGTGGTATATTGGCAGCGTCAGTGGGAATGTGATTACAGCTCATGCTGAGTCATTCATATACAATGTTAATCAAATCGGCTGTAAATGACAGCCCTGGGGGATTGTACACTTCTGCTCTATCCCTCGGACTAAAGCCAGTGCAGACCACAATGTTTCTGCAAGGACATGGTTAGCAGTCTCGGTAACAGCGAGTGTATAATCTCTGAGCTCTGAGCACCCCCGATATGTCTGGGAGGCATCAGCTGACATGGGATTTCAGACAGCTTTTGGAGAGCCCTCCTCTGCTATTGGCTCACCTCCAGGGATGTAGGGATCAATCTGGCTGCGGTTGGCATCATGCGATGGGTGACCTACTACCCTGTAAAGGTATGTTGCAAGATACGAAACTCCCAACTGCTCCTAGATCGAAACTATGCCCACCCAAACTATGCACCCTATGTTTCTCATTGACTTTAAACCTGTATTTGTAATTTTTTTCAATTGAGCTTAATGATCTTCTTCTGGGGACCACGGTCAGTGGCTGCCAGGCTAGTCCTGCACATGCTGTTGCAATACATGCACTTCTGGCCAGCCATTCCCAGAGGAACTGTTACAAATCACTCCATCCTACAGGAAAGATCTTTACGGGCCAGATATACCTACCTCAGACCTCAAAAGTACTCAAGAAATAATTAGACAAAATATTATACATCTATCACTGTAGCTCGGGGCCCCTGAGAGTGGAGATTAGCAACAGCAAGACGGAAATGTTCCGTTTGCCAAGTTTCACTCCGAACATGCTAAGCTAACTGGTGTTAAATAAACCTGGGGTGTGTGGTCACCACCTCAACACTGTCTCGGAGTATCTCAGAGTATCTAAAACAATGAACTTCTCTTGTTTGCCCAGTTGAACCAGCACTGCGCATCCAACACTGCAGTCAACAGTCATTTGTCCAGGTGGCCATCCTGTCACTAGAAACTTCAAATAAATGGACTAAAATTATCCGGGGACCCCTAGGTTTACGACAGAGTCTGTCTTCGCAGTTTGACTCGACGCAGTTTGGCTCGACGCACTGTGACGGTGAAGCATTTACGCGGTTATGGGGAAAGACAAAGATAATGCCGCAGCCTTCCTGACAATATGTGGTGTCATTGGAACCCACAGATGGAAATGAGAGAGTCAGTGGCAATCACATCAGTGATGAGGGGGAGAGCAGCACTGCGGAGGTGGGGTGGGGGGGGGGGGGCCTGCTCTGCCTGGTGATGCTGGTGAGTGAGGTTACAGATCCAGGAACGACTTTATCACACTCCTACACAAGCTGTTTGTGTCACTTTTATCTTTGCACTGAACAATAATGCAGAGATAATACATATACGTGCACATTTACGACGTCCAGTGGAGATGGAATACGTAGCCATAGTCTTGACAACTCACACAAGTCAAAAGCTGCAAACATGGTGTATCACTGTGTAAGACAAGCGGAGTCCAGGTTCACAGAGGGTTCAGTTGCTTCCAGAGAATGTGCCGTGAATCTCTGAATGAAAGAACCGAAAGTGACAGTGTAGTAGGAAGAAACAAGTGTTAGCATATATAGCCAGTGGAAGCCTATCAGAAGATACCCAGCTGCCTCTGATTTCATCTGATTTCATCTGATTTCATCTGTCTGTCTCCTGGTACAGAGAAAGCATGATGGAAAGCTTTTTGGGAGAAGGCAGTCAGTGTGACCTCAGTCGCCTCCATCCACACTGGGCAGGAGCAAAGTGGCCTTCGGGAATATCTGGAATACTGGTCTTGTGAGGGTTGGTCTCTCTTCCCCAACCTGTGTTTCATTTACCTCAGAGGTCGTAAGTTGGAATGACGTCACACTTGAGGTAACCGTGTTCCAGTACAAGTCAGAAAGCCATTTAGCAATACCAGGTACCTGTTTCAAGCTACAGGATTACTTGCTTAGCCGGATAAATTGCCGGATTTAAGATATGCTAGTTTAAATGGTTTTTGTATGCGTTTGCTTACATTTAGCCCTGACTACCTTAAATCCAAGTTATCTGGCTAAGCAAGAAATTCTGCTTTCTGAAAGAGACCCCACTTCTAGCCAGGTTTATTGTTAGCCATTTTTAGCAATACCAGTTAATACCAAAGCATTATGTGGTATTTCACACAGACAAGCACCTTAGCAACATGTCCACAGATAGCAGTTGGTCAGTATTGTGTGTACGACTGTTTTACTGAGGCACAAATAAGACATAAGTGGCAATCAACAGTATAAAACTACAGCATTCACTTCTGTTGCTGAAGGGTGCAGTCATCTTGAATTTTGAGGTCAGGCTTGTAGAGTTTCCTTCGATTTCAGGGGGTGTTCCAGTTAAAGTGTCCGATCAGGTACTCAGACGTTCCAACTTATAAGCATATAAACTATGGGTGCCCCCACCCACACCCCCAAGGCGGGGGGAAAATATCAAATTGGGGCCGCTTGTCAGTGAATTCCGTGCCTGCATTGTGTTGCCAGTCCAGGAAAGATGACCTTCAAAAATTTGACTTCTCTCATATAGTTCTACGTGTCCTGCTGTTGGCATGACTCTGAAACACCGGGATTCAGACCTGAGAGCGTAAGAAGAGATGGAAGACACACCCAGGGTAAAGAGCAGACACCAGACCAAGAAGAAGAACTTATTCATATGACAACAGCACCACCCGAGAGGGGAACGTTAGTCCTATTCAGACACGTTCTTCTATGAATGTAGAGAAGCCTGACACACAAAAACAAGCATGCATAATATGATGAATCTAATCTAATTCAGTGAACACTCACCACCATGAAGAACTAGCGAGGTCATGAATTATACCTCTTGGATGAGAATTGCATTATTGGAGTAGATTTATATTTGGAAGTGTGAATGTGTTTTCATTGAAGCTGTCAGCATGTCAGCCCAGGCTGTGAAGAAAACTTTATAGTGCCATTTTAGTCTTATTGAAGATAAAGAATGAGAGATGGGTGAACGGTGGCGGGCAACGGCGACGGCGACGAGAAGCGACAAATAAATATAAACAGACAACTTCATCCACGACCATTTCGGCTTCTCTGATGCGCCAAGGGTTTCGGATAAACTCAGAAAGCCATCTGCTGTTCTCAGTCAATCCTGCAGCTGTACTTGAGCTACTACAGCCTGGGTGTTACTTAAAATATAGCCAGTCCAAGTGGCATAGCTGGTTTATTTTAATAATGGCTGAGGGACATCTATGATCCGCAAAATATTTGCTATATTCACAAGTCCTTTGAGGCACACAAGGACACGCTCACACTTAAGAGAAGCACACCACTCCCCTTTTTGTCAGGTTACACTGATAAATGTTTCCTAAGACAGAGATAATGCTATTCATGAAACCTCTCATTCCAATCTCTCATTAATCCAATCAATGTACGGCTTCATCATTAGAGTGAACTACTTCTTTCAATATAGGATTGGACTCATAAGTCAGGGCCATATTCCTCCAATTAAAACAACAACATGCATGTTTTTCGTCAAGGGATAATCCCGTCTACATCCTATCTATAAACGGCTAACCTGTTTCCCAGCATGCAGGAGTGGATCAAGCCGGTCTGCTGCCCATCGCAGAGGCCTCTGTTCGGTTCACGTGCTGCTCAGTGGCTCGCATTTTGAGACAGATGTGGGATTCTGACACCAAGGCTGATCTCTGTTCCAGTTAATAACTGGAAGACCTGACTTGGAGTGTAATTGGACAGCGAGGAATAGGAGACCGCTGGGGGTGTCAGGGCACCAAATTTTGTTTTTATAAGACAGAAGATAGTAAACATCCCGGTGGAATGCGCGACACAAAAATGGGGAGTTTATTTACAAAACAAATATATGCAGAATCTGTGTGAACACAGCAGTAGCACAGGGCCTGAATGAAAATGCCTGCCTGCTGTGTCAGGCAATCACAGCACCGCATCTCCCCAAGGATGACTACAGAGACTGGCCTGGGGAATGGAGAACTGTGCTTGAGGTAGAGCAGGTAAGTGCACGGACTGGTCAGGTGCGCTGTGGCTGGCACCTCCAAAAAAGGCGGGAAAGACTGTGCCAACGTGCAAGGTGTGTTGCATGAGCAAGTGGACACCAGGACACCCTCTAACCAGGAGGTGGCACCCTATGCTCTTTTAGACTGGGCTTCTGGCTGAGAAAACGCCAGAAGTAGCATAGGATTGACAGCAAGACAAGGGTGAGGCCACACAGAGAGTACATGGTTTTCATTCTTTCTTCTCTGAACCACTGCCCTGGATTTTATAGCTCCTGCTGATGCTGCCCCCTAATTACAGCTGACAGGAAGGCAGAGACGTCTAGCAGCAGCCTCACCAGAACCGTCCAAGCTTCCACCATGTAATCAAAGAGCACCTGAGTGGGCAAGACCATACTTCTAAATGAAGCACCTGACCTCACTGGCCCAAGTATGTCCATGACATCCCAACACTGTCATCAGAGGCGCTAGACTGTCCAGCTCACAAGCTCACACATTAATCTGCACACACATCGCCAGTACATATACATGCACATAATGTCTTCTGCTCTGCGAATAATCACTTAGTGAAAGCTATATCCGAGCGGTCGATGGACTTCTGGAAAAGACGGCACCTCATTTTCCGGGTGCAATGGCCTGGTTCTTAAAGGACCTTCGGCGCGACCTGCCTGTGAAGCGATGTTTTACTGCCCGGTGCCCCAAAAGACGAAGATGAATGAACACACCTGGCAGGCTGAAACTGAATGAGATCACCACAAACGATGCTCCTTGAGATCAGCCTTCGTAATGGCCAATTGCGAGAGGATGACCTGAGACCCGAGAAAGCAGCAGCTTTGGTACTAAATGGCCATCGGAAGGAGCTGCTGGGGCGGTAAACAGTCGGAGTGGTTTGGGAGCCATGGTCTTGGCTTGATTTCAGTGATGGCAAATAAATGTGTTACTGCTCCATAATGATGGTCTTGTTCATAATAATTTCTGTTATTTTATCTGCAAACATTGTAGGGGCTGGCAGAAGCAGACAGCTGGTTTCACACTAAAAGTTGCCTTGATAGCATCGACATTATGGTAAAACTCTGAACGTCATGAAGTTTCAAAAAAGGCCGCCTGTACACCATAATCTAGACATTACTTTAAAAGCGCTAAAAGACAGTTGCTTTCCATTGTTCTGTCTTGGTTTTGAATAACAAGCCGTAAAAACAAAGGTAACTGAATGAACGCAAACTGACTTGGGGCCCTTTTCAGAAGGCAGATTAGCAACACGCTCCACTGTAGATTCTGTTGGGTGAGGTGCGTCCCGCTGAATGAGCTCCTCAGCTCGACACATGACGGAGAGCCTTTGAGGAGCGGATCAATGACAGCCCGGCTTCGTCAGTCATGACCACATCGGTAAGTGCTGCAGAGAAATCTCCTGAATGATGGTAATGCTTTCTGTATCCTGGAGCAGGGGATTAGAGGTCACTCCAGCCACTCCTGTTGAGTCAAGTAGGGATGTCCCGATACAACGTTTTAACTTAGATACCGATATTGCAGCCTTCAGTACTAACCGATACCGATACAAATCCGATACAATAATCAGCACAAATCATGAATACTTTTACCCATTTCGTTGTGTGGAATGTATGAACGGCTAGATCAAACTGAGAGCAAAAGTCAACAACAGTAAGTATGGAAAAAAAACGACCAATTTATTAACTATTGGTTGCATAAATGTGAACCTTTTACATAAGAATATATAAAAAAGAATTAAAGAATAAATATTAAGACCCTGAAAAATATCTAAATAAACAAAAATATATTTTTTAAAGTACAAAATACTAATTAAAGGTCACTTCAGCTATTTATTTTTTACCATCAGCAAATGGTAGGAACAGCTGAGAGCAGGAACTTGTTTGTTAATTGACCAACTGCTAAAGGTTGAGTGTCCAAAGTTTCAATTTCAATTTGTTTCTTTAACTCAGTGGTCTTGCGAAAGTCCTCATGCTCATGAGTTTTGTGATGCTGCTTCAAATGCGCGATGAGGTTGGACGTATTAAACTTTCCCGGTTCTGTTCCACCACGGGACACTTGTGCATGACAAGTGTTGCACTGAGCCACACTGTCTTTTTCGGACTTTAATGAAAAATACTGCCACACGGCCGACATCGGTCTTTTTCTTTGCTACTTTGCTAGCAAGCAGTGTTGTGATCACGTGGGCTTTGCACGCTGGCTCTGGACGCTGCTGGATAGAATAGCTGTAACGAAGTTTATAGCGGAACGGACTGCTTATATCGGAGATTTTTAACGCAGTCCGATATAATCCGATAGTTTTTTTTGGGCTGATATCGGGCCTATTTCCGATATCAATATCGGATCGGGACATCCCTAGAGTCAAGGTCTACAGATGTTCATGCAGGATTCCAGGATATGAAGGAACAGTGAGCAGCTGTGAAGGTCTTGGTCTGGTTGGGGTACAGACTTGTGCCAAAGGTTTATTTGCATCATATTTGTACCTTTTAGAAGGTGAGCTCCATAATGCACATGTGACCATAGTGAGCTTTGTCTGCTAACTGTGGTGTAGGAAGCATTATATATCCTGTGTGGGTGGTCTATATGGGTGGTCTACATGGGTGTACTACCCCCTTGGAATACGACCGCATGGGGGCTCTTTTCTTAGGGTCACACAGGGACTTCACTGGAGTAGATGAACGAAATCACTGCATCACTGCGGTAAACCCACGAACATAGACATCTCGACAAACCACAGACACATAGCGGACTCCCTCTTGAGAATGGGAACCCCAAGGCTGACTGACCAAGGGATGAGTCTTTCATCACCTTCTGCAGGCGCAACTTAGCCTCTGCATGCTTTCTGGGCCCAGAATGCATTTTGTCGAGTCTTGGACACCAAAGTGTCACGGTATCCTCGTGAAGTCAGTCGCATGTGCACAGCGCTGCGCCGTCTTCCCCTGAATGACTGACCACACAGGAGGGATCAGCTCGGGGGGGAACTGAAGCACGGAGCTGAAAAGCTACTGGGTTAGAAACACAGGACTCATAGCTGTACATTGTGCGTGCAGTAACTGAATTCTCCCTCTGAATAAAGGGAGGCTGAAATGTACTCATACTGACGCAGATGTCAAATAAACATGTATACTGAGACAGTCTTCTGGAGGATATGCAGGCTTTAATATCCTGGGAGTGTATGGAACTGGCACATTAACCACGAATACAGCAGCCATAAATACAACAGAGAATTTCAGGATCAAAGGCACGAATCACTCTCCTTATCTTATATATGGCTACACAGAAGAATAGGTATATACAGCATATGTCTGAGAGTAATCTGAAGAAGAATCTGTACATGCAGGCTATATATATATATATATATATATATATATATGCTATCTGTGGGTGGTCTCTATAAGCAGGTCAGATGCAGAAATGGGAACTTAATGACTTATTTCATTTACGAAATAGAAAAATGTGCAACTGGCCTTTTAAGAGCAACAGAATGACAAAAATGGAAATTGGGGATGACAGAACTGAAATTAGCTTGCAGCTCACAGGCAAGGTGGCTTTGTCCTCCGTCCCTCGCTCCATACGCCTCTCCAGCCCAGCTGATTCTCTCGTAACTGCCTCAGATAACGTGGTTCGACGAAAGCCAGGTGCCCCCCCCCCCACCCCCCCGTTAATTATGAGTGTTCAGCGTGATGCCTGAATTGCTGCTTGTCAGAATGTTCTGGAAAACAGCCCCGCAGCCTGTGGCACACCTTCTGCAGAGATGGAACACAACTTGGCTAGAAGAGGATGGCAGAGGGAGAGTGTGGTCCACAGCTGAACGGACGGCTGAGTTAGTGACCCAGAGGAAATGATCCCCGTGGCAGTGAAACATTCCCACAGCTACTGCTGAGGTCTTTCAGGAGGGGCCCCTTAGCGCTCTAAACCTGGGGGAAAATCAAGGGTCCTGAGGTACCCTGGTACTTAGATACAAGGAGGGAAGAGAAGGACCAGCCTGAACCAGCAATCAGGAAGAGAGGAGGTCACCACAACTTCCACTACGGTGCCTTCATTTCACAGAGAGCGAAAAATTCTCTTGAAATAAGTGAAAACGAGCTCCCGAAGATAAGCATGGATGGCTCATCAAAAGACATCAGTGCCCACCCCCAAATGAACGTGAACAACGACTAGAGACTGAATTTAAATGTCAATGCAACATCAACAGCCTCCTGTAAACCTGGAGTAGCAGTTCACCGACCCTATATTGAATAACTTTGGTAATCGACCACTTCCTGTAGCACCTATAAATCATTTTTTAATTCCAGCAATGAAAAAGGGATACAGTGATTAAAAGGAAAGGGCCCAGGTTGGAAGACCCTCCCCTACCCATGAGGAGGCGACACATGCGTCTACAGGGCAGCTCATCCTTGGGGTAATGACAACGCAGAGGGAAATGATGTCTTTTCCCACCTCGCATTCTGGCAGGTAATCTCCTGGAGACTAACTCATTGAGATGATGTTCATCGTGAAATTTAATTAGGAGGAACCTGCTTTTGTAAAACGTGAGTCCGATGAAAATACTGGGCCGGAGCTGGGGAAGTCAGAATAATTTGGGATTAATCTACCAAAGGGAAAGAAGCAGGCTGTAAAGCCCTCGATTACCCTGTCCAGCCTTGTGTTTTATGAACACAGGAGCATTACAGTGGACCACTGAGCTTCTGTCTTTCGTCGTCTTCCCATCCTCCTGCGATGCTCCTCTCCTCTGGTCCTCCTCTTTTTAATCTCCTGCAACGCTTCTCTCTTCTTGTTCTCCTCTTTCGCATCCTGCCTTCCTCCAGCCTCCTTCTCCTCCTCCTCCTCCCATCCCTCCTGTGCTACATCTCCTCTAATTAGCCTCTTCTCGTCCTCCTCTCCACGACCTGCCGCACGGATCCTGTCCTTCCTCCTACAAGCTCCTGACTCACGTAATTTGTATGACCCAAATCAGGGGAAGGTCATACTTCACTCTGCATGGCTTCCCATCACTTACTGATTTAACAGCCTCAACCCAAAACGGCTGAAGGCTGGCAGCCTTGCTATTCTTGGCAGATTACAAATGGCCATTTAATTAACGCCTGAAAATCCTAGGCTCACCGACACATTGTGGCAAACATGCCCGGCCGGTGATTGCCCGAGCACAGCGGGGAATCACAGTGCCTGCCACGAATGGAGGTGAAAATGGAGGGGGTGCAGGGGGAACCTTGAAGCCCTTTAATAGCCGGCTTTTACTCCTCAGAACACTCCACTGAGCGTGGCCTCCACAGTGTCATTTGCCACAGTGTATTTCTCCATCAGATAGGCCAAGAGGCCACAGCAACCTTCCCGAAATGTAACCGCGCCGTAACTTTAAATCAGCCGTAACAGAGACAGCCGGCGGAGACGAAATGGTACGTCCCGTGGCTGGATACCGCACGCATTCATCCGTCACGCCTGTCTTGGTACGCGCCACAGATTTGCGTGGCCGAGCAGCTCGAAATGCTCTGCTAATTGCCCACATTTTTTGAAGCGTGCCACTGAAGTGAATCATTGTGGGCTTTCCTCTGTCTGTCTTATGCTTCTCCAGTAAACACACCTTTAATAGCCTTTGGGTTGAGCCCCCTCTTTGCTTTGTAAAAGACATTTGTTTTGTTGTTGGAAGCCCAATAAATATTCGACTGAAAACTCAAAGCGCTTGTGTCAAATTTCCTTTCTGTGTTTTGTTGTAGTTGTTTATTTTGCGTGAACAATATTCTTGCCACTAAGGACACATTCTCTCACTTTTTTTTAACCTGGTGTCATTTTTTTAGGGCACTCATCTGGGTATGAACATCAGACTGTGTTACGATGGGGTGCATTGGGAATGCAGGCTGGATCCCTACCCAGGTACTTCTAATTGATCACCACAAACAGTAATTAACTTTTGGAACCGAGCATTCAAGTATTAAGCGGTATCTTAATTAAACATAGTTCAATTGTCATCCCATTAGCTTCAGGGAATATTTTTTTGCTATAAAGAGAAGAAGCTGCTTGTTGTAGCACGAATGGACCAATTGTGTTGAATTTTGTGAGATTTATATAATAAAATGAGAGTGGACTATTTTTTAATGCTCTTAACTATTAACAGGCCTCGGACTGCTACCTTATTGTCCACTAGCCACACCATGATGCTGTGACTCAAGTCAGTGTTTCCCAATTCCGTCCTCAGGAATCCACAGACAGTCCATATTTTTGCTCCCTTTCAGCTCCCAGAGGGAGCAAAAATGTGAACTGTGTGCCAGGGAGCTCAGAGGCAGCAAAAATGTGAAATGTCTGCCAGGGAGCTCGGCGGGAGCAAAAATGTGAATTGTCTGCCAGGGAGCTCAGAGGGAGCAAAAAATATAGACTGACTGTAGGTCCCTTAGGACCGGATTGGGAAACATCGATCCAAGCCAACCTGTGAGGAAGGGGAGGGGTTAACACTTCTATTTACCCAGAACAGCTCATGATGGAGCACACAAATTCAATTACTTCTTTTCCTTATAATTGTTGCAGATACTTGGCTGAGGTGAGGTGATCCTCAGTCGATTTGCGACACGTCAAAAGGGTGTGTTTGTATGTATTCAGGGCATGGGACCCGTCTGCATGATGAAATATTAAATAAAGCCTTTCACAGGCAGTGGGGAGCTTCTTCCATCAGACCTATTCATACAGTGGCAGTTTGACAAACTGGACCAGCCGACATAACCACCTGAGGCAGAACAAGCGGGATGTGGCCACTGGCATCTGAGGCACCTCAGACAGAAAAGCCACGAGAATTCCACAGAGAAGTTTCCGGAATGTAAAATCTCTGCTGCCACACTCCAAGTCTTTTTTCCTTTGCAGACATTTAAAAATAAAAATGAAAGAAACCAACAGGATAGACAGTATCTTATCTACATATACTGAAGCAATTGCCCATGAGATCAATAAAATCTGTCTTAAATCTTAAAACGTGGAGATTCTGACTAAACCTTATCTCAGTTCCTTTCTCTGATCACATGGCCCTGGGACAGAAGACCACACATCACTCTGTGGCGCCCCCTGGCTGTGCCACCTCTGCGGCATTTTTGGCTTTTGTAGTGGCAGTAAACAGGCCAGGGCTGATGGCATTGGCCGGCCACCTGCAGACGGCTTAGTGTTTATGAATTGCATTCATCTCTGCAGCGGTATGCCTGTTTTTCTTCACTGTCGCCAAACATTTCCATGAGGCTAGGTGGCGGAGGAGTTGGTGGGGGTCTGGGCAGAGGGGTGGGGGCCGAGAGAGGGAATCGATGCTTTCTGTGGCCAAGCCCTCATCACGGCCCTTCAAGCCTCCCGCTCTGAAAGCCCTCTGCGCTTCCGGGTATCGATCGAGCCCAGTGTCTGGTCACTCTCGCTCACATCCACGCTGCACCTTCTCACCCGGGAAATGGTCCAGTTTCACTTATAAATTCAGTTGCTGTTTCCTGTAAGTCTGGCACAGGATCACTGCAGCGACACTGTTGCCGGGGATGGAGCCGTGTGACACCTCTGAAAGCGTGCGTTAGCTGGGACAGCTCGCGGCCGGCTCGAGCACGACCCGCTCCGGTGGGATGTGCTGGCGTGGCCTCGCTGAAGCTAATGTAGCCATCTCACCCCGAGAGCGTTAATGACCACATCAATTGTTTAATTAAGCCGGCACTGAGACGGCCTCCATGTTATGCCTGTAGCCATCCCAATTATAAGACTCTCCCTGATTAGAAACAGCAGCCTTTGAATGGCTTTTAAAAGTGTCGCCTCGCTGAAGCCACTTTACCCCCGTAACCACTGATGAGGAAAATAATTTCACCATGTCGGCTGCGTAACTCGCCCCGTTTAGGGAAAATAGGGTTAGTTTAAGCTTATAGCTGTCATCATTAGGGGGAATTTTGTTTGATTATTAGCAGGAATGTCATTCGCATCAAAAGTATTTCAAACAAATTATTATCCCTGCGTCGTATTTTTCCACAGAACTTTGTGCATTATTAGGGAGAATGTAGCTCACCGAAAAACGCAAAACTGCAGGATATTAATAGGTACAGTGGAGTGGCCAAGGATTCATCCCCGAAACTCGAGCTGCCCCAATTACCCACAGCGTATCTAAATTTATCCTGAAGCAGAGCGATCGGCGCCAGGGGCACTTTGGCACGTCCCCATTAGCATTATGAACTTTCAAGCGCTGCATTATCGGGGGGGGGGGTGGTGTTCAGGATGCTTGTGCTATATGTTAGCATGTGACGTGACCCTGACAGCAGTAACGCCCATTACCGACGGGAGAGTAACCAGGAGGCGTGTAAAGGGGCTGCCCCCAAAATTCAGAGGAACCCCCCTGCTGAAGGCAGGGCACCACCCACCAGTCGACACAACCCGATGTAATAGCATATCTTCTTACAATTAGGACGAACAAAAAAATGGACGATATGCATTTCCCGCACAATGTGATCATGTTGTTGTGTATTGATGTTTAAAATACCTAAAGGGGGCTTTGCTCTAGACAAAAGACCAGAGGATGTGGTGGGGCGGGGTGGCGGAGGTCGGCTTGAATGACTCAATGTCCGTGAGGTTGCACTGAATTATGGGAATGCAGGGGCCCAGTCAAGGAAATGGCACGCGACCGTCCTGACCCGACTCCTGCTTTTCTGTCTCTTATTAATCCCTCCTTGTCTCTGCCCAAAATGCATCTCACTGATTGTATATGAGCACATACACATACTCCACTTTCTGTGTAGCATCCTGGACCCAATCTGATTGAAATCTGATTTTAAAAATGCCCCCCCCCTCACCCCCCACTCTTGTAATGCCTATAAACTAGGAAAGCGATACTCGTGACCTCAGTCCACGGATACCCATCTGAGAACATCAGAGATGATTGCCCTTCCATTGATTTTTACAATGTAAATGTTGATTGAACTTTATAGTCTCCTCTGAGAATCAATGAAAAGTCCATAAATGCACATTAGTGGGACATGGAGGGGGCAGAACCTCCTTTAACGCTGAAGAGACACCCTTACAGAGGGTGCCCACATGGGACGGAACCAAACACAAGGCAGAGAAGCAGGCAGGGCTGTCTAGTGGGGCCCTCAATAGGGGGCATAAACAGGGGATCTGAATTGCACGCCCTTCATATTAATGAGCGACTGTGCGAAAGTTATGAAATCTCGGGGTTTATATACTATGCGGCTTCACCGTTGGGCCGCTGAGCAAGGCCCCTCACCCAGAATTTCTCCAGGGATTTTCTAGCCCCACTTATCAAAACAAAGTGTTGCTTTGGATAAAATTGTCTGATAAATAAAAAAGTAAACTTCACACAGTAAGTGTGATGTGCAGCTCAGTGGACCAGCATGTTTATCGTGTGACTGGAAGGTCATCAGTTCAAATCCCATAGTCACAGGAGTGATTTTGCTGTTGGGCCCCGGAGCAAAGCCCTTAACTCCCAATAGCTCCAGGGACTGATCCTGTCTTCTTCGTTGTATGTAGGCTTGGATAAAATTACCTGCTAAATAAATAAAATATACTATATAAAACATCGTTGTTAGTACTCTTTTCTTACATCTCTAGGATGAGGGTTTGAGGCTCCGCCCATTCTCCATGTGTGGATGTGTGCGCTTGTTCTCCCGTTATATTTGTTGGGTTTCCTCTGTCTGTAAGTGTCTGTGCGTGTCCTGTGATGAGTTTGCACCCTGTCCTCGATTATTCCCTGCCTTTTGCTCATAGCTTCCCAGACTGGCTTCAAATTCCTGCAACCAGAGGCAGAAAGTTCAGGTCCGGGAATTACAAATCCTGACCAAGATTTTGTTTCAACCAACCTCTGGGGTATAAAGAGTCACAGTCACAGAGCACTCAACTGGTTTGTTGAAACAAAATCTTGGTTCTGGAATCAATCTTTCCACCTCTGCCTGCATCCCAGCTTTGGACAAGTAGGCATAGAAGTTGGATGAATGACAAATTTAATAGCTCTGTAAATTTCACCCATCAGAAATGACACACACAGAAACGCGAGAGATTATGATTTTAGGTCCATGCTACGTGTTATCATGCTCCCATGCTTGCATTCTGCTGTTCCCCATGATGTGCAAAGCACAGTAATGGCTAGCGTGCAGCCTGGGGTGGGACTGAAGGCATCACGCCATGCGTGAAGGGCTTGTGTTTGCTGACGCGCCTTTTCACTTTTGACTGTAGGTGCTGCGCTGAGAACAACACTCTCAGTCGTTGCGCTGCCAGCCAGTAAAATCTCTGCTCCGCGACCAGCCTTGGAGGGTCTGTGGCACTGTGTCGAGGTTGGAAGTATCCGTCTTTCACAGCATAATGGAGATCGGAGCATGCCGATGCCCAAGTGCTGCGGTGAGAAGAATGCTGTAGGCATTATTTAGCTTTCACGTGCTGTGAGTCATTCTCTTCGTTCCCTGGGAGCTCGGCCTTGTGTCAGTGCATATACAGACTCTCCCTGCCCCAAACCCACCTACCCACGCTGACAGCATGTGCAGCCCACTGAAAACAGTGGTTTATGGTCTCAGAATCTGCTTTTTAGCACGATTTCCTCACACTTCTGACCATTCTCGTTTCCACCGACCAGTTTGAACTAGGCTTTAAATATGCACATCAGCTTGTCCAACATCTCATTCCAAAAACCAAGGGTATTAATATTGGTTGGTCTACTCTTTGTAGCTCTGACAGCCTCTAGTCTTCTGGAATGGCTTTCCATTACATGTTGGAACATTACTGGTGGGATTTGGGTGATGTTGGCTTATTTGGGTGAGCGTTCGTAGCTACCTGAACTGCACTCACTCCTAGATGTTTGGGCCTTCACAATCTCTTCAATTGTTCTTGACCAGGGCAGAAATATGGTGAACTGACTTGTTGGAAAGATGGTGCCTTATAATGGTAACAATTACAAAGTCACTAACCCCACCTTTGCAGGCACCCATTCTGTGGCTAATATGCATTACAGGAGATTGTGTAACTGTGTGCTTAATTATAGACTTGCGTCAGCAATGGAGGTGAATTGATTGGGCGATTCCACGAATTAATTTTGGCCATATAGTGTATAAATTAGGTGGTGCTTTACGGACATGCACCTGCTATGTTCCGCATGTGAAACGTGTTTTTAGGAAAATTTTCCTCGCAATACTGTGCCCTCCTGCTTTGGGGACTGAAGCCCTATCAGAACCCTGGGAAGACAGAAATGTCCTTCTTGTGACCAATCCAGTTCTCGCATGGGTTGAGTGAAACACAAGACTCAGAAAACGAAGGCCAAGAGGTGAATGATAAAATCCCATCCGTGTGCCAACATTTTATCCCGAACCTTCAAGCGCCAACAACGTGTCAAGGTCCCTGAAGCCATTAAACATGGGATGAGCCGTTAAAATGTTACTATCCCAACATGTCATTAATGGAGCCTTAAGTCCACTTTCTATGGGTTACTGCGTATGAAGGACTGATTCAATTGAAATGGGTTGGGGTTTCGGGACTCTGGGTGGAGCGCTTTTATGTGCCCTAAATCCTGACCGGTGGTATTGGCTCTCTGAGAGGGCGGGGCAAATGGACCACGAGGAATAGCCTTAAACTGGTGTTGAAGGACACCCTATTATGGGCAGGAGGTCATCACAAGTTTGACCCAAGCGGTGTAGGGACAGCTCACCCTGTTGTCCATTTTAGCTAACCGATTCCTGTATTTTTAATGGCAAACACGCTGGTCCTTTTCCTGAGTTAACTGCTCGAGTTAGCCCTGATTAACCATGAGGAGGTGTCACTCTCCTCTGTAGTTGGGGGGGCAGCTGCTTCCTGCCGGATACCAGCTGCCCTGGCTGGGTGGTGCTGTCTGCCAGCGGGGTCCCTGCCACTTCATGCCAACACACACGGATGGTCAATGCCGTGCGATGTTGCAAACAGAGTTATAGGCTTTCCTTGAGTTTTCAAACACAATGAGAATTAGAAATTTAAATATGATGAAATTTTTTCGGAGGCATCTGGGCCAGGCATAGGAAGGACGTCTGAGGTGCCAAGCGTCTGACCCCCCCCCCCCCCCCCCCCCGATTCCCTTTTGCCGTGCCGACTAACCCCTGCGAAATGTGAAATCGCTCGACCGTGCAGCAGAAGTCTCTGCGCCTGATTTATTAATCACTGCAGCGTCCTGCAGCCAAGGTCAGCAGTGAGGCGGGCGCGTGCCAGCGGCCAGAACACCCCGCCCGGCCCATGCCAGGCCTGTCCTGAAAGCCCAGCGTTTAGTCGCAGATATGCTCTGGCACATTTGCCTCGGCATAAAGTGTGTAAATGCACTCCAATGGCATCGGCTGGCCGTTTGGTTATGCTTTGCCATACACACGACCCCCGGACCACACCCCAACATGCTAATCTGCCTTTAGCATTTCTCTGGGGCCTCAGTGAGCTCAGACTGATCTGTACTTCCCGCCCCTGGTGTGAGGCTGGGGCTGTGACAGGAGTGGCCCCCACCGCCAGGACAGACTGCACATTGTGGCCCCCGAACAGGAGAGCCGTGTCATTGGTATGTCTCTGTGGTGAGGCTCACAAAGGCGGCTCTGTGCCCCTTCCTGTCAGCATTCAAAGGAAACTTCGGACTGGGCTCAGCGCGGGAGTCTGAGGGAATGCTGATAAAGCCCAACACGGGTCCCGTCCCGGAGCACCGCTGCAAACTTGCGAGAACCAGCACCTTTGATGCTCAGCTAGTGCTGAAAAGAGGGCCCTGTTTGGTTTGCCTATAAAAGCGCTCAGCTCCCAGCATGCTCTCTGGTGCCAAAACAGGGCAGAAAAAGCATCACCAGAGGTCAGGGCTGTGAACAAACTTCCTGTTTAAGGGTCTAGGGTTCAGATCAGCTCGGCTCTATCCCTGCACTGAAAGAGATGCTCAGAGAGGAGGCGGGGAATCAGAAGAGCCCTCTTTATAGTGAAAACAGGTACTGAGAGCACCTGTAATTTAGCGATGCGGGTTCCTTTGATAGCTTGCCGTTATAATTACTACTCTCTGCATCCCGAATGGCAAAAGCTGTGCCATGATCCCGCGCTCAGCAAAGCCCCCCATCACCTCACCTGATAGGAAGGTTGGCAGCGATCGGCAGGTAATGGGAGCTCTCCGGAGAGGGATAGTAGTGGGATAAAAACATGGAGGATTCCCTCATATTGGCAGCTCTATTGTGTGACCTGTAGGGGGCGCTCTGCTTATGAGGCAGGCCACCACCTGAACTGCACCAATTATTCAGACACATGCATGCATGGGAGGGGTACGGTGGACATGTGACGGCCCCCAGAGATAGACAGTAGCCTCCATATTTGGTCCACTAGTCCAACTTGAAGTTCCTCAGATGGTCACTGTGCAGGGTGGAGAAGCCTCTGGACCAGGAGCCTTGACGGATCCGTTCTGCCCAATGCGTTTGAGCTATTTTTAGCCACCTGGGTTGGTGAAGAATTCACTCATTGCCAGATAGACCAAAGCGTGTATGCGCAGGCATGCACGCACACACACACACACACACACACACACACACACACACACACACATGCACACATCGGGCATACCTGTCTTTATGGGGCCCGCTCATTCACTTTTATGGAAAAAATGCTAACGCTAACAATGACAACCTGAACCAAACAATATACAAGAGCTTTTGCATTTTTGTTTTTTTCATAGCAGTCACCAATTTTTATGAAGTAGTGTTTCCTGCGAAAAAAAATTATATTTATCACATTATGGGGACATTATGTCCCCATAAGGATAGGTGTACACGCTCGTGCACACACACACACACAGACACACACACACTGCACAGGAGTGACACCTCTGTTCCATGCGTCGCACAACAGATGTGAAAGGAAGAGCCGTCAGTGTTCAATAAGTCACATGATCGTGTCACGTGATCAGCACCGTCTGCCCACTCTCCAAACCTCAGCTAATACACCCACCCCTGGAATGAACATCACCGTGTGAAAATGCATCCAGAACGCTCCGGATAAACAATGCAAACGCAGATCTACAGGATTACGACTCAGTTATCAGAACCATATTTAATATGCTGCCAAATCTCATTTCAGCAGGCGTCCCTGTTTGCGTTCCGAGGCGGTGTCTTGTGGGTGTGACAGCACAACATAAAAAAAATGATTTAGAATAAATTAAATGTAAAGAGACAGCTTTATAGAGCAAGAAAACAAGCCAGCTGCACTGATAACACCATTAAATGAGGACGTGTCATTTGCTATTAAACGTTGTTACCCTGTTGGGATACTGCGAAAACACAGGGAGGCAGAGCAGCGCAATGGAAGACAACCTTAACGAATGTCTAACGAGTTTAGCAGCCACTTGTAAAGGCAGCTGCGCGGACATATGTATTTACTGCCCCAAAATGTTTGTTTATGCTGTGGGATGATGTGCCCGTTCTTCTAGGGAGTGTAAATACATGCAATACAATAGGTATATCTCTGTGGCACTGTTGAGGGAGTTTTCGACATTTTACTTATAAAAATGGTTAGGGAAGGATATCTCATGTGGGAATGCAAGGATCCGAGGAAGGAAAACAGTGACTCAGAGTTTTCAGAAGTTATGCGGGTGAGCAGGAGAGCAGCCACCTTACAAGGCTGAGCAGAGTAAGGAATTCTGGGAATAATCCCCTTTGACAGGGAAGACAGTCATTCACCATCGACCTCTTGGTTTCGATCTTCATTTTCTCATTTATATTAAATGCAGCCTCTTTTTCAGAATTCGGCGGAATTCCGTGCGCTGTCATCTGGACTGGCCACTCTAACCTGAATGACCCAGATCCACACTATCAGAATGACCCCATCTGATGCCCCAGTGATGCACCACTGTGAATCCATTCACCATTCAGCTGGTTTATGGGGCAGGGGGCAGCTTCCCAATGAGGTCACAACTCCATGTGGTCTCCTGCACCACTCACTGTGCAAGAAGAACAGTGAGGAACACGGTGCTTCATAGAGGCTGTGCATTCAAACATGGCATCACATGGGCTGAGTAATTAAAGGGGGTAACGCCAGCAGAGGATTACACTATGAGGAGGAGTTGTGTAGCATGGAAAAAGTGACAGTCATGCACAAATGGCACTCACACATGCACACACACACACACACACACAAACGACACTCACACATGCACACACACACACACACAAACGACACTCACACATGCACACACACACACACAAACGACACTCACACATGCACACACACACAAACGACACTCACACATGCACACACACACACACACACACAAACGACACTCACACATGCACACACACACACACACAAACGACACTCACACATGCACACACACACAAACGACACTCACACATGCACACACACACACACACACACAAACGACACTCACACATGCACACACACACACAAACGACACTCACACATGCACACACACACACACACACAACCGACACTCACACACGCACACACACACACAAACGACAGTCACACACACACACACACAAACGACACTCACACATGCACACACACACTTGCACAAACGACACTCACACACGCACACACACACACAAACAACACTCACACATGCACACACACACATACACAAACGACACTCACACACGCACACACATATAAACGACACTCACACATGCACACACACACACACACAAACGACACTCACACATGCACACACACACACACACAAACGACACTCACAAACGCACACACACACACAAACGACAGTCACACACACACACAAACGACACTCACACATGCACACACACACTTGCACAAACGACACTCACACACGCACACACACACAAACGACACTCACACATGCACACACACACACACACACACACACACACACACAAACACACACACACAGACGACAGCTGCAGACAGCAAGCTTATGAAACTGGGTTTTTATCAAACGAAACACGGCCTGGCAGCCCATCAAAACACTCGCGTCAGAATAACCGATTGCGAGGCTACAGGAAGCGGAGAAGGAAACGATCCCCCCCCCCCCCCCCCCCCCACACACACACACACACACACACACAGAGGCATGGACACACAAACCAGGGGATACTGATGTCAGCACTGCCGATGCAATGTTACCCAGTACCGGAGATGAAGCCCCACCGGATCTCTAGTGATCTAGGGACCCAGAGTGACACGACATCAATAATGCCGGACAGAACAACATCTGTCTGCGTGTCTCCTGCTATTCATCACAGCTCCGCCACAGCGCCCCCTGGGGGTCTGGGCTCACAAACGCACACCGCAGGTTGTCTTTACCTCCAAAGGGTTTCTCTGCGTTATTATACCCAAGACAACTTTTACACATTCAACACACATGGTACAGCTGATTAAGTTTACAGATTGGAACCATGCTCAAGGGTACAACAGCTTAGTCCCCAGGGTGATATAATTTAACTCGCTACACTAGCTAGCCCGATCCCTGAGACCTGCTGTATGTGTGCTCCAGCCTATTTTAGTAGATAGGAGAGAAGCATCGTGGTTCTACTTCCTGCAAGGACAGTGTCACCCAGAATGCATCAGGCCTCCTTCCCAAACTTATATCCTCCCTGTGAACGCACTGTGGATCTTTCTGGTAAGCAACCTCCATCCCGCCCTTATCCAGAAGCTTTCAGGATCGAGGTCCCAGGAAGGGGTTCTGTTAGAAGGCATATCAAACCTCAGCAAGATATTTTACCACGGGGGGGAGGCTGTGGAGAGGCGCGACAGCTCGGTAAAAATGGCTGACATGGGGGGAGGGGAAGCTGGGGTCTTACTGAAGGCAGCCATCAGTAGATGTTTTCACCGTGGAGACATTGCTGTTAGCCTTACATCTGTGTAAACTGAAGCACAGCTCACAGGACTCAAGGCAGGCCTTGGGGACAAGCTGCATGTACCGGTAATCCCACCTATGGCCACAAGAGGACGCCACTGCTGTGTAGGGGAAAACAGGGTTTAAGAGGATCGGTTGGGTCAGAGCAGTAGCGAACAACGGTTTGCACCAGAAAGAGCACAAATACTTTACAGAGCCCACTGTCTAAAACAGGTAAAAAACCATTTGTTCCTCTGTCACAGAAGCCAGGATTTACCCAAACCCTTACCTCACTCAAGGAGCTGCTTATTGCATTTTGTTGTTCCTGTTTGTGTGCAGTCACTATAAAAGCGTTCTGTTTGGCCACTTTATTTTATACTGCTGCTTAAACCAAAATATCAGCAGTACCGATTTCACCATCCTGTGAATGACCCTATCTGTGAATGACCCTATCTGTGAATGACCCTGTCTGTGAATGACCCTATCTGTGAATGACAGCCTCGGCGAAGGATCATCCTGAAAACCAGTGCTGGACATTTCAGGTCCAGAAGCTATAACCCCAGACCAAGATTTTGTTTCTACCAAGCAGGTGCATGACTCTTCATGCTCAGTTGTGTCTCAACTCGGTCTCGATTTGTAGCTTCTTTACCTGAAATCCCCATCACTGCCGAAACGTCAGTGTAGCTCAGCACCGTCACAGCGTCACAGCCCTGGAATGATTCCAGCTGAGGGGTTTTAGACATAAATACGGACGTTAAAACCGGTGCCCTGCACGCTTACACCTTACAATTAGAATGCTAATGCTAATCAAAGTGCGACATAGCTGTAGCATGAGGATCTGCATCTGGTGTCTGTAATGGGCCACCTTGGACAGAGGGGCGCCTTCAGATGACATCACGGCCATGTGCACGTGGCCCGGCTGTGCGGTGATGCGGCTTCCCGCGACGCCCCTTGACCCACGTCTCACCACCAGCCTCGCTGACACCAGGCACTGACCACTGAAGCCTCCAACACAAAGCAGCTCCCGCAGAGCCAATAGCAAGCCGCTCGTCTCGAAATGTTTAGACATCCTTTTCATGACAGGATATGCGGGTTAGAATTACGTGGGAGGAAAGTACAGAACTTATCATTCCGCCCCCCCCCCCCCCCCCACCCAGTAGTCATATTTAAACTGACCTGAAACCCCAAAGCTGCTTTTCGAGATGTCAGTAAATTATCGCTCCCGCTGATTAATGCATGCTGCTGCACTGAAGGCCTTAAATCGAAATATCTATTTACTGTGTCTAATCCCACTGAGAAAATCCCCCTTTAAGGCAAATTTCTGGAAAACAGGAAAATAACAACAATTCAAGCGCTAACACCCTTTAGCGCATTTCTTTTTGTGACACTAAACATGTGTTTCTTTGTCGTTACCTGTGGAGTGTGTCTCCGCTTCACGCGTGCTGGTTAGGCTGCTGCCGTGCCCCCCCCCCCCCCCCCCACTCGTGTGGCAGGGGAGGGGTATTCTGAGCTTAATCTTGGCTTTGACAGGTGTGAAACGTAACTGTTATATGAGGTCTCTCAGGTATCGCTAACGGAGGGCTTCCCCAGAACACAGCAGTACACAACTCTCATTCCCATCTTGTCGTCCATTACGGAATTCCGAATGCCGAGGGGGGTGGATGTGTTCAGGTGACCGTGTCCCTTTGTGCACAGCTCCATCAGCAGCGCCCCCCCCGGGCGCTCTGAGCTGCATCCTTCGTTTTCCGTTGGCTGTTGCAGAACCCGGGACCATAAACTTCAAGAAGGAAAATGTGGCTTCAGGATTGAGGAAGACTGACACCTTCAGAGTATTTATGCCATGTGCTGTCATCCTGCGTTATCCCCCATCTAATGGGCCCTCAAGGGCGACAAGCCCCCCCTTGGCCTGGTACGTCCCACCTGACAGTTTGTCGTGACAAAAACTGAACACTGTTTCGTTTTGAGACTGCCACCAGGAACATCATTCTGGGTCCCGCCGGGTTGTTTGCAAACAGAAACAGACATGAAAAACTTGTGGTTACTCTATTATGTAAATTGTAATAAGCAGAAATAATTCTCTATATAGCAGAGTTTCTCAACCCAATCCTTTGGGACCCCCCCCCCCCCCTCAGACTGTCCACATTTTTGCTCCCTCCCAGCTCCGTGCAGATCTGAATCAAACAATCAAGCAATCGAGAACACCGAATACCTGGTACGGATGTGTTGGCAGTTGGGAGGGAGCAAAAATGTGGACATCTGGGGTTCCCCAAGGTTATAGATTGGCATGTTTGACCTTTCTGCTCCCTCTATCCCTTGCTGTTAAACAGATAATTTTTCAGGGTAAATAAATGATGTTAATAATAAAACACGCACTGGTCTGGACCAAAGTGTGTGTGTGTGTGTATGTGTGTGCGTGTGGGGGGGGGGGGGGGGTCACGTCCTGCACTGCTGCACTGCGGTCCTTTGATGCCATGGCTGGGCCCTAATAAAATTCAGGTGGGGGAGCCGGCTAGGAGCCCTGGGATAATCAGATCGGCTCCCGAGTTTGGATGAACACAACGGAAGTCACCACTCATCCGGACATCACTCGCCCTGTTATCCATAGCTCACAGTGTGCAGAGGTGGAAAGTTCAGGTCCATAAAATACTAATCCAGACCAAGATTTTGTTTTAACCGACCAGTTGAGCATAAAGAGTCACAGTCACAGAGTACTCAGTTGGGTCTGGATTTGTACTTTCTGTACCTGAACTTTCCACCTTGGGGACTGTGCTTCTTAGGGATGGTGTGGGACCCAAACTGAGTCCTTTTATGGTCCAGCACCCCCCCCGCAGCAGCCATGAAAAGCTCTGGGGAAAAAGAGAATAAAAACTTTAAAGTACTTCAAAACTGAGCAAAACAAAAAGGAGAATGCTGCTAGTTACTGCTATCACATGTAAGTTTTAATTGCCTTTGAACCATTGTGAGTTAATTGCCAGTTGATGTCAGAAGGGAAGATTTCTTCCCCCCATATTAAGGCCAAAGCATCTCTCTCCACCCTGGGCTAAAAAGCTGGACATTTTGACATGACAGCCTGTCGCACACTGAGCCACAAAGAGGGCAAACAGACTGACAATACAGCTCAGCTGATACCCCAAAACAGCAGATCTCCATTGGCCTGGGTTTCCATCAGCATGCAATGTACACATTCAGAATATCACATGATATGCGCATGTACAGTCATGCGGTTTCTTCTGATGGTATCGACCAGAACCAGCTGGCCCATAGTGCTTTAGGATGTGCAAGTTTGATTCACTAGAGTAATACTACAAAAAGTATTATCTTCTTACTTTGTCATTTTCTTTAGCCACCAGCTGCCACTGATACTGACCCTGTCAAAATGACCTAGTTTGAGGTCCAGCGTGAACTGTTACCATTAGCAGTTATTAAGCCCCAGAACACAGATTGGGTCCCTCTATCACATCCCTCCATCACATCGCACCATCACATCCCATTCTCACATCCCACCTACCAAGGGCAACCAGTCTGTGCCCCGTGGGGCCTGGAAACTAATCTTCCTTGGGGAACACCGTACTTAAAGCTCCTCCAGAGGGATAAATGGGGTTCCACGGGGCCTCCTGGCCTCTTCTCTCAGTCTCGGCATCACTGAGATAAATCACCCCACAAAGTGAAACACAGCTGTAACTACGGGGGCTGGGTGCCTCAGCACTGCGGTCAATTATCTCAGAATCCCGGAAAAAAAAGTGTTTTTCCGCTGTTTCCTTTGCTGTCAGGCAGAGGCGGTGCACTGCGGCAGAGCGGCGATACCGCCAGGATGCATGAAGGGATCACGCAGAAGAGTGGGATATGGAAAGATGCTGTGTTTCAGCCTGCGAGGCTGGCCTATTCGTCTCCTGCTGGATCATGGTCACAGGGGTTGGGGGGGGGCAGTGTTTTTATCCACAGCCTGTCAGCAGTCTGGGCAGGAAGGCAGTCCAGTCAGCTTTCAACCTGATGTGAATGTATATGAATGGGGGCAGTGACAGCTACCCTACCAACTAGCATTCACTGGCTCACCGCTGCCCTCACTGCACCATAATTACAGCTGTCACTGGAAGCAGACCTGGTCCCAGTGCTGTGAGGATGGACCCCCCCCCCCCCCAAACCAATGGTGTGATGCCCAGACGAAGGTGTGACTGCTAAAGCTCGAGGGCCCATGTGGAGGCCCCACAGTACCGGGCCGTGCCAGTTCAGACAGAGAATGCTGGGCGGGGTCGGGTCCGGGTCAGGTCAGGTCAGACAGAGAATGCTGGGCTGGGTCGGGTCCGGGTCAGGTCAGGTCAGACAGAGAATGCTGGGCTGGGTCGGGTCCGGGTCAGGTTAGACAGAGAGCGCTAGGTCATGTTGGGTTGGGCAGAGAATGACAGGCCTGGTCGGGTCACAGAGCGAACATCGGGCTGGATCAGACGGAGAATGCTGGGCTGGGTCGGGTCAGCATGCAGCCTGGTGCTCAGGTTCTCATGGCAGCAGAGTCCCAGCAAAGTCACAGGTGCTGAAAGGAAAGATTATACGATTATATGCATAGCAGAGGATGTACAACATGAATGAAATGCACAGCGCTGTAAAGCTGTCCAATTCACTGCTCAACTAACGGGTGCGATATTAATACGAACATCACGTTTTATGTACATCCGATTCTTACATCACCAGCCAGTTAGATAAAGATCAGGCGTTTTCTTACCTTCATTGTGGACAGACATTATAACGCAGGGAGTTTAAGCCTCGCTAAAATATTTTTATCCTGGCACAGGGAAAAAAAAAAAAAGATTATTCCTTTTCAAGATTACCTTTAACCCTGCTGATTTTGCATGAGCGCCATCCTTGCTGTTTAAATTACTCCCAAACACACGCGTGAGAGATTCATGTTATGTTAATTAAATACCCCAATATGTACAACAAAATCACATTGCAATATCTGAAAAATTTCCTATATCATGCTGTCATTGTATATCATACAAACTACTAATTTCTTGTTATACTGTCCTAACCTTATTGTATCTGTTATCCCAACCTGATTGCAATTACAACTTGTGTCACTTCATTTGTTCACACACCCATTATTATTAATGTTATTCTATTTTTACGTCTGTGATGTAATAGGTGAACCAGAAAAGGCCCAATATTCACAAGCTGAAAGGAGCCATATTGCCACCTATGGCTGCGGAGTCGGACGCACTTCCATCAATAAATCGATTCCCTTCCCATACAGGTACATGTATACTGGGAGAAGGACAGTAGTCCGATTTAATGGCGTAGACAAGCTATAACTGTAGCTCGACTTAGCTGTGCATGTAAACGTACCTAATGATAAATGAATGAAGGAATGAAGAGCAAAAGGGGGGGCTCTGTGTGTGTCTGTGCTGTGGGGCAGGGTCCCAGATCATGTCATCTTCTTATTATGGTGCGAGTACCTCTGTGGATACCTGGCTGGGGGGGGCGGGGGGTGGCAAGGGTATGAGGGGCCAGGAAGGGGGATTAAAAAAAGGGCAGAGAACAGGAAGCTGCCAGCGCCTGCTCCCCAGGACAGATGTTGAGGGCAGGAATACGCCCACGGGGTCTATGCCCTAGGTGCAGGGGGGGAAGGGGGGGGGGGCTTTCCCCAAGCTCAGCCTCTTACCCTATTTTGCTCGATGGCTCAGTACATTTACGCGTCACCAAACACCAATTACTTTTATTACGTGATCTGTGAGAGAACATGCGAGAACCAAACGGTCTCCTTTTGCTGTGCCCTGCACGCCTGGGCCCCCTGAAAAGGTGGCAGATCAATCCCCCGTCAATAAGCACCGGTGAGTGCGTCCATGGGCTGACTCCGCTCTCCGTCCACCCAAAGGCACGGATTGGCACTAATACGGCCCCCATTAGTCACATGGGCAGACTGTGTGGGTGGTCAGGTGCTGTCTTGTGGAACAGGAGTGCCTGATGCTGCTTGGCACCTGAGAGACAGAGAGACATAAAGGTGTCACAGACATAAGGTGTGATCCGGAGCTTGGGGACATGGAGACCCCTGCGGGTGATAGAATCCACATCTATGGATGAACTGTTTTTACCAATTAATTATTTATTCTAGGTTGTATTACGAGATTTAGAAACCGCACAGACTTCAGGAAGTGAGATCAGGCAGGGGTGGCACAGTGATGGCAACCCAGCTGTTAAATTTTGGGGGGAGGGAGCCCTCCACACAGGCACTGCAGCCATACACCATGCCGCAGATAGTTAAACTGCAGCCCGGAAGGGCCCGGAACATGAAGGAATGTAATGTCACCTTTCAGCATCATCGACCGTGCCCTCCAGCTTCAGGGAAAAAGTCGGGCAGTGAAAGGGGCAGCCGTGGGGTCCTCGGAATCTGTGTTTACGGGGTTGACTGTCTAGCACAACCCTGCAGGCCATTACTGGAGGGAGAATCCCACCTCACTCACTTCAGTCATAAATGAAGGATGAGATGGACTGACAAACAGACTGCTCGATTCACTCATCCAATTATCTCCCCACTGCGGATATATAGGGAGGCAGCGTGTGGACGCCACTGAAATCCTGCTGTTATCCAGCCTGATAAGAGGCATTCGGCTATGAGGAAGCTAAGCTCCGGCAGAAATAGCCGAAAGGGAGCGGCAGGAGCATCACAGCACGAGCGGCATGGACACACAGCACCCACCCTGACAATCATGCACACACAGCCGCTTACATCTCTGCCATGTGACTGAATGAGTAACTGACAGCTGGTACAGAGGCACATCATTAAAAAGCTGTTTGGACCAAAGAGTAAGAAATACACCAAGTGTTAGATGCCAAATAAACATTCACTTGACTATTAAAATTGACACAGAGTGGAAAATATCTGTTTGTGCCATGGCAAACAAAACAAGGCTTTGATTATTATTTTACCATAAGTACATAAGATACTGGCAGAATTTTGTCTGACTATTCTGTTGATGGGCTTCCTCCTTCTTTGCCGGTTTCGGTGGGTTGTTGCTCTCAGCTCGGAATGTTCTAGAGCGTCAGCGATTCATCTTCATCAGAGGAGCCCACAGAAGAAGACGGCAACTTTCCCGCGTGCCGGTACTCTTTGGAGATACCTCCTGCTCGAGAGGAAGCTCTGCTCATGGTGGATATTCACCTGGAAACTCCTCTTAAAATATTATTGCATTTTCATCTCAGGAGAAACTCTGCACATTAATCAGAGTTAGACGCCTCCACATGCTTTTCGGTGAGGATATTCTGCCTTGGTCTGGGTCACAGTTGAGAGAACACTGTGAGAAACAGAGGCACAGCTCGTATGAATCTATAGCAGGGGTCTCAAAGTACTGGCCCACAAGACGGCTTTATCCTGCCTGCTAAGTGGCTTTTAATCATTCTGGAATCCGGCCTGCCGGTCGATCATCTTCAAGAGAAAATTTAAAATTGAATGTCTTTCTGCTAATAAACAGCAGTAAAAGATGCCAACACCAAGCTTGGCACATTTTACTGTCGCCACTGTTGTACATATGGCACTGTGCAAAAGTCATAGATGGTCAATAAAATGTTTAAGACTATTCATCTGCGTAGTAAAATATATTTGCCTAGAAGAAGCAGCACAATTTAACAGTAGATCATATACAAATGAACAGTAACGTACTAAGAAACAAACAAGAATTTCCTCTGTTCTTCAAAAAGTTACCGATATCTTGTCGGACAGGTAGATGAACGGCCGCTTCAGTTCCCAGACCTCGCCTCAGGGGCACCACAGCCATTCCATGTATTTGTTGCTTTTCTCCACCGGCGCAATTAATTAATTAATTAATTAACTTAATTCGTTAGGTAACGCAATGAGGTATTGATTAGCCAAACAAGGTGGTTAGTGGTTGAATCAAAAAATACTGGCTGTGATTCGAGGAGAGATTTTGAAATGGCTTAGGTGACACTGACAGACGTGATGTCATAGTTTTACACCAAAATGATGATCAATTATAAATGACTTCTTTGACTACCTAACATTTTTTGTACAGTTTTGAATGTTCTTCTCTTTTTCCCTTTCAGCCAAACCCCCCCCGCAAGGGCTTTTCTAGTTAGTGGCCCCTGAGTTATTGGAGTTTGAGACCTCCACTCTAAAATAATGCGAACTTTCACTCTGCCTGACCTCTCGCATCCATAACATCAGCTGTCTACTAGGAACTGATAAAAGTGATGCCCAGGACTCTTGTTCCCCAGGGACACAGTTCAGTGACACACTCTGTCCCATGGCTTTGGCCTAGCAGCTGTTGTTCACAAATTGAACTGCCCTTGCCGTCAGTCACGATGGCTGTAAGGAATTTGACTGGTTGACTCATTAGTCGTGAAGAGACTAATGCTTAGCTGCACTGAAGCAGAACCCCATCTGGAGCTCGACATGACTGCCACTTGCTGGGAGGAGACCTGCTCCCGGCTGAATGAAAGGTTCGCAGTCCATAGCTAGCAGGATGCGGGGCCCTTAAAGGCAACATCGACCTCCGCACAGCTACTCTGCTGGATTGGGAATCACACCGAGACTGGGACCAGCTCCTCCTCCCCTGTGCTTGTCCGCTTCAGCTTCCTCTCCTGGAGCCAGTGACTGTGGCTGTGTGACAGTGACCCACTGCGCCATAAGCAGTGCACCAGTCCATTCGATCAGCTGATAACATTCATCTTCTCCAACAGTGTTTCCCAATCTGGTCCTTGGGGACCTGTAGACAGTCCTCGTTTTTGCTCCCTCTTGGGGAGCAAAAATGTCAACCACCTGGCAAGGAGCTGGGAGGGAGCGAAAAAACGTGGTTCTCGTCCTTCCTCAAAACTATCAATGTTTAATTAATATTCTGGAAGATAGTCAGATAGGAAAATACGATAACTGAGTTTGGAAAAACATGACAAAGATCCCACATGTTCTCTCTATAGACATGCTACTGTACTGTCCTACCAAAAAACATATATTTTTATGGATAAAACATGTATTTATTCCAAGGAACTGATATTTTTGTTAAGTACTGGTCCTTAATGACTGCTCTTTAACATCACGGATCCACCATCCTTGACCAGAGGCACCTCCATCCAGTCCATCACAAAGAGACTCCTATGGGCCTGAGGTTGGGACTCTGTGTCGGGGCCTACAGAGTTCCCATGTGTCCGTGGGTCATTATTCCCCTGGCATCACAGAAGTCCCGCCCCCACCTCTAACAGGAGATACACAGCATCTGCTTGTTGAAAATATATTTCAGGCACGGCGTATCGATCCGGACGCTGTCAGCATATTGAAATCCCCAGTATTTCCTGAAGGAGGCGGTAGGAACTTCAGGCAGCACATTGATTGGGTTGGGTTGAGGCCGATCCTGACTTGCAGGCTAGATACCTTCATTAGGATTCAGGACCTGAGGCGAAAGTGATGGTGTATATGGTCTGCCACATGTGGGGCCAGCCGGTTCGGGCAGAAGCTTTAAGCTGGGTAATAAAGGGATCTCTCCCAGCATCTTGTACCGGTGCAATCCCCGTCGTGTGTAAGGGCCTCCCCTTGGCTGTTCCCTGAGGGGGAAGCTTCTTCCCCAATGTCAACTCACTTCAAAAGCTGCTGGATCCGTCGAGTCAGCTTTCATTATGTAAGCCGACGCGTTTCTCCATCACCAGCTAATTCACATCACAGCATAATGCGAGAGCAGAGCTCAAGGCTGAAGGTCTGTCGCCACGGGGCTCGATGATCAGATACAAAAAGGAGAAAATGCCTTTTAGCAGCTTTGAACCGGAGCTCCTGAAGCAAACGGCTAAGCAAGTTTTTGGGTACCGAGTTGCGTGCGCTTCTTCTGACAGGAACACGCATGTATAGACCAGGTATATAATGAGTGGCCTTTGTGTCTGTCTGTGCTGGACCAATGGCAGATCTCATTAGTGTAAATTCCAGGAAATAAAGGCATTGGGCCATTTGCCTGAGCTTATCAACGTGGAAAAAAAAAATCAATATTCACTCAACAAGTTTTCACATTACAGGAGGAATGAGTGAATGTTGCTTGCAGATTGGAAATTTGATATGGAGGCTGTTGAAAGTGAAGTACTGTATTATTCACCAGAAGCCACCGAAGTGCTTCCACTTGTGAGTCTCATCATGGGCGCCGGGGAGAATGGGTGCCATATGCACGTCCTCCAAGCCGTTTGAGAAGCATGATTGCGAAAGGAACCTGCTTCCCCTGTAAGACTGTCCGGATAGGCAGCATTATCAGCCTCTCGGGTTAATACTCAGACTTACTGTCCATCGCATGCAAACACATGCGTCAGATTTTTATCTCGGGGAGTTTTACTTTTGCAAACATGTTCTGAGGGCAGAAGGAAAAATGATCAGATTATAGAGGAGGTGGATACAAGGAACTAGAGGAGGTGGGATCAAGACATCTGATTGGTTGGTCCCGCCTCCTCTAAAATCTGATTGGTTATTTCCCATGAATCTGCAAAGAACAAAGAACAAAATGTGAAAATCAGATGGCTTATCCCATGAATTAAGTGAAAGAAATGGACATATTAGAAAAAAATGATTAATAGGCTTTGCGGTAAAAATGTTAATCAATGGGCTTTGGAGTATAAACCTTGCCTATGTTCTTTCCATTCTACCACCTCAGATTAAACACTGACAGTCAGAAATCCAAACACGTGACAGTTTAGTCCCTCTGATTGTGCAGTCAGTTGAGTCAGCAACTGCTAGAATAGGACTACAAACCCCAACATTACCTGAGTGTGAGCCATACCTCTTCCATAGTAAACCTGCATGTATGCAGCCCTAATGACTCCCAGGAGGGTTACTGTGTCAAGCAGGCGACTCCTGGGCACCTGTAGACAGCAACTCTGCAACCTGTAGGTCAATCATTTATGCTGGGTCATAACGACCTCGGGTCCAACATCTTGCCCCGGCTCGTCTGTCACTATTGCAAAAAAGATCTCCATTCCGCAAAACAGAGCCTTTTCACTAACGTACCAGACTCCCAAGCTCGTTTTTTACAAGTGAACATGCTATTAATAAGGTGACAAACCAAGGTGTGAAGTGACAGGTCACGGGTTTCGAAGGGCGGTGCCTATCTGCAGCCTCGGGGCATTTTGGCAAGAATTAATTTCAGATTCATTAATTTGGACTCTCTGTGCACAAAAGGGCTGCAAACTGAGTCAGAGAAATCAAAACATCGATCGCTCAGAACTGTTTACCGCGCCGCGATTTTAGAAGTGGACCGCCTGAAAAGTGGACTTCTTACATGGTTCCGTGGTTTCTGCTGTGGACTCAGACTGTTGCGGCCTTCGCTTCATTAGCTTGTAGCCAGACCCCCACTCCGGAAACTTAATCCTGCTTCGATCAGGCTGAGAGACCCGGCTCACCCCGGCTGATCGCACGGGAAGGGACTTAATCCCTGCTGAGAGGCTGAAAGCACAAAGCGCACTGTGCTCTTTGATATTTATTTCGGTCCTATGCACCTCCACCGCTCACCCAGTCTCTTTGGGACAGCGTTAGCGGATAAAGACAGTGGGGCAAGCAGACATGGCACAGGCCGTCCAACGGAATCGATGCAGCTGGCCTGTCACTTCCCACTACCCGGATTAATCTTCCGAACATCTCTCTCACAATATGACATGACTGTGCTCCAAACCGCTGGAGTTTGATACCCAAACAGGACAAGAACAATTACAATAGTGATATTATCATCACAATTCGAGCACATGTTGAATTCTGTTTGGAAGAATATAGCAAAGAGTGCATATTGAGCAGAAACAGATACTGTTAGGGTTGGTTTAAGTGCCATTCATTCCGAAAGCATCTTAGATGAATAAATAAATCAGTTTTTTTCTCATCTCGTCTGTTGAATGGATCACCTATGGCTGGTAAAACATAGCAAATAAAACAGGGAATGCATCTACCTCCTGCAGGCAACGTGATGAGTTGTTTATAGAGCTAAACGCTGACATGACCTCCCCTGCTTCTTTGCAGTACTTTCAGCTTTACTGAGATATGTGACAGTTCATGTAAAGTTCTGGATGATCAGACATGAGGTGCAGAGCGGTCAGACGCTCACGGAGTGCGGCTGACGGATCGATCGGGACTGGAGAAGGCTATACTCGTATGGTCTAAGCCTGGTCCATCTGCCGCACAAGCTCCAGTTCAGCTGCTCACACAGTATTTCTTTGCCGCGTTAGCCTGTCATCCTTTCGGCTGGATCTGAGGGCAGCTTAACTGAAGCATGGCGCTGTAATTATGGGCTGGATGCCAAGGCTTACTTGCCAGGATGACCATTCCCCTCAGAGACCACTCAGCCTGAAGTAACCCTCTATTTCCACCTGAAACTACCTTTCTATCGTAAAAAAAGTGTTCTTGTCAATTTCTCAACTTTTTCTTTATTAATCTAAAGAAACTGAATCAAAATTTCACATCAGTTTACCTTCCATGTCCTTGGAAGTCACACTGGAAAAATAACACAGCTGATCACAAGTGTGTCTTTGTCATTTTGAGTATTAATCGTGTGTAGATCAGCTCCTGAGTAGTGGTAGTTTGACTCCAAAATGTTATTTTTTCACCCCTCTGCCATGCTATGCAGGGTTGAGATGTGAGAATATGCCCTTTTACACCGTGACCCCTCCGAAAGGTTGACACGGAGACCTTCACAGAGATGAAGAAGACCAAAGTCTCTGCCAATCTCTACACATGGTACTGTTGGGGACACTAAATGCAAGGCACCAGATATACAGCAGGAAGGAGCAAATGCAAGGTGTGTGATAAATACTGTTGTTTGTGCAAATTCAAATAGTCCATAATTACCTTGCTCCTCTAACCCTGGTCACTGTTTGCCTCCACAGCTAAGATGTTATTAGTTCTTATTTTACAGCAGGGGTAAAGTATTTTACCTGCTGGTTTACTTTTGCTGAAAGCAGATCTGTGTCTTGCCTGCTGTATTAGGCCACAGCCCAAAAGTAGGGAACACGTGTCACGGATATCGTGAAATCACTGGGTGACATATGAAACACCCGTCGGATTATTTAAAAGCACAGTGGCGCGGGGCCTCTCTCTCCCCCTCCCCGAGAGCGAGAGCCTTGGGAATGCTGCCTCGGAATGGAAATAAAAATGACAACATTAGCTCTCTAATGAGGAACCGGCTATGAGCAATTAATTGTGCTATCGTTTTGTCGTGTCCGTTAATTAAGCAATTTGTCAATATGTTTAGTCTCTGGGCCCACCAAGTGTGCGTAAACAGTACAGGCACCAGGATGGTGGAGAAACAGGCCGAGGGTGGAGACAGCGGCGTGCTGCAACCACCTCACCAAACCTCGCCCTGAGCATGGAGCTTGCAGGATTGATTTCCTTGTAGTTTAGCGTGGATTTGTGCTTTTATTAGGCTCTTGGCATAATTAATCACAGAAGGATCGGAGTTCTAGCACACAGCTCAGGGGGGAGGGGTTATTTCATCCAATGAGAAAACTTCCTGGCCCCCTAGCAATGGATCTAAAATGAGTGTCAAATTTGAGTTTCTTTGGGAAAAGACCAGCAAAAACTCTGATCACAAATCAGCAAGCCATGATTACAAATCAGCAAAAACCCTGGTCACAGATCAGCAAAAACCCTGATCATAGATCAGCACAAAGAGTTTGAATCCTTAGTCAGTGGATCATTCTGGTGAAGGCTTTACAGTCACATGTTATTCAGAAAGTGGTGAGGGGCTTCGACCCCTGCAGGATGTCCCCAGTGAGCCCCAAACTGGGAGGCTGATGGGTAGTGATCCCAGCCCCCGGTATCCTCACGGCTCCCCATGATTGCAGCCTCTGGGTTCTGGGGGGATGCTTACAAGCTGATTGCCGAGTGGGTGACAACGAGATTCTGGCCACTTGATTGAAAGCGGTCAATTGGCTGATGATTTCTCTGACTCCAGCCAGGCTGCGCCACAGATTACAGAGGGTCAGCCTCCCGAAAGACTCCGCTGATTGGAGAACCTGGATATTCACTCTCCGTCCCCTTCCTGGAACAAATCAACTGACTCAACTTCTACAGCTTGAGCTGTGAACAAAACGACCTGTCCAATGGGATATACTGCTAGGGGATATACTAGCAGCTGACTGGACAAGGTAACTATTAATAGCTTCTGTTGTGCGCTGACCTGTGCCACTGTACTCTAAGGAAAACAAAACAGCCCAATTGTTTTGTCCAGACTCCAGCAGTAACATTCTGAGCATGTCTGTTGTGGACGTGGGGCTGCGTTGAGGGTGTACACCAGTGTATACCGCATGTGGGAGGCTGCTATCTCCCATGCACACTCCTGTGTTGACATTGTGATCTCCACTAAACAAATGCAAACACTAACCCCGATTCCCCGAGAGAGAATGAGCTCCGTCACCGTGATTGAGGGAGGAATGACGGCCCTGAGGAACAGGGGCGACGAGCAGCGCTAGACGCAGACCAGTGGGGCACGGTAATCAATTAAAGCGACAGCGAGACAGAACTCCGCAGGCTGGCAGGCGTGAGGCCAGAAGTGTCCCACGACATCGAGTGCCGCGATCGCAGTGTGTCACAGTATGTCACATGCACACTCACTTTAGTTACATACCACATCTTTTTATTCTTTTTTCTCTATACTTGCATTTTCTTTTTAATATTTTACCATTTTATTTTTTTCCACTTGTGTTATGCTTGGATTTAGTACTTTACTTGCATTGTATTGAATTCTTATATTACATTGTCTTCTTTATTCTTGGTATATTTATGGATGGTGAGAACTATGCCTTGGTACAACTATCTCCCTTATCTTATCTTATCTTATCTTATCTTATCTTATCTTATCTTATCTTATCTTATCTTCTTATCGTGCCTTACCTTGTCCTGTCTACATCTCATCTCGTTTTGTTTCATCTCATCCTATCCTATCCTATCCTATCCTATCCTATCCTATCCTATCCTATCCTATCCTATCCTATCCTATCCTATCCTATCCTATCCTATCCTATCTCATCTCATCTCATCTCATCTCATCTCATCTCATCAGTGCAGAGGAAGGTCTGGAAAAATCCAGAGAGACTCACTGTCTAGAATCACCACACCACAAAGAATGTTCTGGACACCTTCCTGTGAGGGTCTGGTGAGAGAATTTTTTTTTTAAAAAAAGCATTACAATTGGCAGACATTAACTGCCATATTTCAGCAGAACATTACCAGTTTCTGTATTACCAGGCGATTCTGCAACCAGTTGTACTGTGAGCCTGACTCTCTGATCTGTGTGTGGCGTAGTAAGTAATGTACGTCTGGTGATCTGAGTCTTGAGGAGATCATGTTGAGGTCAGCCCTGTACATCCACCCCTGACTCACCATGTGAATCTAACTCATAGCCCACTCACACAGAACCACACTCCTTCAGGGTCAAACACAAGCAATGGCCGCCCTCTTCTGGCAATCTGCCAGCTGCTCTCGGGAGGTCCTTCCCATTCAACAAGCCACAGCAGGGCAGCAGAGCCAACCGGATGAGCGGCAAATATGTAAACGCTTCCACTAAATCTCCCAACAGCTGTGAAAAGACAATAAGGAGAATATGGAGAGTATAGCGAGTGCTGTAGAAGGAATTAGGGAATTATTGCTGATGGGCCAGGATCTTCTCCGCAGGAGAAAGCTACCCCCAATACTACGTATCTTACCGAGGAGGTTCGTGTGAGCCCCCAGAAAACCACAGCTTGGTCAGTCTCGGAGGCCTTCCCAGTCTGCTAACAATGCCTCCTCCCTAACTGAAGGACACTAAACCAGGAGGCCTCCTGACGCTGCTGATGGACACGACCATGCGGTTCCTGTCAGCACTGCCACTCTTCTTATTTGTTGTCGTGGCAACCAGGGTAAGGTCAAGCCTTTTGTCCCCGAAAAACATGCTATGGTCCAAAATGGCTGTGTGCGTGGTGAGGCATGCTGGGATATGCCCCTCCCAGCGGGAAGGCCATGTGCCCATGAAGCTGCAATGGTGCGACTCAGCAGAATGAACGGACAAAGGGGATTATGGGATTGTGGGCTGATTACACAATGGATTAGCCTTCCTGAAAACGATAGTAAAAACTACAGCTATGCTGCACTCAAAGAAGACAAATCTTGACCCCTAACCTGTGATGAATTTTTTTAGTTTTTTTTGGACACACCAAGTGGAGCATAGCCCACTGAAATAGGGCTGGCTGTGCTGAGTGTGAATTTACTTAGTATATAGGGTCTATTCACCCATTTCAAGCGCATTCACGGCTGCAGCAGGTCCGGCACTGCGAGCTGACTGCCTCAAAACATGCATGGATCTGCATGAGGAAGACTGCAGGCATGGTGGCGCAGAGCAAGTGCCACACGGCTGCCTGCTAGCTGTGAGCCGCCCTTATTTTCACATCGTGCCCGCTTCAGTCCTTGTGTCCACGCCACCATAACGGGAGACTGTCAACTCCACCTCTGTCCCCTGTGCCAGAGAATCATTTTCCACTGTGATGTTGAAGACGTCTCACCTGGAAACGATAGAAATTAGCCAGGAGCGGATGATCAATACAGGATATTTCAAGGCAGGTACAAGCTGAAAAAAAGCCACGTTCTTGGAAATGGAAGAGAAATACATCTTAGAGGTACGCGGAACCCTTTTATATATGTTTGCATGCTTAAAACACGGCACGTTAATTTCACAGCTCACCTATTCAGATATTCATGAATGTTTATTTATTTAGCACCTTAATATCTCAGGAAGTGAGACACGTGTCTCATATTATTCATACATTACAGACTCATTTTACAGGGCCCTGGTTAAGGCTGTGGGTCTGCGCATTCTGTCTGGAAATGGCTTCAGGAAAAGCCTTTGCTGTTTTCCAGTCTGCCTGCAGCCCTCATGCATAATACATAAAACATGGTGCTTGGAGTGGGAAATCATTCACCCGAGCTAGGCACGTCACAGTCCGCGTTTCCGTGATGGGAGCTCGTCCCGGACCGGAGCGGATTCTGTGTGGCACGTGTCCCCATTCTTTCAGCCGTGTCTTAGGAGAGAGAGGACACACAGTTACCAGCAGGGGTGCAGTAGGGGCATGGATATCCCGGCAGATTCAGGGCGCCCAGCACTTGACAGGGGCTCTTGAATGCATAAAATTACTCCGAAAATTGGGAGGGGGGGGGTGGTGGGCAAGATGACATTCCATCAAGGGGTCAGCAATTTCTAGCTATGCCCTTGACTAGCAGGTTCATGTCTCCTGAGAAAAGTCGAGACCCCACGACATTCTGGTGGAGAGCTACAAGTTAGAAGTTCCCAGGCCATGCAAACAGCACTCAGCCCCGAAACGTCATCATCCTATGATCATCAGTGAGGGACAAGGCTTCAGGGGACCTCGGCTTTGGTGATTCCCATCTTGAAACATGAGTGGAGCAGTATTTACGGTACGGAGGGTCTCTGGGGGAGAGCATCTAATCTGTGGGGGAGGTCTGGCAGCCGTCGGTCCGTATGGAAAACAAAAGCATATTTCAGTCCATAACAAAGGTCCATTTGGCTGGCGGATGAGTCGCTATGGCGCTGTGTAATTAGGGTTGTCTGGGTTTATTGGAATACAGAGAGGAGCGGAGTTTACTCTCTTGACGGAAGGGCACCACAGAGACGGCTGTGGTATTTGTCTCAAAGAGTCGAAATGCCAGATACGCCTACGATCACTCTGAAGGAGTTGGGATTGCTTTGCCGTGCTCATTTCAGACGTTAATTGCATCACCTTCCGCAGGCGAGCTAACAGGGAAGACCTCGTGCTTGGCAGGGAGTTGGTCCTCCATCTAGGGGGGGCTTCCAGAGATGAGGAGCAGCCTCTGCCAAATTGCTTTCACATCACTGGAAAACACTAAAACTCAGATGGATGCCATCCTGGAATTTCCCCAAATGACAATCAAACACACAGCCCAAGAGACTCGTGCTTCCTGTTGGCTCAGCTACGGCTATGCAGATGATCGTTTGTGTCGTGTTGGTACTCTTCTGAGCTCTCCCGCCCTGTAGGATGAGGATTATCAGACATCTATGGCCAATCAACCATAGGCTCATTGATCTTCAGCACTCAGTAAATCACCTGATAATTTTCACTACTGATGCATCAGCGATGTCCACCTGGCTGTCCCTGCGGGTTACAGCCCGTAATGACTTTGTGTCTGTTTCCGGCCCGACGATCCGCATGCCAGACATCCGTACCGCAGAAGATCGATGTCATAGTGTCATCTTCAGAGAGAACACAGTGCGTCCCACTGTAAATTCCATCCAGTATCATGAGACTGAATTTTTAAATATCACCGCGGAACAATTTACATCAATGACATCATGATCAGCCCTATTGCTGACGGGGGCGAGTATGTTTTCCCAAGCCCTAGACTGGAGGGAGCCCATAAAAAAATGTGTTTTAAGTTATAAAAGACAAATGTACTGCTCTGTATTTGAGTTATATTTTCAGTTTTTGTGTTTCAACGTAGTAATGTTAAAATGTACTGTCGGGTGAATATAGCGAGGGGACACCCCACGCCCACCCTCCAGTCCTCAAAATGTACCAAGGGGTCCCAAGATGACATTTTGTCAGGGGTCCCAGAGGTTCGAGCTGCACCCCCAGTCATGCTACAAACACTTCATTTGAGGAAGACAATTTTTTATACAGGAAATAAACAGGGCAACATCTATGGTGATGTGTCACACTGCGCTGAAGATGTGCATTCTTTTGGAACGGTTGAATTCATCACTGGTCCAAAAAACATCCCTGATGCGATAAAAACACTCCCCAAAAGCAAGGGGAGCAACTGCAAAATTTTTGCTACAAGACAACTGGGGTAGTTCCAAAAAAAATTCAGCCCGGCATTCTGTTATTTTACCAGTCAGCAGGTTAGCCTTCAGCTTTTCGTACACGTCCTTCATCTAAAAGACTTGCCTCACTTCAGTGGACTAGCTCAATATCCAACCATGCCGAAAAACCTTCTGTGGATTGTATCCTGGTTATAATGTATCTCCATAAGCATTTCTTACCCAGAATTATGTACAGCATCTTCAGGTGCCAATTTCATGGGTTGGCGTCATGCTTAGGAGAACAACAAGTACGATCATGGAGGGAAAAGTGCCGATCATGTCATAGGGGAAGGACACTGCTGATCTTTTTTGACAACAGCCTGTAGTGAGATAGGAGGTCAGTGGCAGGAGCAGCCGCTCTGAATTCTGCACCTGTATCATGCATTGGCTCAGCCTAGTACCATGTCACCCTAGAGCAAGTATCACACGACCCGGAGCTAGTGTCACATGACATCACGTGATATGCTGATTTATGATTTGGTTTCTTTCTCACCCTCCTCCTCTTCGGGGCTCTCAGGTACTACACCTTGTTCTTAGTACTACATCTTGCTGGCTTTTCACGGCCCCAAAGAAAACGCAAACACTTGCACGATAATAACAGAGACCGATCAGACCCCAGGCCAGGAACCTTCTCTGCTTGTCATCGAGAGAATGCAGCCCTCATAGGAAGGGTGTGGAGACCCCAGACTCAAAGCCCAGCATATCTGAAGTGAGGCCAGGTACAATAAACTGGGAAAGCTGCATCTTAAAAGAAAATTCCAGTTCTCTGGTTGATCCTGATGGGTAGAGGGACAAACAACATTTCAGTATTCACGCTCCATGTACTGAGTCATCCATGCATTCTCTATAACAGTTTTTCTTACTCAGTCCTCGGGGATCCATAGACGATCCATGCTCCCTGGGAAACAGTCCACATTTTTGCTACCCTCAGCTCCTGGAGCAAAAATGTGGACTGTCTGTGGGTCCCTAAGAACTGGATTGGAAAACACTTCTCGGTAACCAGACTGTGTATGCATATTCATGTCTGTTTGATGCCACAGACAAAATGGTCATTTATTTATTGTCTCGTATCTTCTGGATGGTCCACACCAGTGATTCCTCTTGGTGCTCATGCCGGGTGCCCCTTTCACACTCCCACAGGCTCTCCTATGTGCAGCAAATAAGGAAATGCCTCCCCTTTTGGCACCTTTTCTCTCTGTCCTGCTGCTTGCTACCCAGTATCCTCCTATGTGAGGAAATTCTTTCTCAAGGGTTCTTGAAAATTGAACAGAAAACACCCTGGGCTGAGTACCGAGAACCTAAAGGTACCCAGCTTCCATCACTCAAGCCAAACAAGCTCTCAAGAACTTGGAAATATTCCGACCAGAAACGTGACTGCAATATCACATCTGTCCCTTCTACTGTCTCAGATAGTCTCAATTAATTAAACAACACTTAACAATTCTCTCTTGACCGATGAGCGTCACAGTTACCTGTCTCGGACTTCAAAACCAGCGGGAGAGAACTTCAGAGCTCCTTTCCACATGGGCAAGCTGGAAATGAGGAGAGAGGCTGAGGCTAAGATTAGATAAGGCTACGGTTCCACAAAGCAGATTGCCAGGAACGCAGCTCGATTCTGCTCCACGCAGCAAAATTGCTGGATCTGTTTTTTCAACAGAAAGACAAGGCATGACCTGGAGCAAACGTTGATTATTCCATGTCTTTTGTAATATAAGCAATGTGTGGGTAACTCAGAGAGATGCTGCCGAACGCAGGGACGAGCGGTCAACTTCAGGTCAACTTCCGCTAAAGAGGTTCCACGTTATCCTAACCCTTCCAACATTCTCACAGAGGTTCACCGTCGCTCTCAATATAGAGAGAACAAACCTTACGCTTCCTTTAAAAGCAAATGGCGGAGAGATCAACACCAACTGAAGTTCTCAGATATGTGAGAAGCAGGACTTTAATAAACAGCCCTGCTCTTAGAAAAGGGACCGAAAACCGCTGCAGGAAATACAGAGAAACATGCTGAGGCATTGGAGAGGAGCTCAGTGCAAGTCAGCGGCAGGTGCTGATTGAAGCCAGCATCCCGGACACGCAGAGCCAGCAGGGCTGTAACAGCATAACTGCTGCTGTCTGGGGGACACAAAGCCCCAACCTTAAAGGTTACCTTTCACACCGTGACGGGCCAAGTCAAGCGGAGAATTAAACTTCAGGGAACACGTCTCGCGGTGGCCTTAAAAAGGCTAAATTGTCCACATAAAGGGCAGAGTTTGCTCTTGATTTGACCATTTTTCTTATGTACAACTGCAACATATCAGGCCACTTCCTTGCATACTGGAAAAGACAGAAAAAAATTCACGCTGGAACATGTACTCATGTAAGCGATGGATGTAATTTGCCTGTGATGTAGCACTAAGGGCCGGATGTTTCCGAAATCGCTTCAGGGGGTGGAGCCTAGATGCCCGGGGTATCAAATTTCAAGTTTCATTTGTCAGACGCCCAAACATACATTATACATCTGAGCAGGAACGGCTCTTCTTCCTGCTTCCAGGACTGTACTTTCAAGGAAGCGTGAAACACCAAGAGAAACTAAATGAAATAAGAAGATAAGAATAAATAAGATTAAAGATAACAATAAAAATAATAAAATAAGTCTGCCGAATAATCAGAATCAGAATCCACTTCATTGGCCAGGGACAACTGCATGTACTAGGAATTTCTTTTGGCAGTCCTGCCGCTTACACTCACTGATAACTCGGAAGAACAAGAACATAAAGTTAAGAAAAATTGACAAATAAATAAAATAATACGATAAAGGAATAAAGTACTGCAAGCTGTGCAATATAATTATATGGACGTTAAGCGGAACAGAGGTATATTGCATACTGGAATATAAAGGTATGAAAATATATGATGTCCAGCAGGTGGTAAAAGATACTATAGGTGCAGAGTGAGTGGGGGAGAGACAGAGGCAGTGACTGTGCCAGCGGGGGTCAGGGGGCTTGTGGATAAAGTCAACAGCTGAAGGGAAGAAGCTGTTTTTGTTACTTTAAGACAATATAAAGAGAGAGTAAGGCTTTGTGTGAATGCAGATGTGCGATGTGGTGGGATGGTGGCGTTTTTAGTTTCCGGTGGGGACACTAAACGTGAGCAGAGGTCCCTGCCCACTCAAGCCTCTCTGTGTCACGTCGCTCTGTTTGTCATTAATGTAGAAGCACACTGACGCAGACACCCAAACCAGTGCATCCGCATATATAGGAGAAGCTCACGGCCCATTTACTCCCAGTAAAGTCCAGCCCATCCGGCTGCTACTAGGAAGGGTCACTGCTGTTCATGGCTCATAAGTCTCGACATTGCTGATTGTGGGTGTTCTGTCAAGTCTGAGGGCAATAGACGTGCTAATAAGTGGCTTATTTATGCTGTGTATCCTTGTTCACAATTCACTAAACCAGGACGAGAACCCACACCCTGCTGGTGCCCTTCATTTGCAGATGACCTGAGAATTGTTGCAGGGATTCAGGTCAAAGGATGTAGGGGGTACTGCCACCCACCAGGGGACGATAAGGTGACGGGTCACCTAACACAGGTCCATGACCTCTCAGCAGTTACCTATGCCAGCCATAACTGACAGATCGTCTCCATTATACCTTTGGGAGACATATGAGTGCATTTATTCTCAAACTTCTTAAAGATAGTTTCTCAAAATGTCGTGCACATTTTGTATTCTGTAAACCCTGAAAGAATCACTTATTTGGAAAAACATTGTCATTCATGACTGCGTTCACACCAAATGCACGAGTCAGGCACATTCCTGTCAAACCATGAATACAGATCTGTCACAAAAATTATTATAGGAATCTGTAAATGAGCTCTATGGTTCACAGCTGGGGAAAAACAATAACATATTGTATCAACCTTCAAGATATATCTGCGCACACACACAATTGATCCTCACAATGTATTATATACATAATTCACACGCACACGCGCGCACACGCACACACACACACATAGTCCACATACTTATATCTTTATGGGGACTCTCGATTAATTTATATGGACATAACCCTAATCCCGCCAATGACAACCTACCCAGCCCTTTACCATTAACCATAATTAATGAAATACAAAACTTTTTAATTTTTTGATTGCATTCACATGTCGTCATGGGGTTTCCTCCGGGTACTCCGGTTTCCCCCCACAGTCCAAAAACATGCTGAGGCTAATTGGAGTTGCTAAATTGCCCATAGGTGTGCATGTGTGAGTGACTGATGCGTGAGTGTGCTCTGCGATGGGCTGGCCCCCCATCCTGGGTTGTTCCCTGCCTCGTGCCCATTGCTTCCGGGATAGGCTCCGGACCCCCCGCGACCCAGTAGGATGAGCGGTTTGGAAAATGGATGTATGGGATTGCATTCACAGATTTATATAAAATTGTGGTTACTGTATCTTTCTGGGCATCAAAAAATGTCCTCGAAAGGATTTTTTTATCATATTGTGGGAAAATGCTCATATTAGGCTTGAAACAGAAAGACACAAACAAAGACCTTCGATTAACACACACACCCAGACATCCTACACTTTAGATACGATCCAGTCCTTGATCAGAATGTCGCCAGTTTGAATCTCAGGACCGATGTTACACTTATGCCCCCAAGCAAAGCCCCCATCCCCCCGCTCCAGCAGTGCAGCAGCCTGGCTGACCCCCAGATTTGCTCTCACCTGCGTGTTCATCTCATGGAGAGCAAAGCTAGGATCAGCGAAAAGACAGTTTCCCCACGGGAATCAATAAAGTATCACAATGTGATTCTGCGAGCTTCAATACGAGTTAAAAACTGAGAAAGAGTGAGAAGAAGGAAGAGAGGAACAACAGCACTGAAGTTCGGGATTAATCTCGGCCCACAGAGTGTGGAGGTGGATCTTTGAGTAGATCAAGAGGACAGCAGAGTTTCTGTCTAAAACTGGCGCGTCACATGACCCCGAAGGGCCATCCGGTAACCGTGTCCACATCGCTGGCCATTTATTAGTCTGCTAAAAGGCTGTGTGCGGGCTCAGTGGGTCTGAAAGTGTCCCAGATCAAAACACATGGAGAAAAGGGACATGAAAAAAATGTATTTTCTTTTATTATTTTGTTATTATGCCAGTTTTTATCTGTTATTTCAAAGGCTGGCCTACATAACACATTCAGGGTTAATCTCATTGGTGTTGATCACTGGGAGAGTAGATTCCCCACCACCCGTGCTGTGTGATTTCTTTCTGTCGCTTCAAATAATGAATTATTTTTAGTCTCATACTGCACAATTTGCAGCAAATGTGTTACTTTGTAAAAGCGCAGAGGTTAGCTTTATGTTAACAGCTCGGGGAAAAAAACACGTGACGCTGTTTTTATCTGGGTTTTCATCAAGTGCGTTTCAGAGGAAGTTGTAGAGCAGTAGTTATTTTTTGTCATGGCACTAGTAAACAATGGTGAAAAGATTACCTGTATATCAGCCTAACCGATACCACACAAACGTTTGAGCTGAGGTAGCCATGCCTACTTTATCGTATATCTGTGGCTCATACTAATTAGATTTTATTGAGGGGGGGGGAGCAGAATTACATGTCAAACAATGCCACAGTGATATTTGGGGGCCCTTCCTGACTGACCTACCAAACGATGTGTATTTTTTTATGTGTTCTGATGGGGGCAGCACTTAAAACGTTCTCCTGTTTTGAGTTCCACTCCCTGCTGGTGATGTCAGACCAAACATCCAACTGGAGACTGCCTCCTGTGGCGACCCGTCACTGGAAGGGTGTGTCCCCTGGGATCAGGGCTGAATCCAAAATATATATCAACACATTTCATCTGCGTCTTCTTATTCAAACACAACAGGGTTTGCGTCACGCTTAATTAACAGCGCTTAATTAATTCTCTCCCTGGAACAGCACTCACTCAGTGTCAAGCACTTCACAGCTCAGAAGGAGATTCGCGCTGACGACTGCCTTCACCTGCCTGTCAAAGTGAACCTTTAAGGCCCAGCGCTAAAATAGCTGCACTTTCACTCCCCCAGGTCCAGTTCCTCACCACCTGTGCCCCACTGCTGCACCACCGCTGTCCCACCTTTGTCCTTTTGAAGAGAGCTTTTGTCCAGCCGACCCACATTTTGCTTTGCTGGCTGGTTACGTGGAATTGCTCTGTGCTGTCCCCACCAAGTGAAACAATGAGGTAAAGCGAAGCTGATCCTGGATCAGTCTGATCATGCTGCACTGAAATCAGATGCAGGTGGAGGAGATGAGCGTGTATCTGTCTGGTGGTGGAGACACACCGAGGTCATCACAGCCATGAAGCTGTCTAAGCTTTTAACCCGAAAAAACACTGGTCTTTCTATGAAAGTCATGTCTATAAGAATCTATGACTACATTCATTACACATTATAATGCATTCATAAAGCATTATAAACATAGTTATAAAAAGGCTTAACATATAGCCATGTCTATTATGCATTATGAATGCTTCATGACTACAACGCACTATAGATTTATACCTTTATAATGCAGGCAAAGTATCCATAATTCTAATACCATTATAATGCATTATGAAGCTATCTATAGTGCATTATAAATGACAGCTTCATTGGAGTTTATGAAGTTTTATAATCAAGACTATAATGCCTTATGTTTATCAACAGAGGGTGATGTAATGTTTTATTAATTCTCATACCTTATACATTATGTATGATGGTATCCATAATGCATTATAGATCACAAGTTCACATAAAGTGTTACCAAAAGATTCACCAGCTCCATAGTCCCGTGATGAACTCCAAAGGTGTGGTGAGAGACGTAATAATCACAGTACAGACCACAGGTGAAATCATTCAGCGAATGTTACGGCGCCTCACATGAGAAAAATAAGCCCTTCTGGCATTTCTCAGCTGGTCCTGAAATGAATATGAATATATTAAAGGTAGACAGACGGTAGTAAACATAACAACACAATGTTATGCAAATCCGCCGACTTTTCATGTCTGAACATCAAGCTTCGCAGACATTTTCATTTATTTCACATCAAATATTTTCACATCTATTATTTCCAAGCAACCGACAGTAGGATGTCTGAGGCTGATATTTTCACTCCCAGGCTGCATGACTGACCTGAAACGTAGGAATATTCCCACACGCTATATTACTGCATAATGGCCCTACCTACTTCTGATCCACCCTGTCTTTATGCCGACGTCGAGGAGATACCGAAGCTGGCAGCCTTAAAGTTCCCTCTGACGCTGAGGATGGCATCGCTCTGAGGCGCGCCGTTCCCACTGACACTGACTACTCTTTAAATGGAAATGCAGGTAGACCCTTTCCGCGGGAGTGGATGTTAAACACGCTGCTGTTAAAATAATTCACAGGGTAATTTAATGCTTTGAATAGATACTGATAATTTTCGCATGAGAAACCATGTCACAACTTGAACTGCCAACAGGGTTCGGCGACTCCTAACTGGAAACCACTCAGGTGATTAATGTAAGAGAAATGGCCCAACACAACAGGCTGGTGTCAAAAAGGGGATGTATTAAGCCATGAACTGCTCCCTCTGCTCCGTTTGTCCTGTCTGTGTTGGTCGCCCTGCCTCCGATGTCTGGAAGAGAAAAAGTGTGACAAAGCCGTTGTACTGTAGTGTTAGGGTTGAAACTGGTTTAGAACCAGGTAAATCGTACATCAAGCCATCTTGGCACCTGTGCGAAGACAGTTTTTAATTGCACACTATGTTGACTTGGATGGGGGAGGGGAGGCTTGTTCTCAGGGCTGTAATTTCCATAACTGGCGGGTGGTAATAAAGTAAAATGTCACAACACGGCAGTCAGAAGACCTTCTGTTGCTGAGAGGCTCAGCAGAGATTGTAACAAAGTGGGGGTTGAAGCAACGTAACGCCAGGGGGTCCAATACACATGCCACGTGTGTGAGGCTCAAAACGCTGGAGCACTTAATACCAGGCTTATAAACACGTGCTTTGCTTACTCTTGCAGGAGGTGTGTGCGCTGTTACATAGCAGTGTGATGAGTTGGGCATGGAATAAGGAGCCGGACAGAAGAGAAAGACACTGAAATGTGATTAATGTGATTAATGACACAGGAAATCAAAAAGATTCATCTAGCTGCTACTTAAACCGAACAGCTCGAGTCAAACCAATAAAATCACTTCTGTCACAAAGCCACACTCCACAGCTCAGCCAATCAGCAGAGGTTTATCAAACTCTGGTTTTCGGGTCTGAAAGTGCCTTCAACCATTAACTAATCAGCGGCTTTGGTGAACCGTCGCTTTGTGTGGAAGGTGCGGAATTCCTGGTCGTTGTAACCGACTACTAAAACCTGTAGGAACAGGGTAATTCTGGTTGGTCCGCCTGTAGCATTCTGTTGAAGAGCGATGTCATGCGAGCCCAGGTGTATATTCATGGATATTTTCAAACGTCTGCAGGGAGAGAGACGCGCTCGCATCGAGATGAAACGTGAGTTGGGCTTCTCCGATACGGGGAAGGGTGCTGCCATGGAAACAAGCAGAGCCTGCCACTCAGGCGGATTGCGGAGCTGATTAAAGGTAACGTGCATGCTCAGACCACTCGCTCTCCAGCCACCTGTTAAAGAGCCACCATGCTGAAAAAAATTCATGAAGTCAACCAGCGTCTATGCCGTGTTGCTAGGAAACACCCCTTCAGTAACCAGGGACGGCCATGGAAAAGCCTGAGTCAAAAGATAAGCGAGTCTGAATAAAGGTCTAAGAGACCCATCTCCCATGAATCACACGTGAGTGGACCTCCGTGCGCGATCCCACATTCCTCCTCGTCTCCACGGCAGCCTATCTCTCTTTTACGTGACAGAAAGGCTCAGAGGGGGAAATGTTTGGTCCACGTTGCGAGACTGATGACAGACAGTAAAACGCCCTGGGAGCGGCATGTTGACAACAGTTAGTGTGTTCCTCTTTGACCTTTGAGATTCAAAATTCACAGTGTATTTATTGGCCAAATGGCAGCCAATGTGGGGTCCAGAACACTAAGGGTATATCTGAAATTAGTGAGGGAGCACTTAGTGGAGGAACCGAGAAGGAGAGTAGAACACAGACTCAAAACTGACTGTACAGGTCGCACCCAAAAACTCCCTATTCTACACACCCAGCTGCAAAGCTGACTACACTCCCCATCTATGCCTGGGGGATGGTTGACTAGGTTCCAAGAATCCAAGAAGTCAAACCACAGATGCTTAATTTAAAATTCACCGGCATCCAATCAGATTTGTGCAGGCGTTGATTGGCATAAACTGCAGAGTGCACAATGCATTTGATCATAGCGCTAATGTAGACCTGTATATTGATATAGGGTCGCGATTGAGCTGACCTGGTAAAAATTAGATTGTGCTGCAGAAAAGGGTGAGAACCACTGCTGTAGAGTACTACTCAGGGCTTCATTCACTGTGCTTCTTGAGTCTGCATAACACACAGCCTATTTAAATCCCACAGTCTTTAAACAAATCCGTAAGTTTAATGGGATGTTTCGCTGTCATTTATAAAGTTCACTTCGGGGAAGATGGACCCATTTGCAGGCCTTTTGTTGGTGGCTCAGTTTAATCCCTGCTGCGGTTCACAGTTGCTCTGCAGAGGCCCCCGAATGCGGCAGAGCCCATCCTATTTAAACCGCTGCTGGCTGTACATGTTTTTCTCCATAAGGGCCCTGACAGCCGGCAATGGCGGCCTATTACCCACAAGCACGCCGCCGTCAACTGAGGAGAATCCGAGGGTTCACAATAATTAGCTTTGGGCATGCATCTCTGGAGAGCAGACTACACAGCAAAGAGTGCAGCAGCCGTCGCATCCGAACGGGAGGCGCACACTCGGTTGGGAGGGGTTACTGAACGGACAAGCGCACAGCCCCTGCCAAGCAGCCCGAAGGGGTACCGGAAGCCCAGGAAAGAGGAGGAAGGTGTATCTCCCGGAAAACGAAGAGCAGAATTTCATCCAGGCGTAACTTTTTGCAATTACATTTATTTTTCACATCTTGAACCCCCTTTGGTCACCGCGGGCACAGGGTAGGAGAGGCTGTTTAAAGTTCCACATAATCCAATCTAAGCTTTGGCAGACACCACCCAGCGATGCCTTTGCAGAAGAAAGTGCTTCGCTTACATTCTCCTTTCTGACCTGATATGGCTGGGTGACGTACTGTACAGTGATAAGGGAAATACACTCTAAGCTATGGGGAAATGTAGACCGTTCATCCGTAAGGAAGTAGTAGGAGAGGAGGCATTCAAAGTCTTCTGAAGGAACATTGGGATTGGAGGAGGAGGCACTTGAAGCAGGGCTGGCATTGGGGTAAGAGGGGGCATTCAAAGGGACACCGTGATTGGATGAGGAGGCTTTTGAAGGAACACTGGAATTGGAGGAGAAGGCTTTTAAAGGAATACTGGGATTGGACAATGGGACCTTGAGAGGACGTTTTAACCAATGGGCTCTAAATGAGCAGTGATTTAGTGCAGGAAAGCTGTGTATCATGGTGTATGCTACTGTACATAGGCAAAACACAGTAAATGCATATTTTATCAAAACTGAGTTATGACCATAACCAGATCTCTTCGGCTCTGTTTTATCTCTGTGAGAAAATATCTTAGTTCAACTATAAGAAAATGAAATGTGAAAATTTCAATGAGCACAAAATCCACAATAAAACAAAGGCAAAACATTGCTTTTCTCAGTTAGCATGTCAGCATCGTTACTGTGTTTCACCTTTGCAGGGCAGTGTGCTGCATTTGTTTGACTTGTAGAATGACTTTCCCACCAAAGCAAGCACAACCGGCACCTGTGGTGCTCATCTGTTTGTATTTGGAGTAGACAGCTTCATCTCCACACTACGTGCTCATTCCTAACTACAGTGGAGCAGCTGGTGAAATTCTGGTCTAGGAGTCAGGAGAGCGTCATGCCAAAACAGGGACAGAAGGCGTCGTCGAAGCTGCTGGCTGGATCGAGCCATCCGCTTCTTCTTACAGAGCTGAGATACCAGGCAATCATCAAATGCCCACGGTGCCTCCTGGGTACCCAGGGCCCCGCCACTAATTTGGCCTGGGAAGGATTTTTCAATGAGCTGCACAGTCAGCGTTACACCTGAATCGTTCGGCAAGACAAAACAATGCACTGCGAGCTTCTCGACTTACAGTGTGCCGTCAAGCGTGCCGGCTAATGCGACCGCCTAGCCCAGCCTGCCACGGCCCTTTGTTTGAAGAGACGGCCATCATCCTCTTTGGCTCACTGTGCTTCTTTGCCATCCTTTACTGGTCTGGAAGAAAGGAATTCCACACAGACACCATTACCGCGTCTCTCCATGTCATTTTACAGCTGCTGCTGGAGAATCACAGGTTCCCCAAGCGATGTGAAGAAGAGAACACGCAGTCCTCCCTGGTCTAACGTCTGGAAGGCCCTGATCTGCTCTGGATATGAAGCCAGCTTCACCTGCGACTCAAAGTGGACACAGAGAGGTAATCAGCGAGGTCCTGGGCTCAGTAAGTGCCCGTCATCAGCGGTGGTGGTGGGGGGGGAGGGGTAGGAGGAGCACTTGGCAGAGTGATTTATGTTTACAGGGTCAGCAGTTTCACGGACCAGCCTTAATCCCGGGACACCGCACTACAGAGCATAGAGCAGATTTATCTGCAACATCCCGACCCAAAAGGATCCTTCCAGATACTCCCAGATTAAACCGGCCTAACTTTAGCATCCGGTATCACTAAGATGCAAAAATGGAGCATCTGGAAATCGACCTCCTCAAACTCACAGGGCACAGGACGTGTTTTCAAGTTTGGCTCCTTCATTACCATTAAACTACCATTAGGCTGCAATGTAAGAGATGTAAGAACAATGCAAGAACTATCAGTGACGTTCTCCTGAGAATGTAGAGCAAGAAAGGACCCGCAGGGCCAGGAAAGATAATGAGAAAGGTGTCATTACAGTAGATGCACTCGCAGCCTTGCAGAGGCCACATGGTGAGCTGCACCGTTTCAATGCAAGGGTAATGACAGTCCTGTACCTTATGCACACATCCCCTGAAACAAATGAAGGACTTCCCTACACAGACCACATGAAGGCTACGATTCAGGCATTTCTGACTAAATATAGTGCAAGACCCACTAATTCACTATTATGGAGGCCTTTACTACACAGCTATGCTGGTTTGGGTGCCTGACAATCAGCTTGGCCAATTAGGCGCAAGTCTGAGGCTCCGCCCACACAAGGGCTCTCGTCTGCAGCCAATCAAGTGTCAGAAGCCCTGGGAAATTCAATACAGTCCTGTTTGCTCGCTCTGAGGGGGGGGGGGGGGTAATTAATGCTGCTAAGATGATTCAAAATTGTTAGGCCCATGAGGACGAGGTACCATACTTGCGGTGACCCAGAGACAGGTGCCCATCCCTGCAGCGGGGGAGGGGAAACAGTTGTCATGTCAGCACTACAACCTGGTTACTTTCCTCAGGTGTAATGTTGGTGAGTGAGGCTGGGGGGTCCTCAAGGGGCTTCCCCTAGGAGAATCACAACCTATGCTGCATATTTACTGCCCATTGTCTCATTTCACTCAGTTGTTTGCATTACAAGCCTGGCTGAGAAAACAGATTATTTAATTCTTTTTCCACATCATTATTCTCCCACCAGTATAATTATGCCCTCTAAACAAGCCTAGCGTGAAAAAGCCTATTTTCTCCAATTAATCCCACATAAATTAAACAAGACTTCCTCGATACACGCCTGCTTTTCCATGAGGCCGGTTTCCCAAGCTGCAAATTGGAAGAGGCCAGGCCAACTGGTCAATGGGGGACAATAGAGTGAAACATAGTGATTATCAGGTAACGTCAGGCGGAAGACCCCGACACCTACTCAGTGTGGCGAGAGGTGGGGGGCGGGACCAGCAGGTATCTCTGGAGAAACAGTGTCTTGTTGTTTGTACAGTGTGATGCACGGCATCGAACTGGGTTCAGATTCACCATGACGGGACCATTAAAGCTTTTGCTGGAGGAGCAGACCGACGCTGCCTGTGGCTGTATGCTTATTACTCTGCTGGTCTGGCTGACTGACAGGTTTTGGGAGTCCCGGGTCAAACGGAGGGCAGGGTTGTCAGCACCATAAAGAACTGTCCTTCCTGATACTTGGACTCCCCTGAATTCATTTCTCAGGGCCCAGCGAGAATTAATTTAAATGTGACAGCCCCTATTTCATTGCTGGGAAATATGCTCAGCTTAATTATAGTTACAAAGGTCAAATTCTGAATGAGCTGGTCCATACCCCCCTCCCACAATGTGTTAACTCATCACAGCTTCCCGGCCAGCTGATGGAGAGGGGCTGTCTGTCAACCTATGGCAAGCTGTCTCTGAGGAGGTCGCTATGCAGCCCCCTCCCCACACGCGAGGCATCCTCTTCCCCCATCTGAGCCGTCGCATCCCATCACCTTGAAGACAGGTAACCTCTGTGGGGAAGGGGCTGACACCAGTGCTGCCCCCTGGCTGTTGTACCATGCAAATGCTGAGCTAAAAAAAGGGAGGCAGGGAGTTGGAAGTAAATATAAATGTAACTTAATTCACTCTGGATGCATGTACCGGATGGGGAATGATCTGGAACTTCTCCGAGGTAAGCCGGCCAAATGGCACCAGCCGTGCCCGTATGTCTGCCAAGGTCCTGCTATGACAGCCCACCATCAGGCTCAGGACCGGGAGCCACTGAAGGACAGTGTGCCCCTGGCACCCGCTCCTTTGATGGGTACATTTCGGCTGTACTTCTCGATGTGCCTGGCGACTGCGGCTTTCTGCGGGTCTTATTAGAAAGCACATAGTGGGAGAGCTGTGAGCCCACTGCCACGCCAAGCCGGCGATTATACCCTCTTTCATGAAAAGGAAGGAAGGGCAGCTTCATTCTAACAGCTCATGGGAGTTTTACTTACACGAAAATGTTCTAAGGGCAAAACAAAAAGTTTTGGTTCAGAGTCAGATCATGGTCAGATGTCAGACCAACCAATCAGATGTCTTGGTCCTGCCTCCTCTAGTTGTGTGGACCCACCTCCTTTACAATCTGATTGGTCATCTCTCTGAACCAATCATTTTTTCGTTCTGCCCTCAGAACATTTTTGTGTAAGTAGAAAAAAAACTCCCATACGCATCCAAACAGCCATGTAGCATCCGTGAATCTCTGTTGACTATTACATAGCTATTTATCCAGTGGTAATGGGTGTTAGGGTTAGCATGCTGTGTAACCGTGTTAAGGCCAGCGTGATGCTAAGATAGGTCCCCCAGCTCAGCATTCCCATTCCCAGCCAGCGCCAGGCTCCCTGCCTGGCTGAAGCCCATGAATCAGGCCCTAAACCCTGGCATACTGCTATTCTGCAGGGTCTCTGCACCAACAATGGAGTAGCTGCATCATACAGCTGTCCAGGAAACACTCTTCATTTGATTAAGGAAGCGCGTTCAGTCGACGGCGTATGGCTGGTTTGATATCCCACAATACAATACTGACAGCAAATACACATATCATGTTCCCTCTATTACAATTCTCAGTGTATTAAGCTGATATAAAACATTCATGAATAACAGAGTCTATACAAATTTGTATTTGTTAATTGAACTGACCACCAGTAATGAATGATTTACACCATTATTCATATTGTAGCGCCTTATTATGTTAATAAATAATGTAGAAGCATCATTTTCACCGCGGCGGTGTTTGGTGTGGATCCGGGGCTTTCTGAGGAGCGTGCCGTTTGGGATGTGGTTCTCCTGGCACGCGATTTGGGATGATACCCATAGACGTGGCCACATGAAGTACACGTCATTGTTAGTGGGTTTCTGCAGAATTTTTTAAAAGTGCAGACGCTTAAGATGTCAGAGTGCATAACTGTGTGGGCTAATGTTTTATAAAACACGTTTCTATTGGCCTGCGGCAAGCACCCAGCACTCGGGCTACAATAACAACACCTCTGTTTTATACAACTGCCCGCAGTGAAAAGGCCAAGGCTGGCAGGAGGGAGAGGCGAAATAACAAAACAAAGGAACCAGGAGCCAGCAACTGGTGAACGAGTCAAAATTCCCCGAATTAAAATGTGCAGAATACATCCAGGGCCAAATTTAAGGAGGTGGGGGTCCCTGGATGAAAGACCTTGTTGATGCCCTACTTACAGTATAAAGAAAAAAAATTTGAGGCCCTCTACAACTTGGGACCCTGGTAGCTTGTGCGTAATTCAGGCCTTGAACACATCCACCAAGGGCTGTGCTTGTATACCTGGACAGTGGCTTTGATGGGTCTGACCTTGGGCAGGACCTGGACGGAAAGGCCAGTTGGCCTTCCATACATCTACAGAAGCCTTATATGCCACCAGCGAACTGCCACGCAGACATAACAGCCATTTTAACGGAAAGTAAAAAGCCACAGGACAGCCAGGTCACCCGGGATTGTGGTAGGGTTACTCACGAGGGACATGTTCAATCTGTTGTGTTTATACCGATGCTGTTCCCACTGTGGCGGATGCATGTTCCTGCTCTAACGTCATGCCAGGAGCTACAGGGAAGGGCTGCTACACTGAGAGAGATACACGAGAACCGCAGATTAATCTGGAAGGCCGGAAGGAGCAACCCTGAGAAGCACGCTACGTGCTAAGCCGGGCCGCCCACCTGAAGGTAGTGATGAATAAAGAACGAGGAAGAGGAAGAAAGGCTATCGTATCTGTATCCAGGGCTAAAGAGAGGCAGGAACGGCAAGTATAGCCCATAGATAAAAGCTTAGTCATGGGCCGTATGCAGTCTGAGAGAAACCTGAGAGATGCTGTCTCTTTATCGTGCTGTCGCGGGGAGCTGCTCTGCTTTAATGTGACTTTGTGAACCTCTCACGCGTCATTTCCACGTCTGAGAAGGCACCAAAATGCCATGGCCGTCCACGGGGAGGAGGGGTATTTGTAGATGGGGCCTGGTGTAATGGCAGTGAAAACAGAAATCAGCTTCAATGGCCTGGTTAGTACTGGTCGCAAAGAGCCGTGGGCCAGCGCACCGGTATCCTGACTGCCCAGCACATGTGGGGGCACAACAGGTGCCAATCCAGCACTAAAACAGCCTCTCAGAAAGTGTGAGGCGGCCCCCATACGGCCATAATGCTCCCCCACTGGCTGACGCACCAAACCCACTGTCACGTCACTGAAAATCGAGGTCATCCATAAGAGTCGCTCTTCCCTTCGCGACGTGAGGGTGCTGCACGGACAGCAAGTCAGGCCCTGTTTACATTCTGCTAACAGAATCGGCGCTCTGGTCCAGCTAGTTAAGACTGCTGTCTTGTATATAGAAAAAGCTTTAGAAAAATAGTATAGTATGGAAAATGGTATCGTATATATAAAACAGTGCATGAAAAAAGGAGGAAGAGGAAAGGAAAAACTGTCAGAAGATGAAAGACGACAGGAAGTCCAAAATAGGGAGGAAAAAAGGCACTATAACTCTGTTTCCGTCACAACAAAACGAAAATCCACAGATTAGGCCGTGACTAATGTGATCATCCTGAGCTCTGGGTCATTAGGTACAGGAGGAACCACACTTTCACCAAGCAGACACCTTCAGCCAGGCTGAGCAGTGAACCTTCGCGTTTCTTTCTACACTGTTTGCTTTTTATACAGACAGAGAATTCTGGCAGCATTTAGTGTTTATCTCAGCAATGCAATACCTTAACTAGCACACTGCTGGCTGGCTCATTATATCTCACACACGCATGCAAAAACACAGACACACAAAAACACACACTGGCACACATACAGAGATACTCACAACATCCTCACTGTTGCAGTTCTAAAGCCTGCTGCAAAGGATGATGGGAGCATCACAGGGGTCTTACAGTGACCCCTAGAGTCTGCCAGGTACACAGCAGGCGCCCACACCCCTGGTCATTTAATATTTATGGGAAATTGACTCCCCATTCAGTGCAGGGCCACCGTCCTGTGGTTTCTCCTCAAAACCTGTTTAGACATCTATGTCAGGAAATCACAGCTTGGTCATATTTGTTCCCATAAGTAGGGAGACTGGGCCTGTGGGAGTTCTGAGGGCAGATCAAAAAATGATTGATTCAGATAGATAACCAATCAAATCTTGGTCACATGTCAGACCAACCAATGAGATATCTTGGTCCCGCCCCCCCTAGTTGCATGGACCCGCCTCCTGTACACCTTGTTTGGTTTTGTTTCTGAATCAGTCAGGTTTTGATCTGCCCTCAGAACATTCTTGTGTAAGTAAAACTCCCATGAGTGGAGACTGGCCACATGTTGCTCTCATTCTGCCATACCCAGGTGCTGTTTGGGGAGGGGACTCCTATGAGGGGGGAGTGTCTGCTATGAGGTCATCACCCAGATGGCCCTGCGTAAGAACAAACAGACCTGTGCTGCTGTGATAGATATACAGTATTGCCCGTTTGAATAGCACAGCACCCAGGACCCCCAGCCCTCCCTTCCTGCAGATGATGTCCTGAAGTATTGCTGCATGAATTATAATTAAGCAGGTCTATTACACAAGTCTACAGTAAACAACGGATAAATCAGCTTTGCCCTCTCCCTCGCGTACAAAGCAAATGGGCCGGAGCCAAATTAAACAGCTACCTTCTTATCGAATATCTACGAAATAAAATCAAGACGCTTCCTGTCTTCCTACCGGACTCCAGGTGACCTTCCGTCTGCAGTCTAAATGAAATCTCACAGGCCGGCCTGCCGGACTCATGACGATAACTCTGCCATTATGTATTTCATTGGAAAAAGAACAAAATAATTGTGGCTCAGCACACTGCAGGGGAATAAAGCACAGAGCTGGAGACGTCCTCACCGGTCTGTGTGCGCTGGACACAGACACACGCTACTATAATAACGTGGCTCGTTCTCTGCCTCTGTCACGGCTGAAGTGGCCAGCAGACTCACAGGCCGATTAATCATGAGCTGAGGAGTCTCCGGTTTTAGGGTCAGCCACAGCCAACAGAATATCATCATCACCGGGGAGGCGGCCGGCTGCCAAAGAGATCTCACCATGCTTAGCTGGCAGAGGGGCTAAATATGGAAGTGCGGCAGAATCTGCCGCCATCGCAGCCTCCGTCAGCCTTACCCACGCCTGCTTGCTCTGCCCGAGATGCAGCCTCATGTGTGCTGAACACGCGAGGCGAGCCGGCCACAAGCCGGCGGCTGTGTGCTATCCCGGCAGATGCTAACAACTAGGCCACGGCATGCCTGACGCGGACCTCAGATCTCACCGCCTGTAGAGGGCGCTGTCAGTGGGTTTATCCTCCTTTCTGGGGCAAACTTTCTGGTTCTGAATGATCTTTGGTGCAAGATTAGCAACCTCTCTTACCCAGCTTCTGGGCTGTCGTTCTTTTTAACGGGAAGTGCCAAGCGTGTATAATTATTATGGTTTGTGGTGATTCACTTACCATACCTGTAGAACACCGGGACTGCTATCAGGATGTAATACGAAGGCATGTGGAAGAGACAGTAACAGAGCATCTTTCAGTCAGATGCGGCACGTCATCAGGGTACAACATAAACTGCCCGATTTAGAGAGAAGCGACATCTGATTACTGACTGTCTCAGGTAGGTCACACAGGCAATCAGTCTGAAGGACACGGCCACTGTCATTGTCCCATTGATCTTCTGCCATCGCAGTAAAGAACTGTCCAGCCATCGTGACTGTGACGGATTACAGTCCTGGATACGCACATGAACCTGGGTACTTGGGACCCTCTGAAACGGCCAAACAGGCGTGTGAGAAGGGCACGGGGACTCTGGCAGCCCCCCCCCCCCCACACTTGGCAAAATATACCAGGGGGACCTTACCAGGGGGTCCAAGATGACATATAGAATTTCTGGCTATGCCCCTGCAGCCAACCGGGTGAGCCCTGGGTGGAAACAGCGCCTCACATAGGACACCAAAGGTATGCCCATTTTAGAATTTTACCTTTTATCGTTTTTGGCTTACAGCTCAAGCTTGAACTTAAACCCAGTTGTGCCCATATGGCTATAGTGAGCATCTATCACTGAGCTTTTTCAACTAGTATTGATTAATTCTTACGGAAACCCCGCAGATAGATATTCCCTTCCATTCTGCGTGAAAGCATGCTGATTTCCCACAGGCCGTAGTTCACCTCATAATTATTATCCTACAGCCTCTTAGCAAAGGCTAATAAAGCCTCTCTTTTGTTCGAAATGTTAAATGGACGACTGTCTGACATGGTGCTGATATATAATGCAGGGAGGCTGCCGCTCCTTCTGGGCAGATTTTTTTTTTTAAAAACTGCAATTAAAAGCCACGTTAGGATGAGCGGAGCAAGGCAGGACAGGAGCAAGCGGACGGCGCGCATGCTGAGCTGGGTGATGCTGGCTGACGCAGGCAAGGTCACTCACACTGGAGCCCAGTGAACATCCTACAGGCACTTAGAAACAAGCTCACCATAGCAATTTGGCTCCTTTTTCGTGTTCCGCTCACGTTAGCTCACACTGCAGAAAACCAGGCTGGTAGTCGTTTTGTAGAGGGAGTCCAGGGGATGCTAATTCCACCACATCCTCTCTTAAGGCGACCCGCTACACCCCATGTAAGAAGTTTAGTTTGACAGCTGGAGATGTCCAGTACAGGGTCAGTGATACAGTGTTTCTGTTGGGAGCCTCACAGCTGAACGGTTCCAGGGGTCTGTATCACGAAGCTGGATTTATTGCTTAGCTTAATATAGCACCACACAGATTAGTACAGCACAGATTAGTACAGTGTGGTACAGATTAATATAGCACAACTTGTTGGATTTAAGCCCAGACTACCTTAAACAAGTTATACTAACCAAGAAATTCTGCTTTGTGATACAGGCCCCAGCTGTCAAACAGACGTGTGTTGCACAAGAGCAAAATTTTGTTTTGCTGCGCATGAATTTTTTAACTGCCAGCAGGGCGGCGGCATGGAGCGTGGGGGGGCAAAACCAACATGATACAAAAGACCATCATTTAGCCCGATTGCTCTGCTCTTGGTCTGACGTGGCGCCCAGACAGACAGATAAAAACTGTTTTTTGCAGAGTTATTTAGCGTTTAGCCTCGGCGACAGGCGGCTCACGTCTCGGCCTTGGCGAGCGCGCTAGTACACTCTGGAGGGAGCCCCTCACTCGTCTGTCAGGTCGTTTCCACAGGCACAGGAATGACTAACAGGCCCATCGAGCTTAAAGGTCAGGGAGGCACCTCGATATGGATATGAGCACATGCTTCTGGTGGTGGAGCTTCTCACATCAGCTCATCACAGCAGAGCCTAACTGCCAGGTAAGCGAGCTAATTGATGTAATTACATTGCAGATATTAGCCTTCTGGAACGTTATATTAAAACCCTCTCTCTAAATGTCAGGACAGTCACAGCAGTACGAGACCTTCCCAATTAGTACCAAGGTTTTCCAACTCTCAAGGACTCACTCATCTTGCGAATGTAGATTTTCTCCACATTCTTGTTTTTCAGGATGATGATATTCTATATATATTCTGTCCTCTGTGTTTTAAAAGGTCTTACTTCAGTCTAAGCTCTGTCTAACAACCCACCAGCACGACAGACCTACTGCTGTTGTATTACTAACAGCCAGATTAAAAAATGCACAGAATTATGGACCCAATTTTGTGCTTTTGCTTTAAATTGAAATAATATAACTAAATTACTTCCAATAAAATAGTAATATGACAGAGCGTGAAGGGCTATGGAATACAACAGAACACCACAGAACAGCAGTAATCACAGGATGCGAGACCACCATCAAGAGATCTTTATAGGGAATGTGGCATTAGTGGGCGGGGCGACTGGGTCACACCCTCAGTGTGAAGACTCTGTGGAAGACTCAGCGCCCCCTCCCTGCTGGAGGACTGACTGGCATGTGGGACTCCACTGTTGTTGTACCAGAATGGAAGGGGGAGAAGGAAGAGCCCAGCCAGTAGGCCAGCAGAGTCCAGGGGCTTAGATGGTCATGTGGCCCCAGCCATGGGGCTGGCACAGTCCATGACGGCGTGACCAAAGCTGGGGAGGGGGGAAGGTTCATGGCTTCAATGTGTTGTAACAAGCAAACAGCAAGCTGCTCCAGGAATCGGTCACTGTGCTGGCCATCTTGGGTCCGGACCCCTTTACCGCCGCCCTGTTGGCTGGTTTGTATTTAAGGATGACGTGCCCTGGGGGTGGACCGACAGATTTCCAAGGGCATAAGCATGGTTTACTGGACCAAATCATGTTTACAGAATGAGACCTTGGAATTAAGAGTGTGCTTACAGCCTTTCCTGTAAAGCAATAAAAAGAGCTCTAAAATGTGTGTGTGTGTGTGTGTGGGGGGGGGTGGGGGAGGTCAATGCAAGAATCTTTAAATTAAATTTGCTACTTGGAGATTTAGAAATACACACTATCCCCTCCCCTCACAGGCTCTCCACTGCTAGCACCATATTCAGGGAATGTTGGGGAAAATGCAGTGTTTCTGCTAAAGTAAAACTAACTTTGTTTTTCTTGCGTAGTCCGACGTGCCCCCCCCCATGTCTGATGGAGTGGGAGACCGGACTAACAGGCTAAAGTGTGAGAAAGAAACCTGTGACCCCCCAGGCCTGCAGAAGGTGTCTCGGCGTTCATCTGAGAGTCTTCAGAAAAGCAGCCCTTTTGATGAAGGCTGAGATACCAGGATTTCAGACTAAATTTAATTAAGGAAGAAAATAACCTTGTTTACCACGCAATAGGAGGAAAATGAAAAATAGTAAACCTGCTTTATTGGACTTTCTTCAGTAAAGGAATGTTGCTATTTGGGCTGAGTGACAAACTCATTCGCAGGAACAATCAGGCCAGTCGTTAACAAGCAATTTTCCTTTCCCTGACTGCATGATAACAAAATAGACCGTTTGGCTGTCAGCGTTCAGAAGGCGAGGGAGGCCCGTTTGCACTGAAACGGACCATCTTCACAGGACGGCCCGAGATGCGTTTATGCGAGATACAGCCTTGTCGTATCTGTCCTGGAGCTGGTGTCATTATCTCAGGCTCTGGGGTGCTGCACGAATCACCATTCACCAACGGGGGTGGGGGGGGGGGGGTAGTCTGTTTGAGTGCATAGTTAGTTCTGGGAACGAGTGCTTAGCCAACGTTATGGACCACGCTTAGCCTCATAAGACAGCAGATACTACAGCAATGAAAGTGAAGATGGTCTTTGAAGGTCACAGGTCAAAGCAAAGACTGACGGGTACTTTACTTTTCAGCAGGTAGAATACAGAGCAATACAAGCATGTTGAGCTGCAAGAAAACCACAGCCGGTTTGGCAGAAAGGCAGAAACAAGATGGAGGATGGAAATGAACGAACGGACACGTCTCAGTGAACGGCCTCCCAGAACTCGGAAGAGCATCAGTCTCTAGGCTGTGTGACGATGCAAACCTGGTCAAAAGGGCAGTTTGGTACACAGCACAGATTAGTATTAGTATAGATTAGTAGTAACACAATACAGTAGAGATCAGGACAGTGTCACCCAGATTAGTACGGCACAGCACCGATTGTTACAGTGGAGCACAGATTAGAACATGGCAACCCAGACTAGTACATCATAGATTAGTATAACACAGCACAGATTAGTACAGTATGGTGCATATTCAAGATACTCCCCAACCTCATTTCCCAGTGCCGCCGTCCTGCCAATCAATGTCCCTAACTCTATAATATAATAGATGTTGCAGTTGGGGATGTTGTAGTGGATCTCAATGTGACCGCAGGTGGAGCCAATGACAGAGTCTCCTTTGACTTTCTTTGGTTTCATCTATCGCTAATGCCTTTTGGGTAACCATAGGCCGCTCATCGAGCATCCAGCCACAGAGACCCAATGTCAGTGAGAAACCCTGCACTCCTGTACAGCTCCTCCAAATGCCACCTGCTCCTGACTTTCAGTGCCTAGCAGATCCGTGGAGCAAAAACCCTAAAGACATTTGGCTCACCGTGCCGCACATGGGCAGTGATATCTGACAAAATCACAGTGACATACTCAGACATTGACACAATCACATAGTGACACACTCAGTGCCATCCCACTGCAGAGGTGTGTGTGTGTGTTAGTTTGCATGTGCTGGAGGGAGGCGGCCATATTGTCTGCCCACTTGTTGCTGTACTGATGTGATCATGTGACCCAGTTGCCATGGCACGCAGGCCCTCGTGTGTGACTATGTGAGTCGTCCATCTCTCTTGTAATCCTCAACAAAGCCAGCAGATGAGCCCATCGGGCCCCTGCACATGCAGAGCACGTACATCCTGGGTGGGACATGGCCTTGACATCACCCTGGCTGCCTGGGGCCAGAAAGGATCATCCCTCCACTTCGCTCAGCCTGCCTCATGCCCATCGCCATGCTGATTGTGGGTGAGTGTCAGGGGGTGCTGGTGGGCAGCAAAGTCGCCACTGGGATGGCCCCCAGATACCCATCTCACACAGACTAGCCTCCCTGGCTCATGATTTAGTGATTATTACCATTTGAAATGGGTGTTGATCCTCACAGAGGGTCTAGCGGTAGTGGAGAGCCAGTGACTCCGGGTTCCCTGGTTTGGAAGGATAGCACACATCATCACTGGGGTCTTGTTTGCTTGCCAGTGCTGACACTGTCAGCCAGATGCTCCAGCTCCAATTACAGGAAAACATGTGTCAAGCACGCATTACAAAAAAGACATTTTCTCATGCTTTTATCTTATACACTATGAAACACAACTATGCACAAGTGAAGTTAAATATCTCTCAGTTGAGACATTAGTAAGGCCAAATTCTCACCTTCCAGAAAGAGAGAGAGAGCCAGCGATAGGCGTTGGCTGTCACACTGTCAGCATTTGAGTTGGACTTTAATTGGGAGAAGACACACTGCAACTGGGTGCCCTGTTTGGTATCAGTGAGCCACACTGGGACACAGTCACACACACCACTAAATATACCTGCACTCACAGCTACATAGACTGATGACGCAATCATCGTAGGTCAGAAGTTCCTGTATTGTGCAGTATATATACACACAAGCATTCTGTCCCTGTTGAACCAAGCTAGGCTTTGCCATGCTGTACTAATATGTGACTCACTGTACTAATCTGTGCCATGCTTTACTAATATGTGACTCACTGTACTAATCTGTGCCATGCTATACTAATATGTGACTCACTGTACTAATCTGTGCCATGCTATACTAATATGTGACTCACTGTACTAATCTGTGTCATGATGTACTAATATGTGCCCCAATGTACTAGTCTGTATTGTGCTATGCTAATCAGTGCTGTACTAATCAGACCACTCTCTACTCATCGGTGCCTATGATATACTAATCTTAGCCATGCTATACTAATCTGTATTGTACTAATCTCTGCCAAAATGTGCTAATCTGTGCTGTACTAATTTGTGCCAAGATGTACTAATTTGTTATACTAATTTAAGACATGCTACACTCATCTGCACTGTAATTATCTGAGATACAGCGTATTAATCTGCACTGTACTAATCTGAGACATGCTGTACTAATCTGTGCTGTACTAATCTGCTATACTAATCTGCTCCATACTGTACTAATCTGCGCCGTGATGTTTGGATCGGTGCCATGCTGTACTAATCTGCTCCATGCTGTACTAAACTGCACCATGCTGTACTAATCTGCTCCATGCTGTACTAAACTGCTCCATGCTGTGCTAATCTGCTCCATGTTGTACTAAACTGCACCATGCTGTACTAATCTGCTCCATGCTGTACTAAACTGCTCCATGCTGTACTAAACTGCTCCATGCTGTACTAAACTGCACCATGCTGTACTAAACTGCACCATGCTGTACTAATCTGCTCCATCCTGTACTAATCTGCACCATGCTGTACTAATCTGTGCTGCAGTGGCCAGCTGCCCCTGGCCACGCCAGTGGTGCTGCAGGAGGAGGAGGGTAGGGTTAGGTAGAGGAGGAAGGCTGCCGATAGGGTCACACCCCCAGTGTAATCAGCCTGCAGGTAGGGTCTAATCAGGTCGTCATCCAGGCAGCCTATTGTCCTCCGGTCCTATGTGAAGCAAACCAATTATACTGTCGATTATCGGTCAGCCAGGGCACCAGGAGCCGTGGAAATGCCAGCCTTCATGGTGGATGCCGAAAGATACCCAGCCCCCATCATGCAAGGTTTCTTGCATGAGAGCATTAACTGCTACCTTCTCTGTTGAACTGGCCCCGTAGTGGCACCACTCTCTTTCATCCACACATAATTAATGATGAGAAGTTTTTTTCTTGTGTTGCCATGGTCACAGACAGCCTGGCTGTGCACCCCTTGCTCCAGAACATTGGGGGGTATCTGTGCAGACTCACACGGCTGGCCTCAGGCTTCAGCCTCCTCTCACCTGAGGTCTGTGATAGAGCAGATCATCCTGGCTACTGTAAAGCCCCCCGAATGTCATTCAAACAGCGCCACCCTGTTGGGTGCCAGTGGGGCCCGGTTACCCAGGGAAGCCAGCAAGGGGCTCTGTTAGCGGTGGGAAACATGGCTTTGCACAGTAAGTCGGCACAAAGAGATGCGCCATGCTGCGGTGCCATTGCAGGAAGCAGGGTAGATGATCCAGGGTTATGACAGAAGTCCCCACGTTCACATAAACGCTCTTTGCTGGGAGGTGGGGCTCAGTGCTTGTGGATGTTGGGGGGAGGGGGGCATGCAAAAAAAACAAAAACAAACTGCGAAATCGCTTGAAAGTGCTTAGTTTGTGAAGGATGCAGTTTTACAGACGTACAATTGTTCAAAGGCAGCGGTGTGGAGGACAGCCAGGACAGGGGCTGTATGGAAATAACGCTCAGAACAGCACTATTTAAGGGGCCTGATGGCATTATTAAGGGGGAAGATCGCCTGTGGCTCAGAGCAGAGTCCCATTAAGACGATTTCCTGTAAGTGCGCTCGCTGGCTCTAACAAAGGTGGTACATTTTAGCTAAGAGGGATGGGTGCGATGTGCGTATGTAATGCGCAGGCATTGATGCACGCTATGTGGGTGTAACATTTCATTACATGTGTACAGTACCAGTTAAAAGTCTGGACACACCTGCCTTTAATGCATATGTCTCTGTTTTAGCTATGTTATTCACTTCATAGTAAAAGGTCTCGAAGCAATTAAGTAATATATATATATACAGTATATATAAAATGTTGCACTGAGTAATTGAAATGATGCTCGACATCTCAAATTTTCTAGAATTTTTGACTCTTCAGAATGACAGCGTTGCAGAAACTTCTTTCGACCAGTTTCTCCAACAGCGCCGAAGGAGTTTCCACAAGTTCTGGGCACAAGTTAGCCACCTTGATCTTACTCTTCCATCCAGTTCATCCCAAACTAGCTCTATAGGGGGAGCCAGGTCATCTGTTACAGCAATTACATAACCTTCAAGGTCAGCTTAGAGTCTAGAGCACGTTATGGTAAAACCAATGATTTTCAGTAGGCGTATCCAGACGTGTAAATATTCTTGGACATTCATGCCCACTAATCAGGAGAAAATCGTGCTGATCTACTCAGGTATGCCCCACTCCACCTGTCACTGTGGGTAGTGGGCTCTACTGGAACACATCCCAGTTTGGCCCATTCTCCCACTGCCACTGGGCACACTGATCCTTCACCTTGGTTCCTGTCACAAGATGTCCCGGCGAAGGCAGGCGTGACGGGCTGGCCGTGTCTGAGCACCAGCAGGCCTCCCAGGGCACGACCTAATAAGTTTAAGTCCTCTGAATCAGCCACCTTGAACCCTCCGCTTGTACAATTCACTGACTGAGAAGCCCTCACCCCAGCTGGGGGGGGGGGGGGGGCGGGGCATCCAGTGTGGAACACGTCATCGCCATTTAAACACATATAACTCCCCTCTGATGCATATGGATGATTTCTCACGGTGTCTGACAGCAGTTTGGCAGTAATCCCGCAATGGCAGGGGTCACGGGAATCCCGCTCCAGGTCTGCACGCTCCGTGTGGATCCCCTCTGCACCGGGGAGGAAAAGCCAGAAGAGATAAGCACACAGGATCACCTGCTCATCAGCAAACGTAGCTCTTCAGAAGATCAAACATCACTCATCTGTTTTGGCACGACTTCATTAAATGCTATATGAGGTGCATTTGACTCTGAGATTAAAAATAATCTGAACAAGTTTGGTGCCACAAATGAGGTATCAAACCTAAAGACTGCGTTCCCTTGGGGGCTTTCCGAAAGTGCGGCGTCTTTCCCAGAGCGTGGCGCCTCAACTATAAATAGCAAATTGGAGGCGCTAAATGGGTCACACAGAGCACTGCAGGCTGCGTCTCGTATCAGTACTGAAACAGGGCTCCTGAGTGGGTGAGGCTAAAGGCTGTGAGGGAGCCGGCCTATTAAAGCTATGGGAATCTTGGTTGCAGGAAGCAACAGGAATGCCAGGCTGTCGTGGTAAAGCTACAGAAAGCTGACCTTTGGCGTTAAGGCTACAGGAAGCTGAGCTCTTGTATTAAGGCTACAGGACGCTCTACTCTGGTAGCAATGCTACAGTATGCTGGGCATTTGTATTAAGGATACAGGAAGCTGGACTCTGGTATTTAATTCAATTCAATAGGAATCTGGGTTCTGGTATTAAAGCTACAGGTAGCTAGACTCATAATTAAGGCTACAGTAAGCTGGGGTCTTGGATTAATGCATCAGGAAGCTAGGCTCTGATATTAAGGCTACAGGAAGCTGGACTTGTGTATTAAGGCATCAAGAAGCTGGGATATTGTATTATGGCAACAGGAAGCCTTAATAAAACGTCAGGAAGCCATGCTAAAGACAGCGAGGACACTCTGTTCTCCACTTTAAAACCTGCCACCCAGATGCTGTACCACCCCCTATGTGCTTTACACCTCTTGTACTCCACGCTTCTTCTCCCAGATGATGGCCATGACCCTCTGCCCAATGGCTGGCGACCAACAGAGAACCATGAATTATTCATCAGACCGAAAGCTCTCAATACGTGACGCAATCTAATGACAGGTTCTGAACCGGCACCCCGCCGTAATCTGCCTATTTGCGTCGTTAGCCCGTTCTATCGGTCTGGAGATTCCCCACACAGCTCCTAGCGTGTGAGCCATACCAGTTTACTCCACTCTGCCCCGTAACCCCTGGCTCAGGGTGGCTCATTATGATCTGCAAGCTGATGAGCTGCAGGTCTGCATGACAACACATATTACTCAGCGTGGGCATTTTTGAGCGACACGGTGACCTGTCCAACTAAAAGACCACCCCCCATCTCTCAGCTCCATGTGCTGCTATGTAACCAATAAGCTATAACAGCAGGGGGCGGGCAGAGGAAAGCAGACCGCCTGGATGTGGTCATGATCCCCTACCAGGACCCGTTAAGCATTGTTCTAAAAATGCCAGAAAACACTCATGTTCCCTGTAACTGATGAGCGTTGTAGTGCTGGGACGACGTTCACAAGAAATCACACGTGGCCTGACACCCTAATGTCACCTTTGTGGCACAGCCCTTATCAGCCATGAGCAGATTCGGCAGGTCTGCAGCGTCCCAAGCAGGACAGGCCCGGCTGAATCCGATGGCTTAAAACTCCGCCATCAGCACAGAGAAGGGAGCCCGCCTTCTCCCACAAACCTGGTCTGCTGCCTTTACTCATCCATGGCTCATTCCCCAGAAGTTTTCTAACACTCAGGGTGAATATGATTAGCTGACATGCCTTCTTAGGGAAGCCACATTGTGGAGGGAGAATGACTCAACTCTTTCGTTGTGTTTCGTCTGGTTTGAAAAGACAGCCACCACAAATGACACCACGGGGCCAGACTGTCATTCAGCAGGAGGCATGTGAACAGCAAGCCTTCTTAGTGACAGCAAATTAAAACGAGGAAATATTTTCACCTGCAGATCAATCGTACTTAAGATAGCAGAGAAATCCAGCACAAAATACATCCAGGGTCCTGCCCACAACAGCCCTACCTATATATACGCAACAGCATTTGATAACGGACCTTTTGCAAAATCTGTGCTTTTTTATCAAAACCATCAGCAGGATGATGAAACATGTGAGACATTCTGAATGGTATGATGACAAAGTCTGACTTGAACAGGTTAAAGGGAGCACCAGTGTTCCTGGATTCACTCTGAATGAGGCTCATTTGTTTGCCTCTGGAAGAGTTATTACTGCAGAGTGATTCATTCTTCGAGGCATTGTGAAGGAGTCCATTAAGGCTCTGACTCCGAACCAGGCGGAGCGGAAGAATGTTGGTGCTCGGTGAGAGTTTTCATCTGAAGCATAAAAGCCCTTAGCTTGCCGAATGGTGAAGTTTATTCTGCAGCGGCAGCCTAAGGAAAACATCGACTGGAAAAGTGGGTTTAGATCTTTTCGTGCGCTCAACAAACCGAGCTGCGAGAGATTTCAGGCTAAGATGAAAGCGGACGGATTGTTGGGGGATTCAGAAACGTCACGATCCACACTGTGTTAACCTTCGAGATGTTAGCGCTCCAATTCCGGAAAAAGAATAAGCTCGTGTAAATGCATAAAACCATCTTTTTGGCCTCAAAACACCATATTGTACGTACGGCAGCGCAATCCATAATGCTAACGGAATAAGAATCCGACAGCCGTGCTCTGGCTCGGCCTAAGCAGGGCTGTCGATCAGAGGAATGCACCAAGACTGACTTTGTACCGATGTCACACGGGCCTGACGCCAGTACTCTCCATCTAGCTGCGTCTCACAGCTGCATCAATCAGCTTGTAAGCCATGGGACACCAGGGAATGTTCCAGGTTCAAGAATTGTGGGTGGCTGTCATGGCAGCAGGGCATGGTGCGGGCGGAAAGAAGGTAACGATCAACTGATTGGCTCCAAGACAACAGGGGTTTACTGAATAGACTGAACACAGGGGCAAAACACCAAAACAACAAACACAAGGGAAGCAGAAAACCAATAATTATTAATAAATGATGAAAAGCCAGCCGTGAACCCATGACTGGATGATGCCAGTCTGAGAGCCACACACTCAACTCACAGACACTGACGGGTAGCCAGAGACGGACGATTGGACTGATACACAGAGAACCCAGCAATAAATACAAACAGCGGGTTCAGATAGTGAAATCTGCAGATTCCGGATTGTCTACATAAAAGGCCACAGCATCATTTACTCTCAGCCAAGTTGTTATTCATGAGACGCAGTGACCATCCCTTGAAGGTGACCATGAGGGCCTGGCTGAAGATGAAATCTTAATGACACACACGAACCCTCTCGATGGATCGCTGCAGTGAGCGCGAGGCCTTCAGAGTCATGCATTATTCCTCACATGCGAGGTGTTTTAATTCGGATTTTGGCATCTGGCGGGACTTTTAATCTCTAGTATAGTCAGGCGAAGGGGGAAATCAGACTGGTAGGCACTCAGAGAAGCTGTGCCCTACGGACAAGGGGAAAGTCTTGAGGAACATGCAGTCGGCAGGGGAGAAAGGAGACAGACGGGGCTTTGTGTCAGGGATGGCTGATCCGGAAAGGCCTCAGTGAACTCGGCCGGGTTCCCAATGCGGCACTGGCCCACAGGTGTGCTTGTAAGGCCGTTATTTACAGCGAACGACTGCAGGATTGCTGCATTAGCGGGCTGCAGTCTCCTGAGCATCGCATGGCGCTAATGTGATACCACCGTTTCTTTAAAAATCATGCGTCTGACTCCCAGCAGCTCGTAATGAGAAACAAACTCATTTTGTATCACAAGGAATCGCACCTGTTATGTAAATAATGATTTGAACATGAAAACATCAAAACCACTCGAACACATCGTACCTAAATTTCCCACGTACAGGAGAAGTCAAAGGAGACAGAACTAATGTGTAATTTACCAAACGAATATTGGAAAGAGGTAAAATGAATTGCTTGCAAAATGACAAACATTCTCCGGTGATGAAGAACGAATCTCGTTTATGAATTTTGGGAGTGTCTCACATCTCCAGCCAGCGTCTGTCTATCATGCTCCTTTTTAGGAGTCAAATCACACCCTTTCCAGGAGATAATGCACTGTAGCCAGGCTCTAGCATAGAATGCAGCCGTGAACCGATGCGACTGTGCCGCTTTTATACTGCACAAATTGTTTCTGAAGTGCCAGCACCCTGTACTGCATTAGAGGTTTGCCCATGAATGAATGGATGGAAGTTTCGGGTCAAATATTTCTATGACACTACAACAGCAGGGCACCACTGTCCAGTGAGAGGCCCTGGGCTTCACTGCACTGCAGCTCTTAATCGTGCTTAATTAGTGGCAGCTTATTGTATCATAATTAATAAGATACAATCGCCTAGTGCATCTCGAGGTACAAATCAGTAGAAAGACTCTCTGTGGACAGCTAGACTTAGACTTTGAATGGCTCATGGGTAAAATCGAGTGACCAATAAGGAGAGAATTTGTAATTGGTGGCATCATACTCCAATGAAACTTGGGTGGGTCTTGAGAAGGCATCAAGGAAAAGCAGCATCATTGTGAAAGTCTGCTGGAACAATACCACTTCTGTTCCATAACATCTTGAAAATTACCTACTGAGAAGCACAATATAAGACAAATTTATTTTTGATGTCCATGTCAATTATGGAAAATATTCCCGTTCTTTAAAAATGGATTCCAGCCACCCTAATTGGATCTGCAAGCCTCACATAAACAGCCGTGCCAATCTTAAATTGTCTTTTAAGATTGTAGAGTGGAAGCAGGACTGAATGAGATCTGATGAGTAAACCATATATGCCCTTTGTGTATATACTTCAATTCCACATGCATGTGACAAGGTACTTTCAATTAATGACCATATGACTTACAGAAAGAGCGACATCATTAGCATCACTGACATCATTAACATCTGAATAGTTATCATTACCCATAAATGCAGTTCCTGCTCACAGGGGACCAGCTAATGGTCGTTTCCATCCAATGGCTCCAGCAAAGCCACTTTTCCACTGGCATTTCAACCCATAAATGTGCCACCGGCCTACTCTGCTGCCCCCCCCAGTCCCCCCCCCACCCGAGGCTTCATCCCACACTTCAGGTTTTACAGTCTGAAATTAGCATGCATGGCATAATCCATAATGTTTTAAAGGATACCATTTCCATTTACAATGGAGCCTCGCATATTTGAAATGCACCTTGTCTGTGCCGTGGCAATAAGTCACACCCCAAACGGCCTTCGTTTCACCTGCTGGCAGGTTCATTAAGGGCTCATAATCTGCTGGAGCAAGCTGGAGTCGAGCAAGGCAGGCCCTGGGATTTAAAGAGGAATCACTGAACGATACTTAACGACATCCTCCGGAAAGTGCTTTTGCTAGTTTCCTCTCTTACGTATAATTGTAACTGTACAACTGTTGGACCGAGGAAATTAATGACAGTTTCTTGACTCAGCGGGGCTCAGGATGCTGGCGAGAGGCTGGCGTTCATGCTCAGCCTGGTCTCCCTCACGGCTAGGCCCAAGCACTCTGCTCCCAGTGACCCCCCCCCCCCCCCCGGGCCTGTGCCTGACCCCCAACTCAGGTTATTCTGCTCCTTCTTTTGTATTCCTCCTTGGTCAGACTATTATGGCACCCTCTGGATTGCTAATGGCACTGCCTATGATTCGGGGCAATGCCCAGGTCAACAGCCACCGGTCCAGATCATTTAGGAATATTCACGGAGAGAGGAACTGGAGATGGACCTACAGACCTCTCCTTAGAAGAAACTGACTATATGGGGCAGATGAGCATTGAGTAGAACGGCCCAATCAAAAAGGGATCCAGTAATTACTCTCCCCTTGTCGTAAACGCTCTGCCTCATTCTTAATTACCCTGGCCTCTGACATGGGGATGGTGTGCATGAAGGTTGTCTCCGCAAGTCCCAGAATGTATTAGCACACAGCACATTAGCGGGGATTAGCCTCTCAGGACGAGTAAGTGGCTAATGGTGGCATTCATTAACAGAACACCTCCGATACGTCACCGAAATCAAATGTGTAATCTGCAGGCCTGATGACTAGGAGACCTGTGGACCTTCTTTGCTGGACACGAAAAACAGCTACAGTGTTTTACAGTACAGTTTTACTCTGTACAGAACTCGTACTGAGTTTCTGTGCCCCGAAGACTTTATTTGAGCATCACTGTGGCTTTTCCGATCCCGCTTGACCCAAGAGGGATATTTAGCTATAGGATGAGAGGCCGGGCAGACTGAACCCAGCACACAATAGCTCTGGTAGTCTATTGGAAGAGAGCGACTTTGATGCAAATGTGGGCTGCAATCTCTATGCTTCTCTCCTGCTAGTGCATGGCTCTAGATCAGAGACGACAGGACTGAAAGGCCAAGGTAAAACTGCAGGCCAATCCGGCCGGGGTTTATCCGGCCCCCAGCCATCACGCAAAATGCGTCTGTGAAAATGCAAAAGGACATCAAGCCTAACAGGAGAGCCTTTGACGAAGCCGGAGCTCAATTAAGGGCTGGTGCAGCGTGCAAAATGTGAGTCGCATCTGACACAACGCAGTCGTCTCGCTTCGGCTTTCAGAGTCCGTTTGAATCGCCCATTAGCCTGCCGGCGAGTACCTTGCTACGGAGCCGCGACTGATGGCGAGAGGGACCGAGGCATTTCCAGAGTGAATAGACCCACATTCGCTGATGAAAGCTGAAGAAACATGTTTGCACCGCGAACGACCACAGGAGAAATTTCACAATGGACTCCCACTTGTACTAATTTGATAATTCTGGTACTTAATATTATTTAAATAATGAAACCACTTCGAAATGAGGCTCTGGGCTACCCAGCTCATTAAAGCACCTGTGAAGAATGGATCCTGAACACTGGTCAGCATACTGACCAAGGCGAGCAGCCCTGGTACCCGCGATTGGGAGCTGAATATCTCCCGTCCTCATGCCACATTGCCTTACCTGGCCGTCTCCGCTCCTGTGTCACCCGAGCTGTTTAGAAATTAAATTGCTTAATCATTCTTTTTACGTCCTCCTCTGCCTCCTGCTCAGTGCCATCTGCTTCCAGGCTCACAGACCACCAGTGGTACCCAGGCATCTGGCTCATGACAACACTGAGAGAGTGACACTCAGCCCTAGCCAGCCGATCTGGCCACCCAGTGCCTGAATGGGATCGCCTGAATTGTTCAGCCAAGACAGTCGACCACTATCAGCTGTACTGTAATCAGTCATTAAAAGCGTCACATGTACCTATCGCATTCATTTGCACAAATATACACCAATAAGCCATAACATTAAAACTACTGACAGGTGAAGTGAATAACATTGATTTTCTCATTACAATGGCAACTGTCAAGAGTGTCATTATATATTAGGCAAGTGAACAGTCAGTTATTGAACTTGATGTATTTTAAGCAGGTAAAATGGGCAAGCAGAAGGGCTTGAGTGACTGTGACAAGGGCCAAATTGTGATGCCAGACGACTGGGTCAGACCATTTCCAAAGTGGAAGGTCTTGTGGGGACTTCCCAGTATGCAGTGGTCAGTATTGAACATGTAGGAAGGCCCACCAACCGGCAACGGAGTCATGAGAACTTTAGGCTCCTTGATGTGTGTGGGGAGCGAAGGGTAGTTTGCTGATGTTGAGAAATAGTCTGAGGAACATGGGAAAGAGTTCAAGGCGATCACTTGGCCTCCAGATTCCTCATGTCTCAATTCGATCGAGCATCTGTGGGATCCAGTCCCCAGTCCGATCCATGGAGCCCCCCCCCACATCACAACTTTCAGGACTTAAAGGATCTGCTGCTAATTCATGGTGCCAGGTACCAGAGGTCACCTTGTGTTGTGAAGTCTATGCTTTGACGGGTGATAGCTGTTTTGACGGCGTGAGGGGGACCTACACAACATCAGTCATAGCTGATTGGTGGAATTTATGAGGAGGAATAAAATCAGCAGGACAATGTAACTCTGGTAAATTATCATCTACATGCACACTGGGTAGAGTCAACCTTAGCATCACAAGGAGGCAACAAGATGGAGCACAGTAAATTCCAGAAGACAGATAGCCCTCAAACAGAGCCTCTCCTCTGCATTCCCCCCAGTGTTTACTTCCCGTGTGCTCCTCTACTCGAAGACAGATCACCTCGGTCTCCTGATGCTCCCCAGTGCTGAGGGAACAAACAACTGGGATATTACCCTTCTGTGATTAGATTCTTTGGATAAATGGAAGGAGAGTCTACTTTTATCCAGAGAGGCTATCAATCCAGGCTGCTTATTGCTCTGTGATCAGGACCCGCTTCCTGATTTTTGTTGCGATACCCCCGCAGAAGGAAAGCAGAGACTCAGATTGACAAACCACGTCTCTATGAACACATCAAGCATTTTAGGTGTCCAAGTTCGGCTCGGTCATTCCAATCCTCGCACCAAATCATCGACATGCTTGGGAGGGGAGTCTGTATAGTTGAAAATAAAGTGAATGAATAAGATATTAAACCTAAGTGAACCTCTGTGAGATGCGAACAAGCAGTGTTCAGTTCTCTGTTGAATCAATTGTAGTCCTGAATGTGACACCAAGATAACAGAGTCCCAATGGCCAAGAACTGCCCTATGGATAAGGCACCAACCTGACTTATTGGCCAGATGAGAACCTTCTGGAAGGCCAGCTGATAAGAAAATGCCAACATCTCTCACGCTTTCGGAATAGGGTCGCAACATAAATAACTCGACATGCTGGCTTCCTCGTATAGAAATATCGGGTTTAATGACATTAACTATTTCTGCAAGGATTGTGTTCCCTAACAAAGCACTCAAAGGTGCGTGAACAGAACCACACTTACAAATTTAATTTGTGACGGATCAAGGCTGAGGCTTTGCATAACTTCATACAGGTCCAGGTAACGCCATCTGACTGTCAAGCAGTCCTAATTAAATAGATCGCAAAAAGAGCTTAATTCAAATGTGACTCACATAGCATTAAGCTGGAGTTATGAGAATGAGCGGGATGGAGTGAGAGCTTATCAGGAGAGGTTGCAGTTAAGTAGTCAATTATACAAGTGAAAGTGGGAATCAGGGGCTGGGGAGGAGTGCTATTTTTGGACGAATCCAGGTGTTCGTTCAGCTTTGTGTTTATCTTATCAAAGAAAAGCATGAAGTTATTATTTTTTATTACGGTTTATCTATTCAAACGAGACAGAGCTTAAGCTTCAGAGTACAGTGAGAGTCTCACAGCAGTTCATAGCACCGTGTTCCCATAGCTGATCGGTTAGACCTGCAAGCATTACGAGGAGATTCCTTTATTCTGACTGATAACTCAGGTTCACGCATAATTCAGCCAGGGATGCTGCTGAGTGATGAGAGGAGCCCCATCTGTGCTTGTCAGTGCCTCGCTCCCGCCACTTACCTGTCAATGCCTCATTCCCACCACTTACCTGTCAGTGTCTCATTCCCACCGCTTACCTGTCAATGCCTCATTCCCACCGCTTACCTGTCAGTGCCTCATTCCCACCACTTACCTGTCAATGCCTCATTCCCACCACTTACCTGTCAGTGCCTCATTCACACCACTTACCTGTCAGTGCCTCATTCCCACCACTTACCTGTCAATGCCTCATTCCCACCACTTACCTGTCAATACCTCATTCCCACCGCTTACCTGTCAGTGCCTCATTCCCACCTCTTACCTGTCAATGTCTCATTCCCACCACTTACCTGTCAATGCCTCATTCCCACCGCTTACCTGTCAATGCCTCATTCCCACTGCTTACCTGTCAGTGCCTCATTCCCACCACTTACCTGTCAATGCCTCTTTCCCACTGCTTACCTGTCAATGCCTCATTCCCACTGCTTACCTGTCAGTGCCTCATTCCCACCACTTACCTGTCAATGCCTCTTTCCCACTGCTTACCTGTCAATGCCTCATTCCCACCGCTTACCTGTCAGTGCCTCATTCCCACCACTTACCTGTCAATGCCTCTTTCCCACTGCTTACCTGTCAATGCCTCATTCCCACTGCTTACCTGTCAGTGCCTCATTCCCACCACTTAACCGTCAATGCCTCACTCCTGTCATTTATTCATTAGTGCCTCACTCCAGCTGCTAACCCATCAATAACTTGCTTGTGCCATTTACCTGTCAGTGCCTCGCTCTTGCCATTTATCCGTCAGTGCCTCACTCCGTGCTGCTTACCTGTCAGTGCCTCGCTCTTGCCATTTATCCGTCAGTGTCTCACTCCACGCTGCTTACCTGTCAGTGTCTGACTAATGATGCATTTTCTGTAGGCATCTTGCTGAGGCTGCATTCCTGCGGACACAAACTGATTGTAATAGTGAGGCCCTAACGATGCATTTGTTGCAGGTACTTCTCCAGCATCAATTCCCTGTTGGTGCATGATGGTCCTGGGCTTACTGATATCTCTGATTGCTTTTCCCCATATGTGGGCTCTGTGTCACATGTAAAGGACACACCGGAAGTGCCTGGACTGCTGTTTGATCCCCACTGTGGCTAACGGAATACTTGCTTACAAACACAGCGTGGTCATCTGGTCTTCTCTCGTTCACATGAGCTTCAAAAGCACTCCAGACTGGGCCACCTTCTGAGGGCTGGTATTTCCTGTTATGCCCTCTTCGTGGAAGCTGTTATTCCTACACCATGTGAAACTTTCTTTCAGAGAATCACAGACAGAAAAATGGATCTGCTGAGGGAGAGAACGGTTGCCAAGGTAACGGGTGAGCCAGCGGAGCGCGCCTACAAAGGGGAGAGTCGCAATGCCAGGGCCGTGGAGCAGAGAGCCTGACCAACGAAAGTCCCAGTGCAGCCGGCGTGTGTACGGCCAGGAACTCAGAGGCATTTCAGTATCGTGGCTGTGGATGGCAGGGAACAGCTGGGCAACGACAGCCCCTCTTGCTTAGCTGCAGCCGGCTGAAAAGCATTGCATCGACATGGCCTGCTCTTTCTCAGGGAGTAACCACACGGCAGGCAAAGCGTGTCACCTGAGGATTACATCGGCACCCTGGGAAATGGAGTCCTGTGGCCGGACCTGTCACCCAGGCAGCCGAGTATAACATACCTGACCTCCTTAACCCATACAGGGCTTTGACCTGTGTGCTTCCTGCTTCACGCATCATCCTTAATGCTTTTATCAGAGACAAGCTCCGGCAATACGAACTGACTGCATCTCCACAGAATGAGCTGGAGGACTGACCTCTAGATCAAACGTCAACCTAGATGGGTTTTTGAAAAAAATTGTCGTCATGCTGTTTTTGCACAGCTATGAAATATATCTGAGAAAACTATTTAATCCTCAATAACTATTCATTCATTAATTCATTCATTCAAATATTTAGTTTTTCAGGATATTTTATTTGTGTGCTGTGTACTTTTTAAATCTGTCTGCACCATGTTTACTTGCTTGCACTATGTATCTTTGCATCTTGTCTGTCTGGCACTATATGTACACTCCTCTGTACGCTCCTCTGTTCATTCTGCTGTATTCACCACAATGTCCCCCTGGGATCAATAAATTCCATCGTAATCTTAATATTATTATAAACACCATGAGAATGTGTGCACTTCTTGAGCAAGATCTGAGGTGAGTTACCTTCACTTTTACCTGGCAGTATCCCTTTAAGAAGTCCGTTCACGTCCTGTGTGTCACATATCTGCTTGGCCCTCTCTGCCATCTCCCCGAATCACTTTCCTTATGGATTTCGAAGCAGGGTTTCCGCATATTCCGACAGCCCCGCTTGGAGGGCAGGAAGCGGCAGGCGGCAGACACAGATCAGCCTTCACATGTGGGACCCGCACGGCTGGCTGCTTCACCCTCCAAACTACTGACATTGAATAGAGTTTCTCCACCCAAACCTTCGGGAGGAAAGCTGATTGCTTTCTTCGCAAAGCTTTTCAGGAGGAGATGACGGTGGGCCCGCAAGATTACAGTTATTTTGGTGACACTACGTATCCGCCGCGAGATTTTTAAAGTGACATTAACTTCCACAAATTGACACAGCCTCCATTTTTTGGCAGAATGTTTTCCAGCTTTACAATTTACGTGCTTAGAAAATGACTCGGCATTCGCGCACTGCTGTTGCTCCCCAATAGATTTGCGCGACTCCAGGACACATGATTGATCTTGATGCTGCTCTCCTGCCTTTTGTGAAAAGACCCCTGATTGAAAGAGCAGAGCTCTCAGTCAGTGTAGCTGCTCGCTATCTCCAGGCGTCTACCTGCTGGTGCTGGCCGCTTGTCCATATTTCAACTCCTCCGCCGTCAGTTCCTCCAGACAGTCGGGCCCTCATGGGTCCAGCAGAGCTCCACAGAAAGGCTCTCACTGCCAGACGAACACTTTCCTAATGAAGTCGTGGGTCGGGACAGAAATAGTGGCTTTGGCTAGAGCATGAGAGTTATGAGTGTTCGTTGAGCGGATAAATGTGTGTCTCGCTAAATAATTCACAGGCTTTAACGAGTCAGCTCTCCATTCAGAGGGAACGGTTAGCTGGGGAAGAGGAGGGATTCTTTAAAAACACGGTGATGGACGGCATGAAGCGGCACAGAAGACGGGTGCCACGCCGACGTCCGACGGTAAAGTTCCCCAGAACACTTCCAGCCTCTGCATTATTTCCAGCCAAGCGGAACCGCACAGCAGCATCTGTCCAGACCCCCTGGGGTTAGTCAGGAAATAACCTGCCAGACGGAGCCAAAATTGGGTTATTTTTTACAGTAAGAGAACACAGAGACCGGAATGGGCCAGTTTTAGCCATACTTTACGTAAACGGACTCTTCATTTGTATTTCATGCTAATACTCGCGGCCGTGGTGTTCTGGTTCCTTTCATTGACGGTACCACAGCAGGGTGTCCAGGTAGCCCGCTGTTGATGAGAAACCCTCCCACCCTTGCTACATGCTCTGCCCCTGCCGCAGAAGGTATCGGCTACGCATGCCCCACACCGGGGCACTCGCACAACATTAGTTTGCTTAAAGAACATCCTAAGAAGGCCTTTCTCCAAATTTACTGAGCACCATGTGCTGTAGACTCAATGGTTTGATGAACGTTTGGGAATCTCCAGCCAAATTACTTGTGCAAGTGCAAATGGCAATTAACTTTCAACTGAACTTTTTAGGAGTCATTTCTCAGGTAATACTTAGAGATTAACATGATATTAACATGGCTATGGGCCTCATAATGGTGTTAAACTTGAAACATCTCACGCACAGTGTTTCACCGCAACCCAAGAGCCGATGCCCCCTACTGTCCTCCCCCTGGTATCACTAATTTTCTCAGCTGTATTCTTGAGCGCTGTTTAATTGCCTCACGTGTTTTCGTTGTAATGTGCTTTGAGATGCGTGACTGAGCAGGATTCTGCTCCCCGGATGCAGTGCGACACCTGGCTGGCTGTCAGTCTGCCAAGACAAACGCTGCCTCGCTTTCATGCGACGCTGCCCTGCGCCTCCCGGGCTCTGGCAGGTACTGCCGTGAGCGAACACAGCGTCCTCTGATGTCTAGCTATTGTGTTCAAGGCCAAAATGGCGCCAATACTGCTGGGTGTGAGAGGGGCCGCTTGTTTGGAGTTCTCTAATTCGTTCTGAAAAGGGCGATCGCCATTGTTTCCAGAAGCGTCCGATGGCGGGCCATTGGCATATTTGTTCACCTGTGATGCTGCCTAAATGCAGCGACCCTCAACTCTGCGAGTCACGCCTACGTCGCAGCATTCTGCTGATGTCAGCAACACTGGGACTGAGAGTCGCTTACGAGCTTCACAAATGGCTTCCTGTTTCTGGCTATATGTGGAAAGAGAATAACAGCTTGCTAATCAAACGACTCATGCCTCCACTGAGCCACAGCCCTCAGAGGGGTCCTGGGGACAGCACGAGTTTATATACGTTTGTGTAATTCCACTCATACAATGAATCTCATTTTCCCACTCACGGTTCCCCTTCTGGAAAAAGTCCCAGAATGCTCTGCAGAGCCAAGCTGCTCCTTTTCAACACCCCTCGTTTCCAACCAGCAACAGCTTAGCACCTTGGGGGTAACTCCTCCCACAAACGCAACAGCTAACTAACTACCTCTTACACAGATAGGGACGAGCCCTAAAAATGACAGACAATAAGACCATGCAGAGCTCTTTGGTACATCATCTCTGTCAGGGCGCCTGTGGTGTGAATGAAGAGCCATACATCTGACAGCTCTACGATTTAGCAAAGGGTCACTGTCAGTTCCTGAGAGGTCTCAAACCTTGGATCATCTTTTGTGTACCCTGTTATCTTGAGTTTTTTTTTTTTCGCTTTGATTGCCACCTCAAAACAAATGTCTTACGAAACCCTATCCCCCCACTCTACGAACTCCAGGCTTTTATGAAGAGTCAACAAATGAAACAGTGCAGTCAGAAGACCCAACAACAAACAGAAGAGTGATAAGAGACATTCACAGACACCCAGAATGGTCAGAACACGCCTGCAGAAGCTTCTATAAGCTAAAGGCTCTGCTTTCATTTAGTCTTGTACCTTGTTTACTAATGGGCTTGCGTTTATAATGACGATCTCTGAAAGTGTGGTAAAAACACCCAGGAATCTTATCCAAGTGGGATGTACAGTATCAGGTCCTGCAACCCATCTTAGCAGAACCTGTTGTCCTTGGCCCAATTACACGTCTGCCATCACCTCACTCCAAGTAGGAGTAACTGCTCCGGGGCACTGTGCACTACGCAGTCGTCATGCACACCAAATGAGCCATGACATCGTCACAGTCTGTACCAAAGATACCAATGCCATCTCCGAGAGCAGCGGTAAATAATTCATGTATGATAAATGGGGTTAGCAGTGGTGTTATTCATGTCCCAGGGCACAGAAATGCACAGAGTATCTCTTTGGCAGTGAAGGCTATTCAAGAAAAGTTAAAACAGGGAATACTGAGACAGTTTTCATAAAATAAGCACATTTTCTGTCCAACTATCCCCACTGTGGAGGGGTAACCGTATTTCTCAGAAAGCAGAATGGGGGGGGGGGGGGTGGATCTATCTGACTGCCCAGTAGATGACCTTCACTGTGAACCACTTCATTTTAGCTATATCGCTATATTCTCATCATTTATGACATTCCAACAGCACCATGTACCCTAAAGAGCAACAGGATCTGATCGACAACTTAATCCAACAGATCACAGCAGGTCTTCGGCAGAGCCGGAGTGTTCGGACTATCGGAAAGGAAAATCCATCAATCAAAGAGGACAGACAAGTAGGTGGATTAGTGTAATGAAGGTGGCAGCCATTAAGAGTCCTAACACCATTCAGCATGACGTCAAAGAAGCTCACAGTAGCCTAGTAGGAAAAAGCCATTGAGATTCATGAGCTGGTCCCAGCAGGACCAGAAAGTTCCCATCGCACATCAGGCCGCAGCTGCTCCGGTGCAGGTGATTGCTTTGTCCACCAGTAGCAAAGACCACACTGGCCTCTCACAGCAGGCATAGACTAGAGAGGCGCTAATGATCGGATTGGCTCTCAAAGCCTGCAGCCATTTCTGCAGCAACCTGCACCCATCTGCTCTCCACAGCACAGAATTACCCAAATTAATTTCTGGCATGTTGCAGTTACTATGGCTAAGGAAGCCGTACTTCGTTAAACATTTGAACAATAAGTAGAGATGTGAAGCAGAAGAAAGCAAAACCTGGGCCGAGGAGCTAACAGGAAGCCCACTGTCAGCCAACAACGAGGATCCCATTCATAACGCAAACGCCGCACCGTATAGGACAATGCAGCCCCGTAGGACGGCAAGCCCCCCTGGGCGAACAAACGCTCAGCAAGCAGAAGAGCTGGCAGTAACCTTGGCGACAAGCGGGCAGGGTGAGGGCCAACCCTGCCAAAAAATGTGGACAGACACTCTGAGGAAATTAGCCACTGTGTAGTTTATCTGAGCCACCAATAAAGAAGACAGGCTGGGAGCAGCATGAACAATAAAGCAGCAATTTCGAAAGGAAGCTCCTAACCCAGCTCAGTTTCTGAGATGAAGCCATGCAGTTGAATTATGCATCCGGACACATAGAGGAGCACACTGACAGTGTTGGGAGGACCATTTAAAACTACCTTCCACTACCTTCCCGTGAGTTATTCTCAACATAAACCAGCGGCTGTCAGGTAGGGGGTGGGGGGGGGGGGGGGGGGGGTGGGCATCGTGACGAAGAGGAGAACTTTTCTTATTTGTAGTTTGTGCATTATGAGAAAATACAACTCTACAGGAGAATAGAGGAGCTCACTAAGTACCTTCCTGCATATTTCAGCTGAGCTAGGGTTTGTCATTCATAAGTCACAGGTCGTTTTTTTACAGATGCTATCAGCCCTCAATAATATACAGAGAGCAAAGAGCTCTCCGTGCAGCTCTGTCTCGGCAGGGCTGCCTACCACAGTAATATTCTGCAGGCATATATTCTTCTTAAAATGATTTTAAATAAAATTAATGGTTACTTATATCTGGAATTAAATGTCAGTTTAGATCTAACCCATGCAAACTCACTAGAATTAATGATAAAGATGACTGAAATGGAAAATAGATTTTCATTTATTTTATCTTTGCAGATAATATGGGTACCCGGACACAGCGTTACTCAGAAGGATAATGACAGATATCTTCTCCTCTCCATGTGACTGTGTGGTGTCGTTAAATCCCACAATTGCTGGCATCTACGTTCAGCTTCTTTATGGGCTTTGCTCTCGGAGAAGAGTCTAGCCTGGCCGAACAAACATAGATATGAAAATACATCTACACTACATCTAGTGAAACCCAACAGCTCACACTGCGACAATATGGAGAAACTGCCACTTGCACTACAAAACAGCCAGGAGACAAAAACCAAAGCATATGGTCTGCGGATATCCAATCACATGCAACTGATATCCAATTACATGCAGCTGATATTTAATTACATGCCGCTGACATCCAGTCACATGTAGCTGACCTGGATAGTCACAGAAATGAGTCTTTTGACTGAGTAACTTCAGTGACAACAGTTCTGACTCCCTGTGACTGAGTCATTGAGTCCACTGGAGCGGCATCAGGTGACAAACGTGTCAGGTTCTCAGACATCTTCTGCAGTGCTGAGTTCTGCAGTCTGCCTCGCCATCCACCACTGAAATCATGGCAGCTGTGTAATCTCTCCAGGGGCTGGTTTGTGGGGGAGGTGTCGGCCACAAGATGGTTAAAGGGGGGGGGGGGGAATTCAGACAGAAAGCATCTCCAGCTGGGAGGAGCCAGGAACCCCCCACCTGACAAAGACACAAGGATACATTTTCAGTAAAATGCTTAGAAGCATGGCTGCCCGCCTTTAAACGCCTTTAACTTCTCACCAGTCACTTCCAGGTTGCTAGGTTTCCGTTTGACCAAAAACCGGAAGGTTTTGTCTTAGACTTGGGTGAAAATGCTATTTTTCCCATTTCACTTGAAGAACAGTATTTACTCAACCAGGTAACAAGTTTTAACCACTGACTTCACATTCAATATGCTCCCACACAAGTCTCCATCCATCATGCCTAACAGGATCTCAGAAAACATTTCTTCCCCCAGTTTACGTTCTGCTTGGCTGCTAGAAGGTTGCTGGCTGCTTCCTGAAGCCAACCTTGTCCCACCACCTTTCCAGACGTCCTTTCTGCACCCCGACCTCCAGAATTCTCTCATCTTGGCATAGGTGCCAATCTTCAGAATCGAAGCACATTAATAACTCATTTGTGACCATGTGGTGGAGGGACCAGAAGAAGATCTCTTGTAATTATTGATAGCAGGGATTTCCATCTGGTGATGCAGTGGCCTTGTTGGGCGTCCCAGAAATTATTTAAACTGCAGCACTTTCTGGAATGACCAAAGATTAGTGAAAATCCAGGCAGGTTTTGTAGGAGATGCTGCTGGAGAGTCACTGAGCCCTACACGTATTTATAACCAGGATGCTAAGGGTTCTCCCCAAGGTCTGTGTTCTCAAACAACATCTGTAGATGCTCACTGAAAATAGTAAACTCCAGGAGGACAACAAGAGGGCAGCAGAACAGCGACAGACGGGACGAGTCTGCTGTAAATGCATATTATTATGTCGGTAAATCCCTAAATGATCCTCAGTGTGTAGAGAAATACTATTTCTCTTTCCCGCTTGGTTTCTCTGCAGCACTAATACGTGTGGCGGGTCCGGTCTCTCCTTGAAGCTCAGTGAATAAATGTCATGCCCTATCCCCTGTGCAGCAGGCTTGTGGTTCCACAATGGCGCCCTGCCCCAGATTCACTGTCTGCCCAGACCAAACTTTCTAGCCTACAAGTACAAGGCGTCTCTGCTCCTCTGCCTCCCCACATCCTCCATGCCTGGTAACTCTGGCCCAGAATCCCTTCAGCATCCCCCATCCTCCAGGTTCCCACCTCCCCTGGAACATGCAGGGACGTTACAGATGGTCCTTCCGTACATCCATTCAGCTAAAGTGCTAGAACGCAGCAGACACCCCTCCAGCGCTTGGACCTGAACACGGCGTCATCTCGCATACTTACGGATGCACTTGAATGCATACTTCTTGAAGCCAGCAGGTTTACGGAGAATCACGCTGCATTTATACGTGAAAAGGAAGCTCTTGGGGGGAGCTCTGAAATCCTATGTGGACCCAATGTGTTGGGGGGGGGGGGGTTAGGCTTGATTTGGACAGTAGCCCCTTAACACATTCAGCCCCTACTTAGGACTATACACCTTTCATCTGATTTGTTGGTCCTGCCATTTTTTCATTCTGCCCTCAGAACATTTTTGTGTAAGTAAAACTCCCACGAGCCTCTCATACACCAATACAGCTCATTTTTACAGACAATTACACACTACTGCCTCACAATTAAACCTTTGCCCTGGCAGTTAATTAAGTATTCATTATTAACTAATTTAAGCATTTCCAAAGGCAGAGGTGTTGGGTGGAAGGAGTTCGGCTAAACCTGAGCAGAGATTTGCTGGCCGGTGGTGGCTTCTCGCAGGGTTTGAGGCTCCAGGCTGAAGCTGCAACCACCTGGCACAAAATAATATAAATGAGCAGATTAGTGTGACGAGAGATGGGGGGACATCAGCCCTCCCGACAGCTTCATCTGGCCGGTTATGCTCTCCACCTTCCACTCTGTATCTGTATCTCTCTCTTCTCTCTTTCTTCTCTTTTTTTTTGTACCCATCTACTCTGTCGTCTTTTCCACCCAGTTCTGTCTTTCCGCTACTCTGTCATGTGTTTGTTCTCCTGTCTGTCCTCCATTTCTGTTCTTTCTTCCCCTCTCTTCTCTTATGTTGTTCTTCTCCACTCCTTCCTGCTTTTCTTCTTCTCTCTGTTCTATTTTTCCACTCCTCTTCTTTCTGGTTATATTCCCCTTTCTGTTGTTTTTCTGCTCCTACTCCCTTCCTGTTTTTCTCCTCCTCTCTGTCCTGTCTCTCCTCCCCTCCCTGCTCTGTTTACATTCCCCTCTCTGCTCTGTTTTCCTCCTCCTCTCCGTTTTTCTCGGCTGCATGGCTTCTCGATTGCAGGCAAATAGATAAATAAACATATAGACAGACAGATAGACTTGCTTGGCAGGAGCAATGAAGTTTGTGGGGGGGGGGGGGGGGGGGTATGCAGTGCCAGGATATTTACAAGCCCTCACAAAAGGGCGCGGCATTAAATCTATGAGCGGCAGACCCCCTCCGGACTGGACCCGCCGCGTCGCTGTTGTGACTGTGTCACTCCTCATAATCCCTTCAGAACACCATCTTCTAAATCATCATAATTAAACTGTCTGTGTGGCTCTGCCCTGCGCTTCCTCTCATGTGGTCTGGGCCGGGTCGGGCCCTGCGAAGAGACACCGTATCCATCACCGGCTACAGCAGGCCGCCTCCCTCACAATCCGCTTAGTGCCGAGCCTCCTGGCCGTCTCCCGAGATCATAGCTGTTTGTCAGACGTACAGATCGGAAGCTTTATGAACTGCTCCTCCGCACCCCATCCGTCTGCCGCCTCAATCAAGCGGAGGACTCCGGTGAAAAATTACCTTGAGGACGTCAGCCTTTCTTGCGATGCCGCTCAGGACTCTCTAACCTCATTCGGTATATTAAGAGAACCGGCAGATGAAAATGGCTGAAAATGTTGGTTATTTTGAATGGAAAGAAGTGTACTGATATCTGCGTGTGTGTGATTGTTTTAAGTAACTACAACATGAATGCAAATATTAGCATTGATCTTAGGCACGCAGTCCGTTAAGCACTAAACGATGTTTCTGTGCTCATTTTGGCACAAAGCGTGAACATTTCGGGAAAAAGGCTCCCGCTGAAGCCCTTAATCAACTGACGCAGTGTCTCTTCAGCCACAGCAGAAGACAGACTTATGGGTGACGCACAAGTTCTGAAGGTGATGCTGACAGGCCCGTGGCCGCTGTGAAACTGCATCATCAGCGGGATGGGTCCCATTAACGGAGCACGCGGGACCGGGAGCGGCCTGGCAGCCACGCGTGCGTGAGGAGGCTCCATGGATCGAAAATGACGGTCACGTCGTAGCGAGACCGGGAAAGACGTGCGCAGAATCAGCCTGGTGCGTTCTGTGACCGTATCTTTGCACATTCCTGGTCGCCTTCGTCGAAGACCACATCTCCTGCCGACTAGCGTCTCCTCGACAATGCGAAACGAATCATTACTGACAGCAAAATATGGATAAGAAGAGATTCTTCAGGCTCAAAAGTGACATTTTTGTTAGGAATATGTCATCCATAGTCCCGATTAATAATAACACAAAGGAAATGCGAAATGCACATTGATTCTGGTGTATTTGTCGCTCCATTTTAGCTTGTCTGTCCAGCCTGTGTTCGGGTTAAATGAGGAGTCAGCCGATGGGCTGATCTCACGGCACCTGATGGGTCGCTGGTTCACTCAGCATCAGGTAGTGCTTGTGAGGAGGCTCTTCTGGAGCTGAAAACTATTAATGAGAACGCTGTGGAGATCTGAAACTATGCAGGTGAGGATCGATACTTTTGTTAGAAAGGAGACATCAGTCTTAATAATTATAGTTAAATATATTCTTATTTTTTCTGTCATTTATACTGTCAGCAATCCCCATTATGCTTGGCTGGGACTTTACCTATGACACAAAATTCACAATCAGCGGCCCGGTTAGAATTAAAACACATTGGGAACAAGCACCATACTGCGCCATCGTGGGTGTGGACGGGAGCATTAATCATGCGGCGGTCACGCCGAGCCCTGATTGGTCACTGACGTCACAAGGGCAGCCGTGCCCGTCTTTCCACTTCCATTAGTAGCACAATCTGTCATAGACTGCAGCACGGTAATCAAACGTCTCTGCACTTCAAACACAGCATTATTATTTAAAAGACATCCCTAAAAGCTGATTTATAAACATTACTCCATGCCTGTATGAATGTTACTGTATTTCAGACATGTCATTTCGTATTCTCTAATAGCACTGCTCTGACCTGGATTAGTAAATTGCATTTACATTTTGAGTAACAAATGGTCCTTTCAGAGACTTTCCCGAGCTGTTTGCTCCTACTTTAACAATAAGCACCTACATTACAACCAAGCGCTTTGTCATTAATCAATTTTTGCACGTAGACGACCCTTTTAATTCCGGCCGACGTTGCCCGCAGGTCACGGTCCCGTTTTCCAGGCTAAACGCAGCCGGTTCCTGTGACCCGCACGTTACTCGCCGCTGAGATCGACATCCCATGGCTTCTCTTCCCCAACTGTCCTCTCCCCAAATTGGATGCCACTTTCCAAACAGCTGTATGGAATCCATACCAAGACCTCTGTAGGGCCGAATATCATGCCGATAACGGCTCCGACAAGGAACCAGGTGAATATTCCGCAGTGAACAAAGGAAAATGCAAGTAGCTCCTGCTCGCTTTCGGGATTACTGTCGCGTAGGTATCCATCTATTTCGAGCGCAGGTCTAAGTGCAGTAAGCCTAGATGTTGGGAGGGGAATTGCGGCCCCTGAGCCGGATGCGGCTGGGAGCTTTGGCCCTAGTGTCAGCCCAGCTCTGCCTGGGGAGACCGCCAGCCACATGGGCCTCATTAGAGCCCTCCCAGAGGGGTGACAGGGCGCCCTGCCCATGGCCCTTACCACCCTGACTGCTCATTAGCAGGCCCTGCAGCCGTCCGCCAGGGGTGACGCTAATGTCACACGTAACTCAAGCTGCCGCAAACTAACGTCTTTCATACAGAAAGTCTTACGGTCATAAAATAACTCGCTCGTGATTCTGTGTGTGAAAAGATCTTGGAGGTGCGGGTCTGACATGACACCATATTAAAATAGATGTTTCACTTCCCCTCTCAGTCCAGAAACTGGGGATTGGGGCAGCGGCTCCAGCAAAACCGTCTCCGGTGCTCCAGAGTCACAGACAATGAGCCTCCCAGCAGCAAAGAAGACAAGGAAGTCCTTCCAAGAAATGGCTTTCACTGATCTCCCCAGACCCAGTGAGGCAGCCCCCTGGACTAGACTGATCCTTAAGGAAACACTGGCCATTAAAGATGACATCATCTTAATATTAAGTTTGGCTCAGTAAAATTAACAGCCTTGCAACCAGGCTGGAAATCGGCCGATAATGAGCTTATTATATACTTACTCTCAGTACTATCTGCAAATTCACCTAATATTTGCTACTTAATATTTGATACATTTTTTTGAGTATTAAATGAAGACAGATATACATTATGAATGCTGATACAGACTGAGGTGAGTTTACAACAATAGCTGTCTCTTGTCCCATAATAGCTGGGAGAGGATGCAAACTGGGCCTTCAGATCTCAGTATCTCAGAGAACGTCTGAGGGCCTGTGACCTCTGCACAAGTCTTCACAGAATCACATGACGGCACCCCATCACTCACCTGCTTCATGGCACGATCTTGGGAAGGAGGAGAATCATGGATATCCAAAGGATTGAATCTGCTTACATGGACAGGACATTCTTGACCCCAACCATAGTTTCCCCTGAGCAACTGTAGGCTGTATCTAACTTGATTTGCTTTTGCTGACCGTTATGCTTTCCAGATGGACCAGACCAATTAAAGGGGGTAACTGTGATCCTTTGGAGTTTTCTAGATTGAAAATGTAGCATCAATACTATCAAAATAAGCTGCTTTTCCCTAGAAATGAGAGATCTGAAAGCAGCTCGTATTTTAGGAGCCAAGGTGCTGCTCAGAATGTTATCCCCCATTTCAACACGGTATATCTGAGATTTGGCTAAAGCTAAGTGGTTTCTGTAGCTTACCAAAACATATGGGAAAATATCTCATAGTCTGGCAAGGCCCGGGAGAATTTAATTCCTCAATGACCCCGGTTCCAAACATTACTTTGGGAAAGTCGACACCCAAAGACCAAAGAACACGGCTTCTACTGTCAAGCATGATGGGAGGAGCCTCATGATCCAGGGCTGGAGCTCAGGTCATGATGGATGGGAAGATGACCTGCACCGAAAACTAAGAGGTTCTGAAGGAAAAGCTGCTGACCTCTCCAAAAAAAAACCGAAGTTCATGAAGAAATGAACCATTCGCCGTGACAATGACTTGAAGGACATAGTCAAATTAACCAAGGAATGCATGAAAAAGAAAGATCAATGTCCTGGAATGGATCAGTCAGACCCCAGACCTCAATCCTAAAGAAAATCTCTGGAGTGATTTAAAAGGAGTATTTTTCAAAAACTGGACACCTCCTGCCACATAATGGAAGTCAGTGCGAGCTCATCTGCAATGAAGAATGTTAGAAAGCCAGTGGACCTGGGTGTGACAAATCTCTACCCAATAGAAGATCCAAAAAGACACAATTATGTTGTCAGACTTATTGAACTAAGACACTGAAGTTAGGTGGAAGTTAAGAATTTTTGCTTCTGAATGTCCATCCATCCATCCATCCATCCATCCATCCATCCATCCATCCATCCATCCATCCTTTAATCTTCCAACCACTTATCCAGTTCAGGGTCCCAGGGGTCCTGGAGTCGATGCCAGTGCACAGCTGAGGACTCCTCAAACAATACGCCCATCAGTCACATGGCACATGCACCAACACAATCAGACACTATGGGCAGTTAAAATCAGAGACTTGCTTGTGAATTGTGGAGTTTCAGCCAGCTCCGTGAAAGTGTGGCCTCGTGTGACTTACAAACGGAAATAAACAGACACACCTCTCGGTCAATAAAGTTTTGGCTTGGAGCTCCCACAGGAATAAACACAGGCTGGTGCATTATGGGTACCCAGACAGGCTGAACATGAAAATCTCCAATCTAGGATAAATGCGTATAGTTAGGAGAACTATATCACACGCACGAAGCTTTCATCCGAACACTGAAACTCCAACCTGACGGGGCAGGAAAAACCCTTGGATCTAATGGAGCTTGATGATATGAATGAGCATTAGCAGCAAACAGATGTTATCTCCGTCGCCTATTCAGCCTAATTGACTTCTTAACCCTCCTGCTTTAATGAAGTAAAACTGCGATAAAATACAAATTACTGTATCAGTAGATGTGCCAAATATCTCAGTTAGGTATCCCAGGTGTAGTGATGGACATTAACCTATCAATGCCCATTAGTAATAACAATGCCTGTTATATAACACAAATATTCTAATAGACTTAGTGAGCAGGGGTTTCAGCCTAGACCCGTCAGTCACCCCTCAGCTACAAGGCCGTCCTGCTGGGGCGGGAACATGGGGAACATTAGGGCCGATCAGTCGGTGTCCAGCCCAGAGTATTTTACCCGTGATGCCAGTCGTCCTTCCAGGAGTAGGTAAACTTGACTTAGTTCCTGTTTTTTTTCATTAGCTACTAATGCCCCTGTGTGGGCATTTGGACACGCTGGTCACAGTTTGTGTCAGAGTTATGGTGGGGGGGCTGGGCAGCTGTAGCCCGGGAGATGGCAATCCTGGAGGTAGCAGCCACCCACATATAGCCGAACCCCTGGAAAAACCTCAAAAAGTCTGGCGTGGTCCTAAATTTGGTAACCTTGTCAGAAAGTTTTGTCATTTAAACAAATTCAACGGGGGTGGAGTGAGCCAGAGACAAGGGGAAAAAAAAGTGTCAGTTAAGTGTCATAAGAGAGGTGTGCACCAAGCATTTGGACATTCTTTATCGACGGTCACGCAGCACCACAGGCAAGGGGTAGTGTAGCACTCACTACTAATTCAATAGCGTCAATGGCTGCATTGAGCTACAGCGGGTTTACCGTCGTCTTGGTAAGCACGCTTATCAGTGAATTCTAAATATAGGTTTCTGCATAGAGAGAAAAAAAAACGCAAAGTTGACAGCTAAACACTAGGCGCATCAAAATATGCTTAAATTCTTTACTTTCTGCTGCATGTGACTGCACAGTCATTTGCGCACGGGAACGTGCATCTTGACATGGGGGGGGGGGGGGGGGGGACACGTCGAACATGAGCATTCGGTTCTTAGGAGCTGAAGCTGCCGCCTTCCCCTTTAATTCCACCTTAAATCCCTTTAATGACTCAGAGGCTGGAAAACACGGGAAGCAGGAAGTGTGCGGATGCCTCAGGCTTAGAGTATGCAACTTCTGCTGGGCCTAATGGAGCCCGCAGCCTGTTTAAAATATGGCAAAGTCAGGTTAGACAAAAACACAGCAGCATGTATTAATATCAAGACCTTCTCCAAGGTATATCAATGCAATTTGGAATAGTGACTTATGGGAGCCTGGGACAAAAAAAACTACAATAATTCATCTTCATTTTGTGGTTCAATGGTAACAATTTATGTTTGTAAATAATACTCCCCAGTGAGATTGTGTTATATAACAAATACACACATGAATAAATAATAGGGACCGGGACTATCCCTGCTCCAAGTGCTTCACAAGAATGTCACAGCTGATCTTGATATCAGCCCCTGGATCCAGCATAAATTACCGCGATGCACAGTAACGGCGAGAATAAAGGGACAGTCGCAGGTAAGCGGAGGATATCAGGTGCAGATCATAGCAGATCTCCTGTCTGCTGTAACGAGCAGCACTGCACATGAGTGACTCACCAGCTGGTCCCCAGATGCGTGAGCATGCTTACATAAGCACTGACCCTCCCATCTTTGAGACCGGGATGACATGACAGCTGCTGTCAGGGGGAGGGCCGTACGTGGCGTGGGTCCGATATTCTTCACGTAGCGGCGGCTCTGCCCTCCCGCCCGGATGTCTCTTCTACGCTTTACCCACAACCGTCAACCGCCTGTTGTCTGTAGAAACAGACACCCAACGCCAAAGGGGCTCGCCGCCAGCAGAGACGCGCAGATGCACACTCATCCACTGAACTCACACACCCTACGCTAGTACCATCCCATGCTAAAGGAAGGCCTGCTAGTGTACAGGCTGACACCAAGCCTTAGAAGATGGCTTCTGTAAAGAAGAGCGAGACAGTGGGACCCACATAATCAGTCACCCAAAAATTTTGGTCAGTCACGGCTCACGACAGTGTTAAACCACAAATAGACGCGACTGCAAATTCACACACCGTGGATTACATAAGAAAAACATCCACAAATCTGAATATTTGTGTTCGATGAATGTCTCCCCTTAACATGTGGGCGACAAAATTTATTAAGGAATATGTACTATACACTTGTAGAAAAAGAAACAATTTCTAAAGAGAACTGCGCATCATGCAACGACAAACCAAAGGAACTGACTGCATTATATGAAAATCTAAGTGTTAAAGCATCCATTATCCAAGTAAACAGCAATTCTAATAATTACTGGTACATCTTTTTACACAAACGGAATAATGATAGAATAATACATCAAAATGTGTGCTATGGGTCTTTCTCGCACACCTGCGGTCAGTATTACTCAGCTCGCTGGCATCTTCTGCCCCCTTTAATTCACCACGACAGAGCAACGCGTGCTGAGGTTTACGTCTCAGTTAGTGGATGTGCCTTTATGAGCGCACTGCAGTAAACCGGCAGTAACCCCAGGGCATACGCTGCATTACGCTGCGAGCCTTCTCAGCGAGGCACCAGGTTATTGCAAATTTATTTGTATAACGGTTATTAAACACGGAATAAAAAACAAACTTCCTAAACATCACCATAAAGTTGACATTAGACTACTTCTGGATAAGGAGCATTGTGTGTCTAGATCAGTGACTCCCAACCCGGTCCTCGGGGAATCCTGAACTGTCCACGTTTTTGCTTCCTCCCAGCTCCCAGCCAATCAGAAACACCGAATACCTGGTACAGGTGCACTGAGAGCTGAGAGGAAGCAAAAATGTGGACCCCCCGGGATTCCCCGAGAACTGGGTTGGGAGTCACTGCTCTAGATTATGAAACTGTTGATAAAGGTATCATTGTACTACAGGGTATTTGTGCACATGCAGGCGTATGAACTGAATATACGTGTGTGTTAGATCTACTGTATATGTAGATATATATCACTATTATATTCTATGCATAACAGTTTCTGAATGGAAAATGTGTATTTGAGGTCACATGTTTTCACTGCCTGACACTGCAGAAACAGATTAATTGACATTTGAAATGATTTCTCTCTACACTTATCATCAGCAGAGGGTTTAGTTAAATTTGGCAAGACGGCATCCAGCCCTGCAGAAGCCAGTCTGATATCATGATTTCACTTAAAGCATCACCCACACCAGCTGCATCTTGCTTATCTCAGTGCAGAATTCAGTATTTCACTGCTAAGGTGATATTTACCCCTATAAGGTAACACTGACAAGGGGGGGGGGGGGGGGCACTATGCTTCCTGTGGATCCTGCGTGGGTAAGGGAGGGGCTGTAGGCACGGCAGAGTAAATCAGACAAGCCCAGAGGTCACACGCCCTCCTTGTTCAACGATTAAAGGGAGGCACACCTGTTGTTAACACATGTACACTAGCCTTGCAACAATAATTTGAACATTAGTGAAATAATTAAATATGTGAAGTATGCAAATGGGTCTTTTAGGCAAAGCGGTGACTTTAGGGACGCAGTCTAGCGAGGCTGATGTGGCCCTGGCACGCGATTGGTTAGACCACTGCACCATCGCACTGGCAAAGACCTCGCCCCAACCTCGCTTAATCTCAATAGCTCCTTCAGACGCACACCTCATGATACTAAGGGACAAGACCCATCAGCCCCCCCCCCAACTCCTCTGATCCACACACCCTAGGCTACTGCTTTTAATTGAGATTTACAGTCACTGACAAAACGGTATGTTTCAGTCATCAATCAACTGTATTGCATGTACCTTTATAGGTGTGTAAGAATTTGTGTGTGTGTGTGTGTGTGTGTGGTGGTGATGGGGGGGGGGGGGGGTTAGGTGGGAGTGGTCCCTAATTACAAGACTTCTCAGGCTGGTAGGAGGGGTCACACCACAACTGAAATCCAGCTGGCCTGGGGGGTATTAGTGTTCATGGGGGTGGCTGAAAATATGGTCACTCCCTTCTTCTGGTCTGTAAATAAATCCACACCTAACAGCACACAACCAAGACAACATTACAGAGAATAAGACAACAGCTCCCCCCCCTCACTGGACACATCAATACAAACTGTGCTCTGGACACTGAACAGCTCCGTAATGAAATTGACTGGGTTAATGGCCCGTTTAACGCTTCTGGGTTTATAATAAGCAAGGTGCGCTATAGTCAATAGCTACCGAACAGCCCAAAGCTACAAAAGAGATTCGTATTTCATTATTCCTTGGAATGTACATTTTTTTTCGAGTGAAAAAAAACGCAAAGGTTTGTTTCCACAACAGATACAGGAATACAGATCGGAGATATGCGTACTTCGAGCCCCTATTAAATACCATCATACATAACGGTGCATAAAAATGGACCCCGCATGTGTGACATGTGCAAATAAAACACGAGTATTTGGTATCGAGAGGAATAAACAGACAGGAGGCCCGGCAGAGTCATCGGGCAATGGCGTCAGGGATAAACCAGCTTGTTTTAAAGACATTCAGCAGTGCAGATCCCGCCCTATCAGTAGATGGACAGCTGCCTGCCTCCTAAACACCAGTTACTGAACTGAGTGATGGTTCCAAGGCGACGCGGGGTACCCTGATCTGGACCGGGAAGGAGAGTCAACATACAGCATGGGCTCAACACATATTACTGGGGAATGGTGACCGTCGCTGCCCTAAGCGGTATGGGGGTCTCTGTCGGCATCCTGCGAGACACGGAGCCCGTCCCGGGAACGAATGCGGCACTCAGCTTATTCTTCGGGACGAAATCCGACTGGATTCTGCAAATGCGCTACACCAGGAAAGAGCAAGTTACCACGATGAGAGCACGGCTTAGATAATGTCAACTAATTCCATGAGATCAAACTTATGAAACGCACAAAAGACACAGCTAAATAATATATAAGGGGAAAAACTCCAAACATGTCTTGATTACGTAGCTAAATCAAGACACATCTTCATTTCAGCTGAATAAAGTAGTAGTTTAATGAGAATTAATGCTACAGCAGTTATGGTTCACCATCATTCCATCTGACATGGTTATAGCTGCTTTTCTGTTAAGTTGCACTCGGCAGATCCGCGCACCGGACACCAGCAGCGCTGCGCCTGCGATCCGCCGCACGTCCCCCGCCGTGCGGGTCCACCGTCCTCTCCGGCTGCTTCTGGTTCTTCTTACCTTTTCATTTAGCGAAGCACCACGTTTCTCGCCTTTTAAAGACTAACTATGGGCGCATCTGAGCCAGTCGGGGGAAAGACAGAGAATCTGGAGAGTGAGGGTTAGTGCGGACCAATCCGTGCCTGCGCCTTTTTTCAACTGGGAGCGGAAAAAAAAAATCGCCTCCATCACACAGCCCACTTGCTGTAATGTCTTAGTTTGTTAGGCGACTCGAACGACGTTTAGGATGCATGAGCACAGGACCTCTGGAAAAATGGCTCACCAGGGATAACACGGTGCCGCAGGAGCTTTTTAGGGCACCGGTCTGACTCTGTTTCGGGGACAAGCGCTCTTAGGTAAATCACCAGTCGCCCATCGCGGAGGCGCAGACATTAAACTCCGCGATCTGGGCGTAGGTCGGGTGGGGGGCAGCGCTTCTGTTGAGCCGGCGGACGGCGGGCGGACATTAACGCGGCGTCCCGGCACTCTGTGCATTAACGCGGCGTGGAGACTCCGCCGGGGGGAGCGGGAGGAGGTGCGCCGGCGCGCGGGGCTGTCTGCCCACATTTGATCCCAGCTGCTCTTCTCGGCCACCCGATCGCTCTCACCGCAAAGACGTTTTCGCTCACAGCTTTAATGCGGAAGGAGGCTGACAGCGCAGGCGGCGGTGGAATGGCTCTGTCAACGGCTATCCGGAGGGGAGAGAACGCACCGGCTCCCCGCCAGAGGCTCCTGGAGATCCCCGCCGGAATCTGACTGTCCCTCTTCGACGGCATCCTTGGAATTTTTTTTTATAAAGGGCACCGGCGGATTCATAGGCATTATCTTGCCCCGGTCGGCGGCGTGTCTGGAGCGCAGGGGAGAGAGATGGGAAGTGCGGCATCGCGTCGGCAAAATTTAGTGGGAATTGCAATCAAAGCGGAATTGAAATATGGGGGAATATGACAAGTGAGAAGACAAGAATCCCCGGACCCTTGGTACTCTGAGCAGGGCTGATGTTCCTTCATCAAGGTAAACTTTTGCCATTTCTGTTCCAATTCGGCTATAAAATGCAGTGTGCAGGTGAGTCTTATATTGTCGGACAACGCCGACGTTTGGGACACAGCTGAAAAGGTGGGGGCTGGTTTAGCGCTTGTGGACGTTTGGACGCTGGACGGTGGTTCTTTTTTTAACGGGGGTACCTGCAATAGCATGGGTATGGATGCATGCCTTTTTAAAAGTCGAGAGCTTTGGGCGTTTACGGGAGTGTTGCAGGTACGCTGCAAGGTCAAAACGCATTTACACAAGACCAGGACGTTAAGAAACGGAGCTTCTGGGTCCGTGATTTGGGGTCCACTTGCTGCTAAGATTCCGGGAGTGAAGGAATTAACGTCGGGCGTCACCGGGACTCGGTATCTACGTTGTATTGAGGTTTAACCATCCTGAGACTACTTGTAAGTGTTTTAATGGCCATCCCTAAGGGAGGGGTGGATGGGCATGGAGATAAGGTTGCAGGGTGGTGGAGGTGGTGATGGGGGGGTCATGACAGTCCTCCATCGCCTCTCTTTGCGATTCCCCGCTTCGATCAGATACCGTGTTTATTCCCATTTCGGGTGTTGTGTCAAAGCGGAGGAGAAACGGGAGTCTCGGCTAAATAAAGTAATCTTACAAGGACGGGGACCTGACATCTGTACAGATGATTTCGGCACCATTATCCCCTTACCGCCAAAGCTCAAGTTAAAAGGAGCTCCGGACGGCGATGCCGCTACCTTCCCGGTGCAATCCGACAGAAATTTGTGTGTACGGATTCAGTGTCACAATATCGACTTTTACACCGGTAATTATTTAGACACTGTGCAAGCGATCGGTCGTACCGGAGGTATATAAATAACTCGGATAAAGATAATCATAATAAAACGATGAACGCGAGCTGTCAGTGGAAAGAAGCACAGCCCTCAAACTGACGCACATCAGCCCCCATGGCATCCCACTGAAGCAGCCGTGGTCCAACAGACCCCATTTTCTTATGCTGCGGTCAACCATGGCTTCTCCATACTTTTGTATGCATATATATTTTTTTAATGTCCTGTGTTGTAAAAGCGGCGCAAATTGGGGTGTTAGCCAATTATTATAAATTTCCGGACAGCCGTCCTCACCAGTTTCAGTGAATTTTAAATCAACACTTTCGGTCATGCTATAATTCGAATGGGGAGGGGAAAAGGCAGCCGAGCGCCGAAGCGCCGATACAAGCCGCATGTGTAAAACGCGGGATCTTACATAACAGTGATATTAAAAAGAAAAATGATGATAGTTAAACTGAATTTCGTATTAACCTTTTCAATTAGGCCTATTATTGCGAGACAGCCGACTACTGAATGGTGTGCGCAAGTCATCAAAACCATGAATAGTACATAATAATAATAATGATAATATTTAACATAACAGTGTTGATCATAGTCTAACTCAGAAGGCATGGCACTACAGTAATTGTAATTGAGTAATTGAGTTACTGTATGCCGAATTACCGGCAGGAGATTGGACTGAGCCACGGCTGGGTTACGTTCTGGGACACGCCTCTCAAAGCCGCCGGTGTTTGTATGAACAGGTAAACCACAACCAGTCAAAGTGAATTTCCACAGGCCACATCGAGACGGGATCTTCCGGCTAGACCCGTGTCTTTTAATGGTTTGCTGGACTATTATTCAGCATACGCTCTGCCCTGCGGTTCCGCACGAGCGGCGGGAAGCGACCCCACCGTACATCAGGTCCGGTTCGGTTCAAGGAGACTGAAGTTGCTCTGAGTCGCCCAAAGGGCTCCAGCTGTAACACCGGAACTGCGGGGTCATTTAATTAGCCGAACCGATACGGAAAACAGCAGCTTGCCCTGGATCAGCCCACCCCTGCTTTCTGAGCAGCAAATACCCGGGGCATTTAACTGAGAAAATGGAAGAAAATGGTGGCCCAGTTTGATGTTAGGGAAACAGAACAGCATTTTGAAAGCCTCCTGTGTCTGAAGCAATCTAAAATGGGGCTGGGGCAGGGATCAAAGCATAAGAGAGTTAAACGTCAAGTTATGCATTGGGGGTCATACATGTGGGATGCAGATGTCCTTTGCTCCCATCTCAGTGCTGAGACGGGGGCACATACCAGATGCACACTGAAAGGCCCCAGCACCATCCCTGTCGTACTTCTGCTCGAGTTGCCATGGCAGCAGCGATGTGTCTGGGAGGTGACAGTTGACAGTTCCAGTTGGCAAATATTAACGGGTGCTGACATTTTCACACAGACACACAAGGATCGGATCACCTGTACTTAGACAGTAACTAAATGCAGTGTATTCTGGGTAATGTTCCCTGTGTGTTCATCCTGTAACCTATGCACCGTGATTAAGCAGGTCCTCCTTGATTAGGATGAATACCGGCCATGTGCCTTCAGATTGCCAGGGTGTGGAATACTGCAGTCAGGTGCTTCATTGGCTCATATAGGTTTGTGGCAGCGAGTAGCAGCACGATCACATGCACGCACTGGTGTAAGGGAGAGGTTATATGGGGGGGGGGATATAAATACAGTGCTCTGTTTATTGGGATAAATGAAGCCAAATGAAGGCTGGTTCCCACGCCCCTGCATGGATGGCTTTGCCAGGGACTGTGGCAGGACACAGGTTTACATTAACATTTTATATTTAGCAGATGCTTTCGTCCCAAAAAGCTTCGGATATGAGAATGGGGTCAGTTAGAGTTAAGGGCCGTGCTCAGGTGCCTAATGGTCTAATTATTACTTTGCTGGCTATGGGGACGTGAACCCACAACCTCCGGGGCATGGATATAGATTCCTAACCCACTGAGACACGAGGCTCCTTAAGTTACAGGTTTCAGGACCAGTGACAGCCCCTCCAGGGAGTAGAAATACCACTGATAGGCTTAAGATAGTACTTTCAGCTGTATAGACTGTGATAGGCTGGTCTTAGGACCATGGACAGCATATTTCTGAGGGCGTGAAGATGGTTTGTTTCAGGACCATGGCCAGCACTGTATGAAACCACTAAACTCGTACGCATAGTCAGAACAGGGATTCCAAGCTCCGGTCCTGGTGGGATAGAATCCCACACATTTTGCAGATTTCCCTTCTCAAGCACACCAACTAAACATCGTAATGAGCATTAAGATGTGTATGAGCAGGGAAATCCACAAACCATTCTGTCCCTCCAGGACTGGAATTGGGGAACACTAGTCAAGAGTGACAACCTGGCGTCAGGAAAAGGGGCAGCTCTGCTTGACAGATAATTGGCCCATTTCTGGATTTTGGGGAGACCCCACTTGGGAGCACTGATCTCATACATAACAGTGTGACAAGCTGGCATTGAGACCGTCACAGTACAGTGATGTCACATATCAGCAAGGCTGTTGCAGGACAGACAATACTGAGACTCTCACAGTACAGTGATTACAGAGATAGCAGTGTGACTGTCACAGAACAGTGATGTCACAGAAAGCATTTAGACCATCACAGGGCAGTGAAGGCAGAGACAGCACTAACATTCTCACAGAACAGTGATTTCACAGATAGTACTGAGACTGTCACAGGACAGTGATGGCAGAGATAGTGCTAAGACTCACACAGGATAGTGATGGCAGAGATAGCGCTAAGACTCACACAGGATAGTGAAGGCAGACATAGCGCTAAGACTCACACAGGATAGTGAAGGCAGACATAGCGCTAAGACTCACACAGGATAGTGAGGGCAGACAGCGCTAAGACTCACACAGGATAGTGAAGGCAGACATAACGCTAAGACTCACACAGGATAGTGACGGCAGACATAGCGCTAAGACTCACACAGGATAGTGAAGGCAGATATAACGCTAAGACTCACACAGGATAGTGAAGGCAGACATAGAGCTAAGACTCACACAGGATAGTGATGGCAGAATTAGTGCTAAGACTCACACAGGATAGTGATGGCAGAGATAGCGCTAAGACTCACACAGGATAGTGAAGGCAGACATAGCGCTAAGACTCACACAGGATAGTGAAGGCAGACATAACGCTAAGACTCACACAGGATAGTGATGGCAGACATAGAGCTAAGACTCACACAGGATAGTGATGGCAGAGACAGTGCTAAGACACACAGGATAGTGATGGCAGAGATAGCGCTAAGACTCACACAGGTTAGTGATGGCAGACATAGCGCTAAGACACACAGGATAGTGATGGCAGAGACAGTGCTAAGACTCACATAGGATAGTGATGGCAGAGACAGTGCTAAGACTCACATAGGATAGTGATGGCAGAGACAGTGCTAAGACTCACACAGGATAGTGAAGGCAGACATAGCGCTAAGACTCACATAGGATAGTGATGGCAGAGACAGTGCTAAGACTCACACAGGATAGTGATGGCAGAGACAGTGCTAAGACTCACATAGGATAGCACAGAGACTCATGGGAGAGTGGCGTTACAGATAACACTGAGACTCTATATTGGACAGTGATGTCACAGATAACATTGAAACTGCCCAAAACAGTGATGTCACAGACAGCAGCAAGATGGCTGCCCCTCCCAGAGGCCCCGAGAAACTGACAGGAACGGGCTCGGTGCCGTGTACTAATGGATCACTTTTGTGATGCAGCTGGAGTAGTTTAATTGCTCTATTTTGATCTAGGTTAACGATATACATAAAAGACCGGGGAAGGGAGAAAAGCCTGATGCAACTGCAAAATGACTCCGGATGAAAGGCTGCACTGTCTGCATGGTTACAAACCAGCAACAACCGTATCAGCTGACACACATGCAGAGTGAAAAATCTCCAAAATGGAGCTGTGGGAGAGGGGCAGGTTCAACACCAGGCTCAGTGAGAGAAGAGCAGCTAGAACTCAGTCCCAGCAGCTACCGTCTGCCAATCGGCACAAGCCCCCGCCCTGCCCTGTACGCTGCCGGCTGGAAAAGCCATTTCCCCTTACTGGTTATATTAGCTTTCGGGCAAATGCAGGCAATACTGAAATCAAAGAATTCCAGCCTGTTTGAAGCAGACAAATTCATTTCGACATTCATTATTAGGAAGTTTATCATGCTGCTCAGGCCCGTACTAATTAGCCGTTTGAGAGGCAGAGTTAGCCAATTAGTTAACGACAACCGGCTGTTCTACATGGGATCATAGGGCGACACGCAGGTAAAGCTGCTGACCAAGGCAGCTCAAAGCATAGATATGTGGGCTGCCAAGCCGACAGAGTGGCAAAACGGGAAAATGTGATTACAATTTAGAGGGCTAATGCGAGGCGGTCGGCAGGGGTGCGGTCTGGTCACGTGACGGGCGTCACAGATTATAGATCAGGCAGGTACCATTTTGGCCGTCCTCCAGGAGGAGGACCTCTTGTGTCATGACATGGAAGCAGGTCAGCTTCAGGTGACATCAGAAGATGAAAGCGCCTCAAACAGCAGGAACCATCTTGAAAGCGCGTCACGTCAGGAACGCGGGGACAGCATTAATGGCTGCTCCGTACCCCCTCCAAGTGCCCAATGTGCTCTACACATCAACCCAGTGGCCCTTAATGGGATTAGATTAGATTAGCCTCTCCATAGCTGTGGGGAGGGGCGATGTAAGGGGGGGGGGGGGGGGAGGAGTGTTAACGCAATTCCAAGGGCCCCTGAATGATAGGGGCTCTAAAAATTTGGAAGATAATTGGATTGGTCTGGATTTGGGGCCCAATATGATATCATTCTTTCATGGGGCCCAAAATGTCTAGTGGCGCCCCAGTTACTGCCTGAACAAATATGCAGAATATTTCCATGGGGGAAGGGGGCGCGAACCATTGGATGGGCGGATGATCCATAGCCGCACCCCTGGGAGAAAACGGGCTAATCTTTTTTTGCATCTTTGAGTGATTATTTTTGGGGCACAGTCATGTGGTTCGGCAGGGGCAGGAATGGACCCCCTGCATTCCTGTTTGTCTGACTGTCTGCTGTCTGTCTGTCTGCCTGCCATCTGACCTACAGACCTGAAACCGCGTTGATCACATGGACCCCTTTGCGGTTACTGTACCAGCAATTTGTAGGGTCTCTGGATGCACAAGCCCCTGAAAATGTAAACACGCTTTTACATCTGCCTGCAGAATTCATGAGGCACATAAAAGGGTCACATGTGTCTCAGAGACATGATGGATGTTCAGTTAGGAGCTTTTCATGAGTCTTCTGTGGGCCCTTCCTAGTCAATCAGTATTCAGTGGAGCTTCTGGGTTTTGACCCCATCTCCAATGGAGCGGCGGTGACATCACCACTGACTACTGACGTCACGAAGAAGCTAGACGTCGTCATGTTTTACTGTTGCAAAAGAGCACAGAGATTCTGTGACAAAACCGACCCAGAATAAGAATAATATATTATTTAATACCGAGATATAATTACTCTGCTCTGTTCACAGCTACAAATAAATCCTTATATAACCAAGTTCATGACAAATATATTAATTTGGCCATAAATAAATTAAATGAACTGTAAATGTACCTCTTATCAGCAACTGCCTGTATCCCAGTTAGAGTCACATAACTGTACTGCCATAAAATTTGGCATGAATGGTTTTACAGTGTGGATTTACATCCAACCATCTTATACCTGCATATCCTGCTTAGGGTCAAAGGGTTTATGTGCTTATTCAAGAGCGATTTTGTATGATTTGCTGTCTATTGAGATCTAATGGAATCAATAAGAACAAGGAAGGAGTGAGATGCTTAGAGATGCACCAGAAAGCATGCCGGATAATCCAGACGTCCACATGTAATGCAGGGATCATTTGCATCTGTTTTCTCTGCTATCCAGGCCGGGGATGATAATGGATTTTATTGCATGCTGATTATTGTGTGAAAAATATAAGATTTGCTATGAGACTTAACACGGGATGTTTCTTAGATAAACACTCACGTCTGGTACAGGCTGATAGTTTGGCAGTTTAAGGCCCCGGGCTTGGTTCAGAACTCGTGAAGTTTAGAAGCTCCAGCACTAGGGAGAGCTTTCCATTCCACAGGATGCTATGATGTCATATCTTCAGGAAGCCAATAGACAGCCGCCATTTGAATACACTGCCCCACCTCCATTAGCACCAGCCTTTGTGCTTTTACTGTCCAGTCTGTGGTTGCTGTGGACTTTGGCTCCACAAGTGAATACAGTGTTCCTTATTCTGAGAGGAAGGCCAGCAGGGCTGTTGTGTCCTGTTTGGACTCGGTCCAAGTCACTGACGCAGAGCAGGATGGGAGTTCACTTCTGGAAGACGCCCTCCGTGGGTCCCTCCTCTGAGCCGCGATAAGCTGACAGCGTTGCTACCAGTACTGGCCAGGGGTAGAAGGTCATAGTAAATGCACGCTTAAACCCCTTAATATGATGGTAATCCCTACGTTTACGTAAACTATTAGCATGCCTCCTGTTATGACAATAATTCTTTTTTTTTTTTGCACGCGGAAAACAACGCAAAGTGGGGGTCTTGTCTCCACCTTGGGGGCTGTGAAATCGAATCGAATCTGTGGCTGTCGATCAGGGCAGGTGATTGGAACGTTGGAAGAAGTGTTCATGGCCCGCAGGGCACCATGAATGGGGGGGGGAGAGAGAGTAAGTATGATTCCACGAGGACCCTAAAAAATTTGGAAGGTAATTGGATTGGTCTGGATTGCGGGCTCGATATGATGCCCCCCTGGGTGCCTGCCCACCCAAACTCCCCCCTCAGGACTGATTTGCTGCACGTGCACACACAGTAAAATGTGGATTTTAAACAACCATCCATCCATCCTGCACAATCAGTACATCATGCTGAGGCAGCCTCAACAATAGCATGCTAATTTTTGATCATCTACTGTAAAAAATCCATTTTTTAGACATTAGAGGTTGACAGTGCGTTTCTTTCAAATCAGTGGAACATTAAGGCTATGCACGTATGATGCCTGTGATTATTACTGTATTGTATTTTGATATTTTTTCACAGTCTAAAGGTACAACAGTTGACCCTGATACATCACAGCGGCAAATGCTTGTTAAATCCCACTTTTCAAAATCACTGCAAGTGCTGATAATGAACCTTTACAGGTCAGGATCTAAGGAGTTTTTCTTTTTTTTTTCAAAAAACATACATTTTGAAGACACCAAAGAGCCACGGGCATCAGGCAGGCGTGAAATAGGTCATTATTCCAGAGGTGGCCGCGCATGGACACGGCGTGACGCGCTTTCCCGCTGGCCCGCTAGGCCACGCAGTCGCAGGCATTGCCGCATCAGGAGCTGCTATTAATAGAGCAGCAGCATAAACTTGTTAGGGAGGAAGACACAGGCGTGGCCGGCAAGCAGCAGCGGTGGTAATTAGTAAATATGATAATAATACTACTTAGTCTGATCCACTTACACAGCTGGGTGATTAGTGGTCCCAGTCAGATCAGCACTCCTATCTGCCATGCTAACTGCTAACTAGTGCCCTCTACAGGGCTAGGAGGAGAAAACAGGCTGAACCCAGAGCCAAATACGCCGGCGCGATGAGAGAACGTGCCAGGGACACAGGGGTAGGTTGACCACATAACCCCCCCCCCTTCCATGGATCAGGTCAGTGTTGGCCCCCTTGCCTGCCTGCTGCATCCCTCTGATCATCTCCAAGTCCAAGTTAGCGGACCGCACTCTGCTGAGTCATGTTGCCATGATTCTGGGAGCACACGTCCAATCACAGTGAAGGGGCGGGGTCAAAGGGGTCGTGGGCTGCTGCTCATCATCACTTAGTTCATCACAAAGGACACAGACGTGAGTTTGCAGCCAGGATGTCAACCTCTGCCACCAGCTCAACCTCTGCCTCCTTAAACGGGTGAGATTAATGCACAGCTGAGGAGCCGAGGACAGAAACCAGGGGAGGAATCTAACTTTATTGTAGTTCTTCAGAGCTCTCCATATCACAGCAACACAATGTCATTACTGATGCTAGTGCCAGTGTATCTGATTGGCTCAGAGACCAGGCATAGGGGGTGCGTGGCAATACTAGGCCAACCACCCGATATGGGGTAACTTCTGCTAACTGTAGACCTTTCAGAGAGTTTCAGAGGCAGGAGATCATGCAGCAGTCGCGTAGCGCACAGAGAAGCTCAGGGAGTAACACCCTCCAAATTACTGTGTGCTACAGAGACACCCCACAGCGGCCAGCCAGGCCCTGCTCCTTGCTGACACTGCGCACCTCCAGCCAATATCAAGCCCCGCACTGTCTCCTGCTGCGTGTCCGAGCCGCATTCAGAGATCCTCACGTACGGAGGAGCCCGGTGACCCCCGAGGCTGATGGGCCCGAGCGAATAAGACAGCAGGCTCCGGGGACATTCTGACACGTCCATTCCTGCTCCCGTGTGGGTTGTTTGGCTGACCTTCCGTGGAGGGTAATCGGCCGGGAGCGGTGAGGCTCTGACCGGCTGTTCCCGGAGCCCTGCTGCCATTGTGTTTACAGTTTTCACCACGGCGGGTGTCTGCTGCCCACCGACGCTCACGGGGCTCCGAGCTCAGAGGTTAGGGGAGGTGCAAGGAGGCCACAGCAACCAACAGACAGGAAAAAGATGGAGATGAGCAGACTGGAAGCAGAGCCAGCAAGAGGACAGCCCATACATCGCACTCCCAGCCTAATGCCCAGGTTCAGTGCACAATCAGTTTTCACATTTAATTTATTTAATGGACACTTTTCTTCTGTGTGGCACACATTTTTGAGAAGGCAGCATCAGACAATTCCTGGAGCGATTGGGGCTTAAGAGACAGGCTTAGTAGCCTGATGATGAAGTCACTCTGCTGACCCTGGGATTCAAACCAGTGACCTTCCAATCACAGGCAGCGCACAAACTTACTGAGGCGCACACCACCACCGGAGATGGGGTCAGAACCCAGACGTGTGATCGACCTGCCGTCACGCTATTGGGGGAGCTTTGATGGACGTATAATGGGATGTAGGGGGCCGCCATTTGGGGACACGGAAACATCGCAGGAGGAATTAAAACCTGGCCCTACATTCCGCATCCATTTATGCATCTCAATATATCAAAACGGACATGCGTCATACATCACCGCTGACCAGCAGCCACTGGAAAACAGTCACGCGATTAATCATAAGCGTCATTCCCAGGAGCTCGAGGCGTGCACCCTGATTTAATATTCCGTGAGAACTCGGAATTAAAGTGCTCTCTTGCGGATCGATAAAACTTATGAATCTCGTCAAGCTGTTGTTTGACTCCTGTTTACCTTTCCGTCAGACTAATGAGGCAACATCCATTATTAAAAAAGAGCACAGGACACCTGAAAGCCTCCTCTCGTCTCACCATTTCCCTGCGTCTGTATGACACGACTGTCTGGCTGCATTTTAAAATGCGACAGTAGTCGATTCCGTCGCGGCTTCGTAGCGCTCTGCGGAAACACAGGTGTAACGTGCGGCGAATCCATTGCCCCGCGATGAGACCTGCAGGGCTGGATCTACCTCTTTGACACCTTAGGCCAAACTTGGCGCACCCCCTGCACCAAGAAAATTGTTGTGCATTTCGCAGAATTCTGGGGCCCTAGGCTGATTCTGCCTACAGCTAGAGCTGGCCATATTTCTGCCTGCACATAAACGTTTAAATTTGATGTGTATGGATTTATATTTTTATTATGATGAATTTTGTGTAAATATTCTTATTTATAAATTATATATGAGAATTATTTTTTTATTTCATGAATTTGTCTGTCCCTCCTGTGCTGTTGGGCCCCAGGCAGCTACCGAGGTTGCCTATGCCTGCATCCGGTCCTGGAGGTCCGGCCCGCTGTACTTGGCTCCTGCTCACCCTGGGTGACAGTGAGTTCACGATTTTGACCCGCTCGTTTCTGCACAATTTTCTCACGTTCCCTCCACAAAATTTGCTTTCTTAAAGGAGCATAACGCATTTATATTTTATTTAGTTGTTAGACTAAAATGAATAATATATCTGACTGGCATGCAGGCCGGCGATGGGGCGTCATTTAAACTGATGGTCCATTAAAGGTTCGTATCAATCTGTAAACGGCAAATCGATAGAGGCATCCGAGGGGGCAGCCACAGCTCGGTAAGACGATAAGTTCAGAGTGCGGTGAGTGCAGAACGAGGGGGAAACAGGAAGAGAGATACTGTGTAATCTTAAAGGGAGATCTGCTGGCGGGGCTGTCTGGGAGAGATGGCCAATCAGCACCGCCCGGGCACCCCCTGCTGCCCAATCGGGGCAAGGCATCCCCATCAAATTTTTAGGGAGGCCAAAACTATTCTTGGTGAGTGAGCCCCTTCTAGTTCACAGTTTCTCCCTCTGGAGAGTCTAGTAGTCCACGTCTGCTGGAATATGCTTGTCCGTTTCTGCCTATAATGTGGGCTCTGCCCCCGTACTATGTGGTTCTGTGGGTGAGAGAGGATCTTGGAGCAGTACTGTTACTCTAACCAGTCCTGTATGGCAAGTACATTCCTTAAGACGTGTTGGACACTCCATCGAGGTTGGAGGGAAAGACAAGGGGGCATGTTCCACCCCTACTTTCACCAGCTTTCTCCAGTCTCCGGGGCCCAGATTTCCCCACTACTCACACCACAAATCAGCATCTCCCATCACCCAGCAAGGACCCCGAACCTGACACAGGACCTCGTGGTTGCTCAGAGCCACACGTAAAGACGTAAAGAGAAGGTTTCACTTGGTAAATTATTTATTTACGTCTGGTTTTTTGATGTAGAACCTTTGGTGCGCATACCAGCGTATTAATAATTCAGTGCTGCAGACTCACGCATGTTCAGCCACGTGAAGTGTAGCGTTGAGGCGTCCTCCCGCTTCTGCGGCCTCTCCATCGTCTGCTCACCTTCATCAGTATTCTTAGCGCTGGAGGGACATCATTACCCATGGCAACCGCGGCACCATGTGACCTGTGCATATTTATACAGCTAGGTGTGTTGCAGCTGCGATTCAAATGGAGCGCAGGACGAGTGACAGGGGTGTGAGCGTGCGGCGGGCTGTTGACAAGACGTCCTCCTTCAGCTGCAGACCCCCCCACCACCACCATCACCACCACGGATTTTTCCAGAAGGATTCTGCAGACAGTAGTCTGAGAAGACAGGCAGACATTTCACTTAAATGGTCTCTATCGAAAATGTATCTGATGTTCCATAATGGGGGGTGGGGGGTTGGGATCTCGGGGGCTGCTTTCAGTGTGGCTCAGATGCCTCTGCCCGTAGTAAGGAGGGACCTTGAGGGCAAACCACAGACTTTCCATCAAAGAATCATCACAAACCTTGTCTCTGACAGAGCAGGGAAAACCATCTGGCTACACGTGAGGTCATCACCATGTGCTGTGACACTAAGGGGAATGAGGTCATCACTGTGTGCCTCAGCACTGGGCCGAGACACTATGGGGAATGAGGTCATAACCATGTGCTTCAAGACTGACCCTCAAAACTACAGAAAATTAGGTTATCAACATGCACCATTCCTTGCTGTTTATGCGCCATCACTACTCCCATGAGCCTTTATTAATAATAAGCTCCATCCCAAGGCCTTTGGATGTTATAATTCATATCCAGATCCTCGTGGGAGCGATTAAGCAGCTATTTACGGTGTTTGCTCCTTCCCCTGCCTATGGCACTCTTTAGGGTTCCGGCGCCGGTGTGTGAGGTCATCAGCCCGTGCCTGGCATTTGTCATCCCGGTGGCAGACAGGCTGAAACCGGGCAGACGGTGGAATCCGACGTGGCACAAATGCGGCGACTTTTTCCGACGCGTGGCAGGGAGCCGTCTCCCCTGACTATAGGAGTGCAACCCACTCCATGTTAGTCAGCCGTGTGGAGCCATACCGCCCTCCATCACTGCATATGGCCCTGGCTTCTCTGTGCCTCCCGACTGCCAGCACAGTCCCTGGGTTATGCAGCCCCCCTCCCCCACCACAGGCAACAGCGAGCTGACGGGTCTGGTGTGTGGGGGGTGTAAGTGTAACAGGGTATAGAGCTTTGTTATAAATAATGACAGAAAACTCAGCATTGTCACTTAAGATAGAGTGACATCTGGGGGCACATCAATCTTCTAAGAAAGCGTATGAAAAGCCAATAACAGGTCCTAACTATCCAATCAGAGGGCAGGAGTTATACTGCTAAGAATGTCAGACAATAGGCCTGACCATCCAATCAGGAGACAGGAGTTATACTGCTAACAAAGTCAGACAACAGACTTAACCATCCAATCATAGGACAGGAGTTATACTGCTAAGAATGTCAGACAACGGCCATCCAATCAGGAGACAGGAGTTATACTGCTAAGAAAGTCAGACAACAGACCTAACCATCCAATCATAGCACAGGAGTTATCCTGCTAAGAACGTCAGACAACAGGTCTAACTATCAAATCAGGAGACAGGAGTTATACTGCTAAGAAAGGTAGATGCAGAGGCTAACTGTTCAATTAGGGACTGGGAGTTACAGTATACTGGTAGGAGAGGCAGAGGGGCAAATGCAGGTTCTAACTGCGCAATCGGGAGGCAGGAGTCACATGGTTCACTCTGTCACTGCTTTCCAGCCATTTAATGGCATGAAACTTGATGAGGGACTGGGCTGCACTTAGCTTACAGCCCCAAACTATGTGGCTCTTTGGTTTTGAATAAGAGGCAGCAGAAAGCATCTGTTTGCTTCAGAGTTTCTAATTATAGTTTAAAAGATTTCCTAAGAGCCATTGTTTGGCCGTGGAGAGTGAGGCTTTTAAGACCCAGCATTGTCTCAAGTGAGCATTTCCCGCATATGACTAGCGATGTACTCTAGAGCTCCCCCTATCTGTGGACCCCCCCTGCCATACACACACACACACACACACACACAATGTGCCTGGAGATTTTGTCCCTCCGTAAGACGCTGATTTCTGGAAAACGCCGTGGAACAAAACCACCCACTTGGAATGGGAAATGCCATTTTATCCCACTTGTTACCAGATCAACCTCGATTGGCCCCATATAGGAAAGAGACTTATGGGTTTTCTTAATATTAAGTTATTGCGTTTGGGTGTTTCTGTGGGCTTGGATCATCCCAGTAAGACAGCACAGTAATGAAGCAGACCTCCTCCCAGAGAAACAGAGGGTCTTTATACTCCCCTGATCCAAAGTGCTGCCGTCGTCTCCCCGTCTGATTTCAATATCCAAGCACCATTAGATAGACCTTGAGTAGATTCCCTGATGCGAACACGAAACAGCCATCGATCACGATTCATCACCATTCCTTTTCCCTCCGTCTTCTAATTTTTACAGTCTGAGTCTCTCCACATAAACAGACAGGTTTAAAGATCGCATAGGCTGCTGTTCACTGCTACTTGCAGCAAGATAAATTCTAAAGGCTGGCTATTTGTGCCTTTGGCCCTGTGTGGAAGCACCTGCCACTCAGGAGAGCTGGATAGAGACTGAGCACGGCCCTCCTTTGCAAGTGAGGTGTGTTTAGACTTTTTACAGGGGTGGAATAAGGGCAGCAGATCACATTGTGCTTTAGTTGGACCCATTGGGGGGGTCCTGCTGTTTTACCCTTGAATTTAAATCATCCAATGAAACCTCCAGTTGAATGCATGTTCCCGCTTCTCCCTGTCTCCTTTCAGCTCCACCCTCCAGGGGCATGATGTAAGATTGGGTGTAGCTGACGCATCGTAAGGATTGATAGCGGCGTTTTTGGAGTTAATGGAAGTTTAAAAGATTCATGAACCGTGCGTGTTCAAAAATAAAAATAGAACGAAAAAGCAAAAGAGGCAGGACTCAACCGCACAGGTCCACCCCACATCACCACCCGAAATTTCACAGAGTCATTCTCAAACCAAATCAGTTTGCTGTCACATGCTGTTGTCAACGCAGGTGCGCTGAAGTGCTATGGGCAGGCAGAATGTTGGCACAAGTGCGATAAGGACAAAGGCAGTTGCGATTGTGCCTATTGAGATGCCTGCTCTCACAATCCTAGTTATATTCATGGGTGCCCTCCATGCCACCTTGTAATGAAAGCCGAGCCTGCTAACGAGGTATAATTTCAAGTTAGGTAAACGGACGCGCAGAGCCTCAGAACTTAGGGGACACATTACATCTGCGATTATTATCCGGCACTCCAGTTTAATTACAGAGTCAGATACCGTACTTTTTTAACTTGCATTTGACTAACAAAGAAAACACTGTTGGTGCAAATTGCTATTTAAAGCTCTGAAGATGTATAATTAACTCTGAAGTAAAACAAATACCGCAAGTGTCTTGTGTTTCGCTCTACATTCATGTGAAGAGTGCCTTACAGTGAATCACAAAAAACGTTCTCGCGTCACACGGCCTGCTGTCTTTGCCACGTTCGCCTTCGTTAAGAGCAGAGAGAGCAGTAATGGCAAAACCTTCAATTTATTCCGAGACTGCTGGCAGAAACGACACATTCACTGGACACATCCATGCAAGTAAAATTCCAGGAGGTCTACAGATACCTGGCTGTACCCATTGACTGGTCACCTGTTAACAGCCCACATGGGGGCCATTTTCATATTCTGTCGACATAAGCAGGCTGGATGGGAAAACTGATTTGAAATACCTGCGAGATGTTACATCTTACTAATTTGAATTCAAGTATGTTTCCTTGTCTCCTTACTCGTTTTCCCATTGAGTTTTCTGAGTAAACCCAGCTGCCTTCACCGGAAAACAAACACAAACAGCTTATCCTCCCCTGTATTTCACGCATGGTCGACCTCAACATATTCAGTAAAATCCAACACTGCTGCTTTTGAGCTTTCTGACACACGAAATATCTAAAATCACCAGAATTCATGGTAACGCAACCAGGGCATATGTACCTATCGGCTTTCCAATAAACATCTCAGTGTTACACTCCCGAGGAGACTCATTTTCACATGTCTGTCATGTGGATTTACTGAAAAGGCTACGCGGATGGTCTAATATATCTAGGCTGCACTGCACCGACATCTTCACTAGATTTGAGCAGTCTGGGCCACTGTAAACATATCATGTAGCCGAGGCCCTTAGCATGTAGCTCGTAGCCTTTACAACAGCGTCATTTGAGGGGGATGATGAATATCTTGGCTGAGACTCATAAGCAATGGCAAAGCCAAAGCCTTTAATGTCATAAATTTCAGAGCGAGTGCTCTGACACAAGGGAAAAACGGGGAGAATGAGCCTGATACTCAGACAAGCATGTTTAATATTCCAATGAAGCCCTTGTATTAAAGCACACAACCATCTAGTATACAAGCCATTATAATCTCATCTTTCACTGGACCATTATGTTTCACTTCACATAAACAGCAGCGTAGCCCGGAAACGAGGGAAAAAAACAAAAATCAATGGTGAAGAATTACGAGCAGGTAATGGACGTCCACTCCGCAGCTCTGTGGCTGGTGGCCATGTGGAGATGTCCATTCCACCACGTGACTGTGAATGTTCCTACAAGCATCAGAGGCTCGTTTTAGAATCGAGCCAGAGCCCTGTCATGTAGGCTCTGAATTCACTGACTTCTGAGAGGTGAACATCTTTACATTGTCTTATAAAATGAAAACCGAAGGAACCCTACCAGATTGGACTAGATGGACAGGAGACAAGCCTAAACTAACGCGAAACGTCTCAGAAGACATTGTGTAAATGTGTTCTAGTATTAGGGATCTTTGTCCACGCTCCTTGCAGATGTTCTTCCTGTCAATAGAGATGTCACACTCTGTGTCAAGCGGTAGGCAGCGTGGCTGTATTTATCTCTGTTGATTCCTATGGCAGACATGATAAGCAGATGTGGCTTCCTGATGATTAGTAGCAGAGTGCTAAGTCCACTTGTACGGAGACCTGGGCGAGGAGAGAGGATGCTGAAGGAACTTGCTTCCATGTCTTCTGGGCCCACATTATGTCTGAAATCTGACTTGTGGGGCCCGACACGTTGTTTTGCTTGAGATGATCCCCACACCATGAAAGGTACACGAGACAGCAACTGTCTTGTTACATCTTATCTATAATTTTTCATAATTGTATTTTCGTCTTATCATGGAACTCCCAAATAAAGAGACAGACCATATTATTGTTTTCAGAATTTAAATGTAAGAAGAGGAAAGCATAAATGTCAATTCAAAAACACTCTGCCCAGGACAGAAATTCTATGATATTATACATGGGAGTCATGCTTATTGCACCAACATAGTTATGTATGGTAAGTGTATTACACGTTAGGATTAACACCAAGACGCATGCGTGCAAAAGTACAGCTCTGGACAGAATGAAGGAAAGAGTTTAACAAAGAAGGAAATTACCATATACAGTCATGAGTCATGTCTTACAAAGAAGACTCCTCATGCATTACATTGCTGATTACTTATCCCATATCACTGCATTTTCATTTATTAATTCATGTCTGACTCGGGCTGTTGTGATGGTATATTAAGAAGAGTAAATGATGAGCTGCTCCTCTGTACCATCTCTGTGACGCCAGTACTGTCATAGAATAAGTCTATTGTTCAGAAGCATAACATGGACTTCATGAATCTGGGAACATTCCAGCTTTATGATTGAAATGAATGAAAGGGGAGAGGCCAGCTATTTAGAGGCTTGAAAAAGTATGAGTCAAAGCCGCCAGCAGAAATCATCTTAGAACTATACAGGAATGAATGAACCAATTCAATTCGTTCAAGGAACCAATATATGTCTAACAAATGGGAAAACTATTGGGGAGAGTGTCCTTTTCCAAGAGGGGACTGTGCAGTCCGTAGATTCCGACAGCTTGCGTGTGGTGGGAAGGAATACAGTGTCCGTATCAGGGAAAGGTGGGCAGGTCTTGTGATGTGGTGCCGGAGCAGCCAGGCGTGACTCTCAGTGACCGACAAGTTGGACTCAAATTAGATGCACAGACAAGCTGTCAGAAGGCCTGCCAGCCAGCCGAGGCTGAATCGTAAATCAGGCGAGCTCAGCGTCAGAGTTCCTGGAAGGGCTGCTGTTGTCGTACGGCCTTTTCTCTCTAGAGCACACAGTGATTTCTTTTGTTAATTTCTGACAGATTTTTTAAGATGAGAATTTTTTTTTTAGGAATGAGCCATGTTTTCAGTATACTGTACTCTATCTCCATTTTGATCCTGCTGGACCACAGAATACGGTTATCTACAAGCAGTGGAATTCCCGAATAGAAGAAAATACAGAGGCACAGACGCT